>NC_058088.1:2441669-3169587 GCF_014858855.1 Bufo gargarizans
TTACTGTCAGCTAGAAACAAAAAGGCACATTGTGAGTTTGCGAAAAGGCCTGTGGGAGACTCTCAAAATGTATGGAGGACGGTGCTGTGGTCTGATGAGACTAAAATTGAACTTTTCGGCCATCAAAGAAAACGCTATATCTGGAGCAAACCCAACACATCACATCACCCAAAGAACACCATCCCCACAGTCAGACATGGTGGTGGAAGCATCATGCTGGGGGGATGGGACTGGGAAACTGGTCAGAGTGGAGGGAAAGATGGATGCTGCTAAATACAGGGATATTCTTGAGCAAAACCTGTACCACTCTGTGCGTGATCTGAGGCTCGGACGGAGGTTCACCTTCCAGCAGGACAATGACCCCAAACACACGGCTACAGCAACACTTGAGTGGTTTAAGGGGAAACATGTAAATGTGTTGGAACGGCCGAGTCACAGCCCAGATCTCAATCCATTAGAAAATCTGTGGTCAGACTTTAAGGGGTTCTACAGTTTGTTTTAACTGATGATCTATCAGATGCTGATGATCGATCCAGAGGATAGATCATCAGTTAAAACAAACTGTAGAACCCCTTTAATGATTGCTGTTCACAGGCGCAAACCATCCAACCGGAAGGAGCTGGAGCAGTTTTGCAAGGAGGAATGGGCAGAAATCCCAGTGGTAAGATGTGGCGACTGCTAATAGAGACTTATCCAAAGCGACTTGGAGCTGTGATTGCCGCAAAAGGCGGCTCTACAAAGTATTGGCTTTAGGGGGTGAATAGTTATGCACATTGACTTTTTCTGTTATTTTGTCCTATTTGTTTTTTGCTTTACAATAAATAAAGTTGTGGGCATGTTCTGTAAATTACATGATGCAAATCCTCAAACAATCCATGTTAATTCCAGGTTGTGAGGCACCAAAATACGAAAAAAGTCAAGGGGGGTGAATACTTTTGCAAGGCACTGTACACCTTCGGAGGCCATTTTTTTTTATGATGATTTCATTTTACTCATTTTTGGCTAAAAATCACTTTTCATTTGGTCTTAATTAAGGGTACTTTCAAAGTTTCTATCATATCCCCTCTGTCTCGTCTTTCTTCCAGACAACCCCTTTAAGAAAGGACAACTATCCATAGCAGCAGATTCAATGCAAGTCACTGTCAAGCGCAGTACTGGAGCACACATGTTTTGCACAGACGCTTGCAGTCCTCCAGGGGTGCAATTCAAAAGAGTACAATTCGGGTGCCTAGAAATTGCTGAGAATTTCTGCGACTGAAAATCAGTTCCATTCATTTGAATAGAGTTCGCAGAAATCTGCGGCGTGTGAAGGCGCCCTTTTGAGTTGCACAATGCAAATACATTAATGGGGGAGATTTATCATAGCCCCGTGGCGTACGCCTCATCATAAATTCGGCATAGTATCCAGCAGTCCGTGCGCCCCCTGTCTGGTGTAGATCTCAGAGTTCTTCTAAAGCCAGAAAACTGGCATGGAAAATGAGAACTGTGGAGGGGCTGTCGGCTGCGCCCCCATTCCACCCTCGCCAGACACCCTTTTTGAGAAAGTGGCGATGCCAGTGGAGAAAATGGCAAGTGCGCTAAATTTTTTGCACAAGTGGCGTTGAAAAAAAAAAAAAATCGCATGCATGCTGTTTTGATAACCCTGGCCCAATGAGTGTTTAAAGGAAAGCAGTCCGAGCTCTGGATAGTTCTGAGTGCAGTAAATACGTGCATTCCCTATAAAATTATAATTCTGGAATACTGTTTCTTTGAACTCCATACATTATTACAATTCTGTGGTGGGCTGTTCCTCTATCATTACTCTTGGAAATGTATAATTCAATTGACAACTCGGTGTTACCATTCCCCCTGTCCATAGGGTGTGCCCCTACACAGTCTGATACAGTCCAGAGTAAGGGCTTATGCACACAAACGTTGTTGTTTTGCGGATCCTGCAAAACACGGATATCGGCCGTGTGCATTTTGCAGAACACAACAGCTGGCCCCTAATAGAACAGTCCGATCCTTGTCCGTAATGCAGACAATAATAGGGACATGTTCTATTTATTAGCGGAACGGACATACGGAAACGGAAAGCACCCTGAGTCATTTCCGTTTTTTTTTTCGGCCCCGTTGAAGTGAATGGTTCCGCATACGGGCCGTAAATAGAAACGGAACGGACACGGAAGCAAAATATGTTCGTGTGCATGAGCCCTAATACAGAATAGCCAATTTTTTTTTCATACATTTCCAGGAGGAATAGAAAAAAAGGAATTTTGGAAAACAGACAGATCTTCCACTGCAGTCCTAATACTTTACGCTTTGCACTCCCACCTATTCTAACGCTACCTGTGGTCTTGCACTCCGCCCCACGGAGCATACCGTTCCCTATTATAGCTATACGTCGCATTCTCTGGGGACGGCACGCTGCTTCAGGCACATACTTTCAAAAGAGGGGAGAGAAAAAATTCAAATTATTCTGAATATTATTCTGAAAAACAGATTCCGCATTTAAAGACGATCAGAAATTGACAGGGTTAATAATACAATAGTTATGTGTAGCTGCTGCCACCTGCTGGTCACAGCACAAAAAAGGTGCGTAGTCATTAAAATCACTCATGCAAATGAGCAATAAAAAAATAATTGCCTAAAGAGTGGAGGTTTCAAAGAAACACCTAATGAGCCTGAAAATCCGTAAGGCAGGTTACAAGTGACCGTGAGCGGAGCGAGGCTTCCCGGAGGTTTCCTGCTCACCGGATTAAACTCATAATTACATAAGAGTTTCCAGTAAAAATGAATTTTCTGCCAACAAGTATTTTTTTTTAGAAAGGGTAGCTGGTAAAAATTAAAGGCAAACTCCAATATTTTTTTTACTTTTCACTAATCCCCACCTTACCGGTCAAACAGTAATAACTGAAGCAATTATCACATAATATACATATTATATATGTCTGACTTCTGGGACCCCTACAACTGGCAGAACTGGCAACCTGGCCCCCCTAGCCGCTAAACCAGGGATCAGCAACCTTTGGCGCTCCAGCTCTGTTCAAACCTACGACTTCCAGCATGCACACTTGCTTGCCTGTTCTCAGAACTCCCATCGAAGTGAACGGAGCATGCTGGGAGTTGTAGTTTCAAAACAACTGGAGTGTCGGAGGTTTCTGATCCCTGCACTAGACCATAGAGTCTGAATGGAGCGGCGGGGTGCATGCTCGACGACCACCGCTACATTCAAACCCCTCCTAGCCATGGTTCAGCTACTGGTGGAAATGGGTGGGGTTCTCGTGTTCAGACTGCTATGGATTTTCTATTAATTACCTATCCAGTGCAGAAGTAATAATTGCTTCTGAACAGAACACCCCTTTAAAGCCCATCTGTACCTATGACACCGGCTGACCTGTTACATGTGCACTTGGCAGCGGAAGGCATCTGTGTTGGTCCCATGTTCATATGTGCCCGCATTGCTGAGAAAAACGATGCTTTAATATATGCAAATGAGCCTCTAGGAGCAACGGGGGCGTTACCGTTACACCTAGAGGCTCTGCTCTCTCTGCAACTGCCGCGCCTTCTGCACTTTGATTGACAGGACCAGACGGGATGATGTTTATTATGCCTGGACCTGTTAATCAAAGTGCAGAGGCTCCTAGAGGCTCATTTGCATATAATATAACAATCTTTCTCAGCAATGCGGACACATATGAACATGGGACCAACACGGATGTCTTCAGCTGCCGAACGCACACGTAACAGGTCAGCCGGTGTCATAGGGACAGATCTGCTGACAGATGGGCTTTAAGAATGATAATATATCAATCCAGTTTTTTTTATTTTTTTTAATTAAGGGTACTTTCACACTAGCGTTTTTCTTTTCCGGCATAGAGTTCCGTCCTAGGGGCTCAATACTGGAAAAGAACTGATCGGTTTTATCCTAATGCATTCTGAATGGAGAGCAATCCGTTCAGTCCCTGAACACTTGCCGGAATGCCGGATCCGGCATTAATTTCCATTGAAATGTATTAGTGCCGGATCCGGCAATAAAATTGCCGCATTGACGGATCCATTCTTCCGGTCAGCGCATGCGCAGACCTTTAAATCTGTGAACAATAAATAAATACTGGATCCGTTTTTCCGGATGACACCGGAGAGACGGATCTCGTATTTCAATGCATTTGTCAGACGAATCCGCATCTGGATCCGTCTGACAAATGCCATCCGTTTGCGTCCGGATTGCCGGATCCGGCAGGCAGTTCCAGCGACGGAACTGCCTGCCGTAATCCTCTGCTGCAGGTGTGAAAGTAGCCTCACATAATACAGAATTTCATGCTACAAGTTTCTTACAGTTTTGCGAAGCGGCTTACCCCTGTGAAATCCACTTTGCCATGAAAACAATTTGTTTTCAATGGAAAATCTGCGTTGCAAAAAGAAGGCTTGACACGTCATGTTGACACAGTGGAAATACATCAAGAAATATTCAAAGAGTACTTCAGCTGTAGAGCCCCTTGAAGAAACCCAAGGCTGACCCTCATTTCTGCCGCGGTCTGCTGTTTGATACATTTGGTGCATCTTTAAACATTACTCCTTTTTTTCTAAGAGGTGTTACTCCGTTTTTTTTTTTGTACCCTACGACCCCCACTGATACGAGACTGCAATATTTTTTTAAACTAAGTCGCATTTGATAATTCTGGTGGACACGTACTCGCCTGGCTAGCCATGCCTACTGTCTCACCCACTTTTCAAAAGTGGAAAGAACAAAAAAAATGGCAGAGAAACCTGTGACTTTTTAATGCCAATTTTCTAATGCCAAGGCAATGATAAATTCCTCCCAACATGTGCTAACAGACCATATAGACATTGATGGTATATCAATAGGGTAGGAGTGGGTTTGGTACTGCTCCTATCTAAAGAGCGGGGCCTGCCGTGAATGGAGAGCGCATGTGCAGTCATTTATGTCTTCCAAAAACAGTCCACCCAGCTCGCCTATATTCAGAAGCCCTATAGAAGTGAATGGAGAAAGTCGTGCATGCGCAGCTTGGTCTCCATACATGACGGAACCCTGTCTTTGAGATAGGAGTTGGTCACGGAGGCGGAACCCACATCTATTGAACATTTAGGGTATGGCCAAGGCACACTAGCGTTAAAGTTTTCCGGCATTGAGTTCCGTCCTAGGGGCTTAATACCAGAAAAAAAAACGCATCAGTTTTGTCCTAATGCATTCTGAATGGAAAGCAATCCGTTCGGTATGCATCAGGAGGTCTTCCGTTCCGTCCCTTTTACGGTATTTGGCCGGAGAAATGACTGAAGCATCTTCTCCAGCCAAAATTCCGGAACACATGCCGGATCCGGCATTAATTTCCATTGTAATGTATTAAAGCCGGATCCGGTATCAAGTGTTTATGAAATTACCGCAGTGACGGATCCGGTTTTTCGGTCTGCGCATGCACAGACGGAGTGACGGATCCGGCATTTCAATGCATTTGTCAGACGGATCCGCATCCGGGAAACAAATGATATCCGTTTGCATACGGATTTCTGGATCCGGCAGGCAGTTCTGGCAACGGAGCGGCCTGCCGGATTCTTCTAACGCTAGTGTGAAAGTATCCTAAGTGGCCATTTTGGGCACGACATGTGTCAAGCACCCAAGTAAGAAAGGGATGCAAATGAGCCCTTAACAAGCTCCACCTCTGATGCCACCAGATGTGAGGCAGATATCCTATAAGTCAATGTTCGACCCTATAAACAGGCCTTGAGACATGACTCGGATATTAAATAAGCCAGCACCTCATCTGCAGACAGCTGTTTCGGGGTAATTGCCCCTCATCAGGGCAGAGGAGAGAGTACTGGCTTAAAGGGAACCTGTCATCAGCTTTATGCTGACCTTACGGAGGGCAGCATACATTAGTGACAGGCGCACTGATTTAAGCGGTGTGTCACTTATGAGCTAAAACTAAGTGGTTGCCGAGAACCGGCATCATAATCATTACAGCCCAGGCCTTGAAAAGGGTCAAATCTACCTGAGAAGAGTCCTGGTTATTCATAGTCTCCTGCTCTCCGCCATCTGCTGATTGGCAGTTCTCTCCCAGAGAGGAAGGGAGAAAACTAGGTAGAAGACTGTCAGCCATCAGCAGGTGGCAGGAGAGCAGGAATCCATGGATAACCAGGACTCTTCTCAGGTGGCCGTAACTCTTTTCCAGGCCCAGGCTGCAATGATTGTGATGTTGGTTCTCGGCAACCACTTACTTTTAACTTATAAATGACAGACCGCTGAAATCAACTCACCTGTCTCTTCTTTATTCTGCCGTTAGTATGGGCAGCACAAAGTTGATGACAAGTTTCCTTGAGAAGCCTGTCAGGATTTGGGGGGTACTTATAGGCCATACATGCATCCTTTTCTTACCAGAATTCCAGAGCAGCGTGTAAGTCTCCTCATGTCAATTAAGGTGCTCTGTCCCCAAGGAGAGAAAGTACCCCCTCACTTAGGCCTCTCGCCTAGTTAAGCCAGTACTCTCTGCACTGCACTGATGAGGAGCAATCCCCCCGAAACAGCTGTCTGCAGATGAGGTGCTGGCTTATTTAATATTCGAGGCATGTCTCAAGGCCTGTTTAAAAGGTCAAACATTGACTTATAGGATATCTGCCTTACATCTGGTGGAGCTTGTTAAGAGTTAATGTGCATCTCTTTCTTCCCAGAATTCCAGAGGAGCGTGTATGGCCTATAAGTCTCCTCATACCGACTAAGGCGCTCTCTCCCCAAGCATCACAGTGTAGCAACGCTGCTGTGAGAGTGAATGGGGTCGCAGTGCACCTCACACATTTGCTGCGACTGTGACAGACAAAATAAATTAATGCAGCAGTGTTGGATTTTTAGCGATTTTCATGTTGCGGTAAACATGAGTTGCGCTGCGACCCCATTCACGCCTATGGCAGCCCTGCTACACTGAGATACTTGAGAGCTTGACACATGTCACGCCCAAAATCACTGTGTGGCCCTATCCTGATGGCATATCCTATCGATATGCCATAAATGTCCAGATGGGAAAACCCCTTTAAAGAGGACCTTTCACTACTGTATAAACTAAAAACTAACTAGATCAGTGGGCAGAGCGGCGCCCAGGGGTCCCCCTGCACTTACTAGTATGCCTGGGCGCCGCTCCGTTCGCCCGGTATAGGCTCCGGTGTCTGCGCTCCCTCTGACTGATTTTTTGTAGAAGGCGTGTCCCTTGCTGCACTGCTGGCCAATCGCAGCGCACAGCTCATAGCCAGGCTATGAGCTGTGCGCTGCGATTGGCCAGCAGTGCAGCAAGGGACACGCCTCCTACAAAAAATCAGTCAGAGGGAGCGCAGACACCGGAGCCTATACCGGGCGAACGGAGCGGCGCCCAGGCATACTAGTAAGTGCAGGGGGACCCCTGGGCGCCGCTCTGCCCACTGATCTAGTTAGTACAGTAGTGAAAGGTCCTCTTTAAGGAGTAAAGCAACATAGACATAAGAGATCGACCGTAAGATAAAAAGTTGTGATTTTTTTTTCTTCAAATACAATTTATTACATACATATATATATATATATATATAAAAAGTAATTTAAAAATATAAAAAAATCAATATAAAATCCAGACATAAAAGAAGGACAGTCCATCGTGTTGTCGGTGTAACTGTTCTTCAGCCAGTCTAGGTGTGGGGTATATATCATACACTGAAGAGTTCATAGAAGTGCTCATCTCTAAGCCTCACACTAGGGGGCGATGCTGTACGATTATAAGGAGGACAACACTGGAGGTCTCTGCTGACGGAGAATCTTCTATCAGTTCCTGGACCCTCTGCCATCATCGTGGTGGTGTTACATCAGGTATCCTAGAACTAGCACTCCACCCCAAATTGATCAAAGTTCCTGAGGATAACGGTGAGTTCCAGATGTACCTGCCCCATGGCTGTGGTCTGCAGACGGTACCGGTCCGCTCCTCCATATATAAGGTTTGGTGATTTCAGCTGTGGGCCACCCCCGACGAATATCTGGGAAATCTGTTCCTGCCAGGTCCCCAAGGGTCTCCATGTGGGGCTCAGCAACGAGTGTGTTCCTGGAGAAGAAGGGATGTGCAGGAAGCTGTATCCGTAAAGCTCGTTCCGACCAAACGAGTCTTGATGCCAAACCTGAAGATGTAACTTGGGCCAACCTGAGAAGGGGAGGTGAGCAGAGTTTAATATGGAAGTGGCCCAATGCAACCTGGAGTGGATGAAACGAGACGTGGATACTACCCCTCCTGGCAAACTCATGTCATGTCAGGCATCTCCCCTCCCAATCTAGTAGCCAGGTCCAGGATGTGCTATGTGGCAGTGCTCCTTGACTGCAGGGCATTACAAGGATTCATAATGCTGTGTGTCTGACCGCAACAGTGATGATTTGTACCCACATAATGCCATCAGTACAAATCATTGAGGTCGGGCAGAGCTACACAGCATTATAAATCATTAGGTCAAAGCAGCAGAGGTCACTACGGGAATTCACGCTCCCAAACATCACTTACGTCTGAAACTGGCCTAAAAAGTATTACATTTACAACCATTCCATCCTTACTTTTAATTAAATCAGCTGCAGTGTAAAGCATGGAGGACTGACAAAGCAGTAGCTTTTAAATTGGTTGTCCAACCAATTGTGATAAAGTAATAAAATAATGTATACTTCCCCATTTTGTCCCCTGCTGCTTCCAGGGCTGCCGCTCCCATCCTCCCCACTGCAGCAGCTGTGACATCATCTTCTTGGTTGCAGGGATGACATGACTGTATACCCCGGTCACCGATGCTGCAGTGGTCACATGGAGTACACAGGCAGATTGTCACTGCCTCCCAGCAGGAGGAGTGAAGCGTCAGCGCTGTACCAACAATGTAACAATATAACAATAGCACAGACAGGTGCACTCTGCGGTCTTACTAAACCCTCAAACTGATTTTAAAATTGAGAGATTAGCCAACATGTCCTACGGTGTAGGACATGTCTGAGCCCAAGCACCGCGCCAAGGTTTCTCAAGTAGCTCGGGACCTTACACTAACCTACCTGTGCCGTATGGGCAATACCAGGAGCCAGTGGGCAAATTACAGGAGCGTGAGGTCCGACTCAGACAACTCACCAGTTACCTCCAGCATGCGGGCATCCTCCACCGTATGCATTTCTGCTGGGGATCGTCATTAGCAACGGGCCACAAGTGCAGGATTTGCTCCCCTATACATATGCACAACTGCATGTGGGTTTGAGCACCTCCTGCCTGTTTAATACCACGCCAGTTTGTATATATAGAATTGTCTGGAGGTGTATAAACTCCAATTTAAATGTGCCTGTTTTCCATCTACAGGCCACATTTAGGTGCACCTGCGAGGCCTGGGACATACCAGCCAGTCTTGAGTGGGACTCACAGACTCCTCCCTCCTCCCATTGCAAGCATGGTTACATGCTGGAGGTAACTGGCGAGTTGATTGTGAGTCGGACCTCACGCTCCTGTAATTCGCCCACTGGCCCCTGGTATTGCCCATACGGCACAGGTAAGCGAGTGTTAGGACCCGAGCTACTTGAGAAACCTTGGCGCAGTGCTCAGGCTCAGACATGTCCTCCACAGTAGGATATGTTGGCTAATCTCTCCATTTTAAAATTAGTTTGAGGGTTTAGCAAGACCGCAGAGTGCACCTGTCTGTGTTATTGTTATATTGATTATCACATCCACATAATTGCTATCTTGTGTAGGATGTCTATTGTGGTACTTGTGGTCCGCTGCAGGCATCCTCCACTGTATGCATTTTTGCTGGGGATCGTCATTAGCAACAGGCCACAAGTGCAGGTTGTGCTCCCCTATATATATATATATATGCACAACTGCATGGGGGTTTGGGCACGTCCTGCCTGTTTGATACCACGCCATTCTTTTCTGTACCAACAATGGGCAGCAGCAATGCATTACAGCTCTCACTCTCACACTGGCGTTTTGGTTTCCGTTTGTGAGATCCGTTCAAGGCTCTCACAAGCGGTCTAAAACAGATCAGTTTTGCCCTAATGCATTCTGAATGGAAAAGGATCCGCTCAGAATGCAGCAGTTTGTATCAGTTCAGTCTCCATTCCGCTTAGGAGGAGGACACCAAAATGCTGCTTGTAACGTTTTGGTGTCCGTCTGACGAAACTGAGCCAAACGGATCTGTCCTGGCACACAATGTTAGGGTACTTTCACACTTGTAGCAGAGGATTCCGGCACGCAGTTCCGTCGCCGGATCCGGCAATCCGGACGCAAACTGATGGCATTTGTCAGACGGATCCGGATAGGTCTGACAAATGCATTGCAATACCAGATCCATCTCTCCGGTGTCATCCGGAAAAACGGATCTGGCATTATATTTTTTTTTTGCATTTTTAAAAGGTCTGCACATGCGCAGACCAAAAAGCCGGGTCCATTTTGCCGGAACACTTAATGCCGAATCAAGCAAGTGTTCAGTATTTTTGGCCGGAGATAAAACTGCAGCATGCTGCAGTATTTTCTCCGTCCAAAAAACGTAAAAGGGACAGAACTGATGCATCCTGGACGGATTGCTCTCCATTAAGAATGCACGGGGATAAAACTGATCAGTTCTTTTCCGGTATTGAGCCCCTGTGACGGAACTCAGTGCCGGAATAACTCTAGTGTGAAAGTACCCTTAGTCAGGGGGAACGGATCCGTCCTGGCTATATTACAGATAATACAAACAGATCCATTCTGAACAGGTGCAGACGGTTGTATTATCTGAACGGATCCGCACAAAACACGAGTGTGAAAGTAGCCTCACTCGGCTGCAACGGCTGGGATTGGAGATAACTCCGACCCAAGTCATTTACTTCCTCAGATGTCACAGGCAATAGGGGCCATGGCAGCTAAGTGGCTAGACATAAGGAGCTCCCACTGTGACCACAACAGCGCCACCTCATGGCAATCACAGGGTGCTGATGTCAAACCCCTGCCGTTCTGCTAGTGATGGCCATCACTTAGTAAACCCCTTTAATCGATGAGTCAAATGTACCCCAATACCAAATAAAACTACAATTTGGCCCTCATATATAGCCCCATGCAGCTTCTTTAACTTATGGCTTTTAGAATATGGTGACACGGAAGCAAATTATTTTTTCAAGTGTTTTCATTGTGCCAATGTAATAAAATAAAAAATATATATATAAATTGTACTGAGCTGCAGAATAAAGTTATCACGTCATTTATACCACATGGTGAATGCGTCTAAAAAAAAAAAGTCTAGACATCTCTGCTCTTTCTTTACTTAGGAGTCCAGTGGGCGGTCCTACCTACTGACAGTTACATTTGTATGAACCTTCCTGTCAATCACTATGTTGGACCGCCCACTGGACTCCTGAGGCCAGAATGAGCATGAATGTACACGAATAAATGACATCACCCTGCTCAGCCCCTCCTGCGGCCTGCAGATCAGACACGACGTTCACCGTGACAAGTTCCCTTTAAGAGGTTAAAATGATCCCATTTCCAGAATGAATTACCTTGCAATCCTTTGGTGGCAAAATGTATGTCAATAGGATGGGACCAGAAAGCCTCGTCTTCATTCTGAGGGTTGTCGACCTGCGTCTGACCTTCCACCGTCCCCGAGAGCAACTTCCAGGCTCCCCCTACAGGAGATATCCAGACATCACGGGCACAGGTTAAAAATAGGGAGAGAGGATGAACAGGGATCATACAGGATCAACGGGCAACCAGAAGAGCCTGCAGGATTTAGAAACGGAACTGCGCACGGAGCCTGTGAGAAAACGCTCTCTCAGACCCAAGCTGTCTGTAGATCTGGTATCAGCGATGGGACCTTCAGATGTCTCTAAGTGCAGCTGTCACGTGACAAGGGCTGTTGCGGACAGTAATTGTGAAAAGTGGAAGTAACTAGTGGCTGTGCTAAATTCAGATTAAAAGGGTTATCTGGTGACCAATAATGATGACGTATCCTCAGGATAGGTCATCATCCGATTGGTGGGGGTCCAGGTCCCAGCCTCCCCGCCAATCAGCCACCACGACCCCCTGAGCTCTGGTGAGCGCAGCCAGCTCCAGGAAGCTCTCCGAGTACAGCGCCGTACATTTTATAGTGGCTATGCATGGTATTGCAGCTCAGTCCCATTCCTATGGCCATGTGACTGATGAACGCGATGTCACATGGCTTAGGAAAAGGCTGCGACACTCACAGAGCACCCGACCTCTTCTTACAGCTGATCAGCGGGGTCCGGGGTGTCGGACCGTTCCCGAGGATAGGTCATCAATATCTATTCCCGGATAACCCTTTTAAAGCATTACTGTGCAATAGATAGGACGCTTGCACATAAAGTGTTACTACAATATACCTGCAATAAGAAGACTGTTCTAGTGATGAGTCAGTTCATGCCGCTATCTACAAATCCAATTTGTACGTCACAGTAATTTACCCGTGGAAAGGGACCGTCCCTCTGATTTTCCCCTTTGCGATCAGAATAAAATGGCCGCAGGTCTCATGAGAAAATCTTAATCTCTCACATACATCGTTATTGTGAGTAGCGGCGCATGCGCGAATGTACTCGTTAACAGATCCGTAATTGACTGCGGCATGTGTGACAATCCCAGGGTTGGAATCGTTGACAATTACATTCGCGCGTATCCCGCTACTCACTGGTAATCTAATTTAGTCTAGACCAGGAGTGCACAACCCACGGCCCGCATGCGGCCCCCAGAGCTCTGGTTTGAGACCCCTGTCTTCCTGTACAGAAACACAACTGATCGTGTGATCAGCTGTGTTTCTGCCCGCAGCGCCGCACGAAGGAGCATTACAGCCACACCAACCATAACCGCCGCCATTATCGCCCAATTCACGTGAAACTAAACATATGATAATTATAATAATTAAGGAGCTAGAGTTTGAAAAAAAAAAATATTTTAAAATTGTTTTGTACAGTTTCCCCCAAATAAAACTAAATAATAAATTATCAGGCCCTCTGTGTCAAGTGAAAAATTGTAGCAAAAATTATTTTGGTAGTCCCAACACATAAAAATGTTACAACCGTTTAAACCACCATACACGCTAAAAATCACAAAAAAAAAAAAAGGTCTGTTCAGGCCTGGTTATTAAAGTGTTAACCAATAAGCGCTTTCCCCACTAGTAAGGGAACATGCTTAGTGTTCATTGCATGGCGCCTGTAACTGGCAGAAGGCGGTAATAACCAGGGAGCGGTGAAGGAAAGCGCTGACTTATGAATAGGAGGCAGGAAGGAAATGTCATCACTTTTCCTGTAAAAATGACTTTTAACAAGTTCCTGCAGCGTGGCCCCTGAACCAGAAGATGCATACTTACCTGCTTCATGCTGCCCTGGCCCCCTCTGCCCCCATTACACCTGTCAGTGCATGGCCATGGTCACATACCCCGCTCCAGTCAATGACTGGCTGCAGCAGTGACACACTGCTTGTGGCCACATCACCGCTGAAGCCAGTGATTGGCTGGAGAGATGCATCTGACCATGGCCATGCACTGCCAAGTAAAAACAGGTAAGTAGAGCTCTTCGGTTTCAGGGGCCATGCTGCAAGAACTTGTTAAAAATTCATTTTTACTGGGGAATCCCTACTGCGAGATAATCAGGTCAATTACTGGGAACAAGTATAATGGTGCCGCACGTATCAGGGATGTGCTACTGATGAAGGAGGAATGACTGTGATAGCGATCATTCCTCCCCAGTCACTTTACATTGGCCTGTGTAATAGGCTGATGCAAATGAGTGCCAATCAACATTTTTGGGCCCTTAGACCTCGAAATGGGCCCTCAGACCAAAAAAGGTTGTGCACTCCTGGTCTAGATGGACAGTCCCTTCACCACAGGTAAATTACTGTGATGAACTGATCAGATTGGTACGAACCGTATAGAGCTAACCGAAGTACATCGCTATTTCTCTGTCTAGGGGCATTACATACCACTTATCATGTAGAGAAAGTGAATACAAGGCACTTACTAATGTATTGTGATTGTCCATATTGCTTCCTTTGCTGGCTGGATTCATTTTTCCATCACATTATACGCTGCTCGTTTCCATGGTGACGACCACCCTGCAATGGTGGTCGTGCTTGCGCACTATAGGAAAAAGCGCCAGCCTCTCTGGTAACCAGGGACCGTGGGAGCGCACATAGGCTGGTGCTTTTTCCTACAGTGCGCAAGAACAGCCACCACTGCTGGATTGCAGGGTGGTCGTCACCATGGAAATGAGCAGTGTATAATGTGATGGGAAGATGAATCCAGCCAAAGGAGGCAATATGGACAATCACAATACATTAGTAAGTGCCTTGTATTAACTTCCTCTACATGATAAATGCCATTTGCTGAAGTGAGACAAACCCTTTAACTGCTCAGTCTAAAGTTAAAAAAAAACAAAACACTCACCTATTCCCTGGTGCTCCATTCCAGCTCAGAGGGTCCCATCCCCGTCACCAGGAGTGACATCCTATCATCATTATGCGCCCTGCTGCCTTCACCACTAAGACCAGTGAATGGCTGCAGCGTCACGAGGAATGAGTTGTCACACTTCCGGTGGCCTGGATGGGACCCTCAGAGCTGGATTGGAGCACAGAGGACCAGACACAGCAGGGACGAGTGTAAGCGCTTTCTTTTCTTCTTTAGGCCGAGCAGTTGATGAAATTGCTGTGGGGGTCGGAAAACCCCTTTAATGCTGGCAGTGACTCCTACCTGTGTGCACTCCCCATTTACAAAACAAGCTGTGCTGCGGAAAGCCGCTGGCGCCGACGATCTGTCCGATTATGTGGACTTCCGCCATCTCTGGAAAGAAAGACACACATGTGAATAGGCAGTCAGTATCTATACGGCAGCAGTGTAAGGGCTCGTTCACACGACCATTGGTGTCCCGTGCCCGTGCCGTGAACCGTAATGCACGGGCACCTTCACTTGAATGGGTCTACGATCCCTCCGTTCCGCAAAAAGATAGAGCATGTTCTATCTTTTTGCGGTGCAGAGGCACGGAACGGAACCCCAGAAAGCACTCCGTAGTGCTTCGTTCCATGCTTCCGTTCCGCATCTCCGGATATGCGGACCCATTGAAATGAATGGGTCCACATCCGTGATGCGGAATGACAACGGAACAGTGCCCATGTATTGCGGATCCGCAAAGGTGGTCTGCAATACGGAACGGGACACCAACGGTCATGTGAACGAGCCTTAAGGCTAAATGCACACAATGCCTTTTGGGGCGGACCTAGTGAAGTGAATGGTTCCGCATATGGGCTGCAAAATAAAAGAAATGGACACAGAGAAAATCTGGGGAGAAAAGGTCTGGTGACGTCCGGGACAGATATAGCGGATATTTGCGTTCATACGTACAGCCCCTTCGGGTAAACTCCAGAAAATGTCTGAGTTCCACTGTAAGGTCCCTTTCACACGGGCGAGTATTCCGCACGGGTGCAATGCGTGATGTGAACGCATTGCACCCGCACTGAAGCCTGACCCATTCATTTCTATGGGTCTGTTCACACGAGCGGTGATTTTCACGCATCACTTCTGCGTTGCCTGTAAATCGCAGCATACTCTATATTGTGCGATTTCCACGCAATGCAGGCCCCATAGAAGTAAATGGGGCTGCGTGAAAATCGCAAGCATCCGCAAGCAAGTGCAGATGCGGCGTGATTTTCACGCACGGTTGCTAGGAGACGATCGGGATGGAGACCCGTCATTTTATTAATTTCCCTTATAACATGGTTATAAGGGAAAATAATAGCATTCTGATACAGAATGCATAGAAAATAGCGCTGGAGGGGTTAAAAAAAAAAAAATGTAACTCACCTTAATCCACTTGCTCGCGCAGCCGGCATCTCTCCTGTCTTCTTTCTTTGCTGATTGCAGTCAAAGGACCTGTAGTGACGTCACTCCGGTCATCACATGATCCATCACCATGGTAAAAGATCATGTGACGGACCATGTGATGACCGGAGTGACGTCACAACAGGTCCTTTGACTGCAATCAGCAAAGAAAGAGACAGAAGCGATGCCGGCTGCGCGAGCAAGTGGATTAAGGTGAGTTAAATTATTTTTATTTATTTTTTTAACCCCTCCAGCCCTATTGTACTACGCATTCCGTATTCAAAATGCTATTATTTTCCCTTATAACCATGTTATAAGGGAAAATAATACAATCTACAGAACACCGATCCCAAGCCCGAACTTCTGTGAGAAAATTCGGGTTTGGGTACCAAACATGCGCAATTTTTCTCACGCGCATGCAAAACGCATTATAAAGTTTTGCACTCGCGCGGAAAAATCACGCATGTTCCCGCAACGCACCCGCACCTTTTCCGGCAACGCCCGTGTGAAAGAGGCCTAAGTGTGAATGGGGCTTTAGATTCCAGAAAAGTCTGACACAGGGGCAGATTGGGAACTTAAAGTGGCCCTTGAAAAAAAAAAAAAAAAACTAAAAGGTGGGTCCGGACTGACAGAAGACGGGACAAAACAAGTAGGTGGGACTGCAAGACAGTGTAAGACAATATACCGCCCCAGCAGAACCAAATACCACAGTGCAGCACAATATACCGCCCCCGCAGAACCAATACCACAGTGCAGCACAATATACCGCCCCAGCAGAACCAAATACCACAGTGCAGCACAATATACCGCCCCAGCAGAACCAAATACCACAGTGCAGCACAATATACCGCCCCAGCAGAACCAAATACCACAGTGCAGCACAATATACCGCCCCAGCAGAACCAAATACCACAGTGCAGCACAATATACCGCCCCAGCAGAACCAAATACCACAGTGCAGCACAATATACCGCCCCAGCAGAACCAAATACCACAGTGCAGCACAATATACCGCCCCAGCAGAACCAAATACCACAGTGCAGCACAATATACCGCCCCAGCAGAACCAAATACCACAGTGCAGCACAATATACTGCCCCATCAGAACCAAATACCACAGAGCAGCACAATATACTGCCCCAGCAGAACCAAATACCACAGTGCAGCACAATATACTGCCCCAGCAGAACCAATACCACAGTGCAGCACAATATACTGCCCCAGCAGAACCAAATACCACAGTGCAGCACAATATACTGCCCCAGCAGAACCAAATACCACAGTGCAGCACAATATACTGCCCCAGCAGAACCAAATACCACAGTGCAGCACAATATACCGCCCCAGCAGAACCAAATACCACAGTGCAGCACAATATACTGCCCCAGCAGAACCAAATACCACAGTGTAGCACAATATACTGCCCCAGCAGAACCAAATACCACAGTGCAGCACAATATACTGCCCCAGCAGAACCAGATACCACAGTGCAGCACACTATACTGCCCCAGCAGAACCAAATACCACAGTGCAGCACAATATACTGCCCCAGCAGAACCAAGTACCACAGTACAATATACCACCACAGCATTCATCACATCTGGTCCTGTCAATCAAAGTGGAGAGGGTTCAGCACTTACAGAGAGAGCTGAGCCTCTAGGTGTAATGACAACGCCCCCGTTGCTCCTAGAGGCTCATTTGCATATAACAAACCATAATATTTCTCAGCAATGCGGGCACATATGAACATGGGACCAACACAGATGTCTTCAGCTGCCAAGTGCACATGTAACAGGTCAGCCGGTGACATAGGGACAGATCTGCTGACAGATGGGCTTTAAAATAACTCGAATCCCACAGAACACAGAAGACTCAACAACTCATCCTCCAGATTTCCTTAAAAGTCTCATCAAATGACCCAGATCACACAAGCCTCAGTGTTCTTCTTCCGGACGGATGATCAAGCAGATCATTGGGGATGAGTGTCTGTGTAAGGCCCCTTTCACACGGGTGTTGCGGATTGGGGCCGGATGCGTTCAGGGAAAATGGTGCGATTTTGACACTAAAACAAGTCAGTTTTCCGCGCGGGTGCAAAACATTGTAATGCGTTTTGCACGCTCGTGAGAAAAGTCAGCATGTTTGGTACCCAGACCCGAACTTCTTCACAGAAGTTCGGGTTTAGGTTAGGTGTTGTGTAGATTTTATTATTTTCCCTTATAACATGGTTATAAGGGGAAATAATAGCATTCTGAATACAGAATGCATAGTACAATAGGGCTGGAGGGGTTAAAAATATATATATATAACTCACCTTAATCCACTTGATCGCGCAGCCCGGCTTCTCCTCTGTCTTCTTCGTTGAGGAATAGGACCTTTGATGACGTCACTGCGCTCATCACATGATCTTTTACCATGGTGATGAATCATGTGACGGACCATGTGATGAGAGCAGTGACATCATCAAAGGTCCTTTTCCTGTGCACAGCAAAGAAGACAGAAGAGATGGCGGCTGCACGAACAAGTGGATGAGGCGAGTTATATTATTATTATTATTATTTTTAACCCCTCCAGCCCTATTTTACTATGCATTCTGTAGTCAGAATGCTATTATTTTCCCTTATAACCATGTTATAAGGGAAAATAATAATGATCGAGTCCCCGTCCCGATCGTCTCCTAGCAACCGTGCGTGAAAATCGCACCGCATCCGCACTAGTTTGCGATTTTCACGCAGCCCCATTCACTTCTATGGGGCCTGCGTTGCGTGAAAAACGCAGAATATAGAACATGCTGCGATTTTCACGCAACACACAAGTGATGCGTGAAAATCACCACTCGTGTGCACAGCCCCATAGAAATAAATGGGTCCGGATTCAGTGCGGGTGCTATGCGTTCACCTCACGGATTGCACCCGCGCGGAAATCTCGCTCGTGTGAAAGGGACCTAAACGCTCTGTCAGTGTAAAAGGTGCCGGCGATCCCCTGAAGGACACTGCCGACACCGAAAATCATTGTTCCTGTGCGGCGGATTGGGCCGCGTCAACAACAACCTGCTGCGCAGGAATAATGATTTTGTATGTGGAGGCGATCGCTGCATGTGAATACCGCCCTCATGTCCGCTAATGGTCTGGTATCAGGAATGTGTAAAAGGACCTTTACCGAAAGTCTCATCACATGACCCCAGGTCCCATAAATGTCCCACAGTCACACAAATGTCTCATCGAATGACTCCAATCCCACAAACACTGAACCGATTGTACAAAAGTCTCAGCAAGTGACCCGGACCCTCTCAGACCTCACCCGTCGCCCACTATGTGCCGCCCTCCCCCCGGCTCCATGCAGCTGCTTCTCCCTCACAGCCATTATTATCCCGTACGTGTCACGTACACTCCCGCTGCAGACGTCAGCCTCTCCTCCGCTGTGTAGATCACCGTAGAGTTGTGTTGTTGCTAGGCGACAAGATAAGTCGCTCGTTTCTGCTGAAGAGCGGAAGTGACGTTACATTAGGCGCCTCATGGAGGAAGTGCTGTGCGCGGCCATGATGACTAAGGGCAAGTTTCAATAATCTTTATTGCTACTGACAGAAACGGTAAACGTGACAATAAAGCAGACCTCCCAAGTGTCCCTCTTTGCTCCATAAATGTCCCTCTTTTTGATCTGAGGGATAGATTTTCATTACTACATTTACAATATCGATCCAGATAGTGTTTGTTCAGTTCCTCTCTGTATATTAGAGCCCAACGTGTATATTATTTCATTATTTGATGCAGTTTGGATTGTAGACATTTTTTATATTCAGATAATCATTAGAAAACTAATAAAGTGTATAAATATGCAAGAAAAATGGATTTTCACGCAAGCCCTAAGGGTCCCTCTTTGACCACCCAGAAAGTTGGGAGGTATGTAAGAGGTGAGGCAGCAGCTTGGAATATTAGTATGGATCATTCACTATTACTTATGGCTAGAGATGAGCGAATTTCCGTTATGAAATTAATTCACCCTTCGTTTGTTGGTAAAAGGTGAATTGCGTCATGGATTCTGTTACCACGGATCCGTCCCTGCATAACAGAAACAGGACGGATCCGTCCCTGCATAACAGAAACAGGACGGATCCGTTATGCAGCCCATAGACTTCTATTATGACGGAATGAATAACGGAATGCCTCTAAAGGCATTCCGTCATAGAATTGCGTTATGGTCTGTGGTAACGGAATCCATAACGCAATTCATCTTTTACCACCAAATGAAGTGGGAACGAATTTCATAAGCGGAAATTCGCTCATCTCTACTTATGGCCACCAGGTCTTATTCTGTGGCATTGGCTACAGTTACATACCTCCGAACT
The DNA here is from genome assembly GCF_014858855.1 of Bufo gargarizans. Classification (NCBI taxonomy): domain Eukaryota; kingdom Metazoa; phylum Chordata; class Amphibia; order Anura; family Bufonidae; genus Bufo; species Bufo gargarizans. The sequence continues at coordinate 2,461,825 of NC_058088.1, forward strand.
TTTTGAAATAATAAATGCAAAAGCCACGCCTCTAACTCCTCCCAGGGCATATCTATACACGCCCAATCCCATAGCGCCCCCTCACAGTAGTTATGCCCAAAAATAAAACACCAAAAAAGCTGCGTGCATTCCGCATTTTATGGAACGTCCGGCCCATAATCGAACAGTCCTATCCAATTTTTTCTGGGGGACAAGGTGACAAAAAATGGCGACTCGCGCATTTTTTTTTTTTTTTCTCTTACGGCATTCACCGCATAGGGACCGCTAAAAAACACGGAGGCACACAAGATTGTCGTCCGCGTCAGTTTTTTTTCTATCATTTGCATGGCAAACCTGTCTTAGATTTTTTGAAAAGCTATACACAACAGATTGTCATCCAGGGGTTACCCTAATTGGATACTAAAACAAGCCACTGCCCGTGCTAACAAGTTAAGGCTTATTGCACATGAACGTGTGCGCTCCGTGGCCGTATTGCGGATCCGTAGTACATGGGCACCATTCCGTGTGCATTCCACATCACGGATGCGGACCCATTCACTTCAATGGGTCCACAAATCCGGAGATGCAGAATGGTGCAGAACGGAAGCATGGAACGGAACCCTACGGAAGCACTACGGAGTGCTTCCATGGGGTCTTATCCCGTACTTCCGTTCTGCAAAAAGATAGAACATGTCCTATCTTTTTGCGGAACGGCTGGATCGCGGACCCAATGAAGTGAATGGGTCTGCTATCCGCTGCTGCTGCCCCAGGGTGGGTGTTCGTGCAGTGCAATTTGCGGGCCGCAACAAGGCCACGGGGCGCACATGTTCGTGTGCAAGAGGCCTAATTTTTATAGAAAAAGTAAAATTATACAGTTTCAAAAAAAATTATTGGAAAGAGAAGCTTTCTGGATCTTTACCTTAAAGGGACACTGACAGGCGGTTAGAGCATATAAAGTGACTTATATTCTTCTATTGGTCTTAATACGCTTAATTAAACTATACCATTATCCCTTCTCGCTGCTTTCCCGTTACTTATAAAAATAGTTTTTATCAATATGCAAATTACCTTACTTTGTGCCCAAGGGGCTGTCCCTCATTCAGTTCTGTGCCCAGCTGCGCCCCAACTGCCGCCCAGCTCATTAGTATTCACTGCACTGGGCGGCTTTTTTTTTACCGACGCGGCGAAATCCCGCGCATGCCCAGTACTTGGCTCAGTTTCGTCCGACAGTGTTTTGGTGTCCGCCTCCAGAGCGGAATGGTGACGGAACTGAACCAAACTAAGGCATCCTGAGCGGATCCTTATCCATTCAGAATGCATTAAGGGCAAAACTGATCTGTTTTGGACCGCGTGTGAGAGCCCTGAACCGATCTCACAAACGGAAAGCCAAAACGCCAGTGTGAAAGTAGCCTAAAGTCTTTGAGCACTGCTTTCCTAACCAATTCATCCAGAAAGTCTGCATATCCCTCTCACTGATAGAGAAAGCATGTGAGTCCTTCCCCCATCTACACTCATAGAGAAAGCCTGTGAGTCCTGCTTCCCTGTCTACACTGATAGACAAAGCCCATGGGTCCTGCTTCCTCCTGCCCACACATAGAAAACGCCTGTGAGTCCTGCTTCTCCTGCATACTCATAAGGTCTGTGAGTCCTGCTCCCCCACCCACTCATAGAGAAAGCCTGTGAGTCCTGCTCCCCCACCCACTCATATAGAAAGCCTGTAAGTCCTGCTCCCCTACCCACTCATAGAGAAAGCCTGTGAGTCCTGCTCCCCCACCCACTCATAGAGAAAGCCTGTGAGTCCTGCTCCCCCACCCACTCATAGAGAAAGTCTGTGAGTCCTGCTCCCCCACCCACTCATAGAGAAAGCCTGTGAGTCCTGCTCCCCCACCCACTCATAGAGAAAGCCTGTGAGTCCTGCTCCCCCACCCACTCATAGAGAAAGCCTGTGAGTCCTGCTCCCCTGCCCACTCATATAGAAAGCCTGTAAGTCCTGCTCCCCTACCCACTCATAGAGAAAGCCTGTGAGTCCTGCTTCCCTGTCTACACTGACTATGTACTCATTAAAACAACCCCACAAACAAATAAACATGTACAAAAAATAAATAATAATAAATCAGACTTTCTTAATATATATATATATATATATTTTTTTGTACACGTTTATTTGTTTGTGGGGTTGTTTTAATGAGTACATTAAAAACTACATTTTAGATTCGGGTGGTATTCTGTGATTAATATTACTTGAATATATATATATATATATACACACCACTTTTTGCTACTTTCCCACTGATGGGCTATTGTCTTAGCTGTGACTGTTTAAGCACCAGGAAGGGGCAAGAGAGGGGCAGCAGAAGGGCCATGGGCAATGAACGCTTTCATTATGGCAAAGGGGTTAGGTACCGAAATTTTCGCCTCAGGCAGCAGAAAGGCTGGGTGCACCCCTGCCAACAAGGTAACCTTGAAGAACATACTGTCTATTGTGTTTGTAAAAGCTAGTCACCATACAGCACACCCTACCTCAGTTCCTGGTCTCCTGTTTGATTTACATGGAGGGAATGGTATTGGAGATAACAGCAATCTCTCCTGACATCTGGATCGAACATATAACAAAGGGACCAGATTTGCCCCATTTGAGTGGTTGAAGCATTTATGCCAAAGAGACAATCCAATTTCCGCTTGATATTCCTCTTCTGTCCTGCAGGTGTCGCCATTGTGTATCCTAAAAGATGGGAAGAAGCTCCAGAGCAAGCGAAATATAGAATTAGGGAGGCGATGTTCCAGTATTTCCATGACAAAGGCTGCATCTTGTTATTGGCTGAACAATGTGGTTATGCTGCAAGAATATGGAGAATTCATAAAACCGCAGGCAAACATATAATAATATCGTGAGAATCGAGGACGGCTCTCAAATGCAGCAAATATGATATGAGTCGTCCCCAATGGCCTCTCAGGGGTGTTTTATTGGGCAGATTCGTTACAAGTCAACTGATGAATTCCTGCGTCCGATAATTTCCCCATATAAACATGCTCAGTGGACATCAAAATGATGGGCTGATGACAATATAATCCAATGAGGGGCTTGTCCATAAGAACTATCATTAGATCAGTCCCCTCCCATTAATTGCCCAGTGAAAATTAAAGTAAACCAGCGCCAAGTGCCTTCCTATATATTATGAATGGGCGCTTGTTACGGGGCAGTGTATCACGTTGTACATTGTTAGTTTGCTTAGGCTATGGCCACCGCTGCTACGCATGCGTGCCTATGGGCGCTCCCACGGTCCCAGCCACCAGCGAGGTCGGCGCTTTTTCCTATAGTGTGCAAGCACGACCACTGCTGCTGGATTGCAGGGTGGTCGTAACCCCTGGATATGAGCAGTGTATAATGTGATGGAAAAATGAATCCAGCCAGCAAAGGAGGCAATATGGACAATCACAGTACATTAGTAAGTGCCTTGTATTAAAGGGGTAATCCGAGACCTGTAATGCCCCACAAAATGCCCGTACCCCTAATACTGGTTATACTTACCCCGGTCCTTACCCACGTCGCTTCTGATGCCCGCACCGCCACTACTGCAGCTGCCCAAAATCCCCCTTCTGTTGCCGGATGTTTTGATCGGCAGCTTAGTTCAACCTGTATGAGGGGCCCGGTGTCACAGACGTTCCCGTGGCAGGTACCAGGATATCGGAGAGACTGGCAACTCGTGGGTTAAATTGACAAGTTCACTGTGGATCTTATTGTGTCTGTGTTTTGGTGAATGCCACACTCCTTGCTTCAGGTGTTGCTTGTTGGTAATTTACTTTTCCCATAAGTAGCCGCTTCTCACTCTTAAAGATGCTGTTTATAGATTTTCTTCCAGCCTTCTAAGTAGCTGGTCGGTTGTACTTTGTGGTGCTTCTGGAGTTGCCAGTTTTCTACTTTCAGATAAGTCTTGTCTTTTCTTATTGTTTTGTGTTTGTTATATTCCCTGTTGTTGTATCTGGGCCTGAGACAGAGACTTCCATTCGTCCATCTGGGGAGAAATGGGTTGTCTCTAGTTCTAACATCATTCCAGGGCCTTATAGGGAAATCAGGGCCTAGGTATCCTGCATATGAATATTCCTACCTTCAAGGTCTATTCATATTAATAGGTAGTTAGGGCCCAGATTACACTTGTTTAGGAGGTGACCTGTTCCTTCCCTAGTTTCCAGGCCCAGTTACTGTTCCCCTTCCCTCCTGTGTTTAGTGTGGAGTTTTTCCCCCACACTGATCGTGGCACCGGGGAATTATGGGGGTTAGATAACCCCTTTAACTTTCTGTACATGATAAAGGCCATTTTCTGAAGTAAGAAAACCCCTTTAAGAAAAGGATCCCTTACAATTACTTCACTATATTTGGAACCGCCATAGAAGTGAATGGAGAGAGCTGCACCCGCTCAGCCACCTCTCCTTTCCCATTCTCAAGATAGGTGCTAGTTTCAGAGAAGGGGCCCTAACCTGTCAGACATTTATGTGCATATGCCTTAAAGGGGTTCTGCACTTTGTTTAAACTGATGATCTATCCTCTGGATAGATCATCAGCTTCTGATCCGACACCCGGGACCCCCGCCGATCAGCTGTTTGAGAAGGCAGCGGCGCTCCAGCAGCGGCGCGGCCTTCTCACTGTTTACCGCTGGCCGAGTGACTACATGACTTGTATCTACTGGCCTGGGCGCGACTCAGCTCCATTCACTGTGTTGTTTTTTTAGTATACACTTTTCTATAGGACTTCAACAACACCAGAAAAAAATATGCATGTACAAAATATAAGAAACCACCTAAAATGCTTGTAAAGATGGCCTTAAAAACACTTGAAATGCATGGCATTGTACTGGCCTCTCAAAACTCTGAAATTAAAATCAGGTTAGGTTATCAGTATCTGATTGATGGGAGTCCGACTCCTGACACCCCTGTCTATCAGTTGTTTTAAGAGGAGATGGAGCTCCAGTGAGCGCTAGGAAGACGCCACATTGCACAGCGGAGTGCCATGGCCTAAACAGCTGATTGCAAGAGGTGGCGGGAGTCGGACCCCCACTGGTCAGATATTAATGACCTGTCTTAAGGATAGGTTATCAATAATGTACTAGAAAAACAGAACAGCTCCCTCTGCTGGTCACCTCAGGCATTTATTTCAGAGGCAGTTCTACACTGCAGGGCAGATGTGAACCAGTTGCCAATGTCAAAGACTTAGGGCATATTGCCTGGTCTCGAGAGCCCAGGGTGGCCAGTCCCGCGGACACTGCTCCTGAAGTGATGTAAATGGGATCATCTTCACTGCCATTTTACAAGCTGGCGCTGTCTATGTTGTGACCCCCAAAGATGTTTTTTTTTTCCGTATCTTATTTTTGCAGGCCGCTTCTGATATTGCATGGAATTTATTAGTGTACTCTTGCTATCACTATATGCAGCAAGTCCCTACACCTTTGTAGGTTTGTGTGGTAAGTGCAATATTTGGAGAGCCTTTCTTGCTAATTACTATTCCCATCATCCTCTTCTCCTGCATAGATGACCACCGATTACTCCTCATATTAGAATTCACTTACTGTGCCATGTATTGGGTTTCTGCCGTGTATGCCCTCCTCACGTGCCACCTCACCTTTTTTCTTGAGACTTCATATATGATTTAGTATGTAGCTTTACTGTGTATCATAAACATGGGGGCTTGTTGAGAGTTGTAGTTTCACAACAGGTTGGAGACTGCTGCCCTAAATGGTTCTTCTAAGCATGGCATAACGTTTACAAATCCCTTTATAGCCCCTCATTTAGAAATTGGGGATTCATTTTCCAGTCCATTTGCTAAGGGGCGTTCACACTGCAGTGTGCCGGGTACGTGTTTCATCCTCCTTTATGATGGGCTGAAGTCGGCAGCATATAATGGTATTTCTATGTGGACATGGACCTGCAAAAGCTTATTGTGTCACATGTTAGATCATGCTGTAGTTCATCCTTATGTGAAATCCCTGTTACCAGGCTGTCAGGTGCACTACATACATTCCACCACTAGATGGTGATAGCACTAGGATCTATATATACCTCAGTTCAGGCCTAGTTAGGGAGTTGAGTTCCGAGTGTGGAGAAAGAAGGAGATGGAGTGAGAGTGAGGAGCTAGCGGGAAGGAGAGGTCCCCTCTCCTCTTCGCTCTCTCTTGGGCTCCACGGCCCAGAGGAGCCAACTTGTATCTCAGTGTCAAGCCAGGAAGATAGGCAGAGGTGAAGTCTGTATTCTACTGTCTACTCTTCAGGAGTAGCAAGTAAATTTTGGTCAAGTTTATTGTTGGGTAAAGACAAAGGAAGGATAAAGCCATTATTCTAGGCACTAGGGGTGAAGGACTTATTAGCTTCCGCAGCCTCACCGTTATTCTAAGGACAGATAAGATTTCTGTTACATCACTTGTGTAGAAGACAAAGACTTGAACTACCTCAACTGAGACTGAAGCAAGGCAAAGAGCTGAATATCAGCGAGTACATAATTAACTATCTTAGCCTGAGACAGTACTACCAGTACAGCCTGTTACTGGGATCCATCATATCCAACTTGCATGTATACCAGAGACTGCTTTATTATTGGATGTAAACTGTTATCAAGAACCTGGTTATAGTAAAGTTCTCAGTTGGATTTAAACCCGCCTCATTCTTCTATCTCCATACTACTGCCACTCTCAACATTTTGCACCATCAAGGTGCTGGCGTCACAACATTACTTAATTCAGGGGCCCAGCCGCACAAGCACTCAGAAACCCAATCACCATCAAGGGCACCTCGATCACCACATGGTCGGTGTCCCCTGTAACCGAGTGTGCCCCGGAGAATCCAGTGCTGTTCTCCCCTTCACTGCACTGCTGGCCCAGGTAGGCGTCTGCTAAACCGTGAGTAACAGATGAACTGTATGTGCACTTCGGCCCACCGTGAACCTCACGTGTTCTACCCCTGCGGACTGGCACGTTGTAGACGCACATGGTATAAAGATGATCCAGATGTCCCATCAGTATAATGAGTCATTTAAGCCACAAGTGAACAAACAAAAAGGCAACTTTGAACTATTTTGCTACTGGAGTTGTATTCATATATTGTATAATGTAGGTAGATAAATTCTGTGTCTCCCTCCATCCATTAGTCATTTGCTTCCTCACTCCACTTCTTCCTACTACTTCCTCCTACTGCATTACTCATCTCTCCTTCCACTACTTGTTCATCCAGCTACTTTTCCTTTGCTCCCTCACAGGATATCTCCCTTCTTTCTACTATGACTGTCTCCTTATTAATACTCTCTCTCTCTCTCTCTTCCACTACTTCTTCCTCCTTCACACCATTTCGTCCTTTTTACTATAGTACTTCTCCCTCCCTTGCTCTTCTTCTCATTCCCTTTATTGCATTACTTTTTCTTCTCCTAACAACACTTCTCCTTCCTTCCCACTTCTTGTCCCTCCCAGTATTTCTTCTTCCCTCCAACTGCTCCCACCTTACCTCACAAAATTGTCCCCTTTCCATCCCACCACATCTTCTTCCCCCATACTACTTCCTCCGACACTGTTTCTCTCTACCTTGTACTACGTCTCCCCCCCCCCCCCCCGCACTAATTCTTCTTCTTCTCTTCTCTACTTTTTCTCCATCTACTTCTCCCTCCCCGTACTACCTTTTCCTTACTCTGCTTCTTTTCTTTCCTACTTCCCGTGCATGATTTCTCTCTCCTACTTCCCCTCCTTACCTCCCACTACTTGTCCCTCTCTCTTCCACTACTTCCCCTCCTTACCTCCCACTACTTGTCCCTCTCTCTTCCACTAATTTCCCTTCTTACTCCCCACTACATGTCCCTCTCTCTTCCACTACTTCTTCTCCTTATCTCCCACTACTTGTCCCTCTCTCTCCCACTAATTTCCGTCCTTACCTCCCACTACTCATCCCTCTCTTTCCCACTACTTTCCCTCCTTACCTCCCACTACTTGTCCCTCTCTCTTCCACTACTTCCCCCTCACTCCCCGCTCCTCTTTCCCACTACTTTCCCTCCTTACCTCCCACTACTTGTCACTCTCTCTCCCACTACTTCCCCTCATTATCTCCTACTACTTGTTCTACTTTCTCCCACTGCTTTTCTCTCCCCCATACTACTTCTCCCCCTGCCTCTCTCTCCATCCCTCTCTTTCTTCCTATCTCTTGCTTTAGCAGGGTAGCAGTGACAACAGTGGCCTTTACCCAGTTCATTGATGACCCCATTGATATTTACCTGTGTAAGGCTGTGAAGAGGGTTTGGACTTTAAAGGGAACTTTGCGACCACAAGTGGTACATATCAAGCAGAGCAGAGTGTTGTACCTGTTGGGGTTGGTGACCCTCCATATAAGTGCTGTATTGGAGTGCATATGTCAGGTGTAATATCCTATCACTGTGGTTTGCATGCAGGTCTGGAGGCCTCCACACCAGCTGCCATCATGCTTTCATGTCACATGCACACTTCGCTGGGAAATGAAATCATTATCTTTGATGGAAAACAATTTAAAACGAATCATTTCTTCCAAAACCTTAATTAAATGTGTCTAAATAAATTGCAGTTCTGGCCAGAATACAAAAAATGAGACGATTATTTTATGAGTAGGACCAGGCTGTTTTTCTGGAGATAACAGACAAAAAACCTTTAACCCTTTCTCCTAAATACTCCCTCAGTGTCCCAGCTAGTCTTTCCTTCACCTATGGCAAAAATTTGGTTTGCTGCCCAAACCCTGTGTCCAAATATCCGTGGCAGGGAAAAGAGCAACTTCTTAGTACCTCCAGCCCCAGCATCTGGCATACATGCCCAGCTACCCCCTCCAGCTACACCTCTCTACAACCAACCCCATCATCTGGCATACATGCCCAGCTACCCCCTCCAGCTACACCTCTCTACCACCAACCCCAGCATCTGGCATACATGCTCAGCTACCCCCCTCTAGCTACACCTGTCTACCACCAACCCCATCATCTGGCATACATGCCCAGCTACCCCCTCCAGCTACACCTCTCTACAACCAACCCCATCATCTGGCATACATGCTCAGCTACCCCCCTCTAGCTACACCTGTCTACCACCAACCCCATCATCTGGCATACATGCCCACCTACCCCCCTTTAGCTACACCTCTCTACTACCAACCCATCATCTGGCATACATGCCCACCTATCCCCCTTTAGCTACACCTCTCTACTACCAACCCCATCATCTGGCATACATGTCCAGCTATCCTCCTCCAGCTACACCTCTGTACTACCAACCCCATCATCTGGCATATATGTTCAGCTATCCTCCCCCAGTTACACCTCTGTACTACCACACTAGCATCTGGCATGCATGGCCAGCTACTGCCTCCAACTACAACTCTATACTACCAACCCTATCATCCGGAATACATGCCCAGTTATCCTTCTCCAGTGACCTCTGTACTACCAGTATGCACATAATTCCCACATCTTCCCCTCAGTCCTATGAGTCTTCATCTCTTTAGTCACAATCGTATATACAGAGGTTGAGACTATAGCAGAAATCATTGGCGGGATAAGTTAGCCAAACTGAATGCAGACAGTAGTAAAAACTCATTAAAGGGATTCTGTCACCTCCCCTAACCCAAAATCGGATTTTAAAGCAGTCATGCAACACAGCTTACCTTGAATAGGCTGTGCTCTTCTATCTTGTAATCCGTCCAGTAGTTTATGAGAAAATCGACTTTTATGATTATGCAAATTAGCCCTGAAGGTGCCCAGAGGGGCGTTTTGTTCCCCTTAGTGTGCCCAGTAACGCCCCTCTTACAGTGCCCAGTCCGCCTTCCTTCCGACTGCCTAACCGCCCACAGCCTCTCATCCCTCTCCTCCCCCTCCCTCACGGCCGAACGAACTCTCGCGCAGGCGCAGTACCCACTGAGGGCTGCGTCAGTGCGATCTGAGGGAAGAGCGAGCATTGGACGTCACTGGGCTCAGCGCATGCCCAGTGACGAGGATGAAGCTCCTGCCCTCAGTCTCCTGCAGATCGCACTGACGCAGCCCTCAGTGGGTACTGCGCCTGCGCGAGAGTTCGTTCGGCCGTGAGGGAGGGGGAGGAGAGGGATGAGAGGCTGTGGGAGGCTGGGGGCGGTTAGGCAGTCGGAAGGAAGGCGGGCTGGGCACTGTAAGAGGGGCGTTACTGGGCACACTAAGGGGAACAAAACGCCCCTCTGGGCACCTTCAGGGCTAATTTGCATAATCATAAAAGTCGATTTTCTCATAAACTACTGGACGGATTACAAGATAGAAGAGCACAGCCTATTCAAGGTAAGCTGTGCTGCATGACTGCTTTAAAATCCTATTTTGGGTTAGGGGAGGTGACAGAATCCCTTTAAGGCTCTGTTCACAGCTGTGGCTTCGCATGACAAGCACCCGCTACATGGTAGAAACTCAATAAATTATTATATGAGGAGTAACTTGTGCTCAGCTATGCAGGTGAAGTAGATGATGGGGATAGTAATTGGCAAGTAAGACTCTAGTAGGAGAGTACCCCACTACCGGAGAGCGTAGAGGTGAGCGAATTTTTCAAAAATGCGATTCGTCTGGTTTGCCGATTTAAAAAAAAAATTTTTTATCGGAATTTATTCGCGGCAAATCGCGTAAAAAAACGGCTATTTCCTGGCTGCAGAGAGCCTTTATAGGGGTGTAGAACACTGTGTCTTGCAGTAACACACATAGAGAGTCTGCTGTGGTAGTGAAACAATACTGTGAGTCAGTATGACATGCAGATGACAGGCGTCGCTGTTAGAATCACTGCACACTTCACTTATTTGGGCAGTTACAGGGCCAAAACTGACCAAATAACTCAAGTGAGAACTCAGCCTTACAGATAGATGTTAGCGCCAAGAAGAAGCGCACTCCTTTTACACCGTCGGCAGCTGATTCCACATAGATGTCTACAGAACCTGTTCTATTAAACGCTTATACAAGTAGAGCCCCCGACAGAGTGGAGAGGGTGTAAGCAGTAAGTTTGTGTTGACGTCACTGATTATTTTGCCCTTCCTCTGATCCATCAGAACAATAACCCCCAAAAAATTGATCCTGTCTGTGGAGCACCTTATTTTTTTTCCACTTATACACGCCACAGAAGGCTTTAGAACATATCACTGCACCACTGAACGGCAAATATATTTTACTTTTGCCACTAATACACGGCAAAAAGGGCTTTAGAACATATAACTGCACCGCTGAACGGCAAATAGGCCCTTATTTTTTTTCTACTTATACACGCCACAAAAGGCTTTAGAACATATAGCTGCACCGGTGTTCCGTGAAATTTCCCTACCCTCGTCACTTCCTGTTGTGACCCGGCCACACCGGATATGACGTTCCCAGCTTTGGAGGAGGTGTGCTGCGCAGGTGCACAACGACGGGGTAGGGAAATTTCACTCCAGACTTGGGGAGAAAGGGCCACCTATTGCGCTTGCACCTTACCTCTCAGCTGGCTCCAGATGATCAGACACCGCGCGTGCGCAGTGAGTGGTAGTTGAGATTTAACAGAATAAATGGCCATCAGATCTCCCTACCCCCACACTGCGCAGGCGCAGTGATTGGATGGATGTTCGGTATAAGAGATCTCCCTGAGATCTCATTTACGTGCTGGTTTCTCTGTGCTTCTGACCAGTGATGACCAGTTCGCCGTGTTCGCCCGCGAACACATGTGGGCTGCCATCTTAACTCAGTCCGGCGAGGCACAGGTAAGCCCTTACCTGTGCCTGCGCCGCGAGCCGGTCTGAAACAAATGCAGTCACCGGGAGCAGGCAGTTCCGAGAACAGCCCGATGAAGGCCCACATATGTTCGCGGGCGCACACGGCGAACTGGCCATCACTGCTTCTGACCATCTATCTCTCGTTTGGTACTGTGTAGCTCATCTGGTTCGGACCCATTTCCATACAACTCTGTTTGGTGTTTGTCTGTTGGTGTTTGTCCGTCTCTGCACTTATTTAGAGTAGGGACCGTCGTCCAGTTGCGGTTCTGCCAAGTAGGGCTTATACTGCAAGTAGGTAGGGTAAGGGGGGCTGGATTCTAGGTTAGGGCTTACTGTCCTTGTCTGTCTGTAACTACAGGCGTTACAGAGTGTTTATGAGGTAAGGAAATAAGAAATAAGGCTTCACATGAGCCGTCAGCTGACGTTATTGAGAAATGAAACTCTGCAGATTGAATTTTTTTTATCCCATGGATCTCAAAATGGCAGACATTTTTTAATAAAGAGCTATTGAAAAAATTATTTTAAGCCCAAAGTTAGTAAAATGCAATCATAAAAAAATAAATCTTCCCTAAACTGCTTAGTAAATAGCTTCTATTGTGGAGGGAGTACTGGGTCAGGAGATTCTTGTCCAGGTGGTCCTACTGCTTGTGCATATGAAGCTAACTCCCTGCTATTTACTTGTGTGTCAGCCTTCACTGTAGTTCTAGTATTTTACTCATGAACCATTAGGCCCAGCATGAAAAGAGCTATAGGGCCTGCCAGGCACACACAAATTAAGGGGAATGTATCACATATACAGTCAGGTTCATAAATATTGGGATACCAACGCAATTCTAACATTTTTGGCTCTATACACCACCACAATGGATTTGAAATGAAACAAACAAAGGATTTGCAACCAAGTATTAAAGTGAAAGTTTGATTTATGATTATTATTGTGTCCCATTACTTTTGGTCTCTTAACTAGTGGGAGGCACATATGCAAACTGTTGTAATTCCTGCACCGTTCACCTGATTCGGATGTAAATACCCTCAAATTAAAGCTGACAGTCTGCAGGTAAAGCACATCTTGTTTGTTTCATTTCAAGTCCATTGTGGTGGTATATAGAGGCAAAAAAAATTGAATTGTGTCGATGTCCCATTATTTATGGACCTGACTGTATGTTATTACTAAGTGAAACCAGAAAGTGACACAATTATCATATTTCTAATCCATTTTTATTTTTCTCATTCTAGATTTTTAAATTCTGTTTCCTGTACATGATTATGGGGGCGGCCATCTTGCCTGAGCTGCTTTTAACAGCATCCAGAGATGTGATTTACGGCGATCACATGGAACTCTGGAACCTGTAGTCTGGAGGTGACTCATTGACATCTATAGGAGAGTGTTGTAGGCATGCTCTGTGACCTGTACAGAGGTCATTGTGCAGGGAGGAGAAGTAGATAAGCTGTGTCGTCAATAGTGGATCCTTGGCCTCCGTGTAGGCAAAATCCATTGTCGTACAAGACTTTGCTGAATTAATCCGGTAATCACATCTGTGACTTTAAAAACATTTTAAAATAGCAATCCAAAGTCAGGTTTGGCACCGGCTGGTACCTCAGTACCAAACCCGACATGCAGAAGTAATTACCGAATTAATTCACCGAAGTCGGTGATCCGAAGCTCGATTTGCTCAACACTACCTCCAGACCACACTTTATCCCCATCGCAGGCTCAGCGCTCGGACTCCGTTACATCCTTCTTTATCCTTGAATTAGACTTGACGGACAGTCTCACATTCCGCAGAACAAGGACGGAAGGACCGTTTGTAATAATGACAACTTTGGATTGATCTCTCCCTCGAAATCACTATTAAATCTGTCCTGTTCCCAGTGAGATTTATGAAGCAGTTTATCTGATATCTGAGCTGAAAAGCTCATATGCCTGAGTTAGTTACACACCTTTCCAAGGGAAATTAGTTTTCTGTCACGCAGGGGAACTAACTTCTAGTCACTTCCAGTAATGCGATTTTGGCTAGTTTGACGGCCGATTTGTGAAATAATATAGTACTGATTGTGGATTTAGTACTGAAAGATTCTGTGCAGCACAGCTATAGATATGGGCAAGTCAAAGAAAATACAAAAAAAAAAATCTGTAGTACATATAGGTCCTTAAAGGGGTTATCCAAGACCTATTATGCCCGGGTCCCTCACAGAGGTTGTACTTACCTCGCTCCCCGACACCCGCGTCGCTCCCAATGCCGGAATGGCCGCCGCTGCATCTCCCCGTCGCGAGGATCAAAACATCGAGCGTCGGTCAGCCAATAGAAGAGCCTTCCTAGCATCGCGATGACGCTAGGGAGGCTTGTTCTGGTTGCGGCCTACTATTAGCTGCCCCCCAATGCCAGATCTTTTGATCTGCCGGACGGAGGTCGAATTTTCGGGGCTGATTAATTTCTTAGGATATCTTTACAATGGTCAGTGTTTCAAATCCCCTTCATAGACTTGTGACTAAATGATTACTGTATTTTTCGTCCCATAAGACACACTCTTTTTTTCCCCCCAAAGTGGGGGGAAAATGTCACTGCGTGTTATGGGGTGAATAATATTGAGCACTTCCATTATGGAAGAGCTCATTAGTACCGGAAGCCCGGGAAGCGGTGAATGCAGCGCTCCCCGGGCTCTGTCACGTGTCCTGGTCCTTTGTCGTTGGTTGTGCTGCGGCTGCGCACAGCGTGAGGGTGCTCTTTGACCACACGCTGCGCTCGCTGGGTCACAGCATTCCAGAGCAGGAAGAAGAAGAGGGAGCGCTGGAGGTGAGGAGCTGCGGCAGGAGAGGTAAGTGAATTTTTTTATTTTATGTGACCTGAGCAAGGGGGGCTGCTCTGAGGCTGCTCTGAGGCATGGAGGTCTGATCTGAGGCATGGGGGCTGCTCTGAGGCATGGGGGTCTGATCTGAGGCTGGGGGCTGCTCTGAGGCATAAGGGGTCTGCTCTGAGGCATGGGGGTCTGATCTGAGGCTGGGGGCTGCTCTGAGGCATGGAGGTCTGATCTGAGGCATAGGGGCTGCTCTGAGGCTGGGGGCTGCTCTGAGGCATGGAGGTCTGCTCTGAGGCATAGGGGCTGCTCTGAGGCATGGAGGTCTGATATGAGGCATAGGGGCTGCTCTGAGGCTGGGGGCTGCTCTGAGGCATTGCGGGTCTGATTGGGGCTCTGAGCTGAGGTCTGATTAACATTGGGGGTCTGATTGCTAGGTGCGTCTTATGGGCCGGTGCATCTTATTGGGCAAAAAAATACGGTAATTCTGACCACCTACAGCCACCAGTAGGGGGACCATTGGTGCTTGCTGAATATACATTGAACCCAATAATAAAACAGTGTGCGGTAAGCTCCCTCTAGTGGTGACTGTAGGCAGCCAGGATTTTATTCATTGAATGCTATGTCTATGCAGTGGATTTGGAGTTCTGTATAACGAAAATAGAGCTCCGACAATTATAAAGATAGATTGAGAACTTTATCAGCAAAGAGTTCTGAAATAGTAAATAAGTAGTGTGCAAGGATGGACTTTTACTTCAATGTTTGGGTGGTTTTCCTATCTAGTCACCCCCTTTCCCATATCCCTATTTTCGTTCCTATGGATGAAATAGAAGTAGATCCTCCCCTATGGCAGAGAGCAGAGCGCCTACTTTCATTTAAAGAAGGCGACCCCATGGTAATCATTTCATCAATGGGTGCAACCATATCCATCCCGACTGTCACCAGTTTTGGGGCTACTAAACCACCAGCATGCCATTATGACCTGGGATTAGGATCCCAAACCTGCCCTTTAGCAAACCCATTTGTCCTTGCAAAAGAAAGTCAGTGCAGTTCAGACTCACTGGGAAAAGAGTCTGGGAATCTTCCCCAGTTGCATTGGAGGCATGTGCACTGCATTGGTGAAGCTGAGGACCCTACACCATGCTTCAGTGTGCATGCACTGCACATTGGGCAGTAAAGCAAGATGTACTGTCTTCGGCTTCATGAGCACAGTGCGCATGTGCCACCCAGAAGAGTCCCGGACTCTTGTACCAACAAGTTTGAATTTTGTGGGGACGGATGGGTTTGCTATGAGGAGGTTTGGCACAGCGCCGTACATTGTATAGTGGCTGTTCTTGGTATTGCAGCCCTGGCCCATTCACTCGAGAGCTGCACATAGGTCATGTGACTGAGGGATGTGACATCACTGGACGTGACACCACTGGCCTAGGAAGAGGTCTGCGACACTCACTGCAGCACCATGGCCTCTTCAAACGGCTGGTCCACTGACCTCCCCATGTCTTTTGCTGATGAAAACACCAGCACATACATACATCAGAAAGCAAAAACCTGGCGTTCTATAATGTGCATTATTTTTGCAGTGGCCATGACTCAGTCTTTTCTGTTTATACCCCAAGGTGGAAGGATTTATAAAGCCTTCATCATCCGTCTTGATGCTAAAGTGGTTGTTGGACCTAATCTTTTTTCCCTATCCGCATCCTCTGCTATCAGGATAATGAATAGGCAATTAACAGGGAAAATAAACTGAATTACCTTACTATTTATTTCTACTGCCTTAAGGCTGTTACTTGGCAACGCTGAAGGCGGTTACTTGGTGTAGCACACGTGCTATAAATGACACCGCTCTCTACCCACTCACCCAGAGAACTACGTCACCTCCCCAGAGAGACCATCAGCGCGGAGTCCTCTGACAATATGTCGGTATAATGGAACAATTTGCTACAGTTTCCGTGTGCCGGAGTGAGAACTTTTGTGAATCGTGATGTGTTCCTCTCCTCGACTGGTGTAGAAATTCTTCCTCGCGTTGCCAGGCTGATATTCATTAGTGAGGTCAAAATGTACCTTGTAGGTCAAAAGGTGTTTTTCTAAATTCTGTCATTTTCAACTGAGGGAATATCGGGCCTATCAGTCTAAAAATGGATTAGACACCGGACAAATTTTTAGTTTCCTAATTAGTATTTTTCTATTGCTTGAAAAGGCGCTATACGAGTATTGTTATTCCTCATCAAATTATATTTTATTCTTCTTCAGTTTTCTTCAATTAAGGCCTCATGCACAGGACCGTTCCTTTTTTTTGCGGTCCGCAAACCGCGGATCCGCAAAAAAACAGAAGCCGCCCGTGTGCCTTCCGCAATTTGCGGAACGGAACGGGCGGCCCATTGTAGAAATGCCTATTCTTGTCTGCAAAACGGACAAGAATAGGACATGTTCAAATTTTTTTTTTGCGGGGCCACAGAACGGAGCAACGGTTGCGGACAGCACACAAAGGGCTGTCCGCATCTTTTGCGGCCCCATTGAAGTGAATGGGTCCGCATACGAGTAGCAAAAACGGCGGCTCGGATGGGGAACCAAACAACGGTTGTGTGCATGAGGCCTAATACAGCCCGAACTGCTTAACGTGTAGTCTATTATATTTTTTGTTTTTTAATACATTTTACATTTAAAAATGTAAAAATCCTCCATAGAAATTAAAGGCGGAATGTTCGAGGAATCAAAGAAATTTTAACTGCCATGGGTGATGTTACAGCCACAGGGTAACTACCACCCAGTCTCACAGACACAGCACACGCACGGCTCCTCTTCTCTCACACTTTCAGCTCTTTTCGAGCACCATTGGGGTAATTTATCAAACTGGTGTAAAGTAGAACTGGCTTAGTTACCCATAGCAACCAATCAGATTCCACCTTTCATTTTTTTACAGCTTCTTTGGAAAATGAAAGGTAGCATCTGATTGGTTGCTATGGGCAACTAAGCCAGTTCTACTTTACACCAGTTTGATAAATGACCCCCTATTTATTTCCTTAAGGAGAGGCCAATTTAGTTTTTATTATACTCTCAGTACATGAATATGGAGGCAGCCATCTTGCCTTTGTAGATACTTCAACATAAGGAAACAATTCTGTTGGACAAAGAGATCCTTTGAACCTCAAGCTTTGTATCTAGATATGAGGCTGTTATTAGTTCTGTTTTAATAAACTATTAGGGGCACATTTATTAAGACCGGCGTTTTAGACGCCGGTCTTAATAAATCCCCATTGCTGGCGGTGCATCGCCGAAGTTACGAAGAGGCGCCACTTCTAAATGTAAGACAGCTTCCAAGCTCTCTTATGTTTAGACCTTTTTCTATGGCTGAAACAGGCGAAAAAATTGTAAATGAGACGGGCCTACCGTCCCTTCCCCGCCCACGCCCACTTTTTTAGACCTGGCGTGAGCGGGGAGAAGTCGCAGATTGCAATCTGCGCCTGAAATATGGCACATTTAGGCGCATTTCAGCGCCTGTGGATGTTCATTCTTGGATCTTGGAATTGGACAGCTGTGAGGGTGTGGAGGAGCCGCCTCCTTACCAGTTTTATGACATTTTATTCTGCAGCCACCTTATGGCAATGTTGCTTTATTATACGGTATATGTGACCGTGGAAGGGTTAGGGGTGGTTGGTTTAACCAGCCGCTTATTTGTAAGGCCTCTTACACACAAAGTTTTTTTTTTTCCCCGCTTACGTCTTGTTTTTTGCGTTCTGTATACGGAACCATTCATTTCAATGGATCCGCAAACAAAAAAGGAAGGTACTCTGTATACCTTCCGTTTCCGTATTTCCGTTCCATTTAAGGATAGAACATGCATAACGGACAAGGATAGTACTGTTCTATCAAGGGCCAGCTGTTCCGTTGCTCAAAAAACGGAATGTACACAGACGTCATCCGTATTTTTTTGCAGATCCGTTTTTTGTGGACCACAAAATACTGAAAAAGCCATACGGTCGTGTGCAAGAGGCCTAAGGGCCCACCTGTGTGTGTGGCTACATGACCCACCCCTGAGACCATGACAGGGGTGTAACTATAGGGGAAGCAGCTGCTTTGGGGCCTAGACCCACAAGGGGCCCCTTCAGGAGGAGGACTAAAAGATTTTATTGTCAGGGCCCTTCAACAGTATTATACAATGACATTATATACAGTGACACTGTACAAAATAGACGGAGCGGCTGCCGGGCCTGGTCTGAGAACTCAGTCTTCACTAGCCACAGGAGTGGGGGTTGCACATGAGTTGGGGATTGTGAATAAGTTGCTGGGGTGGGGGAGCCTGTTCACAAATTTGCTGTGGGGCCCGGTCAGTTGTAGCTACACCACGGGTCCATGAAGTACACATTGGCCAGCCCTGTTTCTGTCAAAGCAATTTGGGTGTGTGACGTGAAGAGTGTAGGCCCATGAGCATATGTGTGCGCCTGGCCATCAAAGTCAATAGCTACAGGGCATAGCGGCTTCTGAAACTGACAGGTAAAAAACATGTGCATGAGCCCTAATATTGTAATCACTTCCGTATATCATCATTACATTCACCATAGAAAGTTTCATTTGATTACAGCAACCCCTTGGTGTATTTTTTTCGTGAATGATGACGCATACAGAAGTTCCCCTTTTCTAAGAAATAAATGACTTCTCAGCAATTTCAATTTAGACATAATTTTTGTTCTATTTTTACAGGGAAATACTCTATAAACTTGTAATAATGACACTTCTTCAGTCCCAACTAGAATGATTTGTATAGAGACCATAAGCAGTGCTCAGGGCTCTCTTTAAAGGACCTATGCTTAGCATTGTCTTTGCTTCTGGTGGTAACTCGGAGATGATCCATCTCTGGCCTGTCCTTTAGAGTTATCAGTAATAATGATAAATAATAAATATTCCCGGCCTACTCTCTCCTCAAATGGCTCCTGAGTCCATCGATCAAGCAGCGGAGCATTAGCGCTGATCCGGCTCTTATCTTCCCGGGCACACTTCATAAAGTGATGGGGGAGGGGGATTCTAGCTGGAGACTGTACAAATTACTCTTGCCATATATCAGCAGGATGGCAGGGACACAATAGCACTAGGGCTTAGCCAGGATTTAAAGTAAATGCGTTATTACAGAATGAGAGGTGGTTTTATAGGACCTCTTTCTGCAGCTGTTGGCTGCCGGATAACATTGGGAATGCAAATATGGACTGTAAAATGATCTGCCTTTCAATCCTCATTAGCGCGTAGATAAAACCGTATACGCACTTTTGTAATCATTTTGTATTGCTCCTGTGCTTATACATTTTTTAAAATTAAGCGATTTTGCAAATAGTCATGACAAGAAAATATCCTACTGCTTTGTTTTCTGTCTACAGCTCCTAAGCAGGCCAGTGAATTTCCATGGTAACAGACTACAAACAAACCCTGTGCAGTCTGATCCTCCATGCCATTCATCTACTTCTTTCTTCTCTCCCTGCATTGGAGAAAATGGTTGTAAGAGTATAAATAGCTTTTCAAGTGTACTAGACACCCAAAACAGCATCAAAGTTGTTTGGAGCAGGCTTCCTCCATACTTGATAAGGCTTTGGGACTCAGTTCCTTAAAGGGGTATTCATTTACTTAGCAATTTTTGGGAAGTCCCATAGAAGTTAATAGAGAGGGCCACGCATGCGTGGACATCTCTCCCTTCAGAGTGGTATGAGATGTGGCCCCATTCTCAGGATAAGAACAGGTCATAGGAGCACTGCATTCTCTTCAAGCAGCTGATCGGTAGAGGTGACGGGAGTCAGACCTGATCTGATATTGATGACCTATCCTGCGCATAGTTCATCAATATACAGAAGCTGGTTAACCTCTTTGATGGGACTGAGCTGCAGAAACGCCATGTGACTGATGGACGTGACATCACAGGCCACGGAAGTGACTGCAGCCCGAGATCCTTCCTGCAGCTAATCGGTGGTGGTGCCAGGAGTTAGACTCTCACCAATCTGATATCGATGGCCTACCCTTAGAATAGGCCATAAATATTTAAGTGCCAGACAACCCCATTAAGTGCAGAGCGGTATTACCCTGCTCCCTAGAAGCTTAGCTGCCCGACATCACCACCATAGGTCATCACCACCATAGGTCAATCTGTACGCAGTTCATATTCAGGCCAATAGAAGTTATATACCTA
The DNA here is from genome assembly GCF_014858855.1 of Bufo gargarizans. Taxonomy (NCBI): domain Eukaryota; kingdom Metazoa; phylum Chordata; class Amphibia; order Anura; family Bufonidae; genus Bufo; species Bufo gargarizans. The sequence goes on from NC_058088.1 coordinate 2,482,495, forward strand.
AACTTCTGGTGGCAGCAGCAAGTCAATAACATTTTTTAAGTATGTATATGGAGGTACAGAGTAATGATACTCTGCATTTCAGAAATGTTATCATGTCCGTTGTCATTAGTGAGTATATAACAAAAAGTTTCCATATTGTTCATGCAGCTGGTTCCTTGGTTGATGGATGGAGAAGTTGTGGGTATATTGGTCAGGAACTAGAATGGAGGGCTATATCCAACACAGATCTTAGCGCTGCACCTTACCCCAGGTCCTTCAGAACAAGAGACTTAAATTGAACCTGTCACTTCCAAAAACCACCCCAAGCCGCCAGCAGTACCTGAGAGTAGCCAGAAGTGTGTTTCTGACGATCATTTTCTTCCTGAAGGCAGATGCGGCAAAAGCTGTTAATTTATTTTTTTATCCCCTGCCCGCGCAATTTTCTAGTCATGCTTGAAGTCAAGGGGGCAGCGGCAGCGGTCCTCCTTGCTTCAAGTCAAGGTAACCGCGCCCCCTACCCTTCGCCTCTGACTGACAGCCAGCAGTTCGGCAAAGCCAGCCTAACTCTCGTGCTTAAGCGATGTCAAGACTTACAAGAGCTAAGGAACAAGTTGCATACCCTGTAGGACCTCATGTTTGCTGGAGAGACTGGTTGTTCGGTTCAGAGACATCAGTGGATAAAGAGCACACCTGGGTCGGTAAGATCATGCACGCATCTCACTGCAGTTTGGTGCCTAGAGACTTAGACTAGGCCTGTAGTTAGATAGTTACAAATAGGTTACACAAAACATAGACATACACATAAACAGTAATACAATGTACTATGTTAATAGACCCGGAAAGAGTAAGTAAAAACCCACTCAGTGTACATGAATACACCAACCAACAAGAATAGACTGAGATTAAACGGGTATATCATCAAAAATAAATCCTTTATTGAATAAATGACACATAAATGAGACATGAGACAACAGATAAAAAATGGCTACATCTGAGGAAGCATGTTAAAGGGGTTCTGCACTTTCAATTAACTCATGATCTATCCTCTGGATAGATCATCAGCTTCTGATCGGCCGGGGTCCGACACCCGGGACCCCCGCCGATCAGCTGTTTGAGAAGGCAGCGGCGCTCCAGCTGCGCCGCTGCCTTCTCACTATTTACCGCCGGGCCGCCCGCCCACTGACGTCACGACTAGTATCAACTAGAGTGGGCGCGGCTGAGCTCTGTTCACTTGAATGGAGCTTAGCCGCGCCCACTCTAGTTGATACAAGTCGTGACGTCAGTGGGCGGGCGGCCCGGCGGTAAACAGTGAGAAGGCCGCGGCGCTGCTGGAGCGCCACTGCCTTCTCAAACAGCTGATCGGCGGGGGTCCCGGGTGTCGGATCCCCGCCGATCAGAAGCTGATGATCTATCCAGAGGATAGATCATCAGTTAAATAAAAGTGCAGAACCCCTTTAACACAAATGAGGAGGAGAGGGGAGTATGCAATGTAAGAGAGGAGGTAGAAAAAAAGGAGTACAATACCTCCCTTATTTCTGTGTATATTACTGCAACCACAGATATTCAGTATAGAGGGTACATGTGGGTACTTGGGTTATCCATAGGTGGATGTTTACTGTGCACCTGAGCCAGATTTTTATGTTTATGGAGGCTTAAGCTGTCACCACATGCATAATTGCGGTATTTGACCATTGATATGGTGACTTCCTATACACTTGCACTTTAACTTTTTGCTGGCTGTTGTATGGTCCCATATTTTGGAACCACTACACATCCACATGCCGCGGTGTAATCTGTAACCACTTATTTATATGGTATTTTGCCATTTAGCACTTGCACTTTAGTATTTTCAAAGTTTTTCTTTTTGCCTCTATACTGAATATCTGTGGTTGCAGTAATATACACAGAAATAAGGGAGGTATTGTACTCCTTTTTTTCTACCTCCTCTCTTACATTGCATACTCCCCTCTCCTCCTCATTTGTATTAACATGCTTCCTCAGATGTAGCCATTTTTTATCTGTTGTCTCATGTCTCATTTATGTGTCATTTATTCAATAAAGGATTTATTTTTGATGATATACCTGTTTAATCTCAGTTTATTCTTGTCGGTTGCTGTAGTTAGATAGTTAGGGTCTCTGCTTTGTGTCAGGCCTAAAGTGTTGCTATTGTACTACAAGGACTCCATTACTAAAAGGGACATTGCACATTTGGGAGCTGATAAACACCCCCACGAACTCTATCCAGTTCAGTGTTTTGCTCAGGAGAAATAATCAGGCACGTGCTACCGGACTAGTTATGGGAGGGGGAATAATATAGAGCACGGTAAGATTGTGAACTGTTGTGTTGCACCGCAGGCTAGCTCGTACTAAGCACCCAACCAATTGTTCGTGTTTGTTTCAGGGTAATAATAGGTACGGCGAGGCAGTTTTAGTTGTGCCCGCCAGTAGGTAAATTACTGCGAAATTTCCGCTGGCATCCATCAGAGGGTGCCGTGCTGTGCAACACAGGGGTCTCAGCCTTTGGGCTGGGTGTATGTAATGTTTATTTTATGTTCTCAGCCTTTGTGACTGTGTTTATTATCACGTGTTAGTAAAATTCAGTTTTTACAAAAGCTGGTGTTGGGGTTGCTTTCCTCGTTCGTGACTTCGCTGTATCCTGGGGAGCCTACCCCGATACATGGCCTACAATACAATCAGCAGAACATTTGTTCCCTATTCTTTTCCACAGATCCACTCTAATAACACTGCCTATTATAAAATGGTGGAAAATAAATTATTAGCAAAGCCCTAAGCCTCCAAACAGGTTATTAAGAACCAGCTTCATAATGCTCTTTATACGAGAACCCGTTTTATTCAAGACAATTTACCTCCTAGTTTGAATGGTCCTTTAATGAGCTCGAAAATCTAATTTAAATATACAAGAGACATCTACATCTGCTTCTGTATCAAAGTCTGGGATTTAATGTTGGGGCTTTCTTCGTTAAGGCTTTGGCAGACTTCAAAGTAATTACAAGTGATGTTCTTGGCATTGTCACAATCTGATAGCTCGGAGAGATAAGTGATAAATCTAGATGTTCTAAGAAATTTAGTCATTTCATTGTGTTTTGGTAATTATTTTATTAGCAGTGAATGAAATGAGAAGGTTTCTAGGCCAGGCTTTGTTGCGTGAGGAATTAACAGTTTGCTGACAGGTCTATTAAGAAGAGGTGCTGACCTGGTCTGTTCTCGTAGAACCTCCTGTCAGTGGAGATTTGTTATTGGTCCTCCGTTAGTCTGTATGCACACAGTCTTCTCTCCTCCAAGAATAAAATTGTTTTTCTGTCACAGCAGAAGGCGAGATTTAAGGAAAAGTCTGGCTCCTGTCTGCCGAGAGGTTTCATGGCGTCTCATCATTAATGGACCTCAGTGAGATCAGCGTCTGTGTGCGTGTTGCAAAGTAATTGAGAAAACCTCCCATTGGAACGGAGAATGACACTAAAAAAAAAACATGATTTACATACGAAATCAGAAGCAAATGACCTTCTGCATTTGGGAAAAAAGGATAAAGCTATACGCCTATCTGTCATAATATTAAAACTACTGGCAGGTTAAGTGAGTAAGGACAATTTCCTGGGCTGAACATAGCTCAGTTGACGTAATCCATGAGGTTTATGAGTTTCGGACAAACCTTGGGTATACTGTCCCATACTCATAGCATATTAGCATCAGTAGACATCATAGATCACTACGATGCAGTGGGTGCCGGTCAGCCAAGCCAAGGTTGGTTCAGGAAACGTGGACATCACACAGATTACTATTAGATAGTTTTGATAAATAAGGCCTATTAAAGAGGATGTGTCACTTCTCCTGACACGTGCATTTTAGTAACTACTTGCATTCAATGGAGGATTATAATGGGGGTGTTTAGGATGGCAGCCCCAGGCCTGATGGGCCTGTGGGGCCTTTTGCGACCCAAAACGGCCATTACAATGAAGGAGAGCAACCCTCACTTCTTGAGGAGGGGGGAGTGTCAGTGAGGGAGGATGAAGAATAGGAATGTCAGAGTTCAGGCTGTCTGCTCACATTCCCTGCTGCTTCATTGGACTTGCAGCTTTGGAAGCTCATAGGAGAAAAGGACCTGTGATGATGTCATTATGGTCACATGGTGATGATGTCATCACAAGTCCTTTGTCCTACCAGCATCCAGGAGGAGTCTTGCTGCAGGAGAAGTTTGATATAACTTTATGTGGAGATTACCTGAGGACATAGGTTATTATACTACATACTGTATATTGTGGGGTGTTATACTATATACTGCATACTGTGGGGTGTTATACTATATACTGCATACTGTGAGGTGTTATACTATATACTGCATACTGTGGGGTGTTATACTATATACTGCATACTGTGGGGTGTTATAAACTACCTACTATCTAGCTCCTAATGGTAAAATGTACCGTTGAGTCCAGGTAGATAAATTGGAAGTATTAATGTGGATATTGTTAGTCAGAATAGTATGGGTTTGCAACAATGGCTGGATGGACGGATAAGGATTGTGGTATTTAGGAGTAGCTAGGCAAGCCCGAGTCAGGTAAACAAGGTCAGGCAAAACAGGTACCTTTTTGTAGTCAGAAGCGAGGTTGGATAAGCCAGGGTCCAGGTATGTCACTTAAACGGGTTGTGCCAAGCCGCAGATAACTGTCTAATCGGTGGGGGTCTGATTGCTGGGACTGATCACGAGAGTTAGGATCCTGTGAACGGACCAGTGTTTGAGCATGCGTGCTGCCACTCTATTCATCTCTATGAGACTGCTGGACTTTGCCAAGTACTGTGTTCAGCTACTCCTCGACAATTCCATAGAAAGGACTGGAACAGGAGTGCGGATGGTTGACTGCCACTCCATTCATACAGGGCCACTACCCCCAGTGGTCAGACACTTATCTCTGACCACCTAAAGAGGTTTTCTCATCTCAGACAATGGGGGCATATCACTAGGATATGCCCCCAATGTCTGATAGGTGCGAGTCCCACCGCTGCGACCCACACCTATATCGAGGACCGAGCCCTGAAATTGATGGAGGGCACACTGCGCATGTGCAGCCATCCTCCATTCATTTTCTACTGGGCGCCAAAAATAGCTGAGCGATGACTCGGGTATTTCTGTTGGGCCCATAGAAGTGAATGGGAGCAGTGGCCAGTCATGCGCGGTGCGCTCCCATTCACTTCTATGGGGAGAGTGCTTGGTGGTGGCCGGACCTGAGTCCTCCAGCCACCGCTTTGTTGGCTCCATTCTCGATATAGCTGGGACCCGCACCTATAAGACAATGGGGGCATATCCTAGCGATATGCCCCCATTGTCTGAGATGAGACAACCCCTTTAAGGCTGACATACACACTTTTTAACTGTTGAATGAACGATCATTTGGCCAACAGCTGTCTCCCCCAAGTCTCTTCTGACTCCCCCAGACATATATATGCTAATCTCGGCCAAACATGCATGTGTTTTAGGGGAGAAACTTCTGGATGCAGCTTTTCTCCCAGGAGGATCAGGCGAAAATACTCACTTCACCTGATCGTTCTTTTCCTCAACATCATCTATTGGGGGAGAGTGAGGAGCTTCTCAGACACATTAAACTGTCGGCCCAACCAGCCGTTCTTGATGGGTTTGGCCGACAATACGCTAATGTATATGGGGGCCTTTACTTACCTCTTTTAATCTGACCTGCTTATCCCTGGCCTTAGATAGAAGATAATAAAATGGAAACCTGTTTTATGGTACTCGCTCAACTTTACCAAAAATCCAAAATACCAGAATTGAGAGTAATACTATCTTCATTCTGAGAAAAAAAAGGTTTCAGCTAAACTCATCTAATTTTAATCAAATTTTATCTATTCATATAATCAGTTTAATGACTATAAATGATTGAATGGTATCTCCTTAGGGGTTCTGTGTTGCCAGCTTTACCTCAATGGTGTTCCCAAAGGTCAGCTTCTTCTTCAGAGATGACCATATTGATGCTCGTCACTCAAGCCAGCGTATGTAAAGCGTCGAGAAGAAAATATTTTCCTTTCAGCCACTCTATGAAGGAGCGGATTAAGGAGTGTGCCACACGACAGGCACAAATAACAATGAATCATTCCCCTCTGAGATGGCTCTAATTGAATATACGTGCAACTCTTCAGTCTAGGCACGTCCACTCCTCATCGGCTGTTTATGTGCAAATTTAGTTTATGATCTATAAGTGCCTGAAATCTATGGGATGTGTATCTGTATTCTCAATGTATTTACTGAGTGGCGATAGGTTTTATGTATTTGTTGGTTTAGAGGTAGGTATCCCTCGTGTTTTAAAAGACAGATCTGGATCAGAATACTGATTACAGCCCCCCCGGTAGAGGAGCTCAGTGTTACCAATATCCTAATAGAATTGTGTATGGATTAGAGAGCCCTCTAATTAATCTTATTCACCCACTGTCCCACCCTCTAGTCAATGACGATGATGTATACTGCTAATCTCCTCATGCTTCCATGCTATCCATTCATTTGTCCCTGGAGGAGAGCATTGCCCTAAAGACACCCTTCCCAATGGATATTCATACACTCTCAGAGCCAGTTTGCAAATCAACCAAAACCCTATTCTATCCTGATGAGGAACAACAATGCCAAAACCGTACTGTCTATAAATGGGTGTCTCTGGTTTGGCTGATAACCAAGGTCTTCTAAAGGGTTAGGGAATGACTTGTCGGTAGCCACCTAAAGGTGACACTAGAGAGGGACTGTTTTCTTCCTTATGTAGGAGACCTATTTTGTATATTCTTTGGCAGGGAGCATTGCCCTGCCAACTGTATCTCCACAAGGAGAATCAGTACCTTCCTTGTGTTTTGTAGGGTCACTTCTTCATTGTCTTCGTCTTCCTGCTCATCCTCTACAATCACCTGTTGTCATAACCTCCTTTTACCTGAACCATACCCTCTCATCCTCTATCATCCCATAAGTCTCTATTTTATCATTCTCTACTTTGAACTAACTACTACATTCCTGCATAAACATGTATATGCAATGGACCTTATTACTATCTTCCACCAGATTACTACACAGCAAATCATCTTCTAAGAGAACCTCATTGGCACCCTCTTCTATCAGATGAATTTAAAAACTTGTCTTCTTCTTCTGTTACGCACATACAGTATCTCCCAAAAGGGAGTCCACCCCTCACATTTTTATAAATATTTTATTACATCTTTTCATGGGACAACACTGAAGATATGTGTTACAGGTCTGAGATTCAGTCCTTATTCATATCAATAATTGTTATCAACAGCAATATCTGGGGTTACTGGTGTAAAAAGGATGGAATATTACCAATTATCAGATGACAACGGTCAATATTCCCCTTTCCCCCCCTAGCTCGTGGGATTGTTCTCAGTTTATACCACAGCTACAGTTGACTTGGTATCATCAGGAATAACACACAACTCTTGCAGATATAACATAAAAGACACCTCTACTTAACTACAATGTACTACAACATATACAAATACTTTCAATATCATGGTCATATCAGTATACATACACCATGTAACTGGCCTAGAGTATAACAATATGGACAAAAGATACTTAAATTAATATTTTTACATTTGGGATATAGTGAAGTATTTGTTGGCTATACTGTGGTAGAGAGGCATGGACAGATAACATAGGTACATGAGTAATGTAATTTTATACTGTGTGCCTAGGCAAAGTGTGCCTTCTAAAGTTTTCCTAGGATACTTGTGCTGTGTTTTGTGGATCATGCACTGCCTCCGCTATGTCCATGTGAGTGTTTACATCTGGTGCTGCATGGACATGGTCACATGCACAGCTTCACCTAATAACTGGCTTCAGCAGTGATGTGCTGCTTATGGCTACGCTGAAGCCCGTTATTGGCTGCAGCGGAGCATGTGAACATTCTGGGGAAAGGAATATGGACACAGCGGAGTCAGTGAGGAGGACCAGAGCTGAGGGAGAAGGTAACTATGCATTTTCTGTCTGTTTCAGGAGGCAGTCAGTGGGCCTTAGATAAAAAGTAATTATTCCAAGAAAACCTCCTTAAGGTGCTGCTTCACATTATACTTAGGTCAACCAATTTCAGCAAGACCAGCCAACCATCCAAGGTCCTTTGTCCTTAAGATAGGTAAGCCTCCACCAGTGATGGTTGGCAGCAGCTTTTTTCTCTTACCCCATTCAGAACACATGCATGGTTGGCCCAAACTGAGCATGTATGATAACAGGGAGCTTGTCAGACCAAACATGCTTTTGGCCAACTGCTATTCAAACTGTGATGTAAACTTATTTGTGTTTCAGTTCATTGTCTTATCAAATGACAGCTCAAGGACAGATTACTATATTCTGATGTGTCTATGGTAGACACTTGAGGGCAAGGCAGGCAGATCTTGATGCATCAATGCACTAGTCTATGGCATTTTGACACTTACATTTGACTTGTCTCCTAGTATAACGTTTTTGCTGTGAAGCAGACGCTCTCTGACAACCATTCTCTCTTTTTATTGGAATGAACGTTAGCACTTTTAAAAGCTTTCTGGTATTTTGGGACATGACACAGTTCTGTACGTTTTTCTGGGGCTCTTCTTTGGTAACTCAGTTGTCTCTTATACTCCAAACATTTACAGCAAGGTTAACAGTCTTGAGTTGAGTTTATTTGTTTTTAGATATTCTTTAATCTGAATAAGAGGCAAGCTAATTGTCCCTAAAAATAATCAGTAAAATGCCTGTCCTTGGAAACTGCTTTGTACTCCACTTGTACTCGCTACTGCTACCTGCTTGATCATCTGCACTTCTACTCACCACTGCCACTTGCCTGATCATCTACCATTCAACTCACTACTGCCAATTGCCTGACCATCTAGCGTTCTACTCACCACTGCCACCTCATCTACCATTCTACTCACTACTGCCAACTGCCTGACCATCTAGCGTTCTACTCACTACTGCCAACTGCCTGATAATTTACCTTTCTACTCACTACTGCCAACTGCCTGACCATCTACCATTCAACTCACTACTGCCAATTGCCTGACCATCTAGCGTTCTACTCACCACTGCCACCTCATCTACCATTCTACTCACTACTGCCAACTGCCTGACCATCTAGCGTTCTACTCACTACTGCCAACTGCCTGATAATTTACCTTTCTACTCACTACTGCCAACTGCCTGACCATCTACCATTCTAGTCACTACTGCCAGCTGCCTGATCATCTACCATTCTACTCACTACTGCCACCTGCCTGACTATCTAGCGTTCTGCTCACTACTGCCACCTGCCTGATCATCTACCCTTCTACTCACCACTGCCAACTGCCTGATCATCTAGCGTTCTACTCACCACTGCCACCTGCCTAACCATCTACCCTTCTACTCACCACTGCCACCTGCCTGACTATATACCCTTCTACTCACCACTGCTACCTGCCTGACCATCTAGCGTTCTACTCACCACTGCCACCTGCCTGACCATCTACCCTTCTACTCACCACTGCCACCTGCCTGACCATCTACCCTTCTACTCACCACTGCCACCTGCCTGATCATCTACCTTTCTACTCAGCACTGCCACCTGCATGATCATCTTCACTTCCACTTGCTACTGCGACCTGCCTGATCATCTCCACTTCTATTTTCTACTGCCACCTGCCTGATCATCTAGACCTACTCATTACTGCCACCTGCCTGAGCATCTATACCGCATTCCAAATTTTTATGCAAATTATATTTTTCTCTGATTTTCCTAAATTGTCGATGCAAATGGCAGTATAATTTTCAAGTCATTAACCATTAGAGTATAAATCAAATTTTATTGAACAAACCTTCCAATGAAAAGCAGTATTTTTTCCACATAATAAAAAATAGTCTCCAAAGAACTGTAAAAGATCTTTAGTTGAATTTGTAGCATTAAGAGGTCACATTTACTGAAATCAAAAGCTACTTCAATCAAAAACATCTTAACAGGCCAAGTTACATGTTAATATAGTACCCTTCTATGATATCATCTTCATAATTCTTGCATCCATTGAACTTGTGAGTGGTCAGTCAGAAACTCTATATACTTTGCTGAGGTCATTTTAACACCTTCGGGGATCCTAAAGGGGCCTACCAGCTCTCTCTACATGATTCCAGCCCAAAACATGACTTGTTGGGACATGTTGACCATCCCCTAACCATCAACTACTCCATTCATCTGGACCACCCAGGGTTGCATAGAACTCATCAGTAAACAAGACTGAAAATGAGTTTTCTGCAAGCCTCTGGAGGAGCCTTCATCTTGAGGTTCGAGGGACTCCAGAGGCACCAGCAGCTTCATATTTTCCGGTATTGAGATCCGTCAATACCGGAAAAAAATGCTTCTGTTTTGTCCCCATTCATTGTCAATAGGGACAAAATGTACCTGAACAGAACGGAATGCTCCAAAACGCATTCTGTTCCGTTTTCATACCGGATGCTGCGGTTTGCTTTCCATCCTGGGATGCGGACAAAAACGGATCCGTCCCCCACTGACTTTCAATGGAGTTCATGACGGATCCGTCTTGGTTATGTTAAAGATAATACAACTGAATCCATTCATAATGGATGCAGACGGTTGTATTATCAGTAAAGGAAGCGTTTTTGTTGAACCCTGCCGGATCCAACAAAAACACTAGTGTGAAAGTAGCCTAAGAGTCCATTCACAAGTCCGTAGTTTCTTTCCGGATCCGTTCCGTTTTTTGCGGAATGGATGCGGACCAGTTCATTTTCAATGGGTCCTGAAAAAAATCCGTCTTTCCGTTCCACATGTCCGATAAAATATAAAACTTTTCTGGCAGAAACCTTCCATATTATGCCTTTATAAGCACAAACCCGTCCGTGTTCTGAATCAGCCACAAATCTGTTCACAGTACAAGGATCACACTTAAGTTTTCATGAAATATCTAATGTTTTTATTCCTTGTCCATGGCATTGCACTATTTGACACTTTTCAGCAGCAGAGAGATAAGCAGTGGCCTGCTCAATAATGTGGAACGTCCTTCTTAAGTAGTTTTCCTTTAATTGGGCTCACCTAGAAAACTAATTATCCCAGGTGTTTGAGATTTAGTGATTCAAAGATCCCTGAGACACAATACCATCCATGAGTTTAATTCAAAAACAAAAAAATTACATCTTTATGACACTTAAAGGGAGTCTGTCATCACAGTTTCACTTTTTTAACCCTTCCCATAGCTTTCTAGCAGCATTACAGTTGATAAAAACGTTACCTTTATAAGCAATCGTGGACTTATAAAATCATCTTGGTAGGATATGCAAATGAGGGCTCGCAAGTGCCCAGGGGCGGCGTCAACCTCGCAGGTGCCCAGGCAGCTCTGCCTTATCGTCGCTTCCCCCGCCCATCCTTTCCCTCTGCCCGCCCATCCTCTTACTTCTTCTCTCGCCGAGATCCCGCGCCTGCTCTCTACATTTATATGACTGCTCCTCTCCACTTATACTCTTTACTGCCACCTGCATGATCATTTTCATTTCTACTCTCCACTGCCACCTGACTGCTCATCTCTACTTCTACTATCTATTGCCACCTGCCTGATCGTCTTCAATTCCACTCTCTACTGCCACCTGCCTGATCTTCTCTTCTTCTCCACTAATACCCTCTACACTCCCTACTGCCGTCTGACTTCTAATCTTCCGTTTACTCTCCACAGTCAAAGGACATCTCAGTTCAAGTCTCCACTGTCACAAAGTGGTCACCACCTGCTCCTCTGCCATCACATTAGCATGTATCTGCCAGTCCCTGACTGCTCATCACCACCCTGGCACTGCGCTATCCACCTCCCCTCGCTGCTCCCATCCTCTACCTCTTAAAATAGTTTCCCACCAAATGTGCTCAAAGCTGATAAGGAAAAATAAAAAATGTCGTTTAAATGTAAATCCAGACTGGTTAATTGGTATGTGCCGAGAGATGATGCTTCCGGGAGCGTAATTCCCGTATAAATGTTCTAATTGATAGCTTAACTTACAGACATTTCAGGGCTCAGAATCAAACATGAATTCAGATAGCGGGCACCAGGTGATATGCTGGCTCAGTGTCTGTAACACCTGGACATAATTGCACATTATTAGAACGCGTGCGTCCCTGACTCATATAAACGCAGACACGTAAAGGAATCCATCCTCCATAAATAGCAGCCGGTACATCTCCTGAAGTGGACCGGCAGGCATCTGTCAAATTGTTGTCAGCTATTTTGCAAACAATCCCCCCAGTATCCAGGGCCGGAACACGCCGTGCCAACCGCTCATTACAAGGAGAACAAGATGATACGTTCCAGCATAAGGAGTGTTAATTGCTCTCTAGTGCATGATAAAAATGAATATATGAAGCTTAGTAGAACGGCATGAACAGCATAAATTATGATGAGGCCAGGACAGCTCATGGAGAGAACTCATTGTATTTCCACCAAGGGTGAACTGCTAAAAGAGTTGGGTGACAATGAGTATGGAGGTGTCCTGATTCTCCTCAGTGCAAATAAGGATCGGCATGTTGGATTTCACCAATTTCAGAGATGTCTAGCAGCGGCTTAGTCTTCTGTTCCCATTGAAAGTCCATGCATGCTTTGCCAAGCTGAGCTGGCATGCGTATGGGGCTTTGGGAGTCTTGGTCTACAGAGAATGGGCGTCTTTAGAGAAGCTTCTGAGAGAGAGAGGCACTAGTTGTTTCCCATATCTATTTAGACTCTTTATAATCATTCATCAATTGGTCGCACATGGTAATTGACACCTAAAAGCATCATATCCAAATCTGACCCATCAGAGGTGCTCACCAAACGGGGCTTAATTCTTAGCATTCTTAGCTCAAACTGAATCACCAATTTATGTTGCCCTTAGACGGGGCATTATAACACTGGTGATAAGTTCCCTTTTAAACTCATTTACAAATACTCTACATTGGCTTTTCTGGGTAATTTAGTGGGTATTGAAACCGCCATCAATTAGTCAGAGTATGTCCATGCACTAAACAGAGTCCACAGATTTCAATAGCTACCATGTAATGTTTAGTTTGCACTGCAGGGAAATTGGACAATTGTTGCAAGGTTATGTCATGGCTGTGTCATAGTCTGGTATTGTGGACCATGACACCTTTGCCCTGCATGCTTGTTGCTGGTGGCAACATGTTTTTGCATGTTTTGACACTTCCCCTTTAAGTTGTGTGTCCCTTCCCATCCTGGTGTGCACGGGGTTAAGGTGTGTTTGCTAGGTGTGGTGGGTGTGACCTCAGGCCTCCTTATATGTTGGGGTGGTGGAACCTGAGGTCAGTTTGATTTTGCTTGTCAGTCTGTGTAGGAGCTCTGCTCCCTGGCTGTATGTAAAAGTCTGTGTGAGCCACCCTTATTTGTTATATTGTTTCCCTTGCTTCGTCTGTGTGTCCCCTCCAGCTTGTTTCTGTTTTCCTTCTCCCACCTGGTGTATGTTGTTATAGTGTGGGCCTTGTTTGGAGGTTATTGTGTTGTGGTGTGTTTCCTCCGAAAAGGGGTTGCTTTCCCGGAGGGGTTTAAGCAAACATCTAGACAGTGCGTTTCCGGTCCATCTCGTCGGTGGCAGGTAAGTTCTAGTAACCTAGGTTGTCTGTTGCCTTTTGTTACTTACCTGTTGTTCGGCTGTGAACCCTGTCTAGTTGGTGGCTAGATGCTGGGCTTCTGGAGACACCAAGTATCCGTTGTGTAGGATGAATGGGTGGTCTCTGCCCTGTCTTCAGGCTTAGGGAATAGCAGCGATACCTAGGATTCTAGGTTGGTGAGCATGAGCCCCCTTACCTTCTGAGGCGGCTCATGCGTTAGGAGTTTAGGGAGATCTTCAGGGTCGCGTTAGGAGGTGACCTGCTCCCTGTTCCCTGCTATCCGGCGTAGCAGCGACTGATATTGTACGATGGGGGGGGGGGGTTCCCCCACTCCCCGCCGTGACATTATAACAAATAAAGGCTCTGCAGTCTTGTTTCCTTCTAAAGAGGGTGCAGCATGTATTGCCTGCCATTTTCGGCATACATGCGCGTTCTCCGGAGGGAGAGCGTCACGGGGTTCACCGTTAACGGCGCGGTTGGTGCCTTTTTCCCCGCCACCTTGCTAACCGTTGTCCGTGTTGGTGTCTCCCCTCGTTCAGTTCTCAGTAGTTCCTTGCTCTTGGACTGGTTGCTGGCAGCATTCCTTTGGTGTGCTGGTTGGGAATGCTTGCTGATTGCCACCCATAGTGTGAACTGTATCTGAGATGGACGCTGTGTTCAGTATCCCTTCTCCTTACTGCTTGTTGGCTGGCTACCAGGGACCTAGTTGGTGGTCCGGGCATGCTGGCGGCAGTTTTGAGGGATGTGCTGACACAGTATTTGCTCCTTTTTTTTTTTATTCCCAGTTTTTTTTTTTTTAGGGGAGGGAGTGTCACGGCTGTGTCATGGTCTGGTATTGTGGACCATGACACTTTTGCCATGCATGCTTGTTGCTGGTGGCAACATATTGTTTTTGCATGTTTTGACACTTCCCCTTTAAGTTGTGTGTCCCTTCCCATCCTGGTGTGCACGGGGTTAAGGTGTGTTTGCTAGGTGTTGTGGTTGTGACCTCAGGTCTCCTTATATGTTGGGGTGGTGGAACCTGAGGTCAGGTGGATTTTGCTTGTCAGTCAGTTGCCTTTTGTTACTTACCTGTCGTTCAGCTGTGAACCCTGTCTAGTTGGTGGCCAGCTGCTGGGCTTCTGGAGACACCATTAATCCGTTGTGTAGGATGAATGGGTGGTCTCTGCCCTGCCTTCAGGCTTAGGGCATAGCAGGGATACTTAGGGTTCTAGGTTGGTGAGCATGAGCTCCTTTACCTTCTGAGGCGGCTCATGCATTAGGAGTTTAGGGAGATCCACAGGGTCGCGTTAGGAGGTGACCTGCTCCCTGTTCCCTGCTATTCGGCGTAACAGCGACTGATATTGTACAGTGGGGGGTTTCTCCCAGTTGTGACAGGTTCTCCACAGATTGCACTGATCACTGAGGATCCTAGAAGAGTAGCACTCTGTGACGAAGTAACCCTATTATTTTTAAGGGAAACCTTCAAACAAAACACATCCTCCCTTCACCAAATATGGTCTGTAAAGATAGAGCAGCATTCTCATATCTTCTTTCATCCCAAATTCTAATTCTCATCTGCAGAGATACACTAGGCAAGGTTTAGAAGGTTAAAGTAGCAGTGCCTGCCTTCATAGACATCCTGATGTTGGAGCCCTCCTCTTGGCCACCAGCCAGGTACATAAATATCTGATGTATTCAGCATTGATTATTGTAGGAGCATCAGGCACTTATGCACCTGGTCAGTTGTCGCAGGTGCCCCCCTGAATTCGACTGTATTGCCATCCTCAGGACACTGATACAGTTTCATACTTTGTTACAGGTGGCAGTATTTTGTGCTGCACTTTGGCATCTGGTTCTGCTGGGGCGGTATTTTGTTCTGCACTGTGGTATTGCTGGCCCCGCCTACTTCTGTTGTCCCCCTCTTCTGTCATTTTGGGACCTGCCTACAACATGGGACCACTTTTAGATTTTTTTTTTCCAGGGCCACTATAAGTTTACAGCCCACCCCTGAAGAAAACAACAACTCTGCAGATAGGACCAGGCTTCTTTTTATAAGGCTTCACTCTTACAGATGATGGTCACATTAGAGCTGGGTAGCTGTTAAAGGGAACGTCAGGTTGAACTTACCTGTAGGCAGCATGTTATAGAGCAGAAGGAGCTGAGCAGATTGATATCTAGTTTTGTGGTGGCCAAATAACAATTTAAGTATACATATATATATATATATGTATATATGTTGTTTAAAATAACAATTTGGTGACCAGTTTTTTCCTGTCCATCGAGCTACCTTCATACCCTTCAGAAGATGCAATCAAAATTGGCCAACGTTAGTAGTTCCCATCTCCAGGAGAGCAACTAGCAGAAGCACTGTTCGTTGTCGAGCCCCATACTTGGTCTGACACCATTGCAAATGTGCCACAAAATTGTCCTTATGCGTGATAACACAGCTGAACACCTCATTACTGGACATCTTGGTCAGTGATGACCTGAAGAAGCACCATCACTTGGTGGAGCTATGTAGTTGGTCATCCTTTTTGAGCTCAGCAAAGCTGAAATGGATCTGTCACCTGGGATGTCAACCCATAAGGCTACTTTCACACTTGCCGCAGAGCAGTTCCGTTGCCGGATCTGGCAAAACGTATGCCAACTGATGGCATTAGTAAGACTGATCAGGATCCTGATCAATCTTAAAAATGCCTGATCAGTCAAAAAAATGCATTGAAATGCCGGATCCATCTTTCCGATGTCATCCGTCAAAACGGATCCGGCATTTATTTTTTTCACCTTTTTTTCGGTCTGCGCATGCCTGTTCCGGTATTTTGAATTCCGGCACTAATACATTTCTATGGAAAAAAATGCTGCAGTTTTCTCTTTTGCCTGATCAGTCAAAATGACTGAACGGAAGACATCCTTATGCATCCTGAACGGATTTCTCTCCATTCAGAATGCATGGGGATATACCTGATCAGTTATTTTCCGGGATTGAGCCCCTAGGACGGAACCCAGTGCCGGAAAAGAAAAACACTAGTGTGAAAGTGCCCTAAGAATCAACAATCCGATCTCGACCGATTTTATATTCCAGGTGGATGGTCAATGGATGCATTTATTATTTTGCTTGATCCGTGGCAGAAGACTATGGCTACCATTGATTCTGCAAGGTAAAACAACGGTATAATGGTGAGCAAGCCTTATGGTCTGTGTCAAGCATATCCAATAGCTTCAGCCTATGTATGATGAAAAGATGATTGAAGCTCCAGACATAAAACGCTGAATCTACTTTAGTGGGAAAGTATCAAAATTTTCCAGGCTTTGTCTTGTCTAGAGGTGTTGGACACGAGATGCGGTTCTCCTATAATGCTCTTCTGGCAGATGAAATGGCTCCTAGTATATGATCTTCAAAGGCAGCTATTTCAGATCAGTCAATTCCACTTTTCTGATTGAATCCACTCGGCGACTTGAAGAGCTAAATTTAGATCCAAGAAGAGGGATTGAGCTGTAGACGTTAGATTTGACAAGGGGGTAACACATAAGCATGGCAATAATCATACTCCCACAATGTGACCGATCTGCCTGTGAGAACACTGATAACTCGGAGATGTAAACTAGCACCTTTACAGAAGCGGTGCAGACCACATTATCAGGGTCATCGAAGCTAAAGCTTGAAATGAGCAGCTTTAGGCAAAAAAAAATATATTCTGCATCCATTTTCTGGCCATTTCTCTGGTTTTAATGGCCGTTTTAGATTTCAACCTTGCAATGCCCTCAGTACACCACTACAGTGCCCCCAGTATCTACAATGGCCCCCTGTAGTGCCCCCAGTATCTATAATGGCCCCCTGTAGTGCCCCCAGTATCTATAATGGCCCCCTGTAGTGCCCCCAGTATCTATAATGGCCCCCTGTAGTGCCCCCAGTGTCTATAATGTCCCCCATAGCAGCCCCAGTATATAAGACCCCTCCATAGTGACACACTGCATATAACCCCCCAATGCTGCAATAGTGTATATAAAATTCCCCCCAATAGTGTTTCCCTGTATGTAAAAGGCCTCTAATAATACACCCCCCCCCCCCCCCCCATATAAATTAGGCCCCCAATCCTCCATAGTGGCACCAATTTCACTGGGTAAAAAAAAAAAGCACTCCATCCAATTGAACACACCGATACTCGCTCTGCACTTCCAGTTGGCTCCAGAGCAGAGCAAGTGTCAGCATTCAAGTGGATGAGGTGAGTATATAAGTATTTTTTAGTATGGCACTTTATCCCATTTTTAACAGCCATTAGATGGATGCACTCCTGTCCACATGGCCGTTAAAAACGGGCCCATCTATTTCAATGGGGTCCATCTGGCTGTGAAAACGGCCAAAAATAGGACATGTCCTATTTTTTTATGGACGTTATTCACTGCCCGTTAAAAAATGGCCCCCATAGACTTTGATTTGTTCTAAAAACGGCCATGTGACGAAAACGGATGTCGCAAGGTCACATGAATGTAGCCTTAGGTAGTGCAGCGGTAACAGTTGCACCTGGGTCATGGAGCCTGAGGATTTCCAAAGTCCCCTCTTCTATATATTACGGTAGATGCCTCTGAGGGGAGGGGGGACGCTATTACAGATTTGACATTGGGGCTCAGGAACTTTAAGTTACACATCTGGATCATTTGCAATAAATAAGAAAAAGACAAAGGGTTACAATATAGTCCCAGGGACAATGCACGTGGCCCTGTGATGTCACCATACTAACATTAGCCACACAGGCATGGGCGTAACTATAGTTATGGAGGTTTTCGTGGGGAATAACGAGTTGGTGGGTACTGCTGTCTACCAGCACTATGAGGGTCCTCCGATATATGGCACTAATATCCATATTTTTTAACGGGTTTTCTGGGACATAGATATCAGATCAGTGGGAGTTTGACAATCCCCCCCAATCAGCCGCCGGCACCGGTGACTATGTAGTGGCCGTGCCAGGGTACTGCAGATTGTCTCCCATTCAAGTGAATGGAAGCGGAGCTGCTGTACGCCAGCACCAGAAACCACACAGTGGTCGGACACTTCTGCTGCCAGCACAGTTTTTTCGCTAGTTTTTTGGTCAGAATTCTTGAAGATTTAGCATACCCAATATGTACCTGTGAAAATCTTGCAACCTTAGGCTACTTTCACACCAGCGTTTTTACTAGAACCGGCAGAGTTCAGCAAAAATGCTTCCGTTACTGATAATACAACCATCTGCATCCGTTATGAATGGATCCGGTCGTATTATCTTTAACATTGCCAAGACGGATCCGTCATGAACTCCATTGAAAGTCAATGGAGGACGGATCCGTTTTCTATCATGGCATATTGTGGCAGAGACGTTCCCATTGACTTGCATTGGAGGTAATGCCGGATCCGTCTTGCTCCGCAGCCCAGGACGGAAAGCAAACATGTTGCGGTTTGCTCTCCGGTATGGGAACGCAACTAAACGGAAAGGAATTCATTTTGGAGGATGTCTAGGGTGGCCACCTTTGCCAACAAAAAATACTGGCCAAGTTAAGCCAGTTGTGCGAGCGTGGATTAACAAGGGGTGTTAAGTCGCTATGTAATAACGTGGCTTCCTGTATTAATTATGCCCCCCAGTAATGCCCCCATTAATATTGATGCCTCCATTAGTGCCCCCTAGAATTAATAATGGCCCCATTAGTGCCCCCAGTAATAGTAATGCCTCCATTAGTGCCCCCCAGAATTACTAATGCCCGCATTAGTGCCCCCAGTAATAGTAATGCCCCCATTAGTGCCCCCAGAAATAATAATGCCCCTATTAGCGCACCCCAGAATTAATAGTGCCCCATTTGTGCCCCCAGTAATAGTAATGCCCCCATTAGTTCCCCCCAGAATTAATAGTGCCCCTATTAATAGTAATGCCCCCATTAGGTTCCCCCAGAATTAATAATGCCACCATTAGTGCCCCCCAATAATGTTAATGTCCCAATTAGTGCCCCCAGAATGAATAGTGCCCCCATTAGAGCTCCCAGTAATATTAATGCCCCCAGTAGTGCTCCCCAGTAATAGTAATGCCCCCATTAGTGCCTGCAGAATTACTAATGCCCCCTCTGTTCTCTGTGAAAAAAAAAAGAAAAAAAGAACTCACCTCCTCCATTTGATCACGCAGCGGTGAACACTTGCTGCTGACTGGAAGCTCATGACAGGACCTGCGGTCCAGCGTGATGACGTTTCGCAGGTCCTGTCCTCCAGTCAGCAGCGAGTGTTCACAGCGGCGCCATCAAATGGAGGAGGTGAGTGTTTTTTTTTTTTTCTTCTTAACACAAGTGGGGGAAGCTGCATGAGTTAAAGGCTTTGCTAGTAACAGTCCTTATAGGAAAATACCGGCACTGGCAGGGGCACCAAATTACTAGCTTAACCAGTGAGACACCAGCCAGGTGGCAACCCTACAGCCATCACACCACCCCAACCCCCAAGTGCACTTTGGGCGCCAGGCTGCATCTAATAACATGGCAACCCATTGCCACATACAGTCAGAGTCCATTGAGGGCTGCACTGTACTCCTTCTGTTCCTGACATGAAATCATGGCATCTTCATGCAGTCGCCACTAGGAAGCTCAGTGCAAAAGAGATTTTTACAGCTTCCATGGCATTCAGTGGTATCTGTATAAATTCCTGTTCACTATAATACAGCGTTCAGGTTGAGCACCATATTTCTGAAGCACCTCTTCCACTTTTCCCAACCTAGAAGTCAAATATAGTGAGTGAGGTTGAGCATGACTTTTTAAATTAAAAATTGCTCTGTCTTGTAGGGAAAGTGAGCCCATACTAATTTTTTGGGGACCCTGGTTTTCACCCAGGAACTGTAACCATAATCTCATTAACCACGTAGTAGACAGAATCACTCAGGACTTTCTGATGGACTCATATCTCCAGGTTAGGATATTTTCACACTAGCTTTCTATTTTCCGGTATTGAGATCTGTCATAGGGTCTCAAGACCAGAAAATAAACGCTTCCGTTTTGTCCCCATTCATTGTCACTGGGGACAAAACTGAACTGAACAGAACGGAATGTTCCATAATGCATTCCTTTCCATTTGGTTGCAATCCCATACCGAAGAGCAGACAGCACGCTGCGGTTTTCTTTCCATCATGGGATGCGGAGCAAGATGGATTCGTCATGACTCACAATGCAAGTCAATGAGGACGGATCCGTTCTCTCTGGCGCAATCTGACACAATAGAAAACGGATCCGTCCTTCATTGACTATCAATGGTGTTCATGACGGATCCATCTTGTCAATGCTAAAAACAGGGCCGTCTTTAATATTGATTGGACCCTGGGCAAGAATTTACTTGGGCCCCCTGGATCCCGCCTTCCCACACCCTGGCATGTAATCACGCCCTCTACCACAACACACACACAAAAAATCCACACATCTGGTAGAGTACAGTGAATGACTGTAAATACTTCCAGTTCTGAAGACTCCAGCGGCTCAGGATCAGTGCTCTGGGCTCAGGCTGGAAGTGGGCACCGCTCTGCAGGAAGGAGACCGGGGTTCACAGTGCACCCCAGCACCCCACAGTATGCAGTAAAGCACCCTATAGTATACAGCACCCCACAGTATGCAGTATAGCACCCTATAGTATACAGCCCCCCACAGTATGCAGTATAGCACCCTATAGTATACAGCAATCCACAGTATGCAGTATAGCACCCTATAGTATACAGCAACCCACAGTATGCAGTATAGCACCCTATAGTATACAGCAACCCACAGTATGCAGTATAGCACTCTAAAGTATACAGTACCCCACAGTATGCAGTATAGCACCCTATAGTATACAGCACCCCACAGTATGCAGTATAGCACCCTATAGTATACAGCACCCCACAGTATGCAGTATAGCACACTATAGTATACAGCACCCCGCAGTATAGCACCCTACAGTATACAGCACCCCACATTATGCAGTATAGCACCCTATAGTGTACAGCACCCCACAGTATGCAGTATAGCACCCTATAGTATACAGCACCCCACAGTATGCAGTATAGCACCCTATAGTATACAGCACCCCGGGTATACAGTAGAGCAGTATAGCACACTGTAGTATACAGCACCCCACAGTATACAGCACCCCATACTATGCAGTATACAACACCTCACAGTATACAGTAGAGCAGTATAGCACCCACAGTATATAGCACCCCACAGTATATAGCACCCAACAGTATACAGCCCCCCACAGTATACAGCACCCCACAATATACAGCACCCCACAGTATACAGTAGAGCAGTATAGCACTCCACAATATACAGCACCTTACAGTATACAGCACCCCACAGTGTACAGTAGAGCAGTATAGCACCCCACAATATACAGCACCCCACAGTATACAGCACCCCAGGTATACAGTAAATCAGTATAGCACCCCACACTATACAGCAACCCAACGGCATACAGCACCCCACAGTGTACAGTAGAGCAATACAGCCCCCCACAGTATACAGCCCCCCACAGTATACAGTAGAGCAGTATAGAACCCCACAATATACAGCACCCCACAGTATACAGTAGAGCAGTATAGCACCCCACAGTATACAGCACCCCACAGTATTCAGTAGAGCAGTATAGTAACATAGTAACATAGTACATAAGGCCGAAAAAAGACATTTGTCCATCCAGTTCGGCCTGTCATCCTGCAAGTTGATCCAGAGGAAGGCAAAAAACCCGGTGAGGTAGAAGCCAATTTTCCTCACTTTAGGGGAATAAAAATTCCTTCCCGACTCCAATCAGGCAATCAGAATAAATCCCTGGATCATCGGCCCCTCTCTAGTAGCTATAGCCTGTAATATTATTACGCTCCAGAAATACATCCAGGCCCCTCTTGAATTCCTTTATTGTACTCACCATCACCACCTCCTCCGGCAGAGAGTTCCATAGTCTCACTGCTCTTACCGTAAAGAATCCTCTTCTATGTTTGTGTACAAACCTTCTTTCCTCCAGACGCAGAGGATGTCCCCTCGTCACAGTCACCGTCCTGGGAATGAATAGATGATGGGATAGATCTCTGTACTGACCCCTGAGATATTTATACATATTAATTAGATCTCCTCTCAGTCGTCTTTTTTCTAAAGTGAATAACCCTAATTTTGATAATCTTTCAGGGTACTGTAGTTGCCCCATCCCAGTTATTACTTTAGTTGCCCTCCTCTGGACCCTCTCCAGCTCTGCTATGTCTGCTTTGTTCACAGGAGCCCAGAATTGTACACAGTACTCTATGTGTGGTCTGACTAATGATTTGTAAAGTGGTAGGACTATGTTCTCATCACGGGCATCTATGCCCCTTTTGATGCAACCCATTATCTTATTGGCCTTGGCAGCAGCTGCCTGACACTGTTTTTTGCAGCTTAGTTTGCTGTTTATTAAAATTCCTAGATCTTTTTCCATGTCAGTGTTACCGAGTGTTTTACCATTTAATAAGTACGGGTGACTTGCATTATTCCTTCCCATGTGCATAACTTTACATTTGCCAGTGTTAAACCTCATCTGCCACGTATCTGCCCAAGCCTCCAATCTATCCAGATCCCTCTGTAGTAGTATACTGTCCTCTTCAGTGTTAATTACTTTACACAGTTTGGTGTCATCTGCGAAAATTTATATTTTACTATGCAAGCCTTCTACAAGATCATTAATAAATATATTGAAGAGAATAGGACCCAATACTGACCCCTGAGGTACCCCACTAGTGACAGTGACCCAATCTGAGTGTGTACCATTAATAACCACCCTCTGTTTTCTATCATTGAGCCAGTTACTTACCCACTTACAGACGTTTTCTCTTATGTGGTACAGTGTCAAATGCTTTGGAGAAGTCCAGATACACGACATCCATTGATTTGCCGCTGTCAAGTCTAGAACTTACCTCCTCATAGAAACTGATTAAATTTGTTTGACATGACCGATCCCTTACGAAGCCATGCTGATATGGCGTTATTTGCTTATTTCCGTTAAGATGCTCTAACATAGCATCTCTCAGAAAACCTTCAAACAGTTTACCCACAACAGATGTTAAACTTACCGGCCTATAGTTTCCAGGCTCTGTTTTTGGACCCTTTTTGAATATTGGCACCACATTTGCCATGCGCCAATCCTGTGGGACATTCCCTGTCAGTATAGAGTCTGCAAATATCAGAAATAAGGGTCTGGCTATGACATTACTTAATTCCCTTAGGATACGGGGGTGTATGCCATCCGATCCTGGCGATTTGTCTATTTTAATCTTTTTAAGTCGCTGTTGCACTTCTTCCTGGGTCAGACAGGGCACTTTTAATGGGGAATTTATTTTTACATTCTGCATGTCATCTGACAGTTTATTTTCCTCAGTGAATACATTGGAGAAAAAAATATTTAACAGCTTTGCTTTCTCCTCGTCGCTCTCTGCGACTCCCCCCTCATTACTCTTTAACGGGCCGACACCTTCAGATTTATACTTTTTAACATTTATATAATTGAAGAACATTTTAGGGTTAGTTTTACTCTCTTTGGCAATTAATCTCTCAGTCTCTATTTTGGCCGCTTTTATTTGTTTTTTACATGTTCTATTTTTTTCCTTATAGTTTTTCAGTGCTTCCGTGCTACCTTCCTGTTTTAGTGTTTTATATGCTTTCTTTTTGTCATTTATTGCTTTCTTTACAGTTCTGTTTATCCACATTGGTTTCTTTTTGTTCCTTAACCTTTTATTCCCATATGGTATGTGCCTCTCACAATGAGATTTTAGGATGCTTTTAAAGATATCCAATTTTGTGGCTGTATTTTTATTTGTGAGGACTTTATCCCATTTAGTTAGGCCTATGGCCTCTCTTAGTTGGCTAAATTTAGCTTTTTTGAAGTTTGGTATTTTTGTTCCTCCCTGTAGAAACGCTCTTTTGAATGATAATTGGAAGGTTATTACTTTGTGGTCACTATTTCCCAGGTGTCCCCCAACCTGCACGTCTGTTGTTCTGTCAGGCCTATTGGTTAATACTAAGTCCAGTATGGCCGTCCCTCTAGTCAGGTCCTGAACCAGTTGGGAGAGGTAATTGTCTTTGGTTATTGCCAAGAACCTGTTTCCTTTATGAGATATACAAGTTTCAGTTTCCCAGTCTATATCTGGATAGTTGAAGTCCCCCATAATAACCACCTCATTATGATTTGCCGCCCACATTATACAGCACCCCATAGTATGCAGTAGAGCAGTACAGCACCCCACAGTATACAGTAGAGCAGTATAGCACCCACAGTATACAGTAGCTTACAGTATATTAGTATAACAGCCCCTGTCACCTTTTCCTGATGTAAGCTTCACAAAAAAAGCTCCACAGTTAGGAAAACTTCTCCTGCAGCAACACTCCTGGTAGAAAGGACCTTTGATGACCTCATAGCCATGTGACCAGTAATATTGCTAGGCTACTGGTCACATGGTGATAATGTCATCTAAGGTCCTTTCTCCTAAGAGAATCACAGCTCTCACAGTTCGCTGCCTGGAGTGCTGGCAGGCAGGCATGGCATGGCAGCACCCCCTGTGTAGCTGACAGCCTGATACCCGGGGCATTGGCCAGCAGGGCTCAAGAGGGAGCTGCCTTGGGCCCCCCAGGAGAAACTGGGCCTAGGGCAGCTGCCCCTTTTGCCCCTTGTTAAAGACGGCCCTGGTTAGAGATAATGCAACCGGATCCGTTAATAACGAATGCTGATGGTTGTATTATCAGTAACGGAAGCGTTTTTGCAGAACCCTGCCAGATCCAGCAAATACGCTAGTGTGAAAGTAGCCTTCCCTCGTTTCTTAGGTAACGCCACAGCGCATAGCGAGGGCGTTTTTGACTACAGAGACTGAGTGTTAGAGCCCGAGGGGTTAAATCCCCTTGTCTTCAGCCTGCAGATTTTGGTTTGTCCCGCAAAGGGGGTGTTTGGCTCATTTCTGCTCCTCCCTCCTTGGAAGTTAGGTCACTCCCTTTTCTCTCCCTCCCTCCCCTATGGTACATCCAAGATGGTCCTGTCTGTCCCTCCCCTAGAGTGATTAAATAGGAGAGCTTACCTTCACCCCTCTCTTTTCACCGCCACCTCCACCAAGCTGTTTCCCGCCCCTGTTGTTTGTTGTGATTGTTTGCTCACACATTTAGTTTTGCAGTTACCGTTAAGTCACAGCTGGAGGTCGGTTCAAAGAATATACTAAGAGGGAGGAGAAGGCGGACTTGTGCACTGGGGTGCAGTGGTGGCATATCGCTTCTCACACTCCTGGAAGTGTTTGTGGTTTTGAAAAAAGTTTGTGATTTGCAAAATTAAAGAAAAAAATAAGAAGTTAAATAAAGCTGTGACCGACTCTCATTCCAACAAAAATCATTGTTATCATGTGGTTATTTTTTTTGTGGGGAAGACATGTGTTTAGGTGGTTGGGTTTTAGTTCTCGGCAGTCAGGGCATTTCCTTCAATACGGCTGTCTCCTGGTTTAAGAATATATAGTGATATTTATGACATTCTCTGCCGCTTTTGCTGAGAGCTGCATTACCGCCACAATTAAAGAACAAAACTTAACAAGACTCTGGGGTGACGGCCAAAATCTTCTGGTGAACGGAAAAGCAGGAGACACGAGGGGCCCATCTATTATTAGCAATCTGAATTTACATGTTTCAGCTAAATACATTACTGACAGTTCTACCGCAGCTCTAATCAAAGACCTAAAGGGGTTGTCCGGGTTCAGAGCTGAACCCGGACATACCCATAATTTCACCCAGGCAGCCCTCCTGATATTAGCATCGGAGCAGTTTATGCTCCGATGCTCTCCTTTGCTCAACGCTGGATCCCACAGGGTAAGGGCTCTTTTATTTACTATAACACACTGCTGGGCAGAGGCAGGCTAGGGCAGCGCTAAAGCCCGCCCATCAGTGTCGGTGACGTCACCGGGCTCACTGCTGGGCGGAAGCCTCCACCTGGAAGCCCTATGGAGAGCCCAGTACGTCACCGGAACGCCAGAAAATGCCTTTGCCCTACGCGATTTAACGCAGGGACGAAGGAGAGCATCAGAGCATGAACTGCTCCACTGCTCAAGTCAGGGGGGGCTGCCTTGGTGAAAATGGGGATATGTCCGGGTTCAGTTCTGAACCCGGACAACCCCTTTAAAGGGGTTTTTCACGACTTTAGGATAGGTCATCAATATCAGATCGTCGGGGTGTAACAATTCCTTGCACACCTACTGATCAAAGTGCCTGACCCTTCTCTCCCCCCAAACATCATATGTTGGGGGATTTGGCGAACAATACTCTAATTGAGTACGAGGCCATTTACATAAAATTGTGATTAAAACATATGAATAAAAAAAAATACGGTTTGCATTATGGTTGTGCTTCTTTGTACACTCATAACTGTTAAGGAATAGGTCTTCCCTAATGTCTTTTTAAGCCTAATTATTACTCTCTTCAGCTGCACAGCTAGATGCATTTCTTTCAGAAGCAAAGGGTTTCTCCCTTCTGTGGAATCTGACATAATTGTGCTGCTGGGACCTCCTTTCGCTTACTTCCCACTATGTTTGTTTTTAGCTCTGGGGCTCACATAACAGATAAGAAGGGGGGAGATCACACTTCCAGAAAAGCAGGAGGCAATCTTCAGAAGCAGTTCCTTTATCAAGCTCAGTATCTCAGCTAGCCCCCACTTCCCCTCTTACTAGGGCCGATCATGCCTGACAACAGGCATTGGACTGCAAAATAGGTGGAAGTGAGACCCATTTTAATCTGAATCGTCCAATTCCACATTCCTAGGGCTCCAGGAAGCCGAGATATAGGGTTTTGTTTGATGGGCTCCTCATGTTGTAGAGCTTCTTTAGTTGTCATATGGCAGGGGACATAAAAAATGTTTTAACCCCAAAAATATGTAATAAGCATCCCAATCTGCAATAGCATGTTACTACACAGATAATATGGGCCGCAGGTAGCGGTCTCTATATACTGCCAGTTGCTGGTATGCACCTAGACTTGCCACAGCAAAAAGTCCAGATGTAGCCTGCAATTAGTGGCTAAATGCAAGTGTAGCCTGTGGCCGCCAACCTGCATGTGTAATTGCACCCTTAGCGTGCCAGCTTGGCACTTCAGAGTTTGTTTCCTAGTACCCATTATTTCATTAGAAGCCAAGTTAAATAATAAAATGACTTTTGCTGCCACTAGAGGGAGCGCACACGTATCTATGAAATATCCTAAATGGTGAGCTCCCCCTAGAGGTGACTGCAGGCAGCCATGATTTTCATATGGAACTATATTGCTGTGCAAGGGTAACACCCCACAGTGCAACCAGCCACATATGGCCAAATCACACTCATCCAGGGAAGCCAATGGAGCAAAATCATTTGGTCTTTGGATGCTGCAGGCCGGCATGGCTCAGGACGTACCCAAAGGAAAAACTAGAGCTTTGGAGCTCAGTCACCAATCACTAGTAAGTTGCTGGGGAGGCAGGGGTATCCACCGTGGGTGCCAATACGATTGAAATGCCCTCTTTAAAATTGTGCATTTGCGGGAAAACTGAAGATTTTCCTATAATTTTGCAATTGCCAGATGATCCAGGATAAGTTAGTGGTAAAAAGTATATAAAAAGACTGTGCTGAGTAAAGCTAAACAGGGCGCTGGGTGATTAATGTATAGCAAAACGGATCTGACCCAGAATATTGGTAAGGTGGCGTATATCCCCTATTCCCCTATCAGTCCATTTATTTTAGGTCACTTCTAACACATGGAAGTGAATTCATGAGCCGCAGTCTCCCAGGACTCGCACTATATTTATAGCCATTGAGGACTCACAGTGGGAAGCGACAAAACGGATGTTCCAACCGCTCACAGTGACGCGCCTGCTAGATTACCATTGTCTGCTGTGAAAGGCAATTACCCAGCTCTGCAAGAAAAACCCGTAAAATAGTCCTATTGTATAATGACATCAGAGGTATTCGGCCTGACAGCTCCGCCGGAGGAACCGTCAGGAGCTTTTGTTGGTAATTAAGGCGAAATGATACGCTGGTTTTGTGAACACAGTCTGGACCCTGCGCGCCAGGTCCTAGTCGTACGTCTGGGTCTTCGTCAAGTGTCGTCGGTGCCCATTGTGGCAAGACAGCGGTCGCCGTTTACATACACGTCACTATTAACATTAGATTATGGAACTGGATAGAATCCAACGACTTCTGATAACCTCCAAGCCTGATATTACCATCCAGGATTACTTAACAGTGTATGGCGGTATTATTTAGGAGGTGATTTGCAGTATTATATGTGTACTGTATATCCAATATTATGTGCTCTCTGTAAGAGCTTGTTCACACGACCGTATGGTTTTTTCAGTGTTTTGCGGGCCGTTTTTAACTGATCCGTTTTTTGTTTCAGTAGTCTTTCCGGTTCCATTCCGTTTTTCCGTTCCGTTTTTCTATATGGCATATACAGTATACAGTAATTACATAGAAAAAAATTGGCCTGAGCATAAAATTTTCAATAGATGGTTCCGCAAAAACGGAACGGATACTAAAGACATACAGAGTACATTCCGCATGTGTTCCATTTTTATTGCGGACCCATTGACTTGAATGGAGCCACGGAACGTGATTTGCGGGCAATAATAGGACATGTTCCATATTTAAAAGGAACGAAAAAACGGAAATACAGAAACGGAATGCATTACGTTTTTTTTGCGGAACCATTGAAATGAATGGTTCCGTATACGGAACTCAAAAAACGTTTGTGTGAACGAGCTCTAAGGGAGTACTATTATAATTATTAGTTCTACTACACAGTATTTGGGAATTGTATTGCGGTAGTATGTATTGTGGGAGATATGTGACAGTATTAGGATCCTTTCACACGTCTGTATGCAATTTGCGGACCGCACATCACATACACTATGATAGAAAATGCCTTTTCTGGTTCACAATTGAGGACAAGAATAGGACATGTTCTATTTTTTTTCAGGAACGGAATTGCGGAACCCGAAAAAACGGATGCGGATCCCGAAAATGCGGATGCGGGTCCCCGGAAATGCGGATTTGCATCCGTTCCAGCCCTATTGAAAGTGAATGGGTCCGCAAATTGCGGAATGAATGCAGACCCAAATTACGGACGTGTGAATGGACCCTTATATTGACACCAAATGATAACAAAATGTTGATCAATAGGAAATAAAAAAATTCTGTACAAACGCTATTTTTTGTGCATGTTTTAAGACATTTTCTTTGCTTTTTTTTTTGCTCCTTTGGTGCATTTTGGAAATTGCAGCATGCTCTGGAAAATACATCTTAAGTAATTTTAGTTATAAATTTGTGCTCTCTATGTGTCATAGTGACATATTAAAGGGTTTGATCATTGAGGGTCTGAGTGCTGAGACATTTAGCGAGACAGGCTCTAAAGAGTCTATGAGTCTGCCTCGCTTCAATCTCCTGCAGCGAGGAGAGAGAGCGCTATGTGATTTTAGGGATCAGAGGGGATCTCGTCGCTCAGATTGAAACCTTTGACATGTTGCTGTGACAAATTTTCTGAAAACTCAGTGGCCCTTTAAATAATTACAAATGCATGTGGCCAAGGAGGGCCCGCATCTTCCACCAAGTCCCCACCCTTTTTTTTTTAAATAGGGCTGTGAATGTCGGAAGAGCCTTAAAAAGTTGCTGCTTGTGACTGAAAATTTTTACTTTTTTCTGCCCTACAATATTATTAAACGGGTTGTCCTACAAAAAAACTGTTCTACAGTTTACAAACCGGCACCTGGATCTGAATCCTTTTGTAGTTGTATGTAATTAAAAAATTTTAGTTATTCAATAAAATCTATCTGTAGAGCGCCACCTGCTGTTTGCCCTTTTCCTTATTTTTCTGTTCACCTCACTGTGGTGGATGCACATGCTCAGTTCCATCCTTCATCTGTCTCCTGAGCTGTCATGAAGAGAGACAGAGCTGCAGCAGTAAAAACATGTGGCTTCAGCTGCAGCAGAAAGGACATGCCCCCAGAGCTGCGGCAAAAAGGAAACCCCCTCTGATCTGCCAGCTTGATATAAATCAATGAATGGTGAGATCTCTGGATCCATGTGAGGTACAGGGCTGGTTCTAGCTTTGTTAGAAAGAGATTGTCATGTACTATATGATGTCTGATTCTCATTTCTTTACCTTAATCATGGGATAACCCTTTTAATCCACCTACCCCATGAAATGTATACTTTAAAAAAAAAAATTCTACCATTTATTTGGTCACATATTTTTGACATACCAGGAGTTATTTTCTCTATTGAGTTACAGCAAACGTCTGTCTGTGGTGTTTTTTTGCGGAGAAATTTTTTTCCAAAGAAGGTACGGCACATGACCGTATGTCACAAATTAAGCAGGTGGGGGGAGCCTAACCGATGTTAGTTAGGCTCCACCCACCTGCTTAATTTGTTGTGACTAGTTTTAGTAGGGCAGCGCCGGGACCTGATGCTGGAGGCCGGAAGTGCATATAATACAGGTGAGCTAAGCGCTCTGACGGGGCCCGGCATTAAGTATAGTGAAAATGTCGGGCCCCGTTACATAAAGACTGTGGGCTGTGGGGGGTACTACTGAGAGCAGTGGGGGACATTACCGGGGGTAGTGGGGGATATTACCTAGGGGCAGTGAGGACACTACTGGGGGCAGTGGGGAACATTACTGGGGGCAGTGGGGAACATTACTGTGGGCAGTGGGGAACATTACTGTGGGCAGTGGGGAACATTACTGGGGGCAATTAGGAACATTACTGGGGGCAGTGGGGAACACTACTGGGGGGAAGCGGGGGAAATTACCGGAGAGATTACCGGGGGGCAGTGAGGAACAATACTGGGGGCAGAGGGGGGCACTACTGGGGACATAAGTGGGGGACATCACCAGGGGGCAGTGAGGAACACTACTGGAGGCAGTGGCGGACCATACTGGGGCAGTGGGGGACATTACTGGAGGCAGAAGGGGTCATTACTTGGGCAGTGTTGGGCACTACCTGCTGGGGCAGCGAGAGATATTACCTGGGGCATTACTGGGGGATCAGGGACCAAGGCTGTAACAATCGCGGTCACAGAGGATACAACCGGGCATGGCGTTGGAGGGGGGCATCCGATCCAAAGTTTGCCTTGGGGCCCATAGCACTCTAGTTGCACCACTGACCTACAGTCAGGTCCATAAATATTGAGACAGCGACACAATTCTAACATTTTTGGCTCTATACACCACCACAATGGATTTTAAATGAAACAGACAAGATGTGCTTTACCTGCAGACTGTCAGCTTTAATTTGAGGGTATTTACATACAAATCAGGTGAACGGTGCAGGAATTACAACAGTTTGCATATGTGCCTCCCACTTGTTAAGGGACCAAAGTAATGGGACAATTGGCTTCTCAGCTGTTCCTTGGCCAGGTGTGTGTTATTCCCTCATTATCCCAATTACAAGGAGCAGATAAAAGGTCCAGAGTTCATTTCGAGTCTGCTATTTGCATTTGGAATCTGTTGCTGTCAACTCTCAAGATGAGATCCAAAGAGCTGTCACTATCAGTGAAGCAAGCCATCATTAGGCTGAAAAAAACAAAACAAACCCATCAGAGAGATAGCAAAAACATTAGGCGTGGCCAAAACAACAGTTTGGGACATTCTTAAAAAGAAGGAACGCACTGGTGAGCTCAGCAACACCAAAAGACCCAGAAGACCACGGAAAACAACTGTGGTGGATGACCGAAGAATTCTTTCCCTGGTGAAGAAAACACCCTTCACAACAGTTGACCAGATCAAGAACACTCTCCAGGAGGTAGGTGTATGTGTGCCAAAGTCAACAATCAAGAGAAGACTTCACCAAAGTGAATACAGAGGGTTCACCACAAGATGTAAACCATTGGTGAGCCTCAAAAACAGGAAGGCCAGATTAGAGTTTGCCAAACGACATCTAAAAAAGCCTTCACAGTTCTGGAACAACATCCTATGGACAGATGAGACCAAGATCAACTTGTACCAAAGTGATGGGAAGAGAAGAGTATGGAGAAGGAAAGGAACTGCTCATGATCCTAAGCATACCACCTCATCAGTGAAGCATGGTGGTGGTAGTGTCATGGCGTGGGCATGTATGGCTGCCAATGGAACTGGTTCTCTTGTATTTATTGATGATGTGACTGCTGAAAAAAGCAGCAGGATGAATTCTGAAGTGTTTCGGGCAATATTATCTGCTCATATTCAGCCAAATGCTTCAGAACTCATTAGACGGCGCTTCACAGTGCAGATGGACAATGACCCAAAGCATACTGCAAAAGCAACCAAAGGGTTTTTTAAGGGAAAGAAGTGCAATGTTATACAATGGCCAAGTCAATCACCTGAACTGAATCAGATTGAGCATGCATTTCAAAACTGAAGGGAAAATGCCCCAAGAACAAGCAGGAACTGAAGACAGTGCAGTAGAGGCCTGGCAGAGCATCACCAGGGATGAAACCCAGCGTCTGGTGATGTCTATGCGTTCCAGACTTCAGGCTGTAATTGACTGCAAAGGATTTGCAACCAAGTATTAAAAAGTAAAAGTTTTATTTATGATTATTATTCTGTCCCATTACTTTTGGCTCCTTAACAAGTGTCTTAGAATTGTGTTGATGTCCCAATATTTATGGACCTGACTGTATATGTTTTGCGGTCCGCAAACCGCGGATCCACGAGACAAGCATCCCGGCCACGTGCATGCTGCCATTTTCTTTTTCCCTTCTATAGAAATGTCATATCCATGTCCACTAAACGGACAAGCATAGGACATGTTCTGTTTTTTATGGGACTGCCGCACAGACATTTTGAGCGGTCTCATTGAAATGAATGGGTCTGCAAAAAAATGCGGATAGGATTCGGAGAAAAATATGGTGGTGTGCATGAGGCCTGAGGCAGTTTTATAGAAGTGAGTACAAACGAGAGAAGTAACAGTCTTCTTTTATACTTTTTTGGATCATTTCTTGCTTGATTCTGAAGGTGTGTGGTGGGGGGGGAGGGGGTGACGTTGCTTGTTGTCTAGGACTATATTTTTATAAGACTGGTCCTGGATGCGGCCCTAGGGCGCACTTATTACATTTTGTCCCTCTGCACTTGACCCTATTATCACATATGTACATTTCTGCTATTACCATTTATATAGCTTCAGGACTGCAGAGTGCGACAACGTGACGATCCCCAGACGACAACCTCTGCCAACTTCTTACTCGCTGCATTCTCGTCGGCAGGAGCCAAAAAAAAGGTCCTCACATTGTGTTATGTGTCTCTATTTTTAAAGAATATATTAGAGGAAATCCCTAATCAGCAGTTCAGCCATCATTGTGGGTTCAGGTAGGCACACTTAAAGGGGTATCCTCCCACTTTCAGCAAATAAATGTTATCATTCTTCTGTAGAATGAAAAGAGTTCCCATTGAATGATAGCAAGCAGAGGTATTGAAAACTGTGAAGAATTAATACAGAAAGTGTATTAAACATTACTTTTAGAAATTTACATTGATGGTCCATTTTTATCCTTCGTTGTGCAAAGTACTTCTGCAAGCAATTGCCTCTCATTTTTGCTTGCCTTGCTGACTGTCAATGGACGCTTGCTGGCATTAATTCTGACTTGTAATTAACTCTTCCAGGTTAGTCAGATGCAGTGCCCCGGAATACGATACTTGCAAAACTGTTTCTTGTTGTTTAAATGCAATTTAATCTTCTGATATAATTTATTACCCATCTAGTTATGTATGGATAAGACAGGGTTAATAATCCTGACTCTATCCCTGTAGGAGACTAGGAGTTGCACTTAGGTCCGCTCCTAGTTTAGTGAGAGTCTAGTGTAAGCTGAGGAAGAGAGGAGCTGTATGTGCTCAATCCCCAGAAGACTTGTCCTGAGTCCCAAGAGATATTTGCATCAAGAAAACCATCTCTACTCTACAATACTATATAGAGAAAAGGAAGTATTGGAGTCAGTCAGTAAGGTATTTGCTGTTTAGGGCTGATACTTTACGGCAGTGAGAGGGACATTGCTAATACACCCTTCACACTTGGACATGGTCCTGGCCAGCTGTATCTTAATCCTGTACCCCTTAGCTGGGAATTATAGACACGTTTGCGAGAGCCTTATTGCCAGCCTTAGATTCTGCAGAGAGAGACTTTGGAGAGATAGAGGAAAGGAGTACTGCAAACCCTATCTTTGCCTATATCCATGGCTGTCTGGGAAGATTTGCACAATGAACACAGTTGGGA
Source organism: Bufo gargarizans (assembly GCF_014858855.1). NCBI lineage: Eukaryota > Metazoa > Chordata > Amphibia > Anura > Bufonidae > Bufo > Bufo gargarizans. The sequence goes on from NC_058088.1 coordinate 2,517,289, forward strand.
ACTGTGTTTTGATACCTTTGGATGTACTACAACTCCCATTGTGCACTTTAGAAAAGAGAGACTTGTCTATTTTCTATAACTGGTCTGGTTACTGACTCCAGCACCATTCGCAGGCCATAGCACCCACATCTCCTGCCTTGCACCCGTACTAAACCATAACACCAAGGGCACTCCAACTACCATCAAGCAGGAGCCCCCATTCCAACTGTTTGCCTCTAGAGTAGAAAGGGTGCGTGTCACGCTTCAGTGTGGGAGGGAAACACCACACTGAGCATAGGAGGGAAGGGGGAATCAGGCCTGACAACTAGGGAATGAAGATGGACACCTCCTAGTAAAACCCTAACCAAAATCCTGACTGACTACCAGTATGAACAGACCCCAGAGGTAGGTGAGTTCATACGCAGGAATAGCTAGAGCCCTATCTAGCCCTATAGGACCATGATACTAATGGCAGGGACAATACTACCTGTTCCTCTAAAAGGAAGGACAAACAGGAGTCTCCCTCAGGCGTAATACAAACAATAGGGAAATGCAACACACAGAACCCAAACAAAATACAAAAGCGAAAGGAAAGACTTAACTTTAAAGCGGCTATGGAAGCACCAGGAACTCAGTCGAGATCCAACTATCCACAGGTCCAACAGAAGCTATAAACCGCACAGCATTGTGGGAGAAGCAACTATAAATAAGGAAGGTTAAATGACCACATTAGCAACACCTGGAGGCAAGGGGTGCAGTGATGGCCAGTTCGCCATGTTCGTCCGCAGACAAGTCCGCCGGCGATGCACAGGTAAGTCCTTACCTGTGCCTGTGCGCGAGCCGGTCTGAAATTAAATGCGGTCTCCGGGTGCAGGCAGTTCCGAGAACAGCCCGATGAAGGACCCCGTGGCTGTTCTCGGAACTGCCTGCTCCCGGTGACTGCATTTCATTTCAGACCGGCTTGCGCACAGGCACAGGTAAGGACTTACCTGTGCATCGCCGGACTTGTCAGTTAAGATGGCAGCTCACATGTGTTCGTGGACGAACACGGCGAACTGGCCATCACTGAAAGGGTGTAGCCATTACCAGAAAAAACAGACGCCTATTGATCCACAAGGTAAACCTGTCGCCGGGACGTCCGTATGTCTCGGTACATCCGTGACATTGCTGGTAGGGAAGATCAGGCATGTTGGATTTTAACATGCCCCATAATTTTGTTCTCAAAGGAAATAAGCCACCTCCAGAGACAAAAACTTATTCCCATCTTCCTGTTGGGAACACATGTCCTCTCAGCTGAGCACTCATGTATGGTGGGACCGGAAACAATAGCTGGCAGCTAAGGTATATGGCCACCTAACTTTACCCCGTCTCTCACTTGGGCCTCACCCTCTCTCTATAGCGTTGCCACTTTAGGCCTCCATACAGAAGTTTCACATACTCCATCTCCCCGTTTGCCAAGTCCTGCTCCTGTTCTTTCTTCTACACTGCCGTAGTGTCCCCAAACTTCTGTTCCTGTATCATTCATGGTACATGTTCTGGTATTGTCCATACTGGGCCTAGTCATTTTAAGTACTCTCTCTTTTCTCTATTAGGCACAAAGGCTTTTTTTCATACTGTGGGGAATGTAGAAAATCTTACTTTGCTTCCGTAGCCGATTAAATATTAATCCTGTTAATGCAGTGAAATAACAGTACATGAAAATGGTGCCTATACATTCCACCCCGTGACCTCCTGAAAAGTCTTTCAAATTAATTCACCTCATTCAGTCTCATCATTAAGAGACAGAAACTTCCTTCCCTTAGACACTGTAAATGTATTCATTAATTTCAGATACACGGACGCTTCACTTTCCCGGGAATTGACGGCAAAATTTCTTTTTAAAATAAGTTTTTGTAGAAAGATATGATGTGAATTTTGTGCTGCCTTAAATAGATCTAAATTACCAGTCATGTTAGAAAAGTGCATGTGTAAAGGCTACCAGTAATGGCCGGACGGTGGGGAAGAAGCCTTTAGGGGAGGCTAACATGACGGGGGGTTGGTTCAGGGAGACCCCGTGGTTTAGGGATTGGCCAGTTCAATTTAGGGGGGGGCGTGTATTGGGGGGCTTAAATAGGCAGGTTTGGTGAACAAAGGGGCCATTTTGGTGTGGAAAAATCGAGAGCTGTGCGATAGTGTAAGCGGTACTTACAGCAATGGAGCAGCTGGATGTTGTGCTGGGAGAGTTGAGGGCGGCAGCAGCGGTTCGTGGAACTGGCTGGCTGCAAGAGAAGGTGCAGCAGTTACTTAGTGGGACGGCTGAGGCGCCTACTTCCCCTCAGCCTTCTTCATTACGGCCACGGCGGCCCCACCCGCCAGCGCGCCTTAGCCCGGAACTATCCCCCTCTCTGGCTCAGCGCCGAAGATGGAGCCCTTCACAAGACCCTTCACAACTGCGGGGGATGGGTAATGCCGCAGCTCGCGCGCCCAGGCGTTAGAGGAATCTGGCCAGTAGGCAGAGCCCACTGGGAGGCCTTCTCAGGTCTCCCCAGTCATCAGTGACCCGCAACTGGGAAACAGGAGCAGGTACAGCAGGCCCCCTTCCAGGACAGGGTGAGGAAACGGGGCTACCGCAGGCCACGTGGACAGAGGCGGCAGGCCCTTGTCTTCTTCACAGCAGGAGTTGGTAGGCTCTGCCTCCCCTGACGCAGTGAGTGAAGATGTCAGCTTCGACATCTCTGGCTTCAGCCCAGCCAGGGGACATTGTTTGGAGGTCGTTTCGCCTGGTTCAGAGCTGAGGACAGGACAGCAGGAGGCAGGATCTACGGTTGATGGGGTCACAGCACCCAGGCAGCCAGGTGAGATGCTCTGGGGAACGTTAGCTCAGTTGGTAGATAGTTCAGGGGATGAGGGGGTTGGGGACCCCCAGGCGGATTTGGGTAGAGGGATAGGTCAGTTGTTGGTGGGTTTAGCGGGATTGGTAGCGAGTTGGAGAGTGGGGGGGCAGCCCCGTTGCCAGCGTGGGGTATGGCGGGGATCCCTAGCGGGAACAGGGGTTCAGGTGCAGCCATCTTAGGTTTACGGTGTAACATGGCGTTGGTCCAAACACAAGTGGATGGTTCTGGGGAGGAGGAAGCAGTAAGGTTGGATGATAACGCAAAAGGAGAAGTCAATGTTTGTTTTGAGGGCCCTTTGGGGGCACATTTGAAAACAGGAGGTGAGGGAGCAGATTTGGAAAGGGGAGTACGTGTATATATTTTCTCCTTGGAAAGGTTTAATTTTGATAGAACTAGGAAGGATGAGGGTAAAAAAGAGGATGTACGAAAGCGTAGATATCGTTTAATACCGCGGACGTTCCCAAACTGGTTGCAAGCGTTTGTGATATTAGCAAGCGTGATCGGGAAAAAATCACTGGAGTGTTGCTCCGCGCTTTTTTGTTATCTGGACGCTATTGGCGAGGCTTATCGGGTGTATGGGGCTAGCATGGCTGTGTTATGATGGGCAGTGCGGAAGGCGGTACGCCCGAATATTAGATGGGATCACAAAGACATCACTTTGGGGTTGAAGGTGACGGCGCCAGTTAGATCGGGTCAGTCCTTTTGGGGTGAATCAGGGGGACAATCCAGTTTTGCGGCAGCGTCCGCAAGGAGATTGTGCTTCCTGTTCAATGAAGGGGGGTGTAAATTTGGAGCCAAGTGCAAGTTTAAGGACGAGTAGGGCAAGCAGGCTATTCTAGTCATTCCTTCAGAATCGGGGCTGCGACGGAGATGGCTCGATGGGGTTTGGGGGACGAAGATCGGGAGATGGGAATCCATTTGTTTTCTGTCATATATCCGCCCGGAGTGGCTGTAAAAAATGGGGAGTTAATAAAAAAAAAAAGGGGGATGTTGAGGTGAGGGTTAGTGTGCTTCCAGCTGGGTTGCTTCTTGGTGTTTTTTTTTTTTCTCATTGCAGGTTCGGATCCAGCGTTAGTATGGATTTTAGGACACTCATATGTCTTCTGGGGAGCCATTCTTGCAGAGGTTCGGCCGGATGGTCAGCCGCTTGGGTTTGAGCGTTCAGTAGAGGTGGTTAGATGGTTAGGTCATAGGGGAATGGTGTGGGGTGGGGTTTTGCCTGGATTTTAAAGGTTTGTCAAGTTAGATAGGGCGCCGGACGTGTTGGTGTTGCATGTAGGTGGCAGCGATTTAGGGGCATGGCCTTTTCGGGAGTTAATGAGAGATATAAAATTTGACTTACTTAGGTTGTGGGCGTTGTTTCCGAAGCTCGTGACGGTTTGGTCAGATATAGTTCCGCGGAAGGTGTGGCGGAGTGCCCGATCAGTAGAGGCTTTGAATAGGGCTCGGGTGAAGGTTAATCAGGCAATCTGGCGCTTTATGGCTAGGAATGGGGCAGTTGCGGTGAGGCACGTGGAACTTGAAAAAGGGGTTGGGGGTTCCTAGTGGGCTGATGGTGTTCATCTGAACGCGGTAGGGCTGGACATGTGGTGTCTGGCTTCACAGGAAGGCATCAAGACTGCTTTACGGATTTATATGTGTATTTTATGTTAATAAAATGGCTGCTGTGGCTGATTTAATCCAATCTGGTGTCTGTTGGTGTTGGTTAGGTCCGGGAGGTGTAGTTTGAGGAGGCATGGGTAGGGGCTGATGTAAAAGGTAAGTTAAGTAGTGGAGGGATCGAGCGGAAGGTAACCAATACCTCCGTCAAGTAATGGCCGGATCGGGGGGGCGGGAGCCTATAGGGGAGGCTATCATGATGGGTGCTTGGTTCAGGGAGACTCTGGGGTTTAGGGATTGGCCAGTTCAATTTAGGGGGGTGGTTATTGGGGGCTTAAATAGGCAGGTTTGGGGAAGAAAGGGGCCATTTTGGTGTGGAAAAATCGAGAGCTCCCACCCATCCACCCTGTTTTGAGGAGGTTTCTTGGTAACGTTTGATGGAAGAGGAGTTTAAGGTAAAGCAAGGTTGGTGGGTTTGTGGGGCTGGGTGATGGTAGAGTTGCAATTTTTCACGGCGGCTGTGCCGGTGGGAGGTCCTTGAAGTTGGTGAGATTCTCAGGTGGAGAGGATGGGAGAACTCCACTGTTGAGGCTGGACTCCCATGGTTGGTGGTCGGAATGTGGCTGGGTTTTGAGGGCCATCAGTGGTGCCTCTGAGCTGGAGCTCAATGGCTGGAGGCAAGATGGCTCACCCCGGCGGGGTAACTCTTTTGTTTTGGGGCTTCAAGGACCTTCCTCGTTAATTGATTAGTATATGTTATACATATGTTATGTTATGTTTATGGTATTAAAGAAAGGTTAAGTATTTATATGGTATACAAAATACTGGGCACTCTCACTTTATATGTGACCATATAGTTTATTAACAATAAATCAGCAGTATATTCGAACAATAAATACATAAAAAATAAAAATCCGGAATATCTTAACAATTTGATACTAAAATGCACTAAAACTGCTTGCTAAAATGTGTACCCTCTGGATGGTTTGGGATAAAGTCTTTTTGCTGGATGTTAATCCAGTTTATACTCTAAAGATTGAGTGAATGTTAATGTCCCATTTGGGTATACGAACCCCAAAATTCGCGTCTCCTCCAATTGGGTAAGTAACAAACTTATAGTGGGTTGCAGTGATTGAATTAGCGGCGTCCCGCTGTACTCACTGTTCAGCTGAAATTCGCTGGCTGTTTCCCATAGGTGCTTTATTCTGCTGATGATTCGGTACAGTTGATAAATGTGTATAGCCCTCGTATGTGCTTCTGCCGTTCCCCTTGGTCACTCTTTGGTGCCACTCCGTAAGGTCTAAGAGCCGGCACCTAATGAGTGTATTATCTCCGTCTTCCGCGCTGAACTTTGTTTGCACGTGTAGAAAATTCTTGTGAAATCGTGCAGTAATCCTGTTTATATGCGCGTCGGGTCTTTGTTTGTCAGGGTTGGTTTCGGCACTTGAGGTCTTTCAGTAGATATTGTCAATGTCCATCAGGGGGGTCTTACATCAAACGCGTTTCGGGGCTTGTTATCACCCCTTCCTCAGTGGTAATGAGTCTCCTGTGTCTCTCTCTTTATATAGCAGTTACTGATCGGGTTTCCATAATCCGGTGTGGGATCATTTCTTTCCCCACAAAACCTGGTGCGGATTTGAAGTCACTGATAGTCCGTCTCTATTCACATGGTTATATTTTAATATATCCCATCCCATCCACTAGCTAACTTGACATAGTTACATTGTTTAAAATCGCAAAATCGTAAATATAAATAACATAGATAATACTAGCATTCTCATAAAGTGCACTACATTGTATCAGCTACCATTTATGTGGTCTCTTTTCTGGGAGGCATCAAAAAAAGCCGCAAATGTTCCTGCGGTATTAGTGCGGTTTTGGCGTAATTACCCGCCATTGCAAACAATATGCACATACAGTTTTCTATCCCTATATATTCTATACATTAACTTAATCCTACATTCATATGACTCTAAGTGATAGTAGACCCATAAATGTCTCTTTTCCGTTTTCCGTCTCTGTTTCCTACGTATTTTCTGTTATTTTTATGAATTTGCTTCTCATCTCTCTCGATATTTCTTTAATGCATGACTGGTTATCTATATTTCATATTTTCATAGGGGAGAGGAAAATGTATAGGTACGCAAACCATATATGAAGTGGAACATATGGATACATATGTTATGTTATGTTTATGGTATTAAATAAAGGTTAAGTATTTATATGTGTATTTTATGTTAATAAAACGGCTGCTGTGGCCGATTTAATCCAATCTGGTGTCCGTGTCTCATTGGTTAGGTCCCGGAGGTGTAGTTTGAGGAGGCATGGGTAGGGGCCGATGTAAATGGTAAGTTAAGTAGTGAAGGGGTTGAGCGGAAGGTAACCAATACCTCTGTCATGTCACCGAGAAAGAGAAGTATAACATGGCATCCTTAACGCCCCAGCAAAACTGAGCTGGTGAGGGCAAAATTGTAGGCATGGGTCTAAGAGGGCAACACATCCCAGAGGACTTCAGATCGCCCCATAAAATCTATGAGTATCTATTACTTTTTTTGGTCATACATGGATTTTGGGCTTTCCAACAATAAACTGATCACAAGGTGTCCAACTGCTGAGAACCTCAAGAAATCAGCTGTGAAGGAATCTGCCACCGGGTGCTCAATTTCCCTGCAGTGACCCCGCAGGGATCATGAAGTATTACACAATTTGTATTAGAATCAGTGAGTTGACTGTTTAATATATGGACATTTTGGGTCCTCTGGAACAAGAGGCACTGTTATGTCCTCACCTGGTGAGGTGGATCCTCTAAGCCGTTTATTTGGTAGTAGCATGGGGTAGCATAGCAGAGTATGGAGGTTTATCGACGCTGGTATAGCAGAGCTGTGGGCAGTGGTATGGAGGGACCGAACTTGGATGTTACAGAGCAGAACTCATGGATATGGGAGAGAACAACTCATGAATGCTGCAGAGCCAGTGTAGCTCAGCTGGAAGCCTGAAGTAACGGAGCTGCAGGGCTGGTGTAGCAGAGCTGGAGGGTTGGTGTAGCAGGACTTGAAGGCTGACATGTGGGTATGGACTGGGGAGCAGACTGGTGGTGCTTGTGTCTGTTGTGGACTCTTTCGTGGTCAGTACTAACACTCATTGTTACTTTTTCAGCATAACTTTACTGTATTGTTATTGGTATTAACTCATGTTGATGCATATACATTTCTAAGTACACATGTCTTGAACACTGTGTGTGGTCTCCACATATACATTTAGAACACACGGAGAGAATGCACCAAACAGATATAACACTGACTATGCTGGCAAGACATAAGTAAAGGTATTAAAAGCTGAGACTTTTGCCAATATGTTCCAGTCATGGAGATATCGGAGCCCACATGCACCACGTCACGGTATCTCAGCATGGCAAGGGGTCCTAACCACTGCTCTGACTATGGTGTGAACACGGTCTGGGGATGATATAATTCAGCTCACAGCCAAGCTCCCCACAATTGCCCAGCATGAATACTGCGGTTGTACAATGTGGATGAAGCCAGGCCGTGAGCCACACCCACACCAGACCATGTGAGGGAGGTTACCAGGTGCAAAAAAGTGCTAGAGTGCCAAGTAAAGGCAAACACACTCAAGGCTGCTCCCCTAATTAAAGACACGCTACAGTGTCATGGGCTGAGCAGCTCCTCCAGAATTGCCACAAATTTTTTTGTTTTTCATTTTCTGCTTTGCTAGATTTGAGTGTGTTTGCCTTTACTTGGCATTCCAACACTTTTTTGCACCTGGTAACCTCCCTCACATGGTCTGGTGTGGGTGTGGCTCACGGCCTGGCTTCATCCACATTGTACAACCGCAGTATTCATGCTGGGCAATTGTGGGGAGCTTGGCTGTGAGCTGAATTATATCATCCCCAGACCGTGTTCACACCATAGTCAGAGCAGTGGTTAGGACCCTTGCCATGCTGAGATACCGTGACGTGGTGCATGTGGGCTCCGATATCTCCATGACTGGAACATATTGGCAAAAGTCTCAGCTTTTAATACCTTTACTTATGTCTTGCCAGCATAGTCAGTGTTATATCTGTTTGGTGCATTCTCTCCGTGTGTTCTATATGATTGCTACATTTTGTGTAGTTTGCTCTCGTGGTGCATGTGGACCGCGCCGATATCCTCCATTGTATGCATATTTTGCTGGGGTTAGTCGATTACTGCGGTCCACATGCGGTCGGGCTGCTCCCCTAATTAAAGACACGCTACAGTGTCATGGGCTGAGCAGCTCCTCCAGAATTGCCACAAATTTTTTTGTTTTTCATTTTCTGCTCCACATATACATTGTTGGACACCCGCAGTGTGCTCTAAATTGTATCACAGGTGCCTATACCTGCTGGCAATATAACATGGTGTATTAAACATTTTGCTAATCTGACCCTTTTTGCACTTGCACTTTATGTAATGGTCTGCCGACCACGCACCGCCAGCCTGGTTGGTTTTTAACTATGTTTTTATTTATTGTGCTATGTCAATCATGTGTATTTTGTTGGTTATAATAAAATCATGTATTTATCTACTATACTTTGTTGTTGCTAGTCTATTTTGGTAATATGGTGAGGATCCATATATCCCTATAGGACTTTGTAGCTTGTTCATTTATGGGTTTAGTACATTTATTTGGGAATTAGCTTTGGTTTCTCATGGAGAGAATAACCTGTACAATTAAGCACCATCAAGCCAGGTTTAACCAACTCACAACTTTCCCCTTGATGCTGCCGCCTGGGCAGCCGCCTCACCTGGCATCATTTAAGGTGCACCCCTGTTTTAACCACTGGAAAAATATTCTGTCCCACGTTTCTTGTTCACCTACAAGAGTCTTCAAATTTATATGGGGGAATTTTTTAAGAGCTGTGTGGCAGAATTACATAAATGGGGCTTACAAAATTCTCACATTGTTGCGCAATTAGCATTTTGCACATAAGGGTGCAACTGTTTTCTAGTTTACACAAAGAAAAAAAACACACAATGCTACAGCACTCTGCAAACCAAATAAAGTACAATAATGCCACAGTAATAGAAAATATTCTGGTGCTAATGCTACGCTTATTTTGCAAAATTTAGATTCTTGGCAAATACATTCCGTACAAAACCATTTGGACCCGTCTGCCACATGTCAAGGTAATCTCTGTAAGACGGGACCCTAACACTAAATGCTACCTGTTATGTGCCATAACGACCACCATAATATTCAGGAACCTGCACTCCCTGAATTTTATGGTGGTCGTTATGGCACATAACAGGTAGCATTTAGTGTTAGGTTCCCGTCTTACAGAGATTACCTTGGCGTGTGGCAGACGGGTCCAAATGCTTTTGTATGGAATGTATTTGCCAAGAATCTAAATTTTACAAAATAAGCGTAGCATTAGCACCAGAATATTTTCTATTACTGTGGCATTATTGTACTTTATTTGGTTTGCAGAGTGCTGTTGCATTGTGTGTTTCTTTCTTTGTGTTTCTAGCCATGGCGGCGTGGACCTGCGCATTGGGATGTGCTGACTGACCCCCTTCTTTGCAGTGTTTTCTAGTTTATGCGTCTCTCACCACATTTGGAAAAAGTTGATGGAGCCTTAGTGAGGCCAACAATAACATTTCCTATAATTTAATTTCAGAAACTGGAGTCAATTATAGCTTCAATACATGCTAACATGTAGATGGAGTCGATTTGACCACCAGAAGATGTTTCAATGGAGAGGCCTGTGCCTCTTAATAAACTTGTTGAATCCTACGCCAGCGTAGTTCTTATTAACACTGGTGTATGAAATGCCGGCCTTAATAAATTCCTCCCTATATGTCACAACTTCTTCAATCCCATCAGATCTGGAGCTTCTTGTTTCCAAGCACCGATACCAGGGATCAAGTGGGAGTCAAACAAAGCTCTTTCAGCTCCTGATATAACAAATCCTGTATATCAATCTGGAGACAGGAACTAGCGGTCTCCATCATTAATTCGGTTGAACTTTGAACCCCACGATTCTGCTAATTTGGGCCTGGGGACTTGTTAGAGACAAAATTCTGTTTCACAGTTTTCTTAATGGACATTCTATATTGATAGATTTTTTTCTTTTTTGCTTGTGGAACAAACAATGCAAAAAGAGGTAAATTTATTGATGTCGTTATCACAGCGGCTCTTTAAGATGCAGAAGGACCCAGGAGTATTTAGTGATTCCGTAACTTCATATACAATTCACATAAATCATTTTTGCAGAACGCGGTGACTTGGACAGGATCCATAATGTTCCTGGCAGATCATGAACCCACAGTTAGAAAAAGGCTCCTTTCCAATTTTTTGCAGAAAAGGGCAGAGATCTGACATCTAATTCCCGGTGCCTACAGGAAAAATGTCACAAGTGATTTTGGCTCAGACCCCTAGATGCCTATTTTTAGATTTTTTAGGCTGTTTTTGTGTTTTTATGTCTATTCATGAAAAAATATTCTGTGCATCCCCCAAAACATTATCCAATTTGAAAATGTATTCCTAAATATTTGAGAATGACAAAGTGTCCATTGAAATGAACGGGTTGTCTGTATAATGTGGAAGGGTCCTCCAGAACAAGAGACGCTCTTTGTAACCACTCTAATGTCTGGCCAAGAGATAAGGATCCTGAAGAAGGCACTCTCACTCTACTGGGGTAAGTGAAAATGGGATTTCTAAACTGGATAACCCATTAAGCCGGTCTGAATGATTATAGCTAAAGATCCAACTGTTCATAAGGATCATTAGGATTCATCATGATGTCCATGGTAGTAAACAGGGGCGGACTGGGAACTTAAAGTGGCCCTGGAAAAAATACAAAAAGTGGCCCGTTTTGTAGTCAAATCCAAATTGATGGAAGTCAGGGCCTTCAATATCATATTGTGGCACATTATATCATCACCACAACAGAGCCAAATACCACAGTCCATCGCACGATAGCACAAAATACATGCCCAAAAACTTCCACTGGCCAGCCGTGAGGAAGGCTCAGGCAGCCCCCAGGAAATTTCCCTTAAGGTCTATGGACAATCCACCCCTGGTAGTAAAACATTCAGACATCAGAATTTTTGTCACTTAGGAAACAATAGTCATTAGGTTTTGCATGGGCATGGTGAAGCAGATTGGGGAGGACCCACATATCTATGAAATACGTTGGGTTTCATTCACGTAGTCCCAGTCCGTTTAACCCTATCCCTTCTGTGTGGGTCCTAGTGCTCCGATCCTTTGTCCTCCCTCCCCGACAGCCCAGGCTGTGGTTCTCTTTGCCGTAGTTACAGAGTCTCATTAATCAGACTGTGTTCCCAGCTGTGCCTTATGCAATTAGCTTTGTGGAAATGTTACGCGTCTCTGCGGATCGTGGGCGGCATTTTTATAATGGTATATTTTCACAGAAGTAGGGGTCCAGCCTCATTAGTGAGGGAACTTTGTGTTCACATTGTTACCGGGCAGCCTGGATTAGATACACAGTGTGACCTCGTTCTCCATAAGCCTAATTACCAAAAACTAAGAGTGGAGCTTGTTTTTATAAGTATGAGTCTATCTCTTCTATATATCTATCTCTTCTATCTATCTATCTATCTATCTGTATATCTATCTATCTCTTATATCTATCTATCTCTTATATCTATCTATCTGTCTGTATATCTATCTATCTATTCTATCTATCTAATATCTTTATCTATCTATCTCTCTATCTCTTCCATCTATCTAATATCTTTATCTATCTCTATCTTTCTTTCGTTCTTCTTTCTTTCTTTCTTTCTTTCTTTCTTTCTTTCTTTCTTTCTTTCCTATCTATCTAATATCTTATCTTTCTTTCTTTCTTTCTTTCTTTCTTTCTTTCTTTCCTATCTATCTAATATCTTATCTGTCTATCTATCTATCTATCTAATATCTTTCTTAATCTATCTATCGTACATATTCCTAATTCTACAAGCTTAGTGGCACCTGACATCCCATTTTTCCATTTTTTTTTACTATGCCCATTACCTTAGAGTGGAGCTTGTTTCTATAAGTTTGAGTCTATATCTATCTATCTATCTATCTATCTATTCCATCTATCTATATCTATCTTTCTTTTATTCCTATCTATCTAATATGTTATCTATCTATCCATCTATATATCTAATATCTTTCTTTATCTATTTATCTATCTATCTATCTATCTATCTATCTATCTATCGTACATATTCCCAAGCCTACAAGCTTAGTGGCACCTGACATCCCGTTTTTCCTTTTTTTTTTTACTATGCCCATTACCTTATTACTTCTGTCATGGGTTTCCCAAGGTGACCCTTCTTCTGCTTTTGTTTAGCGTGATTGTCGCAAACAGCCACTTTATTCCACGCCCTCCCCCCCCCATGTGTGTAAATTCCCTCTTTGAAGTGAGGGAGGCAGGATCTCCCCTGCAGCTGGTCATGCACATTGCACCCTTTTCCTGTCCTCTTCCCCTTGACGGACGTTTCGGTCCTGTGTCCACGTCATCTTCCCTTGTCACTTATTCGCGTGCATGAGCACAGTGTCTCAGCCATGGTGCATAAGGGGTGAAGCTTGGCGTATATCTCCTGGCTTCACCGCTTCTTGGCGCATGCACACATCCGCTGTGGATTTTTCCATGTTTCTGCAGCAGAAATTTCTTCGCAGATTTCTCCAGATTTTGGTGCGATTTTCACCCTGTGCAATGCATTGCATTTTCGCATTGTGTGTATGAGATATCTGAAAATCATGCCGGTACTGTAAAATGTTATGGATTGACTGCACAGAAATCTGCAGCAGCAAGTCCTCTACAAATCCCCTATTGGTCAACTTACCCTGAGGCCACCTGCACACCGTACGGGTGAACGCACATCCGCACAAATTTCTGTGCAGATTTATGTGTGTATCTCCACCATATCTGCACCAAAATCCACAATTTCTAAAAGCGTTTTTTGGTGCGGATTTGATGCGGTGTTGCCGCAGATCTCATCCTTCCATTGAAAAGGGTGAAATCCGCAGCTAAAATCGCAAACATAATTGACATGCTGATAATTTGAAAATCCGCACAGCGGGTTAATTTCCGCATGGAAACAATCCACAAAGTGTACAGGAGATTTGTGTCATCTCATACACTTTGCTGGTGCTGTACTACACTGTGGATTTTCCGCATGTTAATCCACGTTGAAAAAACATGCTTTTTCCGCAACGTGTGCAGGTGGCCTTAAGGTATAGCCACATAATGCGGCAAAAAAGGCACGGTAGATCAGGCCGAAATCCACTACAGCAAAATCTTCATGAAAATAGCTGTTTTTTTGCAGCGACATTTCTGCCAGCATCGCAACGAGCCTTATGCTGCTTTCAGCCTTTGCATTGCAAAGGTTGAAAGCCATGGGTAGAATACACAACACAAATTGACATGCCCGGCAATGAAATCCTGCTTCACAAGTCAGTTTACACTGCAGGCATTCTCCACAGCATGTGGATGAGATTTCTGATATCTCATCCACTTTGCTTGTACTGTAAATGCTGCAGCACAACTTCCGCGGCGGAGAATTTGCGGTATTTATGCCAGATGTGGCTGCGCTCTTGGGAGGTTTTCCTGGATCTAAAATCAGATCCCCAACAAGGAGTAATAATTTATTTACATGGCCAAAATTGTTCAGTTTTTGTGATCAGACTGCAGATCATGTGATGTGTAGTCTGGAGCAGGGATACCTTGAGGTCTGGACATTTGGCCATTTTTCCCTATGCAAAGTCACCCACTCCTTAGTTTATTTCACTGTAAAGGGTTAACTTGCATTGACTTATACTGTTTAATGCTCTGTAACTGCATTTTATATGTATGTTGTGATATATATCCTGTTCAATTGCACTGCATTTGCACAGCAGAGTGGAAAGGGTTAATGAACACTGATAGACTTTTGGGACTTTCTAGCTAATAATGAGAAGCTGGTAATTTTCCACAGCTACCATAGGGTTTAAAGAAGAGCCTGTTTTGGAGGGAAAAAGCCAGACTTGTTTACCACCAAACCCAGGCAGACTGACCTTTTCAATGTCTGGTTTAGCCCTGTTATTATGTCGGAAAACTTGTTTTGTCTGGAAAAACTGCTGTGTCATTGCCACTGAGCATCACTGAAGCTCTATGAGAGACAGGAGTTGTAACATTGTATTTATTTGTGCTGAGTTTCTCCACTCCACCCCTCCCTCTAGAAGGGGCTAGTTTATCTAGAAACTGTATATTAGGACAGCAGTCAGAGCCCCTAATGTTCTGCAGTTAGGGAACAGTGCTTAGAAGAGGAGATTCTGCCAGACTAACAAAGTGACCAGAAGAAGACGCTGAGACGGGGATACTCTGCCACAGACCCTGGATCACCAGTAGGGTTGATCGAATTGAAGTATCCAAATTCAATCAAGATGATCACGGTGGACTCTTCACGCTCAAATAGATGTTTTATTTTTATTTTTATTGATTAACCCCTGAAAGCTCCCATTTTTCATCTCAGATGCCGCAATCTAACTCTTATGGGCAGTTAAAAGATGTTTTGACTCCATTATTTATATTCTATAGAATAAAGCCCCCCAGATACTTGTTTCCAATTTTTACGCAGCTTCATTTCGCCACTCCCCGTCATTGCACCCGCTACTTACAAAGAAATGCGTTACTGCAGATGCCATCCACATCCAATTTCCTGGCTTTTGCCGATGTTGCATTCATCAATGGTCAAAACTGTCCTGTCTTCCAGACTGTGCAATGTATGGAAAAGGATCACTGACATCACATACAAGTGTCCAACCAGGCACAGAGATCCTAAGGATGGAGCTAAGTGCACTGGAGCTGGATGAGATACACTCAAGAAACTGGAACAGGAAGCAGTAATGGATCAAAAGTAGGTCATGTGAGCAATTGTCATGAAGCTGTATCAAAATTGGAAACAAGTATGTCGGGTCTTTATTCTATAGAAAGTAATGGAGTCGGAGCATCTTTTAACTGCCCATAGGAGTTAGAAAATGTATACATTCTATATATATATATATATATATATATACATATCTGTTCCAAGGGGGACCATCCTGATCCAGGGACACTGTTACAGGCCTCCAGGCTTCAAGTGCTTTGGCTTGTGGTTTTTTCTTTCTTGTGGGTCAGCTCCACTTCATCTCCCAGGCGTCGCCATATTCTACACATCCCTCTGAGTCAAATGTTCCTGATGCATAAGTTAGGGTTTAGGCTCCTCTTCAGGCCTGGTGGAACTGACCCTACTTATTCCAGCTGCCTCTTCTGTCCAAATGAACCTGGCTTTCCTAATCTGGCACCTGGGCAGGGTGGGGGACTCGCTCTTCTCCCACCCTTCACATCAGCTTGTCCATCACTGCAGCCATCGATTATGCAGGTCATCTTCTGCAGGAGATAGACTCCCTCCGGCAGATTCAGCAATCCAGCAGTAGTGGCCGTGCTTGCACATTATAGGAAAAAAAGCACCAGCCTCTCTGGTAGCCGTACTGTGGGAGCACACATAGGCATGCATGCACAGCAGCTCCCATCCTAGCCACCTCCTATCTGCACTGCAACAATGGTCGTAACCGCTAGAAACAAGCAGGGTATGCAATGGAATAAGGAATCTAGCAAGCAAAGGAGGCACTATGAACAATCACAATACATTAGTTAGTGCCTTGCATTGACTTTGCCTACATGATAAATGCTATTTGTTGAAGTGAGACAACCCCCTTTAGGTTGCTGTGTTAGATGCTCTTGTCTCCTAGGTTTTCCGTCGTCAATAGGGTCCACACACACACTGACTGCTAGCAGCTTCTGAAATAAAATAGCAGCCATGCAAGGAAAAGTGCTGGATATATGTCAGTAAAGGTAATGCATGTACTTTTGCTGTAGACTTTACTGCATCTTGGTTGGTGTAATGAGCTTCTGGTCCCCTACCATCCTAAAGAGACAGAACGTCCATCTGCACCCCGTAGAGGGTATTGTAGAAATAGTAATTGTACAAGAGAAGCTAGAAAAGGCATGATTGGGAAGATAGTACAGTTTTATTGGGAAGAGACTCGGGGAGAAACACCCTATTGTCAATTCCTGCTTACACAAAGCCTTTGGAAACTGTCTATGCATATGTGCATGTGTGTACCATCTGCTGATTTGCTTCAGTAAAGTCCAGTTGCCTTGTTTTACCGTACCTGACCTCATCATTGCTCAACATTATCACCTACACTGCCACAGCACTGCACCGTGTCACCTCCAGGACGCCCTGCCTTACACCTCACTATTTCACCAACATTAAGGGCACCCCAACTGCCACCAGGCAGGAGACTCCAAACCAGCATGTGCCCTGAGGGGAAGAAAGAGTGCACCCCCAATTCACTGCATGTCCCAGAACCCGCCAGAGTGAGGACTGCTACCACGAGCACCTCTATCGTTGGCACTGCCACCACTCATTGCACTGCACTACTCTGCTAAGCTCATATGTTAAAGGGAGACTCCCTTTCCTCCTCCGCTTTTCCCTTTGGAATAGTGCAGCCTCTCTGACACTCTCCTCTGCTGCAGCAGCCACTGACTTGCAACTTTCTAAAATGGCACTAGATGTCGCCTATACCCTAGTGACGTGCTGTCCAGCATCACTATTCGTGATCTATAAGGAGACCAGCACCTTTCTCCCTAATCTGCCTGCATGTTTTACCAGATGTGTTCCTTTACCTACTATAATGCTTCAAATTATGGACTGCATTGCCATTTTCGGGTTTTCTGTTCCATCACATGATGGACACCATTGGCGCAGCAGAGATCCTACTGGCTGATAATGGGATGCCTCAGGTTCTGCCATGGTGTATGCCATTTTACTGTAAGAAATTGTGCTGCATGGGGAACTCAGCTTAATACTTACCGTATACTACCGTACACAGAAACTCCCATTCTCTTTCCTTCTGCTGCAGATAATTCCTGTGTGTGCAGAAGAATTGTTGAGATAACATTACAGGTCTTCACCCCCGGGCTGAACCTGCTAATGATTGTGCCGCGTCTCTCCCCAGTACAATTAGTGTCACAGGAGGTGAATGCGGAAAGAGCACAGATCATCTCATAATGCTCCAAAACTGCAGCCTGTAATATTCAGGATATCTAGACATAATACTCTTCAGCTTATCTGTATATACTCGGGTTATCTACGAATTCTACAGTGTGCTCCATAATATTACAGACTCTAATGCATAGTGTCCAATTGTGCCGCCAGACGGTAATTATTTTTATGTCTTTCTGGAATTGTTGGGTGATACCAGTATGGCCGTCATAGCAAACCTCTGAAGAGCAAACACAGCTAATTTATACAATGAGACGTCCCCAATGCTTAAAGGCTATGTACACCTTCGGGGGCAATTTTTTTATGAATGCATTTTACTCATTTTGGGCTTAAAATTATTTTTTCAATTGGTCTTTATTTAAAATATTCAGTCGTTCTGTCACAAAGGGTTAACTGTTTTTCTAGCTGTGTGAATCGTACTTTCACTTTGTGCCGGTCATCCAAAAACCCTTATCTCTAAATTACTAAACACTGTCATAAACACTTTTTTAAGCCACGTTCTTATCAGTAAGATAAGAATTGACCTATAATGAGCTCTTAGGAGGTCAGAAATCAGAGATAAGGAGCCCGTTGGCTGAGATGCCTGAAGGAACACAGTAAAAATAGCATGCTGGAGAGAATCTCAAGGCTGTACAGAGAAAAGGGCTCAAAATTTTTACTAAAGACCAATTGAAAAAAATATTTTTAGTTAAAAATGAGTAAAATGCAGTAATAAAATAAATTGCCCTCAAAGGTGTACATAGCCTTTTAAGTAGGCAGATTTGCCTCAGAGAAGGATAGGAAAACAGAGTGACAACCCATGTGATGGATGGATTGGTTGTCACTTAGGTTTCCCAAAAACAGTTCTCTGGTCCTCCTCTCGATATTTGTACACAAGGCTGCAGCAGTGACATGCAAGTGTACAAGACAGCTGAGGACAGTGATCATGTACCATATACCTGCACGTCACTGCTGCAGCCTTGTATACACTCAGTGGGAGGAACTGCGGCACAGAGAACGGCGGAGAAGAACGACGTGAGTATAGGGTGCTAGGATATTTTTTACGTTTAAGGCATTTAGTGGCATGGGTCTCATTTTAGGTAACCTGTAAAACTCTTTTAGCACTGTCTTTATTTTTTTTGCGGACCCATTGACTTCAATGGTCCACATTTTGCGGACATACATTATCTATCTTTTTTTTGCGGAACTGACATATGGATGCAGAAAGCACATGGATAATCTGTGTTTTCCGCAACTGTATGTCCACTGCAAAAAATAAAAAATGTTCTATACTTGGCCACAAAATAATTGCTGCGCATGCACTGAGAATGAACAGAGTGGGGCAGGTGTGGAATCACAGGGACAGGCGAGATGAAAAATTGTACACCTGACCCTGTCAATCAAGTGGAAGGAGGAGTGTGTATGGAAATAGAGAAGAGGAGCTAAGAGGCACCAAGTGGCTAGGGCCCACCCTCTGTGCACTTAAAGGGGTTGTTCCACGAAAAATATTCTAGTCTTCACACCAGTTATTCAATAAAAGTTATTAAATAAAATGTATCTGTATAGCGCCACCTGACGTTTGTTCTTTTTCTTATTTCATTTTCCTACTCACTGAGATGGCCGCACATGCTCAGTTTCCTCCTTCAACCGCCTTCTGAGCTGTGACAGGGAGAGAGCTTCTGCAGAATGGACACACACCCTGAGCGGCAGCAGAAAGGACACTCCCCTTGAGCTGGGGAGATCTCTGGATCCATGTGAGGCACAGGGCTGGTTCTAGCTTTGTTAGAAAGAGGTTGTCATATACTATATAATGTCTGATTTTCATTGTTTACATTAGTCATGGGATAATCCCTTTTAACTCTAATTTTTATAATCTTTAAAAGTCTCCAGAGATCGGTGGAAGAAAGGCAGGTTTTAATCCATTATGCTGGGTTTGGTAGGGTTGATCCTGCTGGCAAAAGTCCTTTAATCATTCCGGAGTCATAAAATGTGTGTTGTATACTAAGCCTGAAGGGGGCAGAGTCGCTTCTTCCATTAGATTCCACCTCACTGCGCTCTGATCGGTAAGAAGGTGAACGTTATGTCAACCATGCAATCACACGAGTCACATTAAACTCCAGCTGCTGCACAATCCACCAAGCGTTAAAGAGCAATTCCTGTTAGTTTTCCTATTACTCAGGTCCGTTTTGTTGACCATAGGGGGCAGTATTCTAGTAGTTAGCATTTCTGTAGTAACATATGAGGTCATTTATCAAACTGGTGTAAAGTTGAACTGGCTTAGTTGCCCATAGCAACCAATCAGATTCCACCTTTCATTTTTCACAGCTCCTTTGGGAAATGAAAGGTGGAATCTGATTGGTTGCTATGGGCAACTAAGCCAGTTCTACTTTACACCAGTTTGATAAATTAATTACCTTAATAGTCTCTTTAATTTGTCAAGACTAATGGCTGAGATGGCTGACAACTCTGTTTTCAGGCCAGAAATATTCATACAACAGTTGTCAGTCCCCTCGCCCAGTCCTCCCAGTGGGTCACAAAAAATGCATTACACAGCAGGGGGTGACAATGAGCACAGGAGAACTGCTCCATCCTGTGGCATGATGGGAGTAGACTGACTATATAAGAATTATACGGTATTTAACCCCTTCACGCATTATCATGTACCTGTACGTCATAATGCATGAGCAGCGGGCATACACAGCGGGTGCCCACTGTATCATACAGCCGACACCCACCCGCACTGACAGGGATCGGCGAGAACGCCACCCTCGTCATTTAACCCCTCAGGTGCCGCGATCAACGCTGATCACGGCACCTGTGAGTGAAGGTAGAGTGATGCCTTCCAATCGGAGCCCCCACTCAGTTGCCATGGCAGGCTGGACGCTATATCCATATATACTTAGGACATATTCACAAGTGCAGGTCTAGGTGAATTTCTATACCTTATCACCTCTGTTTTAGTAACCACTTGTGTCCCTCATGTACTAACCTTCTGGAACATCTATTCTTACGACTATATGCTGTACAGTTCCTTTATTATTCATTCTAGAAGTTTATGAATGAATTGTTAGCAGCTTGCAGTGACGGTCCGGTTGGGTGTTACCATTTGGGGGGGGGGGGGGTCCAGCACAGTCTGACACTGGCAGCACTGATTGGATAATGCCAGACACCCCCCCCCCCCCGACTGGTAACACCCTCCTGGGCCTTCATTGCAGACCGCTAGCAATTAATTCTCAACTCAGGAATAATAAAGGAATGGCACTACATTGAGTCATAAGAACAGATGATCGACATTTGTTATTACATGGGGAATACAAATAGTTACTGAGACATGTCAGGGGAGGTTGCAGGTCCTCTTGAAGAGTGGTGACATGCCGAGGGTCCCCATAGAAACAGATCATGTTCTTAAGAAATAAAGTGTGTCCGTTGACATTTACAGCATTTCCGGATGTGGACAGATCAAGGAAGCCCCTGGGTAAAACAGTAAGTGAACGCTGTAGAAGGAAAACATGGACGGCTATTTTAGACAATCCAGGCTATGAGTGAATGAAAATCCTATAATCAGCTACAAACAGTAGCACAACCACAATTGTCTTTCTCACAACTATTACAGAATGTACAAATATTGCCATACAGTGCTCAAATAACGCCGCCATACAATGCAGATGTAACAGCGGCAGGCAATGCTCAGATACTGCTCTAAGACAAGTA
Source organism: Bufo gargarizans (assembly GCF_014858855.1). Taxonomy (NCBI): domain Eukaryota; kingdom Metazoa; phylum Chordata; class Amphibia; order Anura; family Bufonidae; genus Bufo; species Bufo gargarizans. Next base: position 2,538,506 of record NC_058088.1, read on the forward strand.
TAAGGCTACTTTCACACTAGCGTTTTTGCTAGATCCGGCAGAGGTCCAGCAAAAACGCTTCCGTTACTGATAATACAACCATCTGCATCCGTTATGAACGGATCTGGTTGTATTATTTTTAACATAGCCAAGACGGATCCATCTTGAACTCCATTGAAAGTGAATGGAGGACGGATCAGTTTTCTATTGTGGCAGAGAAAACGGATTCGTCCCTATTGACTTGCATTGGGGGTTATGCCGGATCCGTCTTGCTCCGAATCCCAGGACGGATAAGCAAACTACAACATGTTGCAGGTTTGCTCTCCTGGTATGGGAACACAACTAAACAGAACGGAATGCATTTTGGAGCATTCCAGTTCAGTTCAGTTTTGTCCCCATTGACAATAAGTGAGGACAAAACTGAAGCGTTATTTTCCGGTATTGAGCCCCTATGACTAAATGCTAGTGTGAAAGTAGATATTTAGTTGAATGTTGCTGTAATTCAATGTGAAGATGCGGTGGAGGCCCTTAGAGAATGGAGGCTGTCTTTTCACTCTTGTCATTCCTAAAAATCTGTCCTTTGATGTGGTGGCATTGCAGCACCAGCACGTGTGATCCTAACCTTAAAGTGTCCATGAATTTTCAAAAAAAAGTTTCCATAATAGCTGTGCTTCTTTGTAGAATCAGTAACTGTGAAGGACCAGGTGCATTTTGGACTTCCCTAATGTCTTCCTTAGCTATTTTATTCCATATTTTACCTGCACAGCTAGATGCATTTCTCTCAGAAGTAGTGGGCATATCCCTTTTGTGGAATCTACCAGCACTGTACTGCTGTGACGTCCTTTCCCTCAATATGTTTTTTTTTCAGCTCTGGAGCTCACAGAACAGATACGGAGGGGGAGATCACACTTACTGACACACAGGAGGCTCCTATAATATTCAAATGTTGTGTAGAAGCAGTTATTTTATCGGGCTCAGGGCTCAGCTGACAACAGGCAGTGGACTGCAACTTAGATGGAGATGAGACCCCTAGTGGCCATGACTTTCCAGCTTTTTTTTAGGTGGATGCAGGCAGATTTTTTAAATGAAGTGATTTAGAAATGTGGTACTTGCACCATTCTCTATTAAATGAAATGAAATTGTGTGACAGTAGAGTGACTCTTTAAATGTAATATCAGTATTGATAGTAAATGCTCTATAAAGGGGTTCTCTGCTTTGTACAGTCCCTATGACAATAAGACTATCATACAATTATGAACTTTCTTGTAGGTAAATTGAGGAAATTCAAACCACACCCCTTAGAACACTCATTTCTGGGTGGGGCTTACATAAAACCCATCCTTTTTAGCCTGGGACAACCCAAATTTGCCAGCATTGTCCCTGAAAATTAGGGAAAATCACTGATAATCCAGGACTGCTGGACGGCAACGCAATCACCAAGGGGCACATTTATTAAGACCGGCGCTTTAGTCTCCATAGGTGGTGGAGGATCCGCCAAAGTTATGAAGAGGCGCAGGCCTCTTCATAACTTCGGCACCTCCAGCGCCATTTCTAAATGGAAGACCGCTTCCTAGCTGTCTTACATTTAGACCTTTTTCTCCGCCTCATATGGTAAACTGCGGTCCCGTCCCCTTCCCTGCCCACAATTTTAGAACTGGCGTGATCGGGGAGAAGTCGCAGATAGATAACTGTTGAGCCGCCATATACATCTGTAATAGCTTAGTAAATGACCCCCAAAGTGTCTCCTGCGATCCCCAACGATCAGCCATAATCTGTAAGTGATCAATTTCGCTTTAGCGCCGATGTAAGCCGTGTACCGGGATGGGGTCGCCAGGATACAGCGAAGTCACGAACGAGCACCTCCACCACCAGCTTTTGGCAAAACTGAATTTTACTTAAGCGTGGTAATGAACACAACCACAAATGCCGAGGGTCCCCATAGAAACAGATCATGTTCTTAAGAAATAAAGTGTGTCCGTTGACATTTACAGCATTTCCGGATGTGGACAGATCAAGGAAGCCCCTGGGTAAAACAGTAAGTGAACGCTGTAGAAGGAAAACATGGACGGCTATTTTAGACAATCCAGGCTGAGTGAATGAAAATCCTATAATCAGTTACAAACAGTAGCACAACCACAATTGTCTTTCTCACAACTATTACAGAATGTACAAATATTGCCATACAGTGCTCATATAATGCCGCCATACAATGCAGATGTAACAACGGCAGGCAATGCCCAGATACCGCTCTAAGACAAGTATAAGGCTACTTTCACACTAGCGTTTTTGCTAGATCCGGCGGGGTCCAGCAAAAACGCTTCCGTTACTGATAATACAACCATCTGCATCCGTTATGAACGGATCTGGTTGTATTATTTTTAACATAGCCAAGACGGATCCATCTTGAACTCCATTGAAAGTGAATGGAGGACGGATCCGTTTTCTATTGTGGCAGAAAAATGATCCATCCCTATTGACTTGCATTGGGGGTTGTGCCGGATCCGTCTTGCTCCGAATCCCAGGACGGAAAGCAAACTTACAACATGTTGCAGTTTGCTCTCTGGTATAGGGAACACAACTAAACAGAACGGAATGCATTTTGGAGCATTCCGTTTAGTTCAGTTTTGTCCCCATTGACAATGAATGGGGACTAAACTGAAGCGTTTTTTTTTTTTTTCCCGGTATTGAGCCCCTATGACTAAACGCTAGTGTGAAAGTAGCCTAAGATATTTAGTTGAATGTTGCTGTAATTCAATGTGAAGATGCGGTGGAGGCCCTTAGAGGATGGAGGCTGTCAGGCACTTTTCACTCTTGTCATTCCTAAAAATCTGTCCTTTGATGTGGTGGCATTGCAGCACCAGCATGTGTGATCCTAACCTTAAAGTGTACCTGAATTTTCAAAAAAAAAGTTTCCATAATAGCTGTGCTTCTTTGTAGAATCATAACTGTGAAGGACCAGGTGCATTTTGGACTTCCCTAATGTCTTCCTTAGCTATTTTATTCCATGTTTTAACTGCACAGCTAGATGCATTTCTCTCAGAAGCAGTGGGCATATCCCTTTTGTGGAATCTACCAGCACTGTACTGCTGTGACGTCCTTTCCCTTACTTCCCACTATGTTTGTTTTCAGCTCTGGAGCTCACAGAACAGATACGGAGGGGGAGATCACACTTACTGACACACAGGAGGCTCCTATAATATTCAAATGTTGTGTAGAAGCAGTTATTTTATCGGGCTCAGGGCTCAGCTGACAACAGGCAGTGGAACTGCAACTTAGATGGAGATGAGACCCCTAGTGACCATGACTTTCCAGCTTTTTTTTTCAGGTGTATACAGGCAGATTTTTTAAATGAAGTGATTTAGAAATTTGCTACTTACACCATTCTCTATTAAATGAAATGAAATTGTGTGACAGTAGAGTGACTCTTTAAATGTAATATCAGTATTGATTGTAATTGCTCCATAAAGGGGTTCTCCGCTTTGTACAGTCCCTATGACAATAAGACTATCATACAATTATGAACATTCTTGTAGGAACATTCTTGTAGGCAAACCACGCCCCTTAGAACACCCATTTCTGGGTGGGGCTTACATAAAACCCATCCTTTTTAGCCTGGGACAACCCAAATTTGCCAGCATTGTCCCTGAAAATTAGGGAACATCACTGATAATCCAGGACTGCTGGAGGCAGCGCAATCACAAAGGGGCACATTTATTAAGACCGGCGCTTTAGTCTCCATAGGTGGTGGAGGATCCGCCAAAGTTATGAAGAGGCGCAGGCCTCTCCATAACTTCGGCACCTCCAGCGCTATTTCTAAATGGAAAACCGCTTCCTAGCTGTCTTACATTTAGACCTTTTTCTCCGCCTCATATGGTAAACTGCCGTCCCGTCCCCTTCCCTGCCCACAATTTTAGAACTGGTGTGAGCAGGGCAAAGTCGACGATAGATAACTGTTGAGCCGCCATATACATCTGTAATAGCTTAGTAAATGACCCCCAAAGTGTCTCCTGCGATCCCCAACGATCAGCTGTAATCCGTAAGTGTTCAATTTCCCTTTAGCGCCGATGTAAGCCGTGTATCGGGATGGGGTCACCAGGATACAGCGAAGTCACGAACGAGCACCTCCACCACCAGCTTTTGGCAAAACAGAATTTTACTTAAACGTGGTAATGAACACAAACACAAATGCTGGGAATATACAATAAATTTTCATACACCCAGCCCGATAGCCGAGACCCTTGTGCTGCACAGAGCGGCGCCCTCCGATGGATGCAGGAGGAAAGTGTGGTCATTTACCTACTGGCGGGCACAACTAAACTGCCACACCTAACCTGTTCACACCTAACCTGCTATTACCCTAAAAAAAACAAGAATACCTGTATGGGTGTGTGGTACGGGCTAGCCTGGTGATGAAGCACAACAGCTCACAATCTTACAGTGCTCTACAGGATTCCTCCTCCCATAACAGGGGTTGTAGCACATGCCTGAGTATTCCATTCTGAGCAAAATGCCAGCCTGGCTTGAGTTTGTGGGGAAGTTTATCAGCTCTCTGGTGTGAAATGTCCCTTTAAATTATGGAGTCCTTGCAATGAACAATAGCAACACTTGACACAAACAAGAGACCCTATCTAACTAACAACAGGCCTGGTCTCAGTCTCTAGGCACCAACACTGTAATGAGATGCGTGCACGATCTTACCGACCCGGATCCGCTCTGCCTCTGCTGGTGACTGTGAACAGAACAAATGCCTCTCCAACAAGCATGCAGTACTGCAGTGTATGTTGCTTTGCTCATCAGCGTTCCTGAAAGCAATCCTCATTCCTCTGGACAGGATCAGGGCCTTGGACACAATCAGCTTCACTTAGCTGCTGCTCTGATCACTGAGGTATGCTCCCACACCTGTATGCCGTCGGATTCTCTGCTGACACAGTTCCTCAGTCTCAGCTTCCTCTAAGATGGCTGCTTCCTTTCCCTTCCTCTCCAGGCTCTGTGTAACTCCACCTCTCAAGAATATGAAAATATAAGCAGTCTGTAGCTGTGTTTAGGAAACAGCGGCATCTTGTGGCCAAACAGCAGAATGTCAGTCCAGATCATTAAATTTAATCTACTCATGCACACGGACGTTACCCGGCAAACAGCGGGTACGAAATATACGGGCAACAGCCTTTTGTGCACCACATCATGCATGCAAACCCATTTACTTGGATAGGCCCGCAATCTGGAAGGAGCGGTGCAGAAAGGAGGCACGGAAACACTACGGAGTACGGTTTTCTGTCCGTACCTCCACACTGCAAAAAAGCAGTGCATGCACTACTTTTTTGCGGTGCAGACCGTCGTATGCGAATCACGGAACCTATTCAAGTGAATGGGTCCACGAACGCAGACGGTGAGCACACAGTCGGTGCCCCTGCATTGCTGACATGTTTGTGTGCATGAGCCCTAAAGCAGGACAGGACGGGTCCTCCAGAGCAAGAGACTCTCTTTGTAACTGATCTCCCCTCTCTATTAATCCCGCTCTATTTATTCAGAATTTCCGAGTAGAGTATATAAAAATAGGTTTTCTAAACTGGACAACCCCTTTAATACAGAAATATTAAAATGAACGAGTCGAAAAATATTAACGGGTTACCGGTGCCAGGGTTAAATATAAATTATTTGTAATAATTTGTAATTTTAATTAACCAACTGTGATTATTCCTTTTTAATCAAGGCGACTTTTGAAGCCTGTCATTGCCTTCCCCCGGTGGGGGACTGCACAGGCACGAACGATAGATCTACAGACTCCATACCTCGAATGAATGCTCTCGGCGTATATAAATAGATCATTGATCGGCTGCGGTGACACTATTCACATTCAGGTTCAGATCTCCCGGAGAAGTGGAAGACATTGCTTGTACTGTGCTCGTCTTATATTAGCTGGAATGAGCTGCTTTATTATCAGGAGGACTACTCGTTTTATACAGTGTGTACGGAGCGCAGAACTAACACAGAAAGTTAATTAGTGACAACCTCAAACCAAAATCACTTGACTTTCTCACCCTCTCGGGAATCTGAAACGACTGAGACCCCCAGAACACCAGAACCAGCAGCCAGGACGAACGATGAGCGCCTGGAGATGAGAACAAAGAGAAAAGAGACATAAAGAGAATAAAAGATAGTAGAGAATAAAAGAAAAAGATCTCCATGAAAAGCAGAACAGGATTTTATTGAAGGCAGAAAGACGGATCCTAGCGATAATGAGAAAATGCAGTAATCGGGACAAGATCTAAGAGAAAAGTCTAACGGGCTGTCCCATGAAAAATATTCTACATTTTTCAAACCAGCACCTGGATCTGAATACTTTTGTAATTGCATGTTATTAAAAATGTTGTATAGACACTGAGCTATTCACTGAAATCTATGTGTCTAGCGCCACCTGCTGTTTGCCCTTCTTATAAATTATCTGTCCAGCTCACTGAGATGGATGCACATGCTCAGTCCCATCTTTCAACTGCCACCAGCTGCAGCAGAAGACCCCCTGAGAACGTACATGCCCCCTAAACTGCCAGCTTCAAATAGGTCTAGCAGAGCAATAAATGGGGAGATCTCTCCATCTATGTGAGGAACAGAGCTGGTTCTAAGTTTGTTGGAAAGAGACTGTCATGTACTATATGATAGCTCTGATTTTCATGTTTTACATTACTCATGGGATAACCCCTTTAAAGGGGTTGTGTGAGCCCAAAGGTGTAGACGAACATTAGCCTATAAGCCATAGTGGAACCCATGTTCTAATACGTCCTGTACTGATAGAAGAACATGATAGAGGCAGTGGTTCTGCGACATAAATATCACACCATGAGTAGAAATAGGAATTCCGCTTTTGATAACTTACACCCAAATTGTGAAAAAAAACATAAAAATTAAAGGGGTTGCCCAGGATTTCCCAACACAGGGACATACTTCTTGATGGGTTGTGTCTGGCATTACTAATGTTCAACGACATTCACTTCAGTGGAGCTGAGCTGCAATACCAGACGCATCCTGTGGATAGGGTTAGCACTGTAACTACTATTATAGGGAAACGGCATCTACCTTGTTCCACAGGTATATATTCTTCATTTCTGATGGGGTGATAATAGTTTTGATGGTTGTAAGCTTGGATGGGTCTTCAGTCCTGAGATAAAGGTGCCCCGTAACCCAACTGCTATGTGCTGAACGGAAATGCCAAGCTCATTTCAGCTTACTTTGTTATCTGGAATACTTTGTTAGCCCTTAGGGACTATAAGACAGATCTACCTCATCATAGTTTTGGATTTAAGTTTGGAAGACAAAGTTGAAGACCCGCGAGTTCCACATGACTTTGTCTTCTCACAAAATTTACTATCATGGTCACCAGGGCTGGATTAGAAGGAGAGTAAAAGAGTCAACTGCCCGGAGGCCGCCACCATCTATTGCTTCCGTCTCCCAGTTCCCCAGCAGTAATTACTGTGGAGAGAAGAAAACAAGCATCTGTCGAACACTTGAAGCTCCACTTTGCTCCCGGGGCACAAAGGTGTTTATATGTTAATATACAATGTCCTAGTTTTGACAGAAAAGTACATCTTGATAGGGAGTCTTCGAATGCGCCAGAATGATCACTTTGACTCTGGTAGTATAATAAATCTGGTGGTTCTGCAGACTGTCTGTCTAAAGGTTTAAGACAACTTTGAGTTCTCTACATTTTCAGATTTGTGGGCCACAAATATTGGTGCATTTTGGAGAAAAAAGTTGCATTTTAGGCTATGCCCCTTTCATGGTAAACCATGCCCATTTCTCAGCATCTCAAGCCAACTGGTGAACAAAAAAGAACACAAGATGTGACATTTTGTGGTAAAATGTGAATAAATTGAAGACAGAATTGAGGCACTTAGTCAATAGTGAATCTGGGCCAATATGTCCTTGTCTTCCCCAACATCAGGCATCAAGAACAGTCAGGCTGCTCCCATATTATACGATAGATTCTCAATAAATTCTGTTGCAAATTCTGCAAGATAAAGCCATGTATGTTAGTAGCAATGTTATAGGCAGAGAGACCTAAACAATGTTTTGCCCGGGATTCATCCCCAACCTTGGTCTGGGCCTGATGGTCACCATATACCATGTAGTATCATGGAGCGAGGGTACTTTGGACTATTGAGGTTTGTGGACATTTGCCCCTATTGCTACTATGCAAAGACATCAACTTAATACTTTAGTGCACTTGAAAAGGTTAACTTGCACTGTGATTTATGCCGTTATTTACTCTTAAACTGTTTTGTATTGTTCAACTGCATTTTATATGTTTATTATAATATATCTTGTTCATTTGCACAGTTATTGCCCTATATCTGCCAAGTGGAAAGGGTTAATGCACAGCCGCCTAATAGGTAGAGACTTTAGGACATTCCATTCTGTGCACTGAGAAGTCAGAAATCTTCCACAGTTACTATAAGGGACTAAAAGCTAAGATTGAGAGAGAGAAAAAACAAACACACTGACATTTTGACTGTCCGGTTTAGCTCTGTTGTTTACCTCTGAAGACTTCTTTATGTCTGGAAAATCTGCTTAGTCATTACCATTGACTTGTATAGAAATTCTCTACAAGCCTATGGCAAACTGAAATTGCAACAATGTTTCTGTTTAGGCTGTGCTTCTCCACTTCACGCCTCCTACTAGAACAGGGATGCTCAACCTGCGGCCCTCCAGCTGTTGCAAAACTACAACTCCCAGCATTCCCAGACAGCCTACAGCTATCAGCCTACAGCAGGGCATGATGGGAGTTGTAGTTTTACAACAGCTGGAGGGCCGCAGGTTGAGCATGCCTGTACTAGAAGGTTCTATTCCAGCTAGAAACTGTATATAAAGAGAACAGTTAGAGCCTGTAGTCCTTTGCAGATAGAGACCAGTGTATACTAGAAGAGACTCTGACAGACTGCATGAGTGACCGGAAGAAAACGCTGATTTGGGTATTCTTTGCTACAGACCCAGGGTCACCAACCTTTTGGCCACCAGCCTTCTGAGAGAGAGAGAGAGAGAGAGAGAGAGAGAGAGAGAGAGGGACAGCTAGCCTTTCTTCAGCACAAACCCTTCTTCTGCCAGGGAGGAGACTGAAGAAGGCAACCCAGTGCCTTGCCTGTATTGTTTTGCACTTGAATTCCTCCAGCAAAGAAGCACACAGGTTTACTGCAAACCCTGATTACCTGGACTTATGTCCCATTAGGGTGCACCTCAGCTTACCAGCAGCAAATGGTGACACAATGAAGTATCCGGGGTACACAGCATAGCATTGGGGCCACCCCAAACCCAGCCACTGCAACCATAGAGCACCAGGTTCCTAAGAAAATCAGACTATATATTATGCATGATTTTATCCTATAATGGAAGGAAAGACCTTTGAGAATGTAACTGAATGAGAGGGAGGAGGAGGAGAAGACAATGACAATGAGGAGAGAAGGATGAAGAATAAAGATACAGACACACTGAGATACCAGCAAGGCTTCGGTCAGAGATATATAGCGGAAAATAAAAACTAGCTGGAGATAAAGGATCCAATTAGTGAGAGAGAGGCAGCTTCTCTATCTCCCACATAGAAGAACATAAGCTGAATACTGTCCCTCTGTAAAATACCCCTCATCCTCCTGCATCTCCTCATACAATCATTGTTAATGTCACCTCTGTCCTAACCCCTTCCCAACTTCACCATCACTTCCATTTTACATTTATTATTTAAAGGGAATGTCTAGTTTAGAAAATTCTAAATTATTGGAGGGGGTGTCTGTTTGAGATCCTTATTTGAGCTTCTCTCCTCTGGAGGACCTGTCCTGTCCTGCATTACACAGACAATCTATTGATCCGAAAGGATAATGTGTAATACTTCATTTTTCCTGTGGTAGCGCTGTAGGGAAATTGAACACTTGCTGCCTGGTTTCGCTACAGATTACTGCTAATTGCTGAGGGGGCCAGAAGAAGGACACTTTGTGATCAGCTTGTTGTCTATGAACCCTCCTAATAAGTAGGGACTGGCAAAAACAGACCCCCCATTTATTCTTCCCAGCTGTTGTCGCACCTACCATCAGTCAACTTCAATATGGGCATTGACCTATGGGCCATAACGGTAAATCCCATCCACCCCACTCCAGGGAAACCTGATCTTTCCATTTTTCTCTTTGAAGACGATGTATCTTGATACCTGCTTTTCTAATATTGAGATTGATATTCTGATCAGAGGTATAACTAAAGTTTAAAGGACCCTCTAGCAAAGTTGAGCATAGGTCTCCACCTTGTTGACAGTAAATGTAACTGCTGTAAAGTAAAAAGCAGCAAAACTGTTTTTTAATTGCAGCCCATATTATATTTCCCTACTAGCAGAAGGACCCGGCTTCACACGGATATATTTCATCTATTTCATTTAATGTTTGTGTGTGTCGCTAAAAGATATCGACAGTATCCCCCATAACAGTGACCTCTACAGCACCCCACCCCCTTAACAGTGAACTTCACAGTCCCACACCCCTTAACAATGACCCCTTCCCCCACAGTGCCCTGCCACTTTAACCTTTTAAGGACACAGGGCATATAGGTACGCCCTGATGTGCGAGTCCTTAAGGACACAGGACGTACCTGTACGCCCTGTGTCTTTGCGATCACCGATCACCGCCGCGCGGAACAGAGTGCCTGCTGAAATCATTCAGCAGGCACACTGTGACAATGCTGAGGGGGTCCTGTGACCCCCCCGTACCTGCGGTTTGCTGCGTTTCTGCTTCATTTGTGTCTCCGGTGACCCGATAACCCGGAATAGGATGGTGATCGGTGGTGTGATAATATACCACCAATCACCATCCTTAGATCCTGAGAGGTGGCGGTGACATCACCTCTCAGGATCGCATCCTATTGGCTGAACGGGCAGGCGGGGGTTAACTTCCCCAGCTCTGCTTTGCTCCTCCACACTGCTTCCGTGGAGCCAGGAGAGAGGAGCCCGTCTGTCCACCTTTGAGACCAGCACCCCCACGTGAGCCACCATAGTGCCACCTGGCACTCAAAAGTGTCTAGGGACAGGATTAGGGAAAGGTTAGATTAGGCAGGGAGACTGAGAGATAGTTTAGGGGGGAAAAAAAGTTTTTTATTGTGTGCTTCACCCTGATTGGGTGTCTGGGGTCCACAGCACACTCAGCTGTGTGACCCTAGACCCCCCCCAGGTTTAGGGTGGGTTAGAGTAGGATATAAGTGAACGTGAACACTCATCCCCCCACACACACGCACACTAAATAAAGTTTTACACACATGCACACACACACACACACACTCCCCTATGGCCCGCCGAATGTTCTCGGCCAAGGAGGCATACACCCAGCTGCTCTCCGACTCCGAGAGCCCCAGTGAGGACGAGGATGACCCCATCATCTTGTGATGATGAGGAGCCCCCAAGGCGGCGGAGCCAGGGGATCCCCATGCCAGGGACCCTGTGGCCCACACGAGTATGAGCAGCCCTGGGGCTTGTACTAGATTTCCGGCCCACCAGATAAGTACCGGTGAACTTGTCTGGTGTACCCCAGAGAATTTTGAGCCCATGATTCCTGACTTTGTTGGCCAACCAGGAATCCAGATTCCCATAGTGGGCCTCACTGAATATGACTTTTTTAGTTTATTTTTTTCAGTGACCACTTTGTGAATCTGATGGTGGAGCAAACAAACTTGTTTGCCCAACAGTTCATTGCTCAACACGAGGGCACCTTTTTGGCTAGGTCCGGTGGCTGGACTCCGGTCAGTGCAGCCGAGATGAGGATGTTTTGGGGCCTCGTGCTGCACATGGGCCTAGTCAAAAAACCCAGTGTCAGGCAGTACTGGAGTGGGGACGTCCTCTAACAGACCCCTACTCTACTGTATGGCCATGACACGTTCCCATTTTAAGGCCATTCGGAAGTGCCTGCATTATGCAGATAATGCAGCATGTCCCCCCCCGAGGTGATCCTGCCTATGACCGCCTGTACAAAATCAGGCCGGTCATCGATCACTTCAGGGCCAAATTTTTGGAGGCTTATGTACCTGGAAGGGAGGTCGCTGTTCATGAGTCTCTCATTGCTTTCAAGGGGAGGCCAGTATGTTCCCTCTAAGCGGGCGAGGTATGGCGTGAAGCTGTACAAACTTTGTGAGAGTACCTCAGGGTACACTTACAAGTTTTGTGTGTACGAGTAGCGAGATTCCCGTATTGAACCCCCAGAATGTCCCCCCACTCTGGGTGTTAGCGGAAAACTTGTGTGGGACCTTATGCACCCACACAAGGGTTACCACCTTCCTAGTATCCCCTTGTTCCAGTAACCTCGCTGCCAGATCCACGTCCGCTTGCGGGACCGTGCAGAAAAATCAACGCGGCCTCCCTACCCACCCCCTCCACGTACCTATCCCCAGGGGTGAGACCCGTGCCCTTACCAGTAGAAACCTGTTGCTGGTCAGATATAAGGACAAGAGGGATGTCCTTGTACTGTCCACAATTCACGGTAAAGGCATCACCCCTGTCCCTGTGCGAGGTACAGCGGCAACGGTCCTCAAGCCCGATTGTATCGTCGACTACAATCGGTATATGGGAGGAGTTGATCTCTCTGATCAAGTCCTCAAGCCATATAACGCCATGCGCAAAACCTGTGCATGGTAGAAAAAAGTGGCGGTCTACTTGGTACAGGTTGCCTTGTACAACTCTTTTGCTCTTTTGAGCTGTCCCGGAGAGCTGGCAACACGTCCCAGAGCGCTGGCAACACATTCCTCCAGTTCTATGAGGCAGTCCTCAAGGCCCTGATCTTTTCTGACCGGGAAAGAGCAGGCCGGAGTACCTCGGGAACTGGAGGCGCCCGGATCGTCCCTGGCCAACACTTTCCAGGTGTGGTCCCCCATACTGGAAAGTAGGGACGGTACCCCAAAAAAGTGCAGAGTGTGTCACAGCAGGGGGATACGGAAGGACACCACCACTCAGTGTGACACATGCCCCAATTATCCGGGCCTCTGCATTGACGGTTGCTTCAGGGAGTACCACACTTCCATGGAGTACTACTTTTTTTTTCCAAAAATTATATTATTTTGTAAAACTAAAATAAATTAAAAAAGTATACATATTAGGTATTGCCGTGCCTGTAAGAACCTGAACTATAAAAATACCACATGACCTAACCCCTCAGATGAACACAGTAATAAAAAAAAAAAACGTGTAAAAAAAGCCATTTTTTTGTCACCTTACATCATGTAAAGTGCAATAGCAAGCGATCAAAAAGTCATATGCACCCCAAAAATAGTGCCAATAAAACCGTCCTCTCATCCCGCAAAAAATTAGCCCCTACCTAAGACAATCGGCTAAAAATAAATAAAAAAAATGACTCTCAGACTATAGAGACACTAAAATGTTGTTGTTTTTTGTTTAAAAAAGGATATTATAGTGTAAAACCTAAATACATTTAAAAAGTAGACATATTAGGTATTGCCATGTCCGTAAGAATCTGCTCTATAAAAATAACACATGACCTAAAAAAAACAACCAATAACCCCCCAAAAAGTTTGAAAAACACTAATATAAAATATATGCAGTTTTATTAATACATAAAATATAGACAAAAATAACTTAAGGCACACAGTCATGGGAAGACATGGAACCCCGTGTAGCGGGGAAATAATCCCCACCCTCGCACGTACCATACTAACAAGGAGACGGATTAGAAAATCCGAAAGTTGCCACACTCAATGGGTCCAATGTAAATTACCCAAGAATTACATATAACTAGATACATATCCAAATAACATATCCAAAAGTTAACCCTTTAGATGTTCCACAAGAGTTATTGGCAAATGAAGATGAAATTTCAGAATTTCAATTTTTTGTAACCTTGCCTCGCAAAAATGTATAATAGAGCAACCAAAAATCATATGTACCCTAAAAATAGTCCCAACAAAACTGCCACCTTATCCAGTAGTTTCCAAAATGGGGTAACTTTTGGGGAGTTTCTACTATAGGGGTGCAATTTGCCTTCCAGAAACCTTATGGCATTCCTTTCCTTCTGCGCCCTGCCGTGTGCCCGTACAGCAGTTTACGACCACATATAAGGGTGTTTCTATAAACTACAGAATCAGGGCAATAAATAATGAGTTTTGTTTGGCTGTTAACCCTTGCTTTGTTACTGGAAAAAATGGATTAAAATGGAAAATCTTTACTCCATTTTACCAGTGTCATGAAGTACAATATGTGACGAAAAAACTCTCAGAATGGCCTGGATAAGTAAAAGCGTTTTAAAGTTATTCACACATAAAGTGACACTGGTCAGATTTGCAAAAAATGGCCTGGTCCTTAAGGTGAAAATGAGCCCGGTCCTTAAGGGGTTAAAATGGGACCTCCACAGAAGCCCGTCCCCTTAACTTTGACCTTCACAGCAGCCCGCCTCTTTAACAGTGAGTTTCACAGCACCCCACTCCCCTGAACAGTGACCTCCACAGTACCCTGCTGCCTTAACAGTGACCTCCACAGCAGTTGCCCCTTTAATAGTGGCCCCTGCCCCCCTTAACAGTGACCTCCGCAGTACCCTGCTGCCTTAACAGTGACCTCCACAGCAGTTGCCCCTTTAATAGTGGCCCCTGCCCCCTTAACAGTGACCTCCATAGTGTCCGCCCCTTTAACAGTGACCTCCACAGTGGCCTGCCCCCTCAACAGTAACATCCACAGTGAACGCCTCTTTAACAGTGACCTCCACAGCGCCCTGCCCCTTTAATGCTAGGGCTACATGACGACATGTGTCGCGCTACATTTTGTCTCAAGCCTAAAGCAGAAGTTGAGTTCTATAGCCAGCCTGTTAGCACAGCAGAGCCAGAGTCTGAAACTGTTTGGAGAAACGTTTATGAAAAGTAAAGCAGTTATCAACTTCATCACAAGGTCTGGACTCAATTTATTTCATCTTCCCCTTTTATCAACTATCCCTTTTTCTGCATCAGAGCCAACGCCTGGGGTGCCAGCCTATTCAGGTAGGAGCACCATGACACGTGCAACACCATTAAGGGACATTTAGGCCACCCTACAACACTCTGGCATTCTTACACCTGGGTACCACCCACAGCATCACTAAAAGGGGCCCCTTGCATCACGACAAAACAAGTAAACTCTTTTTCCCTCTTAAAGGGACCCCTAGCTGTGGCAACACTGCACTATGGGCAACTAAGCCAGTTCTACGTTACACCAGTTTGCTAAATCTCTCTCTAATGTTCTTAGTCATTGCCTCAGTTCCCCATACTGAATACTACACTCTAAAACCACGTCACTTCTTTCCACACAACCAAAGCTAGCAAAGTGTTGTTAAAAAATAAGCCCATTCGCCCACAATAGGGTGGGTAAAAACAGGAATACTTATCCTGAGGTGGACCCTTTTAAAATTCGCTTTTATTGATTTAATTTAAAAAAGCATAATATAAACACCCATTGATAACTGGATGCCCAAAACAAATAATAGGACAAGGTGTTGTCCAGCTATCACCGTGAATTGGTGCAAAAAACTATTAATATAGATAGATACGTAACAAATTCCTATGGTGTTATTGACTTTTTTAGGCTTGTGGTTGGGTAGAGGGTGAAACACCTCTGCCCAAGGCATATGGATCTGGGTATTCGGGATAGTTCTTTCCCTGTACCCGCCCTATGATAATCCTCTGCCCAGGGATGAACCCTAATGGTGGGATCACCCTGTCCCCGTGCCTTCCCTGTCTGGCCCTGTACAGCCCTGTAGAGTGGGAATTCGTTATCAATGATGTCTTGAGAATTTTATATTTTTACCCCGACGCGTTTCCCCACTTCTGGTTCGTCAGGGGGTCGTTATAAGATACAAATTATAATTAACATCATGCAAGATAAAGTAGATATTAGATGGTGTATAGTTACTGTGTCCTGCTTGATGCCATATTCGGGCAGTCCATTATGGAGGAACTGTGGATTCCCCAATGGAGGGAGAGTCACATATATGCGTCCTCCTGTCGCTTAGACTGCCGCCTGCCGTTTCCACACTTTTGCTTTCTCCCCCACACTTTTGCTGTCCAACCCAGTCATGCAGAGCATAGTCTAGCAGAGTAAGAGACAAGACCTGCATGTGAGAACCTTCCACAACCAAGGAAGCAACTCTGCTACCAGAGTTCCCCTGAGAGAAGGAGATAAGAAGGTCCAGAGACCAGAACCTTATCCAGGCCATGCATTGGATTCAGACAGCAAGTTATTATCCTTGTTTATGGCAGAAAGACTTTGCTGCTGTGAAAGGAAATGTTATAAAAGCCTTCTACTACACTTTGAAACGGATTGGCTATCTATGTTTAAAATCTGGTCCCCTCAGACCGGGAACTGCAGAGAGAGATAAAAAAAAACCTCATTACATGCCTATGATTCTGTTGAGAGACGGAAACGTGTCTTTAGAGAGAGAGGGAATACTACCACCACCATAATTTTTTGCTGTCCATATGCTGCTATGGAGGTTTACACTATGATATACTTTGGAACTGTGCCTTTTGTTGTCATATGTGCAACGGGCGCCTCCCCCTAGGGGCCTCTATATATAGAACGCGCGTCCCAGGTGTAGGAATGCCGAGTGGTATAGTGCGGCCTAAAATGTCCCTTTATATGTGTCACGGTGCTCCTACCTGGATACGGCTGGACCCCGGGCTTTGGCTTCGAAGCAATAAATAGGGGGAATAATTGAGGGATTTGAAGGAAATAATTTGAGTCCAGACCTTGAATGAAGTTGAACAGTAGTTTTACTTGAATAAACGTTTATTAGAAACAATCTTCAAGCTTTGTCTTAGTCCCAGCAGGCTTTAGCATTAAAACTGGCAGGCAAACTCATCTCTGCCACATCTGTTTCTCTCTGGCTCTGCTGTACTGACAGGCTGAAATAGAATCTTTGCTTCTTCTTATATGCTGCACATCTCTTTGCATGGTCTGTCTCTAGATTAGGCCAGGGAACTTTCCTCCTGGCTCCTGAGGCTCTAAGCTTTGGCCTCCATGGCCAGCAGAGCTAAGGGTGCTCTGGCTGGCTTGGACACGTCCAGCTGAGACGTGCCCTGCAAGGAGGGGGTAAGCTAGAACTGACTAGAAACTGGGACCCACCCTTCCTGCAGGAAGTAGGACTCACCCACTTCTCTCCTGAGGGGGTTAGAATGAAATGGGAAGCTCCGTTCTACCTAAGTACAGCTCTGCCGTATTTGCTGCCACCTGCTGGTGAACCAGGCACATTACATTGGAACATAACAGTTACAAACATTAGAAATGCACAGTGTATAGGACCTGAACAAAATACATAAGATTACGTTTAGAAATAATAGCGGGGTGAAGGAGTGGTAATGCCACTCTGGGGCGTTACATATGTACTACTACTCCCATCTTCACTTCAGTAAAGAAAGACTTGGTTATTGAATCCACCATACATCAGCCAGTCCTCTGCACCTACCTTCCCGCCTTGCTCCCTGATAGGACACCTACCATCAAGAGCACCCCAACTACCACCAGGCAGAAGCCCTAATACCAGGGAGTGCCCAAGGGAAGAAAAGGTGCTTCCATAGGGAACGCCAGAGTGGAAATTGCCACCGTCATCTGTGAGTACTACTACCACTGGTGATGAGTAAAGTATTC
This sequence comes from Bufo gargarizans, assembly GCF_014858855.1. Taxonomy (NCBI): domain Eukaryota; kingdom Metazoa; phylum Chordata; class Amphibia; order Anura; family Bufonidae; genus Bufo; species Bufo gargarizans. The sequence continues at coordinate 2,556,114 of NC_058088.1, forward strand.
CAAAATATGATTGCTTCGACAAGAACTACTTCGTCATGAAGCACATTTCATTGTAAGTAGTGGGTGCAATGACAAGGAGCGGCGCCCCCGTCATTGTACCCCTCAGATGCCACATCCATAGCTGATCGCGGCATCTGACATTGATATTACAGTGTAACATAAAAAAAAAATAATACTTCCCTCGTCCATTTAATTGCGAAAAGTCGGCTGCCGCCATCTTGATTGAAGATCTAAGGGCTCTTTCACACTTGCGTTGTCCGGATCCGGCGTGTACTCCACTTGCCGGAATTACACGCCGGATCCGGAAAAACGCAAGTGAACTGAAAGCATTTGAAGACGGATCCGTCTTCAAAATGCGTTCAGTGTTACTATGGCACCCAGGACGCTATTAAAGTCCTGGTTGCCATAGTAGGAGCGGGGAGCGGGGGAGCGGTATACTTACCATCCGTGTGGCTCCCGGGGCGCTCCAGAATGACGTCAGAGCACCCCATGCGCATGGATGACGTGCCATGTGATCACGTGATCCATGCGCTTGGGGCGCCCTGACGTCACTCTGGAGCGCCCCGGGAGCCGCACGGACGGTAAGTATGCTGCTCCCCCGCTCCCCACTACACTTTACCATGGCTGCCAGGACTTTAGCGTCCCGGCAGCCATGGTAACCATTCAGAAAAAGCTAAAAGTCGTATCCGCCAATGCGCCGAAACAACGTTTAGCTTAAGGCCGGATCCAGATCAATGCCTTTCAATGGGCATTAATTCCGGATCCGGCCTTGCGGCAAGTCTTCAGGATTTTTGGCCGGAGCAAAAAGCGCAGCATGCTGCAGTATTTTCTCCGGCCAAAAAACGTTCCGGTCCTGAACTGAAGACATCCTGATGCATCCTGAACGGATTTCTCTCCATTCAGAATGCATTAGGATAAAACTGATCAGGATTCTTCCGGCATAGAGCCCCGACGACGGAACTCTATGCCGGAAGACAATAACGCAAGTGTGAAAGGGCCCTAAAGCGAAATTAGATGACGTGTGGTGACATCATACGTCACCGTGCACAGGATTTCATGCGAGATCTTCAATCGAGCAGCCGGCTCTTCGCGCTCAAATGGATGGGGTAAGTATGATTTTATTTTTTACTGCCTTTTTAGGGAAAAAACTTGGCTTCGCGGCTAATCGAGTTTTCCCTGAAATTCGGATCGAATTCCACTTCGTCCGGATCAATTCGCTCAACACTAACTACCACCTTCAGAGCCACAACTACCACTCCTCCCATCCAGGCCTCCCCTCTGGCTGACCTCCCTGTTGTTTCGGCTTTTCTCCATCTAATTCCTTTCTCTTTTCCTCAGCGTGTTGCGTCTTCTCTCCCTTCTTCTCGAATCTCTTTCCCTCTGGTCTCTGTCTTTTCCACCCACTAATGCTCTTGTTTCCTACACTGTTAATTCTCATCCTCATTATATCTCTTTTACCCCTCACATCCCCCCTCCCTCGCCCTGTCCCTTCCTCTCTCTCGCTCTCTGACTGATATATTGTTCCATTAAAGCTTTCAGAACCTTTTAAGAAAATAAAATCAGCAGAGAGAGACGAGGCCTGAATGAAAAGAACATGAAAAGATTTTGGATAGCAAAGGAGGCTGAAGACCAAGGTTAGAACAGCCAAGTGTCACATAGGAGAAAAAAAATATATATATATATCTAATGGCAAGATTAGTCACCATTTGCTGGAAAAATAATAATTCTCTAAATCCAAAACCTTATGGAAGAAGTGTCCTCTAGGACTTCCCCAGATAAACCTCTAAGACAGTGCTTTCCACTACACCTGCTGCACAGGGAGACGCAAATGAAGATGTTGTAGCACTTTTGATGAAGAGCTCCTAATTAGCATGTAATTGACACTTATTTCATTAGCAGGTTTCTTCCCGAGTTCTACGAGGTCATATCTTGGAATAGCAGAGCCTAGTGGTGTAGTGTAATTATTATCACGGGAATCGTGGAATCAAGATATTAGGCCAGTGTGGTGTGTCTTGGGTCAGCGCCAGCAGCATATCTGTTGGGGTGGCACGGGCTAAAATCTGAGCTTGACCCTTATCTTTGAGAGTCCCTCAAGTTATATGAGAACACCAGCATCGTTAATACGTTAATATGCAGTATATTGTTAATATGCAGTGATGTACGTTACATTTGAGGGACAAATACAGGATTAGTGACCACAACAGGGATGGGAAAATTCCCTTCCCTCACTTTACACCCTTGGGGGTATCTGAAAATGTTTTATTATACATTGTGTATTTTCATATGTTCTAGCAGAGGAGGTAATGGTCGTGAATGGTTGGCAGGAACTGGGCTAACTACCCTGTTCCTTCCCTCTTGGTAGGAGTGGGCTAGTCCAACTACTGCCAGGAGGAGGAGTTCCAGTTCAGATAGTGAAGGGAGAGGAAGCACATGCTAGAGCTTCTACTCCTAGGAACCATATCTAATTCTTGTGTAAGACCATCACCAGGAAGATCTTCAGAAACCAGAACACTACTTTCAGAAAGCATCAGGGTGTCAAGCCTGATCAGTGAAATTCCAGCTTTACAGACACTGCTGCCAGTGTGGGACTATGGCTCAGGCACCCATCACCTAGCTCACAACCAAGCCAGACAAACATCAAGTCTAAAAATCACAGTGGAAAACTATATATACACAAGTGCCTGCAACTGCAACTAAATAGCCATCAAACCAGCCATTACACCTCCTCATCTGGTGCCAGAACCTGCACTTTGTACCTAATTCTGCTGGATGTGCCACAAGTTATATTTTGCAAGTAAAGTGAGACTTTTATACCTATACTTCTGGCATGATTCTTCAAACTACCAGCACCCATCAGGGTCACTACCACTCCCATCTTCTGCACCGGCTCCTCAGGGGTTCGCTGCACAATCCCTTTTTCAGGTGTTGTGGTATAGTTTTGGAACACGCATCAATAAAAGAGCTCTACAAGTCATGACGTAGCATGCAGGTTGGTGATAACATGTTTGTCAAAATTTGTGGTATTAAATTCTAGCCATTTAAACCCAAACCTGGACCTGAAAACACCCACTTCTGGGCAGAAATTACATAAGCCCCACCTATTTTTAGGTTGGAACAAGTCATATTTTCCCAGGGTTTCCTCTGAAAATTTCGGACAATCCCTGTAAAACTTGGGACCGTGCAGAGCCCTCTGATGAGTAGCTGCAGTACAGGCCATTGCTTGCATACAAGGGACGATTGTAGAAGACAAAGACGGGAACAGGGCAAAATGGCTGCGTAACGGTTTTGTAAATCTCCCTGTAGCCCAGGCCTGGGCAGGCAATCCTTCTGTCTTGTCATATTGTAGCTGTAGAATTTTCTGAGCCATTTTTAACTGTTTTGGATCCCTAAATATAGTTTTGCTTGGGTTCTTCATAGACCTCATAGACCCTGAAGAACAGGGTTGTATGTGGGTCAGTACAAGAATAGCAGGGTCGGCGCCAGGATGGCAGGAAGGTGTAGCGATGGGGAAGGTGTCTTGATAAATGTGCCTGAGCTGGAGGATAAGACTCTAGGGGAAGTGATTGAGCGGCTACATGTAGGTCATCTTCCTCTCCTGTCTGTATATTTAACATCAGTCTGATTCCTGCATTTTATATTTAGACTGAGAACATTTGGAGCCCAGGAGTCCCCGAGTTGTCTCTGACAGAATGTGACGAGTGACACAACGTGTTAGCAGTGGGATTTTAATACATTTTCCAGCGTCGGAGTCGGCTGCGTGCTTCTTTGTATTATTGTTTTTCTGTATGTGTCTTAAAACATGGCCTGTCACAGCAGAGCTCCCGTGAACAATGGTCATGCGGCTGCCCGGGATGCGGGTTTTGTCAGCGGCTGGCTGGAGTCCAGTCCTCGATGAGAACTGGGAGTTTATCCAGCAGGTGCTGAACACTCACAAATGATTCTGAGCAACCAGGCAGGGAGCGGGTGCGCAGAGAACCAAACGAGAGGAGAATTTGTGATATAAACGGAAAGTAATGGACCAAAGCAGATGAGGAAGAGTGCTGGAGAGAAGGGGGGGGGGGGGGGGGAAGCCATCAAGCAAGGTGGATCCACTTATGGGTCTCCGTTTATTGTGGCGTTGTTTCAGTGTGCCATGTCGGTCAGAAACGTGTCAATGCCAGTCAGCGCCTACAGGTTAATGGCTGAATCGCTATGAGGCACAGCATGCCCTGTTAGTCAAAGGCTGTCAATCTATGGATCTCATGCTGGTGAAGAACTAAAGGGCCAAGTATCTTGTCAACGTATAGCAGGGAGTGATATATGAGCTTTGCAATACAAGGGTTGCCCAGGACTTTTATATTGATTACCTATCGTTAGTATCCATCAATGTCAGATCGGTGGAGTGTGACTGGGTAGCTCTGGAGCCAAACGTAGGCACTGAAACTACACATCTCAGTCCAATGAGCGGTGGATGGACCTGGTAACTTTAATGGTAGCATTACTGCAGTTACCACCTTCATCTGATTATCAATGGACAAAGCTGTGTTGTTCTAGTTCCTACTTCCAGCACTAGAGCTACTGTACAACAAAACAGCTTATCAGGGGGGTCTGACACCCCGCAACTATGCAAATCAGCTGCTTTGGGGTAGCTCTGGCTCCAAACATAGGCACTGAAGATAGACGGCTCAGTCAATAGCGTGGTAGATGGATCTGGTATCTTCAATGGGAGCATCTTTGCAGTTAGCAGTTATCAATGGTCGGAGCTGTGTCATTCCGGTGCCTACTTCCAGCGTTGGAACTACAATAAAACAGCTGATCAGTGCAGATGCAGGATGTTGGAACCTCACCGATCTGATATGTATAGCCTATCCTGAGGATAGTCAATCAATATCAAAATCCTGGACAACCCTTTTATGCAGTTTCTATGTTCAATATACATTATGGAGACAATTCACCATTCCCCTTATGGGAGATATCTGGCCATAGTAGCAACTGGCATTTTTATGCAGCCCTTTTCAGTTTATGAAAAGGGTCATGGAGATGGTAGGGAGTGGACGAGGCCATCGGTCCCAGCACGTTTATCACTATTTATGCCAGACTGAAATCTACGCCAGCTTGAATAGATTTCAGTCTGGTGCATGGACTGCCAGAGGTGGCCAGTGCCTAGTCATAACTTAAATGCCTGCCTGGCAGGGCATGGCTCTTCTAGTCCGGTGTAGCACACATTGATCTTAATAAACCAGGGTCTATATATCTATATAACAGTAGCAATGGGACATCTGAACTCTATGATTGGCACTAGACTACTAACTGTCCCATTTTCTGTCCGTTAGCCTCTTTAAATGGACCTTAGAGGAATATTTCCTATGCAGATATGCCCCAAAGTGGACATTGATGGGTGAATTAGAGTCAGTGTCATGGGGGCAACTACTTATAAGAAAGATATAGCTCAACTAGATGACCAAGGTAATTAAGGGGATGAGTGGATTGCAATACCAAGACAGATTAAATTTTTAAAAAAAATATGGCACTCTCTGCCACAGAAGATTGTGATGGTTGACTCATTGTACAAGTTCAAGAGGGACCTTGATGACTTTCTTGAAAGTAATCACAAGTTATGGGTACTAGATATCTGGTGATTGGACTTTGATCCAGGGTTTGATTCTGCTTACCAAATTTGGTGTCCAGAAGCTATTTTAAAATGTGGCAAGTGGTACCAACCTCAGGGGCTTTTACCTTCCTCGGGATTAACATTGTAGTATTATCAGCTACGTAAATGCATCTTAAAAATGTACCATGAATGGTCCAACGTTTGGAAGTATAGGTTTATCTTTGCACAGATGATTGCCAATGGATTACTCTATATCATAGTAGAGAAATGGCAGGGTAGTGAGGGTTGCCAGCCAGAATTTTTCTTTTTTTCTGGATAACTTTTTCCAAATTCACGGTCAGCCAACATTTTTTAGAGACGAATTGAAAAAAAACATAATGAATTATAAAGATTCAAAGTAATACAGGTCTATAGCTCAATATACTTATAAGAACTTGTTACCAGCATTTACTATGAGCTGTAAAATGATGATAATTACCACCACAATAATCTAGTCAAGAACCACCAGATTCAAAACATTTTTTCAAAAGTTGCTATTTTTATGGACTGTCCAGAAATTTTTGGATGGTTGGCAACCCTGGTAGTGATGACTTCACTCACTACTATGAGCTTTTGCTACTCTCCCTCAAACAGAAAAAAAAAAATCAATATGACATTTCGGACATAGGGGACAATTTGCAGAACACTGTATGAGCCTGAGATCATTCATCGTGATGGGAGCTATCAGCAGAATTGAAAGAGTGATTCATCTTAATCGATCATGGTTATAGTAACCTATACACAGTGACAGCTCCCTGATAGGTTGTAATATGTCTTTATTACAGACCGACTTGTGTACTAGGTTAATAATTACGGTATTGGTGAGAGTGGGTGACTTTATGATGGGGTGTTGGTATATGCTTACCCACCAATGCATCACTATCCACATAAGCCAATGGTAAGCCAAAGATGGTGAAAAATTTGGTTGATACTAAAGCTGTGCTAGCAATATATGTGTGCGAACCTTTTAGGACATTTTACTTTGGTTATTTTTTGCTTCATGTGCGTGTAAGTAGTATATATCCAATAAGTTCCATGTGTTATATTATGGTTAAAAAAACAATTATCCTACAAGGCAAATTTAAGTTTATAGAGTGCAGTTCCCCATTAGTGTCCTCATCTAGTAGCCAAAGCAGATACTGGCTACTAAGAGTCTCGCTTGCTCAGGAGGGCTCAGCATGTCCATGCATTACATTGACAGCTCATTGATTTAAATGGCCATTATCAGTGGTGCACCTAGCCTTTTTATGCCTGAGGCAAAAACTGAAACGGCGCCCCCCCATGCCAATTTCTTAAAGGGTTTCTACCACTTGCATATCACATATTTGGTGATCAGACACTAGCGATCCGCTAGTGTCTGATGTAGCTTACAAGCTAATTATTACCTTAATCCGTTCGGCCCATACCTCAAAAAAAGCACTTATATCTTTATGCAAATGAGCCTCTAGGTGCTATGCAGGCGTTTTTCCAGCACCTAGAGGCTCCGTCTACCTTGCAGTTTGCCGCCCATCGCCTCGCTCCAGCACGCCCATCTTCAACTCTATTCGATCCTCCCCCTGCTTCTGCCTTCCGAAATCTCGCGCCTGTGCCGTTCGTCGCGGCATTCGGCGCAGGCGCAGTCAATGTCTGACCGCTCCGTGCTCAGACATTTCCACTGCGCCTGCGCCGATGACATCGGCGCAGGCGCAGTGGAAATGTCTGAGCACGGAGCGGTCAGACATTGACTGCGCCTGCGCCGAATGCCTCCGAATGCCGCGACGAACGGCGCAGGCGCGGGATTTCTGAAGGCTGAAGCAGGGGGAGGATCGAATACGGTAAGAGATGGGCGTGCTGGAGCGAGGCGCTGGGCGGCAAACTGCAAGGTAGACGGAGCCTCTAGGTGCTGGAAAAACGCCTGCATAGCACCTAGAGGCTCATTTGCATAAAGATATAAGTGCTTTTTTTGAGGTATGGGCCGAACGGATTAAGGTAATAATTAGCTTGTAAGCTACATCAGACACTAGCGGATCGCTAGTGTCTGATCACCAAATATGTGATATGCAAGTGGTAGAAACCCTTTAACCTAACCCCTTTGCCACAATGAAAGCGCTCATTGCCCATTTTCCATTCTGCTGCCCCCTCTTGCTCTTATCTGGTGCTGCCTGAGGCGATCGCCTCACCTGGCCTCATTGGTGGTGCACCCCCTGGCCACTATGCAATGCTTTCTTCTTCCTGGGGTGGCGCTGCAGGGAAGTTGAACACAGATTACAGATGATCTGTGATGGGTTTATAATTTTGCTTCCTTGTGACACAAAGGGATCATCCTTTTAAATAAAAGTAGTAGGTGGAGTCATAAAATGTGTTTCTTTCTTCTTCATCATTTAGATCTAGAACCACAAGTAGCCTAATATTGATGATAGCAGCACCTTCTAACCATAGGGTGAATATATTACCTTAATTTACGCCCAACTTTATATTACCCTATAGTCATAGCTTTGTCCAACTTTCAAGTGTTTTTAAATAATCCCACCACCTGGACTTTTCAAGGGATGCGTCCTTAGCTGTTCCCTTACTATCCATTCTAGCTCTGTGGGTCCACCGCTGTCTTCATTGAACTTCCGCCCCCAACTCTCAGCATGAACGAGTGACTGACTGAAGCTGTGAAGTGTCCCCAAGCAACAAATTACTGTTGGCGCATAGTACTGGAGGGGACATGTCTTTGACTGCAGCAGTGTAGATGACCTCCATCCATGCCAAAAGTTTACATGCAGGGACCGAAAACGTAGTGAAAACATTGGTGGACCCACAGAGCTGGAACCAAGAGTTGGAGAGCAGGTAACTTAATTTCCCCATTGGGCGCTATTTGAAAAACACTTGACAACTCCTTCGAAAGGTTGCTTGCGTGTTTTCTTAAACTACCTGATCTCAGACAGGAATATATATGGTGTAACAGGTGGTGGACAGGAAAGGATTTATTTTGTTGTTATGTTGTTTTATTTGCAGCCTTTAATAAAATTGACCATGAGTGGCTCCGAAACCACGTTCCTGCTGTGAAGCCTTCATTCATGATGTTGCTGCCGTTGACCCCAGTAAAGAGAGATCCAGCTACATAACAAACATCACACAATCCACACCGCGATCTTCTGTCCTTAATTGCCTTATTGAGTTTGTTAATTCAGCAACAAATCCTCAAAATTTGGAATAGCAAAAGCTGATCGAAGCTTACATCAAGGGAACTCATAGAGTGATGGCGTATTGCTCGGTTATCACATTGCTTTGTTTTTTCAATTCTTAATTTTTGGGATTAAGTAATAAGGAATATATAAGCAATGCCGCAATGAATCGTTTAGATAGTGATTAATGAATGGCTGTAGAAGAACAGACCCTTGAAAGTACGGGTGGTCCAAACGTATGGAGACAGAATAAATGGAGAACGCTGGCAAGTGAGAAGGGGGCAAATCTGTAAGAGGCACTGTCTAATACAACGGCCATTTTGAAAGCTGCCATCTTGGAAACAAGTCGACATTTTCAAAATGGGAAGGGGTGCATGTGACATACATAATGATGACCCACTACAAGATAGGCTTGATGTGCTCCCCATTGTTTCATCAAGGCGACCCTCTTCTCCCATTCACAATGCAATGAGAGCAATACCGCAGCAGAAATGCTTGCTTAGGCATCCAGGATCAAGTGCTACATGTGCGCCGCTCTCTGGATTTCCACTATGTAAACCACGGAAATGAGCACAGTCTCTGTACCCTCCATTTCTGTGTCTGTAACAAAGAAAAAGTTGTTAATAACTTTGGCAGGAATAAAGGTATGGGACATTTAAGCACACATTTCGATTCCTGATTAAACATGTCACATGTACCCCTTCCCATTTGAAAATATTGACTTGGTTCCAAGACGGTGGCTTTCAAAATGGCTGGCGTGTTGGACACCGCCTTTCACACATTTGCCCCCTTCCCTTTAGTAACCACACAGACATGAAGGATAACACAGAGTAAAGCCTCATTCACATGTCAGTGTTTTGGTGAGTGATTTCCATCGGTGATTGTGAGCCAAAACCAGGACTGGAGCCTCCACAGACATAAGGTATAAGGGAAAGATCTGCTCCTGTTCTGTGTTTAGAGCCACATCTGGTTTTGGCTCAAAATCACTGATGGAAATCACTGACCAAACACTGACATGTGAATATGGCATAAGGTGGTGAGCTCTTCACTCCTAATGATGTCATCTACTTTGTTAACCCAATGGTTAAGAATTGAGAGGACTTGGATTTCCAAAGGGCTGGAATACATGATCTGGTGGTATTGATGGGATGTTTTAGAATTGATTTGCCATACATTTCCCTAGAGAGATCCAAGAGATGTAAACATATAGAACAGGAGATCAGCTCGGCCGAATATTTAGGACTTCGCATGACACTCTGTGAATCTCCTCTCAAAATGTGAACACGCCTGGGCTATCCAAAAAATATTTGCAACCGGCAGCCTTCAGCCGAATTGTATGTCCAATATACCATCACTTTCTGATCATGGGGATGCAACTGCTAGCCCTCCAAAGGCTCCAAAGTGATGCTTAAAGGCGTTTTCCATGATTACTATGGCTTTTAACAGATATGTTTATGTAGTTGCTTACCTCATATACATGTTCCCCATGCAGTCCTGTTTTCACCATGTAAACCGCTCACTCTGGTTTCTTTCCATCCTGTATTCAGCACTTCCTGTTGCAGTAACCAACCAAACCCATGATGCACTTCTGCTAGTTAGAATATAGCCCCTCCCACCTAGCTAGTTAAATAGACACTGCCCTATCACTGCCCCGCCCATGGGTATAACATCACAGTAAATAGGAAAGAGCTGCATCGACATGCATACTCACCAACGTTTCAGTTGGTAAAATCAAGGCATCTAAGCCCCGCCCCTGCGAATTCCCCGACCCACCCATCTGACATTGTTCTTCTTGTCAACCCTGTATGTGTTGCGTTTGCAATTTTTTTCTACAGTTAACTTTATTAACAGCATGACAAGGTCACAAAGAGACAGGCAACCATTTTACATATCACCTAGAAACAGGCAGCCATGTAAACACACATACAGTTAAGTAGCTGTTGAAAGTTCCACCATTGACTGATGCCATGTTTCAATTGAGCCAGGGATTTGTTAAACAGGACTGACTGATTCAGGGGCTATACCATTCTGCTGTGCAGATGAGGGTCAAAAACCTGATATAAGAAAGGTAAGTAAGCAAAATTGCAAATACAAGTAAATTTGAAAATCGTATAATTTCCTATCATATAAACAAATAAATAAATAAATAAAATAAAAATGGAATACCCCTTTAAGTAAAAACATGATACATGTGAATGGCTCTTCCATAGTTAAGAGACTGCATATCAATAAATTATTACCAGATCACCATTCACTGTGTAATCAAATCGGCTGTAACCACAGCCATGACCTAATTCTCTGAACTTAATACATCAGAGGCTTATGGAGAACGTGCCTTTATTTTAGAATGTAAAACATTTTACCTCTAATAACAGGCTGCACAGAACTGATATTTACATAAGACACATATTAGCACCATAAGCCGGCCGGCCGGGGTCCGGTCACAATTTTAATGAAATTTACCTCTACAATTGTTATCCGCGCTGTTGGTTTTATATTTTGGGGAAAAAGAAAACATTCTATGAACTTCAAGTTCGGGATGGATCCTAAGTCACCATAGAAGTATCTGGTCAAGAGACTCTTACAAAGCAATCACTTAATATCCATGTACAACTAGAACATTTTGGGTTAATTTTGCTCGTTAAAGGTTTTGGAACCGCAATGCTGCTTGTAGATGAGTTCAACTTCAGATGACGAACCTCACAAAGATCTTGGAGAAGGGAATAATTAGAAAAAGTCTGTACTTCCTTCCTTCTTGTCCATTTCTTCCTTCTTGTCATCTTTCCTATGCCTTTTTTCCCTTCCATCCTTGATTTCCTTCCTTTTGTTTTCCATTCAATTTCTTCCATCCTTCCTTCATTCACTTCCTGTTTATTCTTTCTTTTTATATTTTTAACTGTCTTCCAAACTCTGTTGTTTCTTCCCTTCTTGCCCCTTGATTCGTTCTTGTCATTCTTCCTTCATTCTTCCCCTTCTTTCTGTTCCCATTCCTCGTTGATTTCTTTCATTCCTTTTAATTTCCTTGTTTCTTTGCTTCCTTCCTTCCTTCATTTCTTTATATATTCCTTTCTTCCTCCCTTCCTTCCTTCATTTCCTTATGTCTTCCTTCCTTTCTTTATATCTTCATTCCTTCCTTCATTTCTTTATATCTTCCTTCCTTCATTCCTTCATTTCTTTATGTCTTCATTGCTTCCTTCCTATATTCCTTCCTTTATGTCTTCATTCCTATTCTTCCTTTCATTTCTTTATGTATTCCTTCCTTCCTTCATTTATTTATGTCTTCATTCCTTCCTTCCTTTATTTCTTTGTCATTATTCCTTTTCTTCCTTTCTTCATTTCTTTATGTATTCCTTCCTTCATTTCGTTATGTCTTCATTCCTTCCTTCATTTCTTTATGTCTTCATTCCTTCCTATCTTCCTTACTTCATTTTTTCTTTCCCTTCCATCCAAAGTCTGTGTTTTCTTACTGTTTTCTTACTTTCTCTTTACTTCCCCTCATTCCTCCTTTCCTTTGTTTTCAACCATTTTTCCACATGAATATTTTCTTATGGATGTGTCATCGGGGTTAATATGGAATAGTATTGAAACTTCATCCTAGTTCACTTTTTATATCCTTCCTTCCTACCTCCCTTACAAGTCCTTTTAGGTCCAAAGCTCATTTCTTTTCGTCTTTACCTTCCTTTCATTTTCAGTTCTTCATTGTAACTTTTCCAATCTTGCACATGCATAATATTCTAGTCCATATTCTTCTTCTCACTTTTCTTGAGTTTTTTCTGTTTTACATTTTTGCATGACTGGTAATATTCCTATTCTGTTCTCCTTCTATGATGTAAGAATAATTATGATTTCAAGTGTCCACCCTCCCATGTGCAGCTATTTTCATTGGGGAAACCTCCATCCACATGCTATTTTCTCGGAAAATTAAAGTGGTTGTCCACCCTGCAGAGCAGATACAAGGTGGCCATCGTGGGAGCTGCTGCTATGCAAACTCCCACAGTCCCGACCACCAGAGAGACCGGCGCTTTTTCCTGTAGTGTGCGAGCACGACCACCACTGCTGGATTGCAGGGTGGTCATAACTCCTAGAAACAAGAAGTGCATAATGTGCAAAGGAGGCAACATGGAGAATCACAATACATTAGTAAGTGCCTTGTATTAACTTTCTCTACATGATAAATGCCACTTGCTGAAGTGAGACGACACCTTTAACATTTTGGTGCTGCAGGAAAAGTTGGCACTATAAGGTATCAGTTGAAATCAATGGTCACCTAGGCGGTATACGTGGTTACAATACCTGGATACATAAATGTGATGTGTACCAGTTATTAACCCCTCTTACAATGACATTCCAGTCTACCAGTAACAAGCCCCTGGAGATACCACCATGTTCTTATGGCTGTAACTACGCGACGGTGTCTTTTCATACAGCTAGATAAACACATTCCTATTGGTTAAGTCAACATGTCCTACAGCAATCAGGACACAGCGCAAGCGCCGCATAGAAGCAATCAAAAGCAATCCAATCTCACACATTCGCCAACCCTCCTGCGCTAATTATTTGGAGTCTCACCTATGCTGAGGGCGGACGCTGAGTGACCCTGCTTAATAGGCAATTAGTGGCACGCTGAGTTAAATTCATTTCTTTGTGGTGTTCTTCCCGGCTACTGCTTCATTGTCGGGTAAATAAAGTTCCCGATGCATCCTCATGTCACTAACCTACCCACTCAACTATAGAACGCTATAGGGGTACCGTGAAGAAGTCACACCCGGGCTCTGGTGCCCTAAGGGGCCAAAATGTTTCACATAAGAAGACACCAGTATTATTAAAGGCACTCGGTAGGGGATCTATTACAGATTTTGCATCGTCAAGTAACACCTCAAGCATGAAGGGATTGGAGCTGGTATCTGTATCTGGTGAATATGGATTAATCTAGAGATTAAGAAAGGGGCAACGATAGCACACAAGCTCTACCACATTACCCTTAGTACCCTTAGCAGAGCACAGCTGCTCTCCGCTCACGTTGGCGGTCCCATTCTGGACATATGCCACCAATGGTTAAAATGAGACAACCCCTTTAATTGCGGAGAAACAATAAATCTTGTATTTATTATTTATTTATTATTTTCTGCACTTATACAGCACCACTATATTCCGCAGCACTTTACAGACATTAGCATCTCGTTGTCCCCAGTGGGGTCACAATCTATCAGTATGTCCTTGGAGTGTGGGAGGCAAACCACGCAAACACGGCGAGAACATACAAACTCCATGTAGATGTTGATCTTGGTCGGATTCAAACCTAGGAGGCTAACGCTGCAAGGCACCAGTGCTAACATGAAAAAGCTTTGCACATTTTGCGGATTTGCAGATTGTAGTGTGAAATTTGACATACTGGTATAATACCATCTAGAATGGTGCTTTTCAGGAATTAGGAGATGTCTTCAATACTGTCACTGATCACACCTTACCCATACGGCCATAACTGGGGACTTCTATGGCGAGCCACAAAGCTGGGGGTCGCGAGCCACACTTTGATTCAGCATCACCGCTTTAAGCTATTCATTATGCTGCTTTCTCCGCACTATAATATCTTCTCTCTTTTCCATACGCTCAAGCCTTCTCTTCCAGAACACAGTGATTTATGGATTATGATAAGAACCCCCACAGCTGTTCAAGCCTGTTGACGGCCATGATTACCAGCCTCAGACCCTATCAGGTTATTAATCAATCCTTCTGCAGTCTGATCCTACCCTTATAGGATAAAAATGTCACTTATCTACACAATGAGCCACAATCTGCCAAGCTCTTTCATGAGAAACCTCTCATCCTTTGGTACTTGTGTTTTCCCATCTGTCTTCTTGCAGTCTCCCGCGTTGCACACTTTCATTAGTTAAACTTTTCATCTGAAAAATAACTTTCTCGGCAATAAGGTCCTAGTCTTAGTATTCTGACGACAGCAAGCGCTGGCTGAAACAACAACATTATTTTTCTCTATTTCCATAAGCAGCAGTAAACCCTCCAGGGCCTGTTTTAGGCATGTTATAGCAGGTCATTTATAATACTTGTCACGAAGGCAAATTGCAGAAAAAAATTAAATTACAATTCTTCGGCTATTCTAAAAATGAAATCCGCACTCACTCCAATGGAGCTGAGACCGACTCAGCCAGTGACGTAGCTAGAAATGACTGGGCCCCACAGCATATTTTTGAATGTAGCCCCCCACCCCCACTAATTTTTTCGCAACCCCTTCCTTTCATGCCGCCCCCGATCCTGTGGCTAGTAAAGATCGCTCTCTCAGGCCAGGCCTGCCAGCTGTTCCATCCATTTTCTACACTGTCTATACTGTCACTGTATATAATTTCATTGTGTAATACTGTTGAGGGGGCCCGGACAAAATCTTTTAGTCCTCCTCCTCCTATGTGGGCAAAGCAGCCGCTTCCCCTATAGTTAAGCCCCTGGACGCAGCCATAAAGGAGTCTAAATTCTTCAAAAAAGATTCTCGAAACACCTAACCTAGGTAGTAATCATTGCTGTATTAGTACAGCAGGAGCGGATAACCATAGGACAATGAAAATGGTCCCTGCTGGAAAAATTCTTTTTCAGTTGGGGGCAGTCCAAAAACAGCTGCTGGTAGGGTTCATAGGGCCTAGTCCTTTCATGGGGTAAGGAGACTAGAATTGAGAGCTCAGACTTTTTACCACTGTAAACGAATAAGATATTTTTTTATGATTATCTTAAGGGTGAATATATGAGCTTCAAAAACCCAACTACAACTAGTGGAGAAAAATGAATGTGGAAAGACAAGTATGCAGTGGTTTTTCAAATCTGCAGCATGCTTATTATGTTTTCCTATTTTTACCACGAATCTCACCCATTCAGTGTATGGAGTAAAATCCACAACTAACACATGCTTCAGCTCTGCAGGCCACTGAATGTTTTCACCACATGTTGATGTTCTTCTAAAGTCATGTGTCACATTCCACCCCAAGTGTCCCATACAAGAGAAGAACCTTCCCATAATTTGGTCACTGGTGAAGCTGGCCATTCACTTTAGATGATTGTCGTCGAGATCCGCCAATTTTGGCACGATCAATCTAGCATTTAATGTGTATGGGGGCCTTCTGACTGTCTCACAAAGGCAGATGTCGGGGGAGATGTCCTCTCCACTTTGATTGACAGAACAAGGCAATGTAAACATGATCACACCTGTTCCTGACTTCTCCTAAAGTAAAAAGGATGTGGAGGTTGCAGACAGAGCAGAGTCTCTAGGTGTAATGGCATCGCCCCTGTTGCTCCTAGAGGCCCATTTGCATATAGTAATATGAACATGGAACCAACACAGATGCCTTCAGCTGCCAAGCGCACATACAACAGGTCAGCCAGTGTCATAGGTACAAATCTTGTGACTTTAAATTTTGGTGCATTCTCATAAATCACATAAAGGAATCAATAAGGCATCTTCTCTAGGATTAACAAGGTCATCTGATATGGGGGTCTTCATAGATGCAGACATCTCATGAGGACTGGTGACAATTGTCAACTTTATTTTTTCAAAAACTGCTACAAGATTTTTCAGACTTGGTTCTTTCAAGCAATTATCCAGGAATATGGATTGTATTGCTTTATCATTGGATCAGTAAAGAGATGATGCATTTCAAGTATAAATCATCTCGACTATAATACAGAATTGTAATTTCCCTGAAGAACACAGAAGAAACACTGAGATAACTAAATACTGAGATTTCTTATCACGTATTTTAGTTGCTTTGCCATTAAATGGCACGATTAATCTTGATGATGGCATGACCGGGGGTTGTTTTAGAGATGTTCTTAATACAAAGTAGAAGAGTATTTTAGTGGGTGGTTAAGATGGGACATACATAAAGACCATATTTGAAGTTGGGTAGGGTTCTTTCACACGGGCAGATTTTCTACCCATAACAAGCATCAATCAACAATATGCAAGTCGAACGGTGCTCATAATTAATTTCATGAGGGTAAACCAACGTTGAGCCAAAAGCTGATCTGTTTACATAGGATAGTGATCAGGAGCAAGTGTTGGAATGAGTTCTCGTTTAGGTTATCTTTGCCCTAAAAAAAAAAAGCCTTAAGATGAGCAAATCGGCTTCTGTTTCTGGTGGTTGTCCTTTGGATCAACTGAATAATAGGTTAAATTAGATGGACTTTTTTCATGTATTTTCTCACATAGACCATGGAAGCCTTAACTTTGGAAGCACTTGCTTGTGAGTGTTGAGAGTAGCGTAGTGGTGGCATCAGTGAGGGAGGAAGTATTTTTTTCACTCCCTAAGAACCCAAAAAAGTTTTTGTTGAAATCTCTGGAAGTACAGGATATCTCAGGATATTCCATAAAAGTTGGATATGTGGGTGTTCATAGAATTTGTCTCAAATGCCTGACAGGTGGGAGCAAATTAGCACCCATCCAGAAGGAAGAAAACTGTCTCCTTAATACCAGCTATAGGTGGGTCAATATTTGACCCATTAAAGGGAGCCTCAAAACATGACTATGGCAGGGGCGGGCTGACAACTCATGGGCCCCGTGCAATAGGAGATTATGGGGCCCCTGTGTCCTGCCCACCCTCAAGCCACACCCACACACAGCCCCACCCATATATTGCATCACCCACATAACCTACACTTGGTACAGAATTTCTCTTTACCACCCCCCCCCCCCCCCACACACACACACCTTTTCCAACCACCCAGCAGCCTTACTCACATAAAACAAGTAATATATAAAATATAGCTTATAGTGAATTACTGTAAATACTTCCAGTTCTGAAGACTCCAGCAGGCTCAGGATCAGTGCTCTGGGCAGGGGGCAGCTGGGCTCAGGGCTGTAAGTGGGCACCTCTCTGCAGTTCAGGAGACCTATAAGAGGCACCTAGGTTTTAGAGGGGGACAATAAGAAAAAAAATATTTTTCATTACCATTACACCTCAGGTCAGACTCCCAATCAGACCCCCAATGTTATTCAGACCTCAGCTGAAAGCCCCAATCAGACCCCAATGTAAATAAGACCTCAAATCAGACCCCCAATCAGACCTCAGCTCAGACCCCAATGTAAATTACCCCCAATCAGACCTCAGATGAGAGCCCATGCCTCTCATTAGCCCCCATTATCAGCCCTTATGCTTCTCATCAGCCCCCATTATGCCTCTCAGCCCCCATTATGCGCCTCTCGGTCCCCATTATGCCTCTCAGCCCCCATTATGTCTCTCAGCCAGCCCCCATTATGTCTTTCAGTCCGCAGATTATGTGCCCCTCACAGTAGTTATGCCCAAAAATGTGCCTCCCTCACAGTAGTTATGCCCAGATATGTACCCCTCACAGTAGTTATGTCAGATTATGTGCCCCTCACAGTAGTTATGTCAGATTATGTGCCCCCTCACAGTAGTTATGCCAGATTATGTGACTCCTCATAGTAGTTATGCCAGATTATGTGCCCACTCACAGCAGTTCTGCCAAATAATGTGCCTCTTCACAGTAGTTATGCTAGATTATGTGCCTCTCGCAGTAGTTATGCCAGATTATGTGCCCCTCACAGTAATTATGCCAGATTATGTGCCCCTCACAGTAGATATGCCCAGATATGTGCCCCTCACAGTAGATATGCCCAGATATGTGCCCCTCACAGTAGTTATGCCCAGATATGTGCCCCCTCACAGTAGATATGCCCACATATGTGCCCCCTCACAGTAGTTATGTCAGATTATGTGCCCCCTCACAGTAGTTATGCCAGATTATGTGCCCCCTCACAGTAGTTATGCCAAATTATGTGCCCACTCACAGTAGTTCTGCCAAATGATGTGCCTCTTCACAGTAGATATGCTAGATTATGTACCCCCTCACAGTGGTTATGGCCAGATATGTTCCCCCATATAGTAGTTATGCCAGATATGTGCCCCCTCAAATTAGTTATGCCCACAGCCCCTTCACAGTAGTTGTTGCTCCCAGTCTGCAGCTTTATAAAAAAAAAACAAAAAAAAACACATACTTACCTTTTTTCCTGATGACGCACTCCCACACTCACATCGCACTGCTGGCTGTGCTGGAGGCCGATTCCCGGATCTTCAGCGCTCCTCCTACAGCCAGCAGTGTGATGTGTGGCCAGCAGGGGGAGCACTCAGAAGAACAGTGAAGCAGGGAACAGAGAGCGCTTCCTGCTTCGCTATGGAAACAACAGCCCGGCAGTGACAAGAACTGCCAGGACTATCCAAACGCAAGAGACTCCTATCTGTAGACAGCTGTTTCTGGGTTCTTCTCGCTCATCAGTACAGAACGTGGTACTGGTTGGCAGAGTGTGAAGTCTTTGAGGTAGTTGACAGCCATGTTTCAAGGCTCTCCAATTGGTCGGACATTGATTTACCTGTAGGTGGCTTCTCCGAGCATAGCCTGTAAGATTCCCTACACCAGCTGGTGGTCTCCACTCTGAAAGGAGAAATATTTGCCCTAAGTGATCGGTGGGAGTTTATAGAATATGCCATGAATGTCTGAAAAGTGCTGGTTGGTAGAATGCCATAAATGTCTGATAGGGGAAGTTCCTTGAAATATGCCTTGATTGGCTGATAAATAGGGGTCCTTAGAAAATGCCATACATATCGGATAGGTAGGGCCCATAGCCTATGCCATAAATTCCATGGCTTTTTCCATAGTTCCCACAGTCTTTAATGGTGAGAGCCATGCACTAAGTTTCTCCTGTTATTCTTCCCTCTTGTGTCTACAACATCCTACGGGACCCCTGTCCTCCTGACAGGTGCATGTGCCATAGGCGGACCCATAAAATTCTGCCGGTTCATTGGGAAATTCGTTGTACAAAATGTATAATAAAAATTAACCGGATCACAGTGAAAATATGTGAGCCATGCAGATAACTGTCGTTCGGCACTTGGGTAATGGTATAGAAGATGTTTACCAGGATGTTGTGATAGTTCCTCGCTTTAATTACAGGCTGCCTAATTACAATGTTCTGACAGTAAAGGTTGAGAAGAGAAATAGGTAATAGAATGTAAGGCAGAATTGAGACGCGTCAGTGAGCCGCTCATACATTTGTCACGGCTTTGTGGTTTGCGCCTGTTTTACAACACATTTTACTTGTGTACCTTTTCCCTTCTTGCTACATCCATTAGCGTTCAGCAGGACTTCATTCGATTGAACGCAACTATTTATTTAACAGTCTGATGCACCATACCGGAATGGAATTATGTATGAGAAATTTACATTTCGTGCCTCGCACCTCTTGTCGTAAGTCACTGCTGCTCATTTTTATATCACATTTTAGACAATTTTTGTTACTGGAGAAGGTTATGCCATGATTGATGTAAAACATGAAAATCAGACATCATGTAGTACATGAGACAATATGTTTCTAACAAAGCTAGAACCTCACATGGGTCCTGAGATCTCCACATTCACTGCTCAAATTGCTCTACTAGATTATCTTCAGCCTGGCAGCTCAGGGGATGTGTCCTTTCTGCTGCAGTTCTCTCTTTGTAACTGCCAAAGGGTCTAACAGAACATATGGTTGGTGGTTGCTGAATATTTAAGCTGACCATGTTTGACCAGCTCTGTGAGACAGATAAAAAAAAAATAAGGAAGAGAGCAAACAACAGGCGGCGCTATACAAATACATTTTATTCAGTAGCTCACTGGCTATATTACATTTTTAATTACATGCAGTTACCAAAGTATTCAGACCTAGCTGCTGGTTTGAAAAATGTAGAATATGTTTCGTGACACAACCCCTTTAAGTGAGTTATTGAATCCAGCCAGAAGCTCAGCGGACAAACAAGGAGGTTTCAGAGAAAGGAAAAGCACCTGCATTGAGGCTACGGACTTCACTGCATATTGTGGGAGCTTATAAGCTTCAGGCTTCCCATCACATAGAAGAACAGCCTGATCACCTGTTTAGAGGAGATACTGATATAAGTAAGGGGTCATTCACATAGCCATAAGCACCAGTGCAAATCCTGTATTGCGTCGCGGACCCATTGACGTGTATGGGTCCGCCATCTGCAATATACGGCAAAAGATAGGACATGTTTGATCATTTTTTGCGGTGAGGAGGCACAGACCCAAAAGCCCACAGAAGCGTTTTGTAGTGCTTCTGTGGGCTTTCAATCCGTGCCTCCGCACAGCGCTGTATCTTTCAGATTGTGGATCAATACAAGTTTGCAGCCCTCAATACGGGCATGGACGGCCTACAGAAGGGCAAATAAGCCCTAAGAGTAATAAATTGCTGATTAACAGAGAAACCAGCCTCCCATATACAGCGCTGGGAACTACATATGCCAACTGGAAAGGCTGCATTTAATTTGTGCAGTGACTGTGTGAATCGTTCACTGATTGCTGCAGTAAAGTACAGTGGACTTGTGGCACTAAAACCAGGTTTTAGCATTGTTTGCACCAACATCTGCGCTGCTGTCACCTCGCTTTAGAGAACCCTGCTTTGCACCTCAAATTCTAGCACCACCAATTGCACCCCACCTAACTCCAGGCAGGAGCCCCAAAACCAGGTTGTGCCCCGAAGGGAAGAAGAGGTGCGCCCTTCTCATAACTGTAAGGCCAAGGGAGCATCCGGACTGTGAGTGCGACTACTCCCATCCTCCACGTCGCCCCTGTGGCTCTCTACAATACTTACCTGCTCTGTTCCAGCTCCATCGCTCCCTGGCTGTCTTCACTGGTGTTCCAGTCTCCGTCTGTCAACTTCTGCATGGGCAGGGCCACGTGCACCACTGCAGCCATTGACTGGCCTCAGCACTGACATGTGCCCACGTGCCACTTGGAGACACATCACCTCTGAGACCAGTAATTGGCTGCAACGGCACATGTGACCTCATCTGTGTGGAAGTTGGCAGATAAGGACCAGAAAACCGGCAAAGGGGGGCAAGTATCTGGAAAGGAGCGGTGGCTGGCAGACAAGTATGGATTTTTCGACAGGTACACCTGACTGGAGGGCAAATGTAAAAAAAAAAAAATCCTCATGGTGCATCTTTAAGTCTAACACTTCTGCCTTGAGACGTTTCTCCACTTTCTACGCCACTCTTTTGCGGGATTCCAATTGTTTTGTGACTCTTTAAAAAGTTGCAAAGTTGATGATGCAGCTTGAATTGCAGCGCAGTGTAAAAATGCAAAATGGCGCCAATTTTTTTCAACGCAAAGATGCCACATTTTGTGACTTTTTGAAGCAAGAGTTCTGGAGTGCCGGGTGTGATACGTACCCCCCATAAAGACAAGACAACAAGACGCATCAAGTGACATTACGCCACCAGTAAGCGGCCTCATTATTATTGATCTAGTCACTGTTCCGACTGCATTGTCAGTAATATCTCTGGGTGAAAGTCCTAGGATATAGATATTGTATTTGATGATTTCGCTCCACCCGGGGTTACCATGACAACGCTGCATCTGACGGCAGAAGGGGGCATGTTGCCATCACAATCTCTCAGTAGTGCAGCCTCAGGCTGTGGGCCTGCAACTTCAAACATCATATCTCGGCATAAACGCAAGAGATTAGTCACGTTAATGTGTGCCGAAGAGTTTGGGTCAATAGTCCTGTTTTTGGACTGCTTCATTTTTTTCAGTGCTAGTCTGGTGAAAAAGAAGATAGGACATCTGAAAAGGTTTGTAAAAATGAGTGCAAAAGGAGGAGGAGCCAAAAACACCCGATCAGACCTGCCCGAGACACACGGCGGCTCTTACCTGGTTCTCACACAGGTCATTGCACTGGTTCCCCTCCCCCCCACCTTATCCGTGTGGCGGTGTATTTGCAGATCCCGTCCTGTTCTTTGAGGATTCTCAGTGTTTGTTGCATTTTCCGCTGTTTTATCTTAATGGATTAGGTGCCAGCTATTTATCCGCGCTGCGCAGAGCCCAGAACACAGTGTACAAAACTTTACCAGGGAACACTCAAAAAACAGATTTCATCTCCTCTCTCTGTTGTCTTTCCAAGTTTCGCTGTCCCATCTGTCCGTCTTTCTCATCCACGCTTATTGCTAACATATTGCTAACTTTAGACAGGATTTCTGCTTTTAAGATTTTTTGAGATTCAGATACGTTGGAACGTCTCAGCCGTGGGTTTACTTAAAGGACCACTCTAGGCTATAATAACTAGGTCAGGAGGGAGGAATTCCAAGAACATCCCTGTGCCATATCCCACCCATAAGTCTTACTGGGCACCGTTTCTCCTTGTGGAGAGGTCCAGAACTGTCATAGGGGGTATTACAGTCAAAGCAATGCTTCCTGGGAAAAAAGGATATGCAGATTGCCCTATGTATAACACAGTTTATTAGTGCAGTACCCCAGAACTGGGGGAACTCGAAGTGTATATAGTTTATATTGTTTTATATTGCTATTATGTATTAAATTGTTATGTATTTTTGTCATTTGACTATATCTATCAATAAGGTATGGGGGGCAAGGGTTGGCAAGGAATAGGGCTAACCTCCGTGTTCCTCCGCTCTTGGTAGGAGTGGGATAGTCCTGCTTCCTTCCAGGAGGGAAAGTTCCTGTAAAACAAAGAAGAGAGAACAAGAGCTCAAAACCTATCCTCAAGTAAAGAATTGAGAAGTCAGGCAGTAGAGTGACCAGCTAACACCTGCATCAAAGACACTGCTGTCAGGTGAGGGACTACAGCTAAGACACCTATCACCCAGAATACTAGTGCTAAATTGCAGCCGTCCAATCTGCCTCCATATCCTTACTGGTACCAGAAAAATGCACTTTAAATCAGCTGCTATTGAATGTACCTAAGGTTTTACGTTGCACTTAAAAGAGACTTTTTTATGTCTAATTCTGGCCTTATTCTTTAATGCTACATTTCTACTGCATTGATCCTGAATATATTATATGTTCTTATTTTGATATGTTGCCCCATAAAGAACATTTTAAGAGTTTGGCCTCTGTCAAGGTTCTGAAAAGGAGAAGAAAGTTTGCAGTCATTGTTGGCCTGACTGACAGTACTCTAGACCTCATGACCAGAGGAGGCCTGCAGCCCCTAGTAAACTTCATGCGATAAGTGGTCAACAAATGCAGATTCATAAAACCAAGTATATCGTAACTCATGCCCAGGGGCCTTATCAATATATGCGTGTTCTTGAATGAACATAAATTGATTACTTTTGGAACTCTAGAGGGCTGGGCAAGGGGAATGTTCATGTAGTACCCCAGAATAGGGTACTTTCAAACTGTTCTTGGTATGATGTTATTTAATTTGTTCATTCTTTGTATTATGCTTTTTATGTGTTCCCAAAAGCTGTCTGTAGGTGGCACTGTGAATTATGCCCTGACTCAGCAGAAGGAATTAGCTTTCCCCTCTCAGGGGCTTTCTAGTCAGGATTGCATCAGTCACTTCAGAGTTTTAGTTCTGCTTACCATTCAGGGCAGATGCTATGACAGCTCCAAGAGAATCATCAATCCTGTTGAAAAAACAATCCCTAAGGGAAAGCTGGAGAAGGTATTCATAGACTGTTCAGGATCACAAGACCATGTGTGCTGGCAAGTTTTTTCTGTTTATGTCTGTAGAGACTTTGCTGCTTGTAAAAGGGTTAATAGTTAAGGGAACTTTTCACACTTAGGTAACGGTTTGGCAAACCATTTGACGATCTGCATCCCTCAGTCTGGACATTGCAGAGCTCATTGTGAGACTTTTTGCATGTGGATGGTTTATATTCTCTTGCGCCTACCACACTTTCTTGCTATGTGTGTGGATGGTTTGTAGTCTGTGACCATCTTGGAGAGGTTGCGTGTTTAGAATCAACACAGGTACACACTTATTATCATTATTGTTGCTGTTTGCTAATACACAGCTATTGGGAAGAGACTGCGCTCTGACTTGCCTTCGAACTGTGTCTTGATATACCGTAGTTGGATGTACTACAACTCCCATTCTGATTTAAAGACTTCAATCGGCCTTCTTACTAACTTCAGCAGCATTCACTAGTCGCAACACCACCTCATATCCTGTCTTGCATCCGTACAACACACATAACACCAAGGGCACCCCAACTACGATCAGACAGGAGACCCAACATTAGGATAACCTCCTGAGGGAAGAAATGGTGCGCCTTCCTATCACTGCCCCGGCACTAGGGAACATTGGTGTGAAGAAAGCCATTGTGAATGAGTATTGCAGCCAGAGTCACTACCAATTTCATCCTCAGCTCATCCTGGGCTTCTAGTAGTCAGATTGCTAGGGATTGATGGAGAATGGTTGTCCATCCAACAGCTATCATGCTGAACCTTAGGGTCCAATCTGGGCATTCTGAAATGTCATCAGCAAAGGAGTTTGTCCTGCTCCTGGATCATTGATAACTTAACATGGAAGCAACACTTTTAATACATGACCCTCATCTAATTCTTCTTATGTTCTTCATGGTTTCTCCAGTGTGACCTCTCTCTCTAATAAGCATGTCCTTCTAATCTTCTTCGTTCCGTCCTCTGCAGTAGACACATTCTCCCTTGTTCCTGTCTTCTCCAGCTCATTATTATCTCTTGGCCGCCTCGCCTATCCTTACAAATAAACATAAGATGAAAGGTTTAGTGATGCCCTTTATAAATGTCCTTGAACTTTAGCTGCCATGACAACAGTACTGTTCCATCAGAAGCCACCTATCCTATCCCCCATCACACCCTCACCTTGCCAGGCTCACATCTAAATACAGAACTGAACATCCAAATGTTACCAATTTGTGACGTGATCTGATAAATGACCATGGATGCAGAAGAGCTGAATTAGTCTTAGGTATACAGACGACTTCATCTATGCACACAAAAACAATGGCAAGACTGGAGATGCAGGGAGCGATGGGCGAATAAGAGTTGTCCAATAGAAGGACTCTATCTGAGAGATGATCTAGACTGAAAATTGAAGATATGTGAGTCTATATTAGTCATGCAGTTGTCAGACATAATCATGTGTGCATTGTATTCCAGCCTATTATCCCGTACATTGTTTCTTCTCTACATTTGACTCAACCCAAAAGACAATAGACTTTAATTAGATGGAGCAGAATTACTGGGGTGACCTCTGTATAGGAGAATAGACTTCTACTCTGGAGTAATTACAGTTTGCACACATCTTCGTGGCATAAGTCCTGGGTGCCCTATATGAGGGCAGATGGTTGGGGGAAGACGGCATGAACAGAAGCTCCATACTGATTTTACACCACAGTAGATGCCGCATCCTCCACACATACAGCTGAGTGTCAAGCATAGCCCCGTCTCTAGGGGAGCCTGCTGAGGATAATGCATGTTATCAGGAATGTTCACAAGCCATTGCGGTTGTATGTGTTCAGAGATAATGTATCCTGATCTGAAGGAAGGGTTGCGCGGTGACTATCCTGCTCAGTCCTGAAGGAATAGAGTTGACTGGGGGTACTTACATCCTCTAGTATAAAACCATGAAAGGGGTTTTCCAGGAATATTAATGGAAGCCTCCTAGCCTGCTTCCCCTACTGAAAGGTTCATACTTACCTGTAGTGATGACCGAACATCAGCCGGGACAAGAACATCAGCCGGGACAATTCGCGAACGCGCGTTCACGATCAAATGTTCGCGAACCGCCACTTTAATGGCAGGCGAACCTGAAAAACATTCAGGTCATATTTGCAGCCAGCAAACACTTACTAGAAGTACACAAATAGTCCCACAACATGGACAGTGATATACCAGAGGTGGACATTGGCAAAAATTCCCACAAAAACCATGTATTTTAATAAGGGGCCATTTTTATGCGTCTTAAAGGGAAACTCTCAAAAATGTGCCCTGCCGGAGCCTAGCAATTTTTATTTCCTATCGGTTTGATGTATACAAATATGCAGCACTCCACATTTTTGTATCCTGCAGAGTCCATTAAAAAAATGCATACGTTAACGTAATTTTTTTTTCTACCATGGAACTGTATGGTGAACGGAACTGTACGGCATCAGTCTGAGGCATCTGTTAACGCATACATTTTTGGTATGCATTAAATGGATGGCAAAATAGGATGTGAACCCAGCCCTAGTGTCAGAATAAGCACCAGTACACAGGGGAGCAGCATGGCGGAGAGGGGAGGCCGCCATGTACTGACAGAGCGCTACCTGGTCCTGGTGGTCAGGGATGAGGACTGTGCTTCCCAAGGATCATTTTCTACTGGGAAATACAGGGCACAGTATAATACACTAGAATCTATATAATATAAAGATATTAGCCCTACCCCCGAATAATAATACAATTAGGTGGTCATTTATTATATAGAAATACGTCTATGTTAGGCGTATTTCTGACACAGATTGTGGCGCAAAGGTCCTTAGCACCTGCAATCTGCATATTTTTCTCGCTCATGCCAGGTCTAAAAAAGGATGGCGTGGGCAGGGAAAGGGATACAGTTATGGCCATCCAGTTATTGGATACCACCGCCATACATTGACCGGATAACACCTCTGTACAGTGACCGGATAACACCGCCATACCGTGTCCGGATCAAAGGGTATAAGAGGGCACAGTACAGGGAATGACTAGGGGCACTGTACAGGGTGTGGTAAGAGGGCACAATGCAGGGTATAAGGGGGCACAGTACGGAATGAGGGGCACAGTCACATGACCCTGTGACATTAGAAGGTCCTTATGGTGAATGCAGTTCATACGCCACCATAATGAGAGGCAGAGGAGTGAGACAGGGGTGTGTCTAGAGATAAAAAATGTAACTGTCGGCCAGTACAGGCCCCAAAAATTAGGCAATAAGCATTCACCTGACAGCACTGTGGATTCTGTGGCTGGAGGTACATTAGGCGGTCACACGATAAATATGTCACTGTAGGCCAGTACAGGCCCCAAAAATTAGGCATTCACATGACATAAAAGGCCTTTTATTCTGCTGTATATACATAAGGCAAGGACCATTCTTTGTTCTGTGTGATGGCGAATATGTGTGGGCTGGCATGAGGAAATTCAATTACACGTGGTCATCATAGGTGTTGAATTCCTCCGAGATCCATGCCTCATTCATTTTAAAAAATGTGAGGTAGTCCACACTGTCGTGAGCTAGACAAGTGCGCTTATTGGTCACGATCCCTCTGCTGTGCTGAACATCCTTTCGGACAGGACACTCGACGAGGAGCAAGCTAAGAGTTCCATGGAAAATTGTGCCAGCTCTGGCTACAGGTCAAGCCTGCACACCCAGTAGACAAGGGGTTCCACTCTTCTCAGATCGTCCACATCGGCCGTTAACCCAATGTAGTCGGACACCTGTCGGTCTAGGAGTTTCCTGAGGCTGTATCCTGAGGGCGGCTGTGGATGGGTTGGCTGTAAGAATGATCTCATATCCAAAGTGACCAACACATCTTCAAACCGCCCTCTTTTTGCAGGCGCGGTAGGATTGGTACCCGCACCTGTTTCGCTGTGGGTGGAAATTCCTCTGCCAGTGCCCGCAACAGCAGAATGCAGCATCTCTCGCAGCAAGGCCTGGAAATGCTGCATTCTGACAGCCCTCTCCGATGCTGGTAACATGTCCACCATTTTTTGTTTGTACCGGGGGTCTAAGTACGTTGCCACCCAGTACAGGTCCTTGACCTTTATGCTTTTTGTACGGGGGTCCCTCTTCAAACACTGGAGCATGAAGGCCCCCATTTGCACTAAATTGGAAGTGGTGGAGCGCCCTGGCTCCTCGGTCTCCTCCCCCCAGCCACGGACAACACCAGGGATCCCCGAAAAGCCTGCTCTTCTTGCTCCTCCTACTCCTCCTCTCCCCGGACACCATCCTCCTCTGACTCCTCTTCAGACTCCTGTTGACTTGTCTCAGATGAAGTAGCCCCCACCTGGGAATTCATTCAGCATTGCAGCAACTTCCTCATCTTCCAGCTCCTGCTTCTCGACAGCTTGATGAATGACACGACGCAATGCACGCTCCAGAAAGAAGGCGTAAGGTACGATGTCACTGATGGCGCCCTGGCTGCGACTGACCAGTTTGGTGATCTCATCAAATGGCCACAGAAGTCTGCATGCGTCATGCATGAGCAGCCACTGGCACGGTGAAAACAAAACAAGCTCCTTAGAACCTGTCCTGCTGCAGAGTTCGTACAGGTAGTCATTAACGGCAAGTTTCTGCTGGAGAAGCCTATCAAGCATATACAAGGTGGAGTTCCAGCGCGTCAGGCAGTCACAAATCAGACGTCTGACGGGCAGGTGGTGTCGCCGCTGAAAGTTAGCAAGGCGAGCCATGGCCGTGTAAGATCTTCTACAATGGCTAGAGATTTTCCTGGCCTGCCTCAAGATGTCCTGGACCCCGGGGTATTTGGCAATGAATCGCTGCACGACTAAGTTCAGGACGTGTGCCATGCACGGCACGTGTCTTTTTGCCCTATTTCAGTGCGCTCAGCAGATTGGCATCATGGTCTCACACCACTTTACCAACTGTCCAATTGAGCAGGGTTAGCCACTGATCGGCCTGTGACCGCAGAGCTGAAAGCAGTGCAGGACCAGTGTGGCTCTTGGCTTCCAGGCACAACAGTCGCAGCACAGCATGGCAACGTCTCACCTGGCATGTCAAATAGGTTCTGGGGAGCTTGGGGGGTGCAGCGGAAGAGGCGGTAGCGGTGGAAAAGGAGGAGTCAGCCGAGGAGGAGATGGAGGATGGAGTAGAAGGAGGAGAAGAAGGGGCCGGCATGCATGCAATCCCTAGCGGTAACACCAAATCCACACGGGTGCAATGGGTTACATGCTTGATGGCCGTCAGAAAGTTCACTCAGTGGGCAGTAAAAGTTATGTACCTTCCCTGCCTGTGTTTGCTAGACCACGTGTCTGTGATCAGATGTATCTTGGCACCGACACTGTGTGCCAGAGATAGATTAACTTGCCCCTGAAAGTGGCCATATAGTTCAGTGATGCCCTTCAGGGAGAAATATTTCCTTCTGGGGACCTTCCATTGCATTGTGCCAATGGCCACAAATTTTCTAAAGGCCTCTGAGTCCACCAATTTATATGGCAGTAGTTGGCGGGCTAGCAGTTCCGACAAGCCAGTGGTCAGCCGTTGAGCAAGAGGATTATGCGGCGACATATTTTTTTTTCGCTCAAACAATAACGCCGGGAGTGTGGCTTTGTGGGTTCAGACGGCGTTGCTCCCACTGGGCTCGGTGATGGGAGGCCAGGTGCCTTCTTAAGGCGGTCGTCCCTAGTTGTGTGTTGGCCTTACGGCGACTTATGCGTTGACAGCACAGGCTGCAGATGGCAACACTATCGTCAGCAGCTGACAAAGCCCACACTGCGGAGCCATGTGCCGGCATCCTGGGAGCGCAAGATGTGACCGTGCATGGTGAATGGCTCGCTGCAGACACATTTGTAGTCTGCTTTTTGCCTCCTGTGCACTGCGAGTTCTGCCTGCTTCTCCTCCTTCTCCTCTCTATCTGCTGCTCTGTCTCTCCCTCTAAACTCTCCTCCTCTTCCTCTCTTGTGGGCACCTACGTGACATCCATCGACATGTCATCATTGTAACCTTTACCACCACTGACATTAGAGATCTCGGAGTAGGCAGCAACAGCGGGGACCACCGTCCTTGTCATACTGCTGGGTGGCGGCCATTGCTACCTCCTCTTCCTCATCCGATGCCAAGAATGGCTGCGCATCGGTAAGGTCTGGGAATGGATGGGAAAATAATTCTTCTGACTCGAGTGGAGGGGCTATGGTGGTGGTGGTGTCTTTGGGGGTGCACACAGCAGAGAGTGAGGAGGGTACTGATACAGAGGATGAGGAGGGTGCAGAAGCGGAAGGCTGAGTGAGCCACTCAACCAACTCTGGTGCGTCCTTTGACGTAATCGCACGCACCTTCTCCAAATTTCCACTTAGGCTTCGGCCTGGTGCACCTGCCCGACCCCTACCACCCCTGCTGAAGCCTCTTTCTCTGCCTGTCATTTTTAAAATGACCCTGTGCCAGAGTCCCTAGAGAAGAGCAGTATTTGTGGAAGCTGATATATGGCAGGCCTCAATCAGTTGTTAGTTGAAGCTGGTATAGCACCCTCAAGCAGTAATTTTGTGGACGCAGGTATATGGAAAACCTCAATCACTATTTTGTGGAAGCTGATATATGGCAGGCCTCAATCAGTATTTTCTGGAAGCATACAAATGCACTATTATATACTTTCTATGTTAGAAAGTATATTATAAGTATATCACACCCCTGTATGTATCACACCTATAGATAGCACAACGTTACCAGTCCTTAAAATGACTTTTGTGGCCCTATTAGCTAGCATTTGGTGTCCCTAAGTTCCTAACAGCCTGTCCCTGCTCCAAAATGCAACCTCTCCCTACGCTGGCAAAACATAATGTAAAATGACTGCCAGATTGAGTTCTGTTATAAGGTTGAGGATGTGTCCATGTGCTGAAATGTCTCAATTGTCTGCCCCTGTCCCACCTGATGGATGTGTCATGGGTCAAAGTTCGGCACAATGCAAAAGAACATGTCGCCATATGTTCATATGTTCGGCGGATCGTGAACGTGCAAAGTTCTCCGTGAATTGACTGCTGGGCGAACCGCAAGGCCATCACTACCTACCTGCTCTCCACCACACCGGTTCTATGTGATGGCTCCTTCTTGTCCATCTTCCAGCTTTTTTTCTTCTGGCCAGGCATGGACATGGTCACTGGCGCTGCTGCAGACAATGAGTGAGCGTTGAAGCTAATCATTGGCTTCAGTGGCACAGAGGACTATGTCCATGGTCCAGCCAGAAGAGCACAAGCCAGGGACTGGAAGATGGAGGAACAGGAGCCAGTGCCCAGGACAGCAGGGAGCAGGTAAGTATGAATCGTTCAGTAAGTACTGCAGGCTAGGGGCCTTTCATATATTCCTAATATTCCTAGAAAATCCATTTAAGACAAGGGAATATCTTTAGCAGGGCACATGCTATTCAAGAATTGTAATCTATCAACTTTTTTATAAATTTTTTGGTGTTGTTTTACTACATTTTTTTTGTCAAAATCTATATATAATATAGTCACTGTGTTTTCACATTAGATTGACACTTTCTGGCACTTTTCAGCTTGTGCTGTGTACATAGGGGGCAGGGTTGCAAGGCATCTCATGATCAGGAGGATTATAATGAAAGGTAATCCCTCCTCCGCAACCCGTCCTCCCTTTCCCCCTCTCCCAGTAGAGCACGCTCACTACACTGTCCTTTACAATTCAATGAATCGTTCTCTACTCTTTAGGCGACTGCTGTAAAACAAACCTCTGGGACTGCTGTTGCAAAAAGCCAGGCAAATAGGCTGTCATTATAATTATAAAATAATTTAGAATTTTAAAAATTACATATAACATAAAAATGATGATTTTGTTTCATGGGATATTTATAATTAGTACATTGGTTGACTCATTCTGTTCAACTCCTCTTAACAATTCTCTTGTAAACACTGTGCAACCATACTGTACATCTTCCTAATGACAGGGTCTCCACTCTCTTGATGATTGTCTTCTCCTTCTTTCATTTCTTTATATGCGTGCATTACCTGCTGCTCTTCTTCTCATATATCACAATACAGAGATGTAGCTAAGGTTTCCATGACCTTTGGTTTCCCCAGCTATAGCCCTTGCAGGACACAGGTTTCCAACTTCTTTAATGTTACTTGACCAAAACCATTGACTCTGCTTATGCTATTGATTTATTCTGTATATAGTGTTGGAGCAAGAAACCCAATTGCTATAAAAAGAAAAGTTTTTCTCCATCTTATTACTTCAGAAACAGCTTTATCAGTCCTAGATAGCCTTAGTGAGGAGGCAAACTGTAGTAGGTAAACCATGGAAAAAACTGAAGGCCCATACTAGTACCACCATTATCACATGAAGACCGGGAATTTCCAAACCTCACAAAAAGATCTACCAACAGTAGCTTCCTTGCTTGTTCAAAGTTTCCAGTACCTAGCATGCTTGTTATGCCTGTTGGCTGAACCTGCTCATGTCCACAGGATAGACTGACCATCTAATATGAAAGGAGGCCTCCCAAGAGAGGCAGATGTTGGGGGAGAGAAGGGTTGATCAAGTTGGAGCTCATCATGCCCAATTATTTTGTTCTTGGGGAGACAAGCCTCCATCAGAGGTATCTGGCAGCGTTTTTTTCCTCTGTTCGGCCCACATCTATCTAATGTATATGACCAGCCTTAGTTTTTTTAGTTGACCTTCTATTTCACATATGATTAAAAGAATCTTTGGTCGCCACCATAATATGAATCTGTTATCCTGGAGGCAACATAGACGTTAAATCTGCCAATGAGACCTGAGCACTGGACATGATGTAATTCTGTTGAAATCGATGCATCAAGCACAACAACCCCCAACTTGGCCTGTAAAACCCAACAAACCCCTCTTCAAGATCTGACCAGTGAACAGGATGATATCACATAAGACATTAAACCCATCAGTGTCACCATGAGCTCCATTGCCACCAGCAATGGGAGCACAAATATACATCATGACCTATTCATCAGATATATAACCCCTGGGTTTTAGGTATAGGAGGTGCACAACCAGGTGCTCATAGGGTCATGGGTGAAAGCCTAGCCTAGATATAACAGAGGCCTCTGAGGTTTGATGCACAAGGGGACCAAAAGATGCTCTGCAACACCAGATTATACTGCTATAAATGGCAAACAGTAGGCGGGGGGACCCTTTATTGCTTTGAGTTACGCCTTTGTATAAACTTGTGCCCAGAGGAAGAATCAGATGAATGCCATTCCTTGGCCAAGTGCTTCAATTTTTTGGATCTCCACCAGGCCAGCAGCTCTGCTGGGCCCAGTATTTTCCATATTGAATTGTATTTACAAGGTTGATCCCCAAGATAGAAAAATGAACCCATTTCATCTAAGTCTACGATGGTATGCGATCCGATGTAAATGCGGTTGAGATGACTGTAGTGTAATTTCCCTGAATACTCCCTGTGTAGTCATGTGCCATTGGGTTTTCAGGAGGGGGCTGGGGGAGCAGGACCACTGAATGATGTCATGCAAGGACACTTAGTAAATGTCGCACATCTGTCCGGAGGGGAATACACTGCTTGACATGTGGATTACAAGAGATTAAATAGAGGGGATTTGTATGTGCAAGATTAACCTTTTCATGAATGGGAGCAAGCAGATTCCAGTCTACCAGGTTAGCCTTCTCCTGTCACCATGATATAATTATAATGCAGTCCGTAAATTTGGTTTAGACTCCTGGAGACCATACTGATGGTGTTTCTTTCGAACGTCCTGTTAGGGTCTCCAGGTGTTTTAGGTGCTCCTGGCGTGTCAACAATTGCTAAAATTTATTTCTGTCTGCTGCTCATATGGGGTTAAAGCATTCAGGGCCATTGCTTCCTCAGGCATTTACTATGCAGTTTACATGAGAATAAATCAGGTCTCTTTTTACACGTTGCTTGTTTGTCAGCAGTCGTATAGCACTCTGGCATTGAATGGGTTACAGCAGCACAAGCACAGCATCCTCTGCTCCCTCCCTTCTTTCCTAGCAGAGAATCAGAAGCAGCCCGAGCGGAGGACAGAGCACACTGCCACTCTGTGTATCCAGGTATGTGAACTATAACTGCACCAAGGTGAGGGTACCTGGGGTATATGGGCAAGGAGAAGACTGTATCACTGCAGTACAGGATGGTAGCACTGGGGACCTCTACACGGAATTTTTTTTTACCCCTACACTTCTTGACCCTGACTCTTCCAATTAACATTTCAAACCCAACTCAGATATCCCTCACCTGTACCTGTCCATCAACGTCTTCATCACAATACACTAATCCATAGAGCCTACACCAAAACTCATTTCTAAACCTGATCCCCCAGACCCTGCACAAACCTGGCCACGTATATTCTGAACTTTTGAGTATATGCTCCTCTTGCGTATCTGACATATAGGTCTACATCCAATAGACCTACACATCATCCAAGATCTCCATCCTGATCCCATATAGCTTTGTGGAACCTCAAAACAGGTGGTTTAAAGAATGTCTACTTCTGGGATCTCACTTGATGGAATGAAACGTTCACATCTCCAGGTGACCCCTAACCTCCTATGATGATGCTAATACTAATAGTTTATACTCGTTTCCTTATGTTCAAGGTCACAAGGAGATAATGTAAAATGTGAGAGGTGGTCTACAAGAAGACCATTGTTTAACATCCATGTTATCAATGACATGTATGTTGGTTCACATTGAAAATATTTTGATTCAGTGCTGTGAGGGTGTCCTAAAAGGAAATAATTATTTCTATGTTTTTATTCTACTTTGCATTTTATATACTTTATTCTTTTTAATAATGTAAAGTATGGTATTGTCTAATGATTCATAAGAAGGTCGGATGGATAGTTGCTGATTCTGGGTATGGAAAGGGCACTCAAATATAGCCCATATAGCCATGTATAATTTAAAACTTTGTGCTTTTGTACCTCTTTTAATACCCTATATTATGGAACAGTGATTTAGTTTATGGTCACACATCCCGATGCCATCTCGAATGTAGCTGTCTCATAATGTATAATTATACAGTAGATAGACCCCTTGTTCTAAGGACTATAAGGCTTTGTGTTCTTTGCTATTTTATCATATGGAATTAATCCCATTTCTCACTCACATCGTAAATCTCAACTCATTTTCCAATTAATAAGAGTGTCTCCTGAGCCTTCTTCATCATTGAGATGACTCAATTTATAAACACCCTTCCCTGTTCCTGAGTGTCTCCTCATTCACCTTCTCTACCACAGTATATGTGTACAGTTCAATCTGTACTCTTGACTTTTTTGGTTTAATTTATTATCTTAATCCCATCCACAACCAAGGTTGTCTTTTTAATGGTCGTTTTTTGAAGTGTCTTCTCTTAATAGACCTCTCTACGTATCCACACATCCCCTTAACTAACAATATACTTTCAGTCCTCCATCCCTTGTTCTTTGTAATCTTCTCACATCCGTGGTCTCCTAACCTTCACCATTAAGTATCTTGTTGAACAAAACTTCCTCAGGATTCTTTTGTCTTCCATTTACTCATGGTGACCTGATGTTTTCTCCTAACCAAGCATCTCACCTCAACTCAAATCTACTCCACCATTTGCCTCACCTTACCTTTAAACATGTCCTTTACCCATTTTTCTCCTCATATTTCCCATTCACTGTCTCTTCATGCCTGAACAAATGTCCTCCAAAATCTACCTTTCCACCTTCTATGCTTGACTGTCCCTGTACAAATGGTCTAAGACAATGTAGTGTTGGGTAAAATTGAGGAATACTAGAGAAGACTACATTTTTATGACTGAACATGGGTACATGTGGCATGTAGTTTCTCTGTTTTTGTGGACTGCAGAGCTAGCAATCTGTAATCTGTTTTGTATTCAAGGCATGTTGCATACATCATGTTCCAGCTATTAGAAATCTCCTGGTGACATGGAGCTACCATCTGCTGATACATCTGTCCCCCATCCATAACACCTGTCACCCTTCACTCAGGTGTGACATCGCAGCGAGGAACAAATGCTCTCATTGTCTTATTACAGGGTGTCAGTTGTCACTTTGCCTTCATGTTTCTTGTTCTGCCTCCTACAAATATCAGGTTAGACATACTTTATCTCCTCTCTTGGGAATACATGCGCCCCATCTTTGACCAGCATAAACATGTGCAGAGATTGCCCGATCAGTGAGAATTTGCTCATTTGTCAGTGACTGAATCTTTCATGATGACCTAAAAATTATCATTTGTTAGTGTGATATCCCCATCGTGTAAACAGGCATCATCTGGTCATTAGCAGATGACACCAGAGGGAAGGAGGACTTTTCACAATCCATTTTTCTTACAATGGTGTGCCAAAAATAAGATATCCTGCTTCTGTAATATGAGAGGTAACTAGGCAGCAAGTGTTCAATTCCCCTGTAGCACCACCACAGGTGAAACAAGGTATTACATGCTGTCCATTGAAATTACTGCTTGTCCATATAAGGAACAGATAAGTTGGGTCCTCCAGAGAGGAAGACTCTCTTGCTCAGCAGTCTCCTCTGGCGAAGTGAAGGAGGTCCTGAAGAAGACACCCTCCTGTAGTAAACTGTAGTAAATGCTCTTGTAGGGTATTCTAAACAAGAGAACTCCTTAAAAGAACATAATCCTAAGCAAGAAGTCAGGTGAAAACCTATTTGGCTGCCATTATGGCTCTCATTGGGGCTGTCGCCTAGCATTTTCATTCTCTTCGCCTATTTTTATGTAGTAACATAGCAGCCAGAGATATGTCACTGCATAATTGGGTAAATGTCCAGAAAAACGGATTGACAACCCCTGGGGGAACTGTAATGAAATAATAGTTGTCACCTTTCCCAGAAACAAATATGTAACTCCGAAAAGACAGAGATTATATTTTTATAATTTTATAGCTCTAGGATTCATCAAGGGTTCTATGCCCAGGTTTTAACGTACGGATTCGCTATTTATGTTATTTTCTAGTGGCTTCACTTTAAGTCAAACCTTTATACGGCTAATCCAAAGAAAGATGTTCCCCTGCCTCTTATTTAAATGCTATTTTAGCATCTTACCTTGTCTGAAGGATGATCCAGACGACGTAAATCCACAGATTACAAGAGGATCGTTGGGTTTTAAAACACCTCTCTATGGAAAATAATACATCATTAAAACTGCAGGGAATTTCATGGTTTGATTCGTTATCGTTAGCGACTTAGAAGACGGGACGAGGATTCCCCTTATATTCAGCCGCAGAGTTGGCGGATTTCTTTATGATGGTTACATCGGTATCACCTTTGTTGTGGATGCACCGAGGCGCAGAGGTAGCAGTTTCACCTGGTGTCTGAGGGGACTCCAAGGCTCCTCCAAGGCACATGGTAGGTCGGGTGCTCTGTTGCAAATTTTGCATTGAGCTTCAAGTTACGCAGATATATAAGTGATTTTATTTAACTATATGAATAAGGGACACTTATTTTACCAGTCTAAATGAATGAGACATCTGTCCAAAGAATTCTAAGTATTCAGTAGACAGTCAGGTCTCCGGATGGGCCTGCTGTTTGCTCCAGTGCCCCCTTTTATGGATGGTGCCTGCAGAGAGCTCCACCTGTCCCCAATAACGGTAACATCAGTTATCAATGAGGAAGATTCTCGTCCTTTCTACTACAATAAGTAGGGAGTGAACTCTGAGAAATCCAGCTATGGCGCAATGATGTGAACCAGAACCAAGAGAGGCCACCATGTTTTTTTGCAATGGGGCTCCCTCTCCTGAATGTATCACTCTGCATGTTAAACCAGCCACACACATTAGATGTACAGTACAGACCAATAGTTTGGACACACCTTCTCATTCAAAGAGTTTTCTTTATTTTCATGACTATGAAAATTGTAGATTCACACTGAAGGCATCAAAACTATGAATTAACACATGTGGAATTATATACATAACAAAAAAGTGTGAAACAACTGAAAATATGTCATATTCTAGGGTCTTCAAAGTAGCCACCTTTTGCTTTGATTACTGCTTTGCACACTCTTGGCATTCTCTTGATGAGCTTCAAGAGGTAGTCACCTGAAATGGTCTTCCAACAGTCTTGAAGGAGTTCCCAGAGATGCTTAGCACTCGTTGGCCCTTTTGCCTTCACTCTGCGGTCCAGCTCACCCCAAACCTTCTTGATTGGGATCAGGTCCGGTGACTGTAGAGGCCAGGTCATGTGGCGCAGCACCCCATTACTCTCCTTCATGGTCAAATAGCCCTTACACAGCCTGGAGGTGTGTTTGGGGTTATTGTCCTGTTGAAAAATAAATGATGGTCCAACTAAACGCAAACCGGATGGAATAGCATGCCGCTGCAAGATTCTGTGGTAGCCATGCTGGTTCAGTATGCATTCAATTTTGAATAAATCCCCAACAGTGTTACCAGCAAAGCACCCCCACACCATCACACCTCCTCCTCCATGCTTCACGGTGGGAACCAGGCATGTAGAGTCCATCCGTTCACCTTTTCTGCGTCGCACAAAGACACGGTGGTTGGAACCAAAGATCTCAAATTTGGACTCATCAGACCAAAGCACAGATTTCCACTGGTCTAATGTCCATTCCTTGTGGTTTTTTTTGCCCAAACAAGTCTCTTCTGCTTGTTGCCTGTCCTTAGCAGTGGTTTCCTAGCAGATATTCTACCATGAAGGCCTGATTCACACAGTCTCCTCTTAACAGTTGTTCTAGAGATGTGTCTGCTGCTAGAACTCTGTGTGGCATGGACCTGGTCTCTAATCTGAGCTGCTGTTAACCTGCGATTTCTGAGGCTGGTGACTCGGATGAACTTATCCTCCGCAGCAGAGGTGACTCTTGGTCTTCCTTTCCTGGGGCGGTCCGCATGTGAGCCAGTTTCTTTGTAGCGCTTGATGGTTTTTGTGAATGCACTTGGGGACACTTTCAAAGTTTTCCCCATTTTTCGGACTGACTGACCTTCATTTCTTAAAGTAATGATAGCCACTCGTTTTTCTTTACTTAGCTGCTTTTTTCTTGCCATAATACAAATTCTAACAGTCTTTTCAGTAGGACTATCAGCTGTGTATCCACCTGACTTCTCCACAACACAACTGATGGTCCCAACCCCTTTTTTAAGTCAAGAAATCCCACTTATTAACCCTGACAGGGCACACCTGTGAAGTGAAAACCATTTTAGGTGACTACCTCTTGAAGCTCATCAAGAGAATGCCAAGAGTGTGCAAAGCAGTAATCAAAGCAAAAGGTGGCTACTTTGAAGAACCTAGAATATGACATATTTTCAGTTGTTTCACACTTTTTTGTTATGTATATAATTCCACATGTGTTAATTCATAGTTTTGATGCCTTCAGTGTGAATCTACAATTTTCATAGTCATGAAAATAAAGTAAACTCTTTGAATGAGAAGGTGTGTCCAAACTTTTGGTCTGTACTGTATGTCGATTAAACCCGCCAATTTTGGCACTATCGGACAACCATCTAATGTATGTGGGGGCCTCCTGACGCACCCCTAACAGGGGTGTAACTATAGGGGAAGCTTTGGGGCCCTGACCCAGAAGGGGCCGATCCAGGAGAAGAAGGACTACAAGATTTGGTCCGGACCCCCTCAACAGTATTACGCAATGAAATGATATACAGTGACAGTATAGACAGTGTATAAAACGGATGGAACAGCTGCCGGGCCTGGTCTGAGAGAGCAATCTTTACTAGCCACAGGAATGGGGGCGGCATGAAAGGAAGGGGTTGTGAAAAAATTACTGGTGGAGGGGGGCCACATTCAGAAATTTGCTGTGGGGCATAGTCATTTCTAGCTACGCCACTGACCCCAGATGATAGATTTTGGGGGAGATAAGGAACAGTCATATTGGATTTCAACTACCCGATCCTTATGGTCTGGGGAAAGTAAGCCGCCATCAGACCAGGCCCGGCAGCTGTTGGTACTGAGAACACATGCATGCTCGGCCACATACTTCCAGGCCTGACATGGTAAGCTGCCTGCTGTGCTGTGCACAAAGCACAGCTCAGCAGGGACAGTGTAAGTATCCTATTCACCATAATAGATCTCTATTAAGGTGAATAGGACAATGGATCGAAGTAGTTATTAAAGGGGTTGTCCCATGAAAAATATTCTACAGTTTTCAAACCAGCACATTTGTAATTGCATGTAATTAAAAATTTGTAAAGCTACTGAATTATTCAGTAAAATGTATCTTTATAGTGCCACTTAATTCCTTATTTCTTTGTCCTGCTCACTGAGAAGGCCGCACATGCTCAGTTTTATCTTTCAACTGCCTCCTGAGCTGTGATAGGGACAATACTCCAGAAAAGACACTCCCATCAGCATGACATAAATCCAGCAGAACAATGAATGGTGAGATCTCCGGATCCATGTGAGGTGCAGGGCTGGTTCTGGCTTTATTAGAAAGGTATTGTCATAGACATTATTCATGACTATTTATTTAACCCCTTTAAATGAAAAGTTTTTTTAGCATTTTAAAAGAACACCAAAATATTAAAAGTTTAAATCACGCCCCCTCCCCCTTTCCCAATTTTACATATAAAAATATATAAACAGTAAAAAAATTAAACACATTAGGTATATGAAAATGTCTGGACTATGACATATGTCTGGACTTGAATAACAAAGATCAAAAAGTCGTACATACCACAAAAATTGTACCAAGAAAAACTAAGTTTGTTACACGAAAAACAAGCCGTCAAATTTAGATTTTTTTCAAAGGTTGTTATTTAAAAAAAAAGTTAATTAAGTAACAAAATAAAAACTATACAAGTTTGGTATTGCCGCAATTGTATTGAGCCACAGAATAAGGATGTCATGTCATTTTTAGTGCACAGTGAATGCTGTGATGTCAAAAAACCCAAATTAATGGAAGAATTGTGTTTTGTTTTTATTTTACCCGACAATAAATTTTTTCCCTTTTTCCAATACAGGACATTGTAAATTAAATGGCATTAAAAAAAAATCATCTTGTCCCACAAAAATTAGGCCCCCATATGGCTACATGAATGGAAAAATAAAAAAGTTATGGCTATTGGAAATTGGGGAGTAAAAATCAAAAAGCGGTTAAGGGATATTCCCACCTGGATACAGGATATGCCATAAATATCCAATAGGTGCAGGTCTCACCTCTGGTACCCACTCCTATTTTGAGAACAGTGCCTCGTCTCATGCCACCATGCAGAGCTCACCTCCTCCCCTTCCCTGCACAATGACCTCTGTACAGGTCATGGAGCATGCCTACAACACTCTCCCATAAAAATCAACGAGTCAGCTCCAGGTTACAGCATCCTGTGGACCATGTGGCTGCTGTAAGGCATATTTATAAATGCTGTTATCAACAACTCAGGCAAGATGGCCGCCCCCACAATCACATACAGAAAATAGAGTTTAAAAAAATCTACATTTAGAAAAAAAAAATACTGAAAAAAGGAGTATTAATCAGTATCTGGCTTTAATTTGTAAAAAAAAGTAGAAAGTATGACACCCCAGGGATCAGCGGATCACCACAAGACCACACATAGCATAAGGGCCAAATGAATGGGGAGAGGAGACATTGGGGACCTATAATATGACACCCCTAAGGGCGTAAAGGCAGGAGTGGACCCCTTTAAATATTTGATGGTCGTTTTCAAGCTCTGGATAAAACATACATTTTAATGATCTTCCCCCAAAAATTATTTTTTTGTTCACCTCAGCAAAAGCTTCCGTATAGAATTTCCACAGCTGGTGATGAAACGCTTTTCTTCTTGCTTAACCAGTTCATCTCAAGGGAGTCAGACAACAACCAGTGACAGCTATTAAAGCTCCCCATGTAGCAGATGTGAGGAACCTAAAATCCTACCGAGAGGCTTTGTCCTTTGCTTGTTATCCTGAACGCTGCAGTTTTGCTCAGGTAAAGCACGAAGCTTAAAACGCGAATATCAGAAATGCCCTAGTGTGACAACCTTGAAGAAGAACTCTAGGTCAATGGCAGGACATGCAACTGCTATGGGGACCAAGCCTAAACTAATTTCCCTGCTTGCGCTGATGCTGCCATAGTGGCCACCAGCAGCTGTCATTAAGGGTTCTGTACTGAAAGCGGAGGTGTACAGTTCCCATAGTGCTGCGTACTAGATATATAAAACGATTTATGGTTAGCTCCCTCTAGTGGCGGCACAGGAACTGAAAATAATACTGCACAGTATGGACCACAAGGTATGGACCACAGCATGGACCATCCCAACCTGTCCTGGAGCAAGCACGGCACTAAATATAGTATACCTCCTCGTTCATACAGTATATGGCGCCTCATAGAGCCAAAAGATCCCCTGGTGGGCCCAGGCTCTGATACTATAATGGGCCCCAAAGATCCAGGAGCCAATCATTTGCCACTAGGGTCTGTCTCTATGGTTTTAAACCTATTAAACTTTATTAATGATATAGGGTTTGGGCCTCAAAAACATTTCTTGTGGTGGGCCCCAGGAGCCTGAGTCCGACACCGAGCACCTTCATGTACATGAGGTGAAGATAAACTAGGGGAGGAGGAGGAAAGAGTTAAAGGGGACCAATCACCTCTCTTGTCATGTCTGTTTCAGTAACTACATTCCCCATGAAATAACAATTCTGGAGAATCTTTTCGGATAACTCTATGTTGTGTCATTCCTCTTTTTACTGCTAGAAGTTTATGAATAAATTGCCAACAGTTTGCAGTGAGGGTCCAGATGGGTGTTACCGGTTAGGGGGGGGGGTGTCCCTAACACTCCCAACTGGTAATACCCATCTGGACCTTCACTGCAGACTGCTAGGAATTCCTTCATAACTTCTAACAGGAATAATAAAGGAAGGGCACTACATGGAGATGAATTGTTATTACATAGGGAATGCAAGAAACAGACATGTCAGGAGAGGGGACAGCTGCTCTTTAACAGGGATTGTGCTTTTCTATAAAGCCCGGGTGGCTCTTCGACAAAATTATAGCTACTAAAAATAGCTACGTAGTCTTAAAATTAAAATAAAAATAAAAATAAAAAAAAGCTATGCTTGACAGGATTTGGGTAGGGAAGAATGAAAAAAAAAAATTCTCAGTCCTTAAAGGGGTTATCCCATCATAATGATCACTGTTAAATCTGTTAATGATTTGACAGTGATCATTTTTGTAAATATACTTTATTAACAAATCCCCACCGTTTAGGATAAAATTCATACCCACTTACCTGATTGTTGTGACTCGGTCTCCCCTGGTTACGACCACTGTTCTTCTTGAAAAGCCGGAAGGTCGCGCTTGCCCAGAAGACGACTCCTTTTCTCCCGGCCGGTCCGCTCGCTGTTCTGAACGCGCACGCTGCCGCGCATGCGCGACAGTGACTTCTTCCCGGCCAGAATAGTACAGAGCTGCGAACGCGCACGCCGGCTCTGTAGGAATAAGTCACCATTGCGCATGCGCGGCGGCGTGCGCATTCATTCCAGCGCGCGGCACGGCCGGGAGAAGACTTCAATCAAGATGAAGCCCGCCCCCAGCCAGAATCCAGGAAGCGAACGCGCGGTGGCAGC
This sequence comes from Bufo gargarizans, assembly GCF_014858855.1. Lineage (NCBI taxonomy): Eukaryota > Metazoa > Chordata > Amphibia > Anura > Bufonidae > Bufo > Bufo gargarizans. The sequence goes on from NC_058088.1 coordinate 2,599,921, forward strand.
AGGTAAGTATAGAAACGCTAAGTGGGATAACCCCTTTAAGGCCAAAATTGTTTTGTTTTTAAGGGCCTAAAGGAATTGTCTCATGTAGATAATTTCTTCACATAAGCCGTATTAGGCGTTGCAGGCTTGCTGTGTGACCTGTGCAGAGGTCATTTTGCAGGGAGGGGGAGGTGGTGAGCTATGACATAATGTATTGTAAATGGCATATGCTGTGTTATCTATCTACACATATACTGTATATATATATATATATATATACACTCTGGGACCCGCTTCTATCTCAAGAACAGACCCCACTATGAATGGTGTTTCTGATGGTTGGGGGTCTGACACCCTGAACCCCCGCCGATCAGCACTGGTTCCCGTCCTCCTGTGAGTGCCACAGCCTTCTCGCAGCTTTTCCTAGGCCTGTGATGACACGTTTATCAGTCACATGACTTAGGCCCCGCTCAGCCCCATAGAAATTAATGGGGCTAAGCTATAATACCAAGCACAGCCGCTATACAATGTACGCCGCTGTGCTTGGTGAGCTGTGAGAAAGCTGTGGCACTCGCTTGAAAATGGTCCCAGTAAACGGACCGAAACGTCGCTACTTGGGTGAATAAAGGATCCCACTATTTTTTCACCTGATGGATGTGCTGCGGTGTGCTTATTTCTTTGTTTATTGACACTTTTGGATTTGGTGTCGACACCGCTGGCACCCAGAACCTTTCACCAGGTGTGCTGCCCTGAACTTCCATCATTTTTATATATATACAGACGTGGACAAAATTGTTGGTACCCTTTGGTCAATGAAAGAAAAAGTCACAATGGTCACAGAAATAACTTTAATCTGACAAAAGTAATAATAAATTAAAATTCTATAAATGTTAACCAATGAAAGTCAGACATTGTTTTTCAACCATGCTTCAACAGAATTATGTAAAAAAATAAACTCATGAAACAGGCATGGACAAAAATGATGGTACCCCTAGAAAACACAGAACATAATGTGACCAAAGGGACATGTTAATTCAAGGTGTGTCCACTAATTAGCATCACAGGTGTCTACAACCTTGTAATCAGCCATTGGGCCTATATATATGGCTCCAGGTAATCACTGTGTTGTTTGGTGATATGGTGTGTACCACACTCGACATGGACCAGAGGAAGCAAAGGAAAGAGCTGTCTCAAGAGATCAGAAAGAAAATTATAGACAAGCATGTTAAAGGTAAAGGCTATAAGACCATCTCCAAGCAACTAGATGTTCCTGTGAGTACAGTTGCACATATTATTCATAAGTTTAAGATCCATGGGACTGTAGCCAACCTCCCTGGACGTGGCCGCAGGAGGAAAATTGATGACAAATCTAAGAGACGGATAATCCGAATGGTAACAAAAGAGCCTAGAAAGACTTCTAAAGAGATTCAAGGTGAACTTCATGCTCAAGGAACATCAGTGTCAGATCGCACCATCCGTCGTTGTTTGAGCCAAAGTGGACTACATGGGAGACGACCAAGGAGGACACCATTGTTGAAAACGAATCATAAAAAAGCAAGACTGGAATATGCCAAACTACATGTTGACAAGCCACAAAGCTTCTGGGAGAATGTCCTGTGGACAGATGAGACAAAAATCGAAGTTTTTGCCAAGGCACATCAGCTGTATGTTCACAGACGAAAAAATGAAGCATATCAAGAAAAGAACACTGTCCCTACTGTGAAACATGGAGGAGGCTCTGTTATGTTCTGGGGCTGCTTTGCTGCGTCTGGCACAGGGTGTCTTGAATCTGTGCAGGGTACAATGAAATCTCAAGACTATCAAGGAATTCTAGAGAGAAATGTACTAGCCAGTGTCAGAAAGCTTGGTCTCAGTCGCAGGTCATGGGTCTTGCAACAGGACAATGACCCAAAACACACCGCTAAAAACACCCAAGAATGGCTAAGAGGAAAAAATTGGACTATTCTAAAGTGGCCTTCTATGAGCCCTGACCTCAATCCTATTGAGCATCTTTGGAAGGAGCTGAAACATGCAGTCTGGAAAAGGCACCCTTCAAACCGGACACAACTGGAGCAGTTTGCTCATGAGGAGTGGGCCAAAATACCTGCTGAGAGGTGCAGATGTCTCATTGACAGTTACAGGAAGCGTTTGATTGCAGTGATTGCCTCAAAAGGTTGCGCAACAAAATATTAAGTTAGGGGTACCATCATTTTTGTCCATGCCTGTTTCATGAGTTTATTTTTTTACATAATTCTGTTGAAGCATGGTTGAAAAACAATGTCTGACTTTCATTGGTTAACATTTATAGAATTTTAATTTATTATTACTTTTGTCAGATTAAAGTTATTTCTGTGACCATTGTGACTTTTTCTTTCATTGACCAAAGGGTACCAACAATTTTGTCCACGTCTGTATATATATATATATATATACACTCTGGGACCCGCTTCTATCTCAAGAACAGACCCCACTATGAATGGTGTTTCTGATGGTTGGGGGTCTGACACCCTGAACCCCCGCCGATCAGCACTGGTTCCCGTCCTCCTGTGAGTGCCACAGCCTTCTCGCAGCTTTTCCTAGGCCTGTGATGACACGTTCATCGGTCACATGACTTAGGCCCCGCTCAGCCCCATAGAAATTAATGGGGCTAAGCTATAATACCAAGCACAGCCGCTATACAATGTACGCCGCTGTGCTTGGTGATCTGTGAGAAAGCTGTGGCACTCACAGGAACCCCGGTGCCATCTCAAAACAGCTGATTAGTGGGGTCCAGGGTGTCAGACCCCCACCGATCAGATAAGGATAGGTCATCAGTAGTAAAGTCTCGGAAAACCCTTTTAATGTGTGCAAATGTCCTTTAAAGGGGTGGTCCAATAAAAAATATTCTTCATTTTTCAAACCAACAACTGGATCTGAATACTTTTGTAATTGCATGGAATTAAACATTCACTCTAGCCAGTGAGCTATTTAATTAAATATAATTGCTGTTTGTTTTTTTTCCTCATCTCTTTGTCCACCTCACTGAGGTGGAGGCTCATGCTCAGTCCCATCCTTCAACTGCCACCAGCCGTATCTGCAGTTAAAAGCTGGGACAGTTACAGGGAGAGATCTGCAGCAGAAAGGACACTCCCCTTGAGCTGTGATAGGGAGAGAGCTAAAGCAGAAAGGACACACTCCCTGAGCTGTGATAGGGAGAGAGCTGCAGCAGAAAGGACACACCCCCTGAGCTGTGATAGGGAGATAGCTGCAGCAGAAAGGACACACCCCCTGAGCTGTGATAGGGAGAGAGCTGCAGCAGAAAGGACACGCCCCCTGAGATGCCAGCTTGAAATAAATCTAGCAGAGCAATTGGAGCAATGAATGGGGAGATCTCTGGATTCATGTGAGGTACAGGGCTGGTTCTAGCTTTGTTAGAGAGGGATTGTCATGTCCTATATGGTGTCTGATTTTCATTTTTTTTTACATTACTCCTGGGATAACGCTTTTAGGTAAACTGTCTCGTCCCCTTTACGCATGCAGCTTGACCCGAGACTTGAGCGACAGGACTCGTGCTCAGTTTGTATGTATCGCCCCTCGGTGGCAGGGGTGCACCACTAATGAGGCCAGGTGAGGCGATCGCCTCAGGCAGCACCAGGTAGGGGCAAGAGGGGGGCAGCAGAAGAGCCATGGGCTGAAAGGAAGGGGTTAGGTTAAGAAATTGGCATTGGGAAGAGGGGGGGTGCCGTTTAAATTTTTGCCTCAGGCAGCAGAAAGGCTAGGTGCCCTCTGCTCGGTGGCATCCTTCAAGTCTTCACCGCAGCCTGCTTGTGTGATTAGAAGATGACCAGGAAACCCCTCATCCTTAGGACATTGGCCTATGGTAAATGTATAGTAGGACACCTCCAATGATGGGTGTCAGTGCAGGAGCTGATTTTCCCCTCTTACGGCAGAGCTATAAGGCACTCTGGAGATGGGTTATCATGTCCAATAATAGGTTTTGCTATATAACGGGATTGCTATTGATTGCCCAGCGCTGTAATAATGAGACGTTGCAGCAATGTAGATGTGAGGCACTGCGGTCCCGCTCACATCTGTATTCCCGAGTAGAGGAACTCGGCTAATGGATTATCTGTAATGAAGCAGAAAGCCGAGAGGTCAGCTCTCTATACATCCTCTGCGCCTCCTGCCTTCTTCGTTCACAAATCCCCCGCAGATGCACGGTTAAGAATAGTAACAATAAATTGGATTTTTTTTTTTTCGCAACGTAAAGCAGCTGCAACCAGTGAAGGTATATAGGATAAAATGAGGCTTAGACTCCGAGGACAGACGGGTCCCCCGCCAGAGGACTAAGTTCACCTTATCCGAAAATACCGACAAAAGATGCCATTTGTACAGATTACCGCAAAATGAGGCATTAAACGACTTATAGATATCTGCCCTGCCTCCTACGCAGCCTTCATGCTCAGGACCCGAGCGGGAACTCGAAGGGCTTTGTCTTCCTTGCTCAGATCCATCCGTATTGATTTTCTTATGTTGTGGAGCATACCGGGGGCTTATCCTATTAAGAGCCATTAGGCGATACAAACCCCCCAATAGGAAAGTAAGGATTTAGGTTATGAACGCTAACGCCGAGTTTGTCAGATGTAGCAGTGCTGAGTTATTTCCTATGAATCTGACTGATAATACCTCTGTGTGCCACTGGAGAAAATCAAAGGTACTGTAGAAATTGTTATAGGGACTATATTACCGCTATTGGGACCATATTACCTGTAAAGGGACTATATTACAGCTAAAGGGACTATATTACAGCTATAGGGACTCTATTACTACTAAAAGGACTATATTACCGCTAATCAGAATTATATTACCGCTAATCGGAATTATATTACCACTATAGGGACTATATTACTGCTATAGGGACTATATTACCGCTAAAGGGATTATATTACTACTAAAAGGACTATATTACCGCTAAAGGGACTATATTATCGCTAATCGGAATTATATTACCACTATAGGGACTATATTACTGCTAAAGTGACTATATAGTCCATATAGGAAGGTATATGGAAGAAGATAAAGAACTAGCTGACTGCCTCAATGAATACTTCTGTTCAGTTTTTACAAAGAAAAATAAAGGAAAAGGACCTCAGTTAGGAAGGAAAACGAATGAATCTTTTGATGCATGTGTCTTTACAGAGGAAGAGGTTCTAAGTCAGTTGTCTAAAATTAATACAAATAAGTCACAGGGGCATCTGAGAATATAGATTTAGTGGCTGTTATTGAGACATGGTTCAATGAGAGTAATGACTGGGCTATAATAATACCAGGGTTCTCTCTATATAAGAAAGACAGAGAAGGCAAGAAAGCTGCAGCAGAAAGGACATGCTCTCTGAGCTGTGATAGGGACATGTCCTATTTTGCAGACAAGAATAGGAACTTCTATAATAAGGACCGAGAAATGTGCGGGATGTTGACCGGTAAAACAGCCCGGTACATGAGCCCTATGTCAGACTGCCACTTAATGGGTGGAAATGTCCTTGAAATAGGTGGTCCCACAAAAAATATTGTTCATTTTTTCAAGCCAGCTCCTTCATCTGAATACTTTTCTATTTGCTTGTAATAAAAATTTAGTAAAGCCACTGAGTTATTCAATAAAAATGTATCTGTTTAGCACCACCTGCTGTTTGCTGTTTTGCCCATGTCTTTGTCCACCTTACTGAGGTGGACGCACATGCTCAGTCCCATCCTTCCACTGCCATCAGCCGTATCTACTGTTAGAAGCTGTGCAGTTACAGGGAGAGAGCGGCAGCAGAAGAGACATTGCCCCTGAGCTGTGACAAGGAGAGAGCTAAAGCAGAAAGGACACTTCCCCTGAGCTGTGTTAGAGAGAGAGCTGCAGCAGAAAGGACATGCTCCCTGAGCTGTGATAAGGACATGTCCTATTTTGTAGACAAGATACAGTATATCACAAACATCATGCAGGCTCATGCACTTCTGTGGACGTCCTATTAGTCTCTGTACAAAATGGTGTCATAACATATCACCCGCAGGTCCCGTCACATATGGCAGAACCCCTTTAACCCCTTTATTTTGGGCCCTAGTACAGCATTTGCATCTGGGTCCCAGAGCTTGGAGCGACACCATTGGCAGGCCGTGCAGGAGAAAATCCATTTCCAGGACATCTGATACCAGGAAAGCATTCATTCCCGTGCGTAAATATTTCATAGATTCCTACAAGGTTAATGACACAGAGCAGACGGGTGACCTACATATCTCCAGCGTCAGGGACACGCCGAGCAGTATCGACAGGTTATCTATATTAATGCCACCCCCCCCCCAGGCCTTCTGCTTGGCCGTCTTTCTACATAGATTTTTCCACTTCAGTGGAAATCATGTTTCATTCTGCATGTGTGTGGTTCATCTGGAGCAAGACAGCGAAAGAAAAAAAAGAAAAAAGTGACGGGAAGAATGTGGCCTTAAAGGGACCATTAGAGTGCGAGCTCTGTGGGCCGCTCTCACTACTTATCGCCCCTTTTAGTTCTTGCAAATACTGTTCTATATGTGCTGAGTTAGTGCAATAACTAGTACATAGAGTATAATAATGATACAAGGTATCAGAGCACAATATAGAAATACCCCCCCCCCCCCCGCACCTTTCCCAATGCAGCCATTTTGCGTTTTAGTTTTTTCAACCCGTCATCCAAAAGCCGTCTCTTGTTCAGGGTTTTTTTTTTTTTTTTGCAGGACAAGCTGCACGCTCAAATAACACATTTTAATATTCCATAGGATGTACGAGGAAACCTAAAAAATGTCAACTGGAAAAAACAAAACTGCGCCATTGTTTTTAAAGGTTTTCGGTTTTTGCGGCGTTCACTGTGTGGTAACAATGAGTCATCACATTTAGGCCTCATGCACACGAGCGTTGTTTAATTCCATGTCCGTTCAGGTTTTTTTTTTTGCGGATAGGATGCGGACCCATTCATTTCAATGTATACCCTGAAACGCGTCTGGTTCTGTTGGTGACAGTGAGCCTTTGTCCCATTCACCAGGATTCACCTACAGGATATATCTATGCGTGTGAGGATTACTCCCTTATGGACTATCTATATTGTCTTGAATTGTGTCCGATCCTCTGAGAGGAGGCAGGATCGCAGGGAGCGTCTGACATCACACCGCTGCCAAGCCGAGGAGTCACGTGAGACGTCACGTTAGAGACCCCATACCACGTGGGACACCGCGTAGTGTAAGAGCGTAGGATCCAGCAGGTGACGGAATGTGGTAAGGGATATCCTCCACTATTATTGCTACCTGGTTATCCGGCTGAGTTAGCGGGACTTATCCTGGAGATTTGGGACATTGTGTGGTGCTAATATTGGCGTGAAAAGTTTGCCCTTCCATCTGGCTCTGTTGAAGCCCACCGTTGGGCGATAGACAAGGACTGCCAGTCTGGGTGGACCGGGAGGTGAGCACCCTGATCCATTCGGTCGATAGGTGGAGTCGCTGTTTTCTATAGTCTTTGTCATTTTTGGAAACAAAAATATGTTCGTGTGAATGAGCCCTAAGCGTGTTGTTAAAGAGTTCCGTAAAACCCAGAGGCCGGGGCCGGCACATGAACCTGGGGCCTTATAGTCACCATAGTAGAACGTTGCCTGATGCAGCTTCCTCCTTGCTGATGTTTTTCCATTTGCATGGTAAATAGGCCTCCCATACCGGCTCGTTAATCCATCCCCTCCCGTCTCATTACTCACACTGCCTTTGCGACCCATGGATGGTCGGCCCTAGGACACAACATAGTCAGGATGGATGAGTGATCGCCACCATTCTTATTAATAATCTTCTCCTCTCGTTATGATTATGCCTCCCAGACGGCCACATTGCCAAGGTTAGGAAATTTCTGGACCTCAGTGAGTCACGCAGAGAGAGCGCCCTGTGAAATTTCCTGCCTACGCAGAGAAGACTTGGTTGGTTTTAAATATCTAATGCACCCGCAGAGGAGAAGCAATAAATGCTACTGACACAACAAAGAGAATATAAAGTGAGGCTGTGAATGCTGAATTATTGCATGTCACAGTGTTGGAGATGGGGGCACCGGCAGCCCGTGCACCCCGGTGCCCCCCCTCCTGCCAGGCTCTGTCATGTTCCAGCAGTGAGATAGATGTTATATGCCCACTTGCAGTTCCACGCACTGAGGGAGCGAGGTGGCCGGGGCTCCCATCACTCAGACAGCTGCCTTAAAAGCCTATTAATATTTTATTACATGGTTTGCTTGCTCTTTATGCGTCCCCGCTCTGCCTGTGACTGACACGTTATCATGCAAGCTCACTCGCTTAACGGGGGCTGCCCCCAGGGGGAACCTTACAAATTCTTAGATATGTTTGTTTCTCGCTCTAGAACCTGGAATACATGTGGTTCCTGTAGAAATAGTACAGCTTTTTTCCAAAAGGGTCCAGCGGTGGTTGTGTCTGGAATTGCGGCTCGGTTCCATTGAAGTGGATGAGGCTGAGCAATGCAATACCACACGCAACCTGTGGATCGGTGTGGCGCTGTTTTCATGTTTTTCGAATCTCCTTGAAACTAACAGCCATGAGCTCGCAAAGATGAACTATTTACAAGGTAATTGCTTAGAAATCGTTGATTGCATATATTTTATCATTGTGGACTACCCAGGTTGTCTTGCTTGGTATATGGGAAGGTTTTCCAGCCAAGTCTGAATTACTACAGAAACTTTAGAAGAAAAAAAAAGGAAATTCCCATAACTGTTGTAAAATGTACTTTTGGGCTTCAGTCTCTCAAAATTTTCAAGTTCTTTACTTAGCGTCTATGGTGAAACATTGTTATTGACGTCTGCAGCAAGCCCCTGAGGAGCCGATGCAGAGGATGGGAGTGGTGTGGCAATTTAATGTCACTTGTCAATATACATGTCCACTGTGTGATACAGAATTGAAGTTAGTATGGCCTGGTGGTTATTCTAGGTGATGGGTGTCTGAACTGTTTTACCTCACCGTGCAGCAGGGTCTGTAAAGCTAAATCTTGCTGGTCACTCTCTTCTCACTTTAGCCACTGTAACTTTTGGGACAGCTGTATCTTGTGTCTGGCAATCTTTCTGGAATAAGGGTCTCACAGGAGAAAAGTATCAAGCTCTAGGAGTAGGAGCTTTAGCATGTGCTTCCTTCCTCCATACTCTGTACTCTGGATCTCCCCCTCCTGGCTGGAAGCAGGACCCAGGAGGATTAGGGTGGTTAGCCCTGTCCCTGCCAACCATACATCCTCTTACTGGAATGCACGGCAGAACATAAAATAACATTACAACATAAAAAATACAAGCAATTGCAGATGCCTCCAGGTCTCCAGGTCTAGGGTGCTGCACATCTGAAAACTCTTCCTGGTCATTTCCAATAAGCAGCTTGTTAGGGTATCGCCTGATGGCACCGCTGGCTGCATGTGTCCTAGCCCCATCCACCAGCCAACGACTGCAAGATTGTGCTGTAAAATTGTGTGTCCATTGGCTGTCACTGGGTGGATCGCGGCTTGGTTGTGCCATCTGGCGGTAACCTTACAGTGAATCCGATCTCTCTCTCTTGTAACAAGTCCTTGACCTGTGTCAGCAGGATAGGATCTGGAAGGATTATCAGCCTCAGGATATAAATAATAGTGGTTCCATTCACTGGCAGCAATCAAATATTGAAAATGGTGAGGATGTATATTATGGTCAATAGAGTCTATACGGTGGCACAAAGAGCCCAAACTTCTACAGATTTGTATGCTTTTTGTGTGCGCCATGTGGTGCTGCATTGAGGTGCTATGTTGTCCCCTAGATGTTTTGGTTGAACTTCACACCAGGGCACCAGGAGGAGCACCAGAAGATACAGTGTGGGCTCACTGCAGGCTATGGGGGCTGTGTGTTTTCCTCATACTTCCATAATACAGCAGTGTGCATGAGGCCTTATGTAGTACCCCACAAGTTGTGTTGTTATGTATAATATATATATATATAAATTACTGTTTGCTTATCGCCATAGTTCCCAGCAAGGAATGGTTGGCAAAGGTTAGCCAGGAACAGGGTTGCTCCCCCTGTTTCTCCCCTCTTGGTAGGGGTAGGCTGGTCCTGATCCTTCCAAGATCAGACAGAGAGGAGAGGAAGCAACCTGCAAAGCTCCTGCTACTGTTACAGATCCTCCATAGCGATCACATATTCTTTAGCCTTAAGTGAAGTCTTGAGAAGCTCTGACCAGCATCTACAGACACTGCTGTAAGGGGAGGGAATACGGCTAAGACACCCATCACCCAGAACGTTACAAAGCTAATACAACCTCAGTTTCTCAACCGCACTTGTCATATCTCTCAGTACATCATCTGTACAATATACCCAGCCTGATTTCTAGTCTTGGTAGGTATATCTATAATTGATGACAGTGTATGCTTCACAGAAGGACCAGGTAAATCCCTAGTAACAGGAATATTAATTGCAGTAGAGGAGCATTGTAGGTTAGCTGCGAGTAATAATCTCACACGGATCTCTCCACGGTTCCTATGCCGCTGCAGGGGGAGAGGACAGACGTCACATAACATATGTACAAAGAAGATTTCTATCTCACTGGGCACTAAATATAACCGTTCTGTTTCTGGCTATGAAGTAAGGCGGCCGAGCTGGAATACATTATTATACATACAGAGCAGACATATGGGGGCTATAGAACAGACAGACCTTAAAGGGGTCGATCATGAAGGTCTGGAATAGGCGTCCGCTTCATGGACGTAGTGGTATGGCTGCCTCCATAGCCTTCTGCTTGGTACATTATAGAAGAGGCCCCTCCATTAGAACAGAGAGCCCATAACACAGAACAAGTGGGGGAACCATATGCCAGATCTGCGGGGATCAGTTTATATTTCTTTATTTATTCATAATTAATTATAGGAAACTAGGAGGAGCCCTTTAATAACTCACCCTATGGGGAAATAGGGGAGACCAGGCAGCAGAGAAAGGCAACAAGCTGGAAAAACGTATCAGGCAGTAGGGAGCTGAGGGCAGGCAGAAGGGAGGCAAGGAAGTGCAGCCAGACAGGGAGAGACACAGAACCGAGTAGGGAAGCAGGGAGATGAGGCAGGCAGCAGGAAAGCAGAGGAGATAGTAGGGAAGCAGGGAGATGAGGCAGGCAGCAGGAAAGCATAGAAGATAGTAGGGAAGCAGGGAGATGAGTGCAGGCAGCAGGAAAGCAGAGAAGATAGTAGGGAAGCAGGGAGATGAGGCAGGCAGCAGGAAAGCAGAGAAGATAGTAGGGAAGCAGGGAGATGAGGCAGGCAGCAGGAAAGCAGAGAAGATAGTAGGAAGCAGGGAGATGAGGCAGGCAGCAGGAAACAGAGAAGATAGTAGGGAAGCAGGGAGATGAGGCAGGCAGCAGGAAAGCATAATAGATAGTAGGGAAGCAGGGAGATGAGGCAGGCAGCAGGAAAGCAGAGAAGATAGTAGGAAGCAGGGAGATGAGGCAGGCAGCAGGAAAGCAGAGAAGATAGTAGGAAAGCAGGGAGAGGAGGGCAGGCAGCAGGAAAGCATAGAAGATAGTAGGGAAGCAGGGAGATGAGGCAGGCAGCAGGAAAGCATAGAAGATAGTAGGGAAGCAGAGAGATGAGGCAGGCAGCAGGAAAGCAGAGAAGATAGTAGGGAAGCAGGGAGATGAGGCAGGCAGCAGGAAAGCAGAGAAGATAGTAGGGAAGCAGGGAGATGAGGCAGGCAGCAGGAAAGCAGAGAAGATAGTAGGGAAGCAGGGAGATGAGGCAGGCAGCAGGAAAGCAGAGAAGATAGTAGGAAAGCAGGGAGATGAGGGCAGGCAGCAGGAAAGCATAGAAGATAGTAGGGAAGCAGGGAGATGAGGCAGGCAGCAGGAAAGCAGAGAAGATAGTAGGGAAGCAGGGAAATGAGGCAGGCAGCAGGAAAGCAGAGAAGATAGTAGGGAAGCAGGGAGATGAGTGCAGGCAGCAGGAAAGCAGAGAAGATAGTAGGGAAGCAGGGAAATGAGGCAGGCAGCAGGAAAGCAGAGAAGATAGTAGGGAAGCAGGGAGATGAGGGCAGGCAGCAGGAAAGCAGAGAAGATAGTAGGAAGCAGGGAAATGAGGCAAGCAGCAGGAAAGCAGAGAAGATAGTAGGGAAGCAGGGAGATGAGGGCAGGCAGCAGGAAAGCAGAGAAGATAGTAGGAAGCAGGGAGATGAGGCAGGCAGCAGGAAAGCAGAGAAGATAGTAGGGAAGCAGGGAGATGAGGCAGGCAGCAGGAAAGCAGAGAAGATAGTAGGGAAGCAGGGAGATGAGGCAGGCAGCAGGAAAGCAGAGAAGATAGTAGGGAAGCAGGGAGATGAGGCAGGCAGCAGGAAAGCAGAGAAGATAGTAGGAAGCAGGGAGATGAGGCAGGCAGCAGGAAAGCAGAGAAGATAGTAGGGAAGCAGGGAGATGGGGGCAGGCAGCAGGAAAGCAGAGAAGATAGTAGGGAAGCAGGCAGATGAGGGCAGGCAGCAGGAAAGCAGAGAAGATAGTAGGGAAGCAGGGAGATGAGGCAGGCAGCAGGAAAGCATAGAAGATAGTAGGGAAGCAGGGAGATGAGGCAGGCAGCAGGAAAGCAGAGAAGATAGTAGGAAGCAGGGAGATGAGGCAGGCAGCAGGAAAGCAGAGAAGATAGTAGGAAGCAGGGAGATGAGGGCAGGCAGCAGGAAAGCAGAGAAGATAGTAGGGAAGCAGGGAGATGAGGCAGGCAGCAGGAAAGCAGAGAAGATAGTAGGGAAGCAGGGAGATGAGGGCAGGCAGCAGGAAAGCAGAGAAGATAGTAGGGAAGCAGGGAAATGAGGCAGGCAGCAGGAAAGCAGAGAAGATAGTAGGGAAGCAGGGAGATGAGGGCAGGTAGCAGGAAAGCAGAGAAGATAGTAGGAAGCAGGGAAATGAGGCAGGCAGCAGGAAAGCAGAGAAGATAGTAGGGAAGCAGGGAGATGAGGCAGGCAGCAGGAAAGCAGAGAAGATAGTAGGGAAGCAGGGAGATGAGGGCAGGCAGCAGGAAAGCAGAGAAGATAGTAGGAAGCAGGGAGATGAGGCAGGCAGCAGGAAAGCAGAGAAGATAGTAGGGAAGCAGGGAGATGAGGGCAGGCAGCAGGAAAGCATAGAAGATAGTAGGGAAGCAGGGAGATGAGGCAGGCAGCAGGAAAGCAGAGAAGATAGTAGGGAAGCAGGGAGATGAGTGCAGGCAGCAGGAAAGCATAGAAGATAGTAGGGAAGCAGGGAGATGAGGCAGGCAGCAGGAAAGCAGAGAAGATAGTAGGGAAGCAGGGAGATGAGGCAGGCAGCAGGAAAGCAGAGAAGATAGTAGGGAGACAGGGAGATGAGTGCAGGCAGCAGGAAATCAGAGACGATAGTAGGGAAGAAGGAGATAAGGCAGGCAGCAGGAAAGCAGAGAAGATAGTAGGGAAGCAGGGAGATGAGGCAGGCAGCAGGAAAGCAGAGAAGATAGTAGGGAAGCAGGGAGATGAGGCAGGCAGCAGGAAAGCAGAGAAGATAGTAGGGAAGAAGGAGATGAGGGCAGGCAGCAGGAAAGCGGAGAAGATAGTAGGGAAGCAGGGAGATGAGGCAGGCAGCAGGAAAGCGGAGAAGATAGTAGGGAAGCAGTGAGATGAGGGCAGGCAGCAGGAAAGCAGAGAAGATAGTAGGGAAGCAGGGAAATGAGGCAGGCAGCAGGAAAGCAGAGAAGATAGTAGGGAAGCAGGGAGATGAGGGCAGGCAGCAGGAAAGCAGAGAAGATAGTAGGAAGCAGGGAAATGAGGCAAGCAGCAGGAAAGCAGAGAAGATAGTAGGGAAGCAGGGAGATGAGGGCAGGCAGCAGGAAAGCAGAGAAGATAGTAGGAAGCAGGGAGATGAGGCAGGCAGCAGGAAAGCAGAGAAGATAGTAGGGAAGCAGGGAGATGAGGCAGGCAGCAGGAAAGCAGAGAAGATAGTAGGGAAGCAGGGAGATGAGGCAGGCAGCAGGAAAGCAGAGAAGATAGTAGGGAAGCAGGGAGATGAGGCAGGCAGCAGGAAAGCAGAGAAGATAGTAGGAAGCAGGGAGATGAGGCAGGCAGCAGGAAAGCAGAGAAGATAGTAGGGAAGCAGGGAGATGGGGGCAGGCAGCAGGAAAGCAGAGAAGATAGTAGGGAAGCAGGCAGATGAGGGCAGGCAGCAGGAAAGCAGAGAAGATAGTAGGGAAGCAGGGAGATGAGGCAGGCAGCAGGAAAGCATAGAAGATAGTAGGGAAGCAGGGAGATGAGGCAGGCAGCAGGAAAGCAGAGAAGATAGTAGGAAGCAGGGAGATGAGGCAGGCAGCAGGAAAGCAGAGAAGATAGTAGGAAGCAGGGAGATGAGGGCAGGCAGCAGGAAAGCAGAGAAGATAGTAGGGAAGCAGGGAGATGAGGCAGGCAGCAGGAAAGCAGAGAAGATAGTAGGGAAGCAGGGAGATGAGGGCAGGCAGCAGGAAAGCAGAGAAGATAGTAGGGAAGCAGGGAAATGAGGCAGGCAGCAGGAAAGCAGAGAAGATAGTAGGGAAGCAGGGAGATGAGGGCAGGTAGCAGGAAAGCAGAGAAGATAGTAGGAAGCAGGGAAATGAGGCAGGCAGCAGGAAAGCAGAGAAGATAGTAGGGAAGCAGGGAGATGAGGCAGGCAGCAGGAAAGCAGAGAAGATAGTAGGGAAGCAGGGAGATGAGGGCAGGCAGCAGGAAAGCAGAGAAGATAGTAGGAAGCAGGGAGATGAGGCAGGCAGCAGGAAAGCAGAGAAGATAGTAGGGAAGCAGGGAGATGAGGGCAGGCAGCAGGAAAGCATAGAAGATAGTAGGGAAGCAGGGAGATGAGGCAGGCAGCAGGAAAGCAGAGAAGATAGTAGGGAAGCAGGGAGATGAGTGCAGGCAGCAGGAAAGCATAGAAGATAGTAGGGAAGCAGGGAGATGAGGCAGGCAGCAGGAAAGCAGAGAAGATAGTAGGGAAGCAGGGAGATGAGGCAGGCAGCAGGAAAGCAGAGAAGATAGTAGGGAGACAGGGAGATGAGTGCAGGCAGCAGGAAATCAGAGACGATAGTAGGGAAGAAGGAGATAAGGCAGGCAGCAGGAAAGCAGAGAAGATAGTAGGGAAGCAGGGAGATGAGGCAGGCAGCAGGAAAGCAGAGAAGATAGTAGGGAAGCAGGGAGATGAGGCAGGCAGCAGGAAAGCAGAGAAGATAGTAGGGAAGAAGGAGATGAGGGCAGGCAGCAGGAAAGCGGAGAAGATAGTAGGGAAGCAGGGAGATGAGGCAGGCAGCAGGAAAGCGGAGAAGATAGTAGGGAAGCAGTGAGATGAGGGCAGGCAGCAGGAAAGCAGAGAAGATAGTAGGGAAGCAGGGAAATGAGGCAGGCAGCAGGAAAGCAGAGAAGATAGTAGGGAAGCAGGGAGATGAGGGCAGGTAGCAGGAAAGCAGAGAAGATAGTAGGAAGCAGGGAAATGAGGCAGGCAGCAGGAAAGCAGAGAAGATAGTAGGGAAGCAGGGAGATGAGGGCAGGCAGCAGGAAAGCAGAGAAGATAGTAGGAAGCAGGGAGATGAGGCAGGCAGCAGGAAAGCAGAGAAGATAGTAGGGAAGCAGGGAGATGAGGGCAGGCAGCAGGAAAGCATAGAAGATAGTAGGGAAGCAGGGAGATGAGGCAGGCAGCAGGAAAGCAGAGAAGATAGTAGGGAAGCAGGGAGATGAGTGCAGTCAGCAGGAAAGCATAGAAGATAGTAGGGAAGCAGGGAGATGAGGCAGGCAGCAGGAAAGCAGAGAAGATAGTAGGGAAGCAGGGAGATGAGGCAGGCAGCAGGAAAGCAGAGAAGATAGTAGGGAGACAGGGAGATGAGTGCAGGCAGCAGGAAATCAGAGACGATAGTAGGGAAGAAGGAGATGAGGCAGGCAGCAGGAAAGCAGAGAAGATAGTAGGGAAGCAGGGAGATGAGGCAGGCAGCAGGAAAGCAGAGAAGATAGTAGGGAAGCAGGGAGATGAGGCAGGCAGCAGGAAAGCAGAGAAGATAGTAGGGAAGAAGGAGATGAGGGCAGGCAGCAGGAAAGCGGAGAAGATAGTAGGGAAGCAGGGAGATGAGGCAGGCAGCAGGAAAGCGGAGAAGATAGTAGGGAAGCAGTGAGATGAGGGCAGGCAGTAGAGAAGCAGGGAAGTGAGTGAAGGCTTCAGAGAGACAGGTTGATGAGGGAAGAGTAGAAAAGCAGACAGGTGAGGGCAGGCAGTAGTGAGGCAGGCAGGTGAGGTAGAAGAGAGTAGAACAGCAGGAAAGTGAGGGAAAGCAGTAGAGAGGTAAGTATAGGAGGGAAGAGTAGAGAAGCAGGGAGGTGAGGGCAGGCAGTAGGGAGGCAGGAAATGGAAGTGAGAAATGCGGGAGAGAGACAGGGAGGCGAGGGAAGGCAGCAGAAAGGCAGGGAGGTGACTGAAGGCAGCAGGGAGGTGAGGAAAGAGAGTAGAATTGCAGGGAGATAAGGTCAGAGAGTAGGGAGGAAGGGAAGTAAATGAGGGCAGTAGAGAGACAGAGAGGTGAAGGTAGGCAGTAGAAGTCAAATGGGTGAGAGAAGGCAGTAGAGAGGCAGGCAGGTGAAAGAAGAGAGTAGAAAAGCAAGGAGGTGAGTGCAAGTATTAGATGGGCAGGCAATAGGGAGGCAGGAAGTGAAACTGCGCTTATTGTCCTTCCTGTGCCATGCGTCGGCCAGCAGGGAAGGCATGAGGCAGAGTAGGATAATAGTGGTGGGTGTGACCATGAGGGTGGTTGTAATCCTCACAGTGGCTATTCCCTGCCCTAACACTTCCCCTGGCCCTTTGTGCAGTGGGTGGAGGCATGCAATCCTTGTTCTGTTGAGACTTTGGGGTCTCCTATCTGGTACTGGCTGGGGTGCCTTTGATTTTAGATGAATTGGTAGACGGGCACAAGGCAGGAGAACAGGGGCCTGGGTCGCATATGGAGACAAATGACCAAGCTGACTTGGTAATAGTAAAATATAGTCTCTCTTTTACTGAGTGGCTGATGGGTGCCACAGTGCAATTACAAACAGTAGGCTCAGTTCCCAGGCTGAGTATAGAGGATGGCTACTATGGTGATCCTTCCCGAGTCTCTTCCCACAGATACAAGCAATCTTTCCAACTGGCCATAGTTGTGTAATTTCTTTCAATATCTCTCTGCAATGCCCAACTGTGGGGTGCAGATGGATGACCAGTCCGTCTCAGTCATGTGGTGGTTGCCAGAAGCAATTTAACCCAATCCATATGCAGTAAAGTCAACATCTATATGCGTTACCTTTACTGTCTTTATCCAAGCTTGTATCTTGTTCCTCTATGGTCCTCAACCTTCTGCAAAAGTCAGTACTTCTCTCCCTCAGAGTCAGTACTTCTCTCCCTCAGAGGTTGGATCAAAGTTGCAAAGTTTTATGGCAGTTTTTCACTCACTGGGATGATCTCCCCATTGAGAAGAATTTATTTTCTCCTGCATTTACTTATCTGGATTACACACCAACAGCACCATACACGTCCACGCTATAGGGACACTTGCCAGGAACTCTCTAGCCAGGGAAAAGTGGGGCCAGCCCACCACTTGGCAACTATTACTAACTATTTCTTACTTATATACAGCCTTTTGGAATACATAGTATTAGCATAGTAAAGTCTCATTAGCCATTTGTACCAACGAAAGTGCATAGTGAGCATCTCAGTAAAGATTCTAATGACTTTAGAAGTGAATCATAACATATTATAGCATTAACTCTTAAGAAGTGAGCCATGGCATCAACCCATTAGAAGTGAACCAGCAGGTCACTACACCTGGGCCCTGGAGGGTATATTATTAATTATTTCCTTTCCTTTTTGTTTACAGAAAATCCTGGCCTCAATATTTCGGGAACAGGAGAGATGTAAACAATGAATGATTCCTACATGATGTTCATACCAGAACCCATCTGCTGCATATAATCAGGGGATGACAGTCGCCTAAATACAGAAATCATGAAGAATGCAAGTTTTGTAGCAGCAAATTAAAGAAAGTCCAGAAATTTGGGGCCAAGGCAAGGCCAAGTACTGCGCTTTACTGATTGGACAATGACTTCTCTCAGAATCCTCTGGCGTCATCAGTGATAGTGAAAGCTAATGGAGTATCTGCATGAGTTACAGCACCCCCTACTGGACAGGTCGATGGGGACAGGTATGCTTACCCCTCTCCTCTCTAAAGATGGTGGGGGTGAAGGATTCATCTGGAAATGTCTCCCACACCGCGCACAGCAAGGTGGAGAACTCCCCCAGCAGTTCTTGGACCCAGGTAGCCTCCGCAGGACTGTGGATTCTGGGGGTGGGAGGGTTGCAGACGTCTCTTTTTGGAAGACAACAGATCCCCAGGTCTGGAAAGGAAAAGACTATTCAGAGACTACATTTGTAGACCCTCAGGGGAGTCCAGATCTCTGCAAGAAGTTACTGTACACCCCAGAGAAAGACATTCACACTGTTTCCTGTGATGTCCGGGATGATGATGTGCTGGATATGGAGGTACAGATACAGGTCTACATACTGATGACCCTGATATATGACAAACCCCACTGTGATATCAATATGACACAGATAGATAGATATTAGGTAATAGATTGGTAGATAGATAATTAGATATTTAGCCCTCAGATCAGACTCCCAATGTTATTAAGACCCCCAATCAGACTTCAGATCAGACCCCCATGTTAGGACCCCTATTCAGACACTCAGATCAGAACTCCATGTTAATAAGACCCTCATTCATAAAACTCAGATCAGACCCCCAATGTTAGGAACACTATTTGGACCTCAGATCAGACCCTAATGTTAATAAGACCGCTATTCAGACACTAAGATCAGACCCCCAATGTTAAGACCCCCAATGTTAAGACCCCCATTCAAACCTCAGATCAAACCAGCATGTTAATAAGACCCCTATCAGACACTTAGATCAGACCCCCAATGTTAAGACCCCTATTCAGACCTCAGATCAGACCAAAAAAATATCTACTTACCTGTCCTGCTCCGGGCGACCACAGCCCTCCAGGGATCCAGCACTCTTCCGGCTCTTCCTACCGTGCGCTGTGCTGTGACCCGACATCGCACAGGGTGAGGTCACAGAGTGCCAACATCCTCACGTTGTACACAATTCACAGCACGGAGCTGATAGAAGAAGACCAGGAAGCAGTGAGTACAGAGCCTGGGAGCGCTGCATTCCCCGCTTCCTGGTCTTCCTGTACTAATGAGCACTTCCATAATGCAAGTGCAAGGGCTCATTATTATTCGCCCCATAAGACTCACTGACATTTTCCCCACACTATAGGGTGAAAAATGCGGTAATTAGATAGATTGCTAGATAGAAAGATAAATCATATGTGCCATCTCTCCTGGAATGTCTGGGAGGCTACAGGAAAGCAGTCCTCCATGAGCTCTACCTGTGTTTGGTACCAGGATGCTGCATCATCAGACAGCCCTGTGCCCGTACCTGTATTATCTTCCTGTATCTTTGTTTGTTGTCAGGGGTGTAGTTATATGGGGTGCAGGGGTGCACTGGTGCTTGCGTGGGTCCAAAGATCCCTCTGTCATATAAGAAGACACCAGTATAATAGCTAACATATGATAGTTGGAGACCCCGTTGCAGATTTTGTATTGGAGCCCTGGTGCATCGAGTCCCACCTCTGCTGCTGCTGCTGTATATCGGTTGGTGTGATGGTGTTGTGCTCAGCATGGCAGCGTTATTCGCATTGTGTCTGACAGACAGTACCTGCACGCTTGGCTGCCCTACAATTGTCAGGTCATTTACAAGCTGATAGGCAGCGAGCCAGGGACAGAGGAGCCACAAGGGAGGGGGTTGTGGCCGGATGAGTTTCCTTCATCTCAACCATCTTTGCTGATATTTTCACATAAAATACATGGAGGTCGGCATGGTTTATGGTCTTGATAGTCTACCGAGGCAGCAGTGTAACGCAGTGTTTAAACCCCTTCCATATGATTGACGTCTTTTAGTTACAGAAATGTAATTATATGAAAATATGTACATTCAGATAACTCCAGCTACAAAGAGAGCCTCTGGGGATCTGGTCCAGACGATAGGAGTTGTAGTAGCTCTGATAAGATGATGTGTCACGGTGTACTCCCTCAGGCCGTTTCTCCCTGAGGATCGGTGCAGTGAAATGGTGGTTTAAGCAATCAGACCAGACGTAAAATAATGCAAAATAGGAGTTGTAGTCCAACCAGCAGTAGTTCTATATAGTGAAATTTTGTCTCCTCAGATAATGTATAGTGGCTGGTACAATAGCAGATAATGGCACCTCTGGTATGTTATCTTGCTGATGTCTCTCTCCTGGACTTCTGGCTAACAGCTAGCACTTGTGGATATAGGTGTCCACTGTGAAAATACAGTCTTTTGAATTGGTCTGGTCTGGAAGTGATGTAGGTGATGGGTGTGTCAGCTGTAGTCCCTCGCACACAGCAGGGTCTGTATAGCTGTAGTAGTGGGTCACTCCACTCACTGTAAATGCTACAATATTTGGAGTTTTGGTATTCTTGCAGACTCTCTGGAATAGTGGTCTCACAGAAGAACTGGGACAAGAACTGGTCCCTAGGAACCTCAGAGTGGGAGCTCTGGCATCTGCTTTATTCCTCCTTACTGTCCTAGCTAAGACTACTCCTCCTGGTAAGAAGTAGGACCCACCGACTCCTAACAAGAAGGGAGGAATGGGATGGTTTGTCCCATTTCTAATGCCAACCATTGCCAGCTATACTCTATCTGCTGGTGTGCAAGGTAAACGGGAACATAGCAAAATATAACAAACATTGCACATACTCTCAGGTCTGGGGTACTGCAAGTCAGACAGGATGTGTAGTCACCGGGGTACTTTGAAGTACTTTGAAGTCTGGACATTTGTGGACATTTTTCCCTATGCAAAGTCATCCACTCCTTACTTTATTTAACTTTAAAGGGTTAACTTGCATTGACTAATACTGTGTAACTGCATTTGTATGGTGGGATAAATGTCCTGTTCATTTGCACTGTGTTTACATGGCACAGGGTTAATAAACACTGAGAGACTTTTGGGACTTTCTAACTAATAATGAGAAGCTAGTAATTTTCCACAGCTACTATAAGCCACCAAAACCAGACAGACTCACCTTTTCAGTGTCTGGTTTAGCTCTGTTATTATGTATGAAAACCTGTTTTTGTCTGGAAAAACTGCTGTGTCATTGCCATTGTTTATCACTGAAGCTCTAATGCAAGTCTATGAGAGACAGGAGTTGTAACATTGCATTTGTTTGTGTTGAGTTTCTCCACTCCACCCCTCCCTCTCGCTAGTTTAGCCACACACTGTATAGAAGGATGGCAGTCAGATCCCCTAGTGTTCTGCAGTTAGGGAACAGTGCTTAGAAGAGGAGACTCTGCAAGACTATTGTGACCAGAAGAAGACGCTGAGATGAGAATACTCTGCCACAGACCCTGAATCACCAGCCTTTGGCCAGGGTACCAGCCTTCTGAGAGAGAGAGAGACAGCTAGCTCAGGCCATTCCTTAGCATCAAATCCTTCTTCTGCCAGGGAGGAGACTGGAGAAGTCAGCCCTATGCCTCGTCTGTATTGTTTTGCACCTGAATTCCTCCAGTAAAGAAGCACCCTGATTTACTGCAGACCCTGACTCTCTGGACTTATCTTCCATTAGGGTGTCCCACACCTTACCATCCCTTCCGGAGAGCAGCAACATGTGGTGACACCTCAACGGTGTCAGGAGGACCCAGGGTAGTGTTGGGGCCACCCCAAACCCAGCCAGTGCAGAAGAAGCACCAACATTGTTCTATTCTTCTAAGGGCTCATTAAGACGACCGTATTTTTTTGTGGTCCGCGTTCCACAATTTGAGGACCACGAGGCCGCCACTATGAAAGAAATCACTATACTTGTCCACAATTGCGGACAAGAATAGGACATGCTCTATCTTTTTTGCGGGGCTGCGGAAGGGAACTACAGGTGCGAACAGCACACAGTGTGCTGTCCGCATCTTTTGTGGCCCAATTGAAATGAATGGGTCTGCACCTGTTCTGCAAAATTGCAGAATGGGTGTGGACCCATTCATACGGTCGTCTGAATGAGCCCTAATTGTAAATGGGAGCTTGTGTAACCCCCTCGCTGCCAGAGGGTGGAAATCCAAGGTTAAACTATACTGTGCTGTAAAGCAGTTTGGGCGATCTGGATCTGGCCCTTTAACCAGGATGGGGTCGGGTACAGCACCAACAGCCATAGCTGTTGGTAGTAGATTGTCCAGTACAGCTTACAACCTAAGTTATGTTTCAAGGAGGGAAACAGGTCAGCACTTCACCTTCTGTTGTACGCTGCACGGGAGAGGAGCAACCCCCAATGGGGGTGGTGTTCAATCAATAATCAATCAACTAATGAAGCAAAGTAACATAAAGTGAAACAAAGTAACATATGGCAGAGATTGTTTTCTACCTTATTGGAGAATCTAAATGTCCTTTTCATCATAAGGCTGAGGTCTAAAAAGAATATATAAGAGGTATATTAAACATTTATATTAACATATTTATACAGTGGGATGCGAAAGTTTGGGCAACCTTGTTAATCGTCATGATTTTCCTGTATAAATCGTTGGTTGTTACGATAAAAAATGTCAGTTAAATATATCATATAGGAGACACACACAGTGATATCTGAGAAGTGAAATGAAGTTTATTGGATTTACAGAAAGTGTGCTATAATTGTTTAAACAAACTTAGGCAGGTGCATATATTTGGGCACTGTTGTTGTTGTCATTTTATTGATTCCAAAACCTTTAGAACTAATTATTGGAACTCAGATTGGCTTGGTAAGCTCAGTGACCCCTGACCTACATACACAGGTGAATCCAATTATGAGAAAGCGTATTTAAGGGGGTCAATTGTAAGTTTCCCTCCTCTTTTAATTTTCTCTGAAGAGTAGCAACATGGGGGTCTCTAAACAACCCTCAAATGTCCTGAAGACAAAGATTGTTCACCATCATGGTTTAGGGGAAGGATACAGAAAGCTGTCTCGGAGATTTCAGCCATCTGCTTCCACAGTTAGGAACATATTGAGGAAATGGAAGACCACAGGCTCAGTTCAAGTTAAGGCTCGAAGTGGCAGACCAAGAAAAATCTCGGATAGACAGAAGCGACGAATGGTGAGAACAGTCAGAGTCAACCCACAGACCAGCACCAAAGACCTACAACATCATCTTGCTGCAGATGGAGTCACTGTGCATCGTTCAACCATTCGGCGCACTTTACACAAGGAGATGCTGTATGCGAGAGTGATGCAGAGGAAGCCTTTTCTCCGCCCACAGCACAAAAAGTGCCGCTTGAGGTGGGCTAAAGCACATTTGGACAAGCCAGCTTCATTTTGGAATAAGGTGCTGTGGACTGATGAAACTAAAATTGAGTTATTTGGCCATAACAAGGGGCGCTATGCATGGAGGAAAAAGAACACAGCATTCCAAGAAAAACACCTGCTACCTACAGTAAAATATGGCGGTGGTTCCCTCATGCTGTGGGGCTGTGCGGCCAGTGCAGGGACTGGGAATCTTGTCAAAGTTGAGGGACGCATGGATTCCACTCAGTATCAGCAGATTCTGGAGACCAATGTCCAGGAATCAGTGACAAAGCTGAAGCTGCGCCGGGGCTGGATCTTTCAACAAGACAACGACCCTAAACACTGCTCAAAATCCACTAAGGCATTTATGCAGAGGAACAAGTACAAGGTTCGGGAATGGCCATCTCAGTCCCCAGACCTGAATATAATTGAAAATCTGTGGTGTGCCTTAAAAAGAGCTGTCCATGCTCGGAAGCCATCAAACCTGAATGAACTAAAGATGTTTTGTAAAGAGGAATGGTCCAAAATACCTTCAACCAGAATCCAGACTCTCATTGGAACCTACAGGAAGCGTTTAGAGGCTGTAATTTCTGCAAAAGGAGGATCTACTAAATATTGATTTAATTTCATTTTTGTGGTGCCCAAATTTATGCACCTGCCTAATTTTGTTTAAAAATTTATAGCACATTTTCTGTAAATCCAATAAACTTCATTTCACTTCTCAAATATCACTGTGTGTGTCTCCTATATGATATATTTAACTGACATTTTTAATCGTAACAACCAACGATTTATACAGGAAAATCATGACGATTAACAAGGTTGCCCAAACTTTCGCATCCCACTGTATATATGAAAACCTCACAAATGTGTGACCTCATAGTCCCTATTCAGGCCCCTTGGGTGCAGTGTATCAAGGGTGTGTATCCAAAAGGCCTCTCTTCTAAGGAGAAGCCTCTTGACATCTCCCCCTCTCCTATGGCTCTTCACCTGCTCTAATACTTGAAATCGCAGTTGTGCGACGGTATGTTTCAATTTATCAAAATGATATGGAACCGGTAACATCAGTTTTTTTGTCCTAAAATCGGATTTATGCTTACTAATCCGATCCCTCACTGCCTGCATCGGCTCACCCACATATAACAGGCCACAAGGGCATTTGATGAGATATATTACATTTGCCGAGTTGCAAGTAAAAAAAACTACTACTCTAAAGCTTTTTCCAGTATGTGGAGGATGAAACGAAGGGCCTTTAATTACATGGGAGCACTGTAGACAATGGAGGCAGGGGGATGTACCCATCCGTGGTGTGGATATCCGCTGTTGTTTCAATATAGCTTTAGTACTACCCAAAAATGATCTGCCATATGTTACTTTGTTTCACTTTATGTTACTTTGCTTCATTAGTTGATTGATTATTGATTGAACACCACCCACTGAAAAGGGTGGAGATGTCCCTAATGGCAGTACTAGACCCCATATATGGCTTGATTTCTTTTGTTGGATGTACCTGTTGAGAAAGGCTTGCATGCCGAAACGCGTCCTGGTTGTAGGACTTTTGCTTTCATGAGAAAATAAAAGAAGCTTATTGACTTCCGGTTCCGGCGCCAGCATGGTGAGGAGCGTGAGTTAGAGGCTCCGTACCCCACTGCACAAAACTCGGCTAATCCCCAGACTACCGGACTGAAAATACACTACTTTCGGTACAGTTAGCTACCTATTGGTGACCGACCCGGTATATGGACCGTTACCTTATTCAGATGGGGAAAAAAACAACAAAAGAGGCTCCGATGAAGGCGGGAAAGGCACCAGCGCTGACAGACATGGCGGATAGCCAAGAACTGGATGAAGTGACACAGGCAGCGCAGATGGCAGAGTTAGGAGCCCGCAGCGAAGTTACAGAAGTCGGGAGGATGGAAATTGATTACAAGCACCTGGCTTTGGAGGTGGCCACCCGCATTCTCCCAGACCTTCAGGAGGCTATGTCTTCCACGATCACACAGTCATTTGCAGCCATGCAAGCTGAATTGGTGCAACATGGGTCGCGACTGAATGATCTTGAACAGAGGTTAGTGGCGGTGGAATCAGACCAGGAAGCCGTACATATGCGACTCAAAGAAGCGTTGGAAGAGAACACCAGATTATGGGATAAAATTGACGATCTGGAAAATAGATCGCGCCGTAGTAACCTACGGATAGTAGGCCTACCAGAAAGCGTCTTACCTGGTGAGCTGATAGATATGTGCGAGAACGAAATTCCTAGAGCTCTTGGGATAAACGTACGCTGCAAGGCAGAAAGAGCACACAGAGTTGGTCCCCCTCAAGGATCGTCTAATGCCACGAGGCGGGTACTGAACCCAGAGGCGCCGAGCAGAAATAATAAGCCACGGCAAGTCATAGTAAAATACCTTGACTACTCCGATAAAACGGCAATCCTGAGAGCATACAAGAAAGGTGGAGCGGCATTGAGATTGAGGGGGCATTCGATCTTACTGTTCGGTGATTTCTAGGCAGAGGTAACTCGCAGAAGGAGAGCTTTCGCGCCCATTTGCTCCCAACTCTTCAAACAACAACGCCGATTCGCGCTGATTTACCCGGCTATATTAAGGGTCTTCTACCCTAATGGGAACACGGCATCTTACACGGATCCAGATGAAGCTGCTCGGATGTTGCTGGAGCCATCTCACCGTTCCAAGAACTTACCTGCCATTACTTATTCGGAAGGCCAGGATCCATTGCGACGAGACCAGAGAGAAACCCGCTCCATGAGGTCGGCTTCAGCCCAAGATCGTGATCAGATGCCGCCAGCTCCGCAAGATGCCGGATGAAGAGGTGTTGTTCCGGATGAGAGGAAGATGAGTATCTTGCTATGCTGCGATAGCATTCATTCCGGTTATTTTCTCTTATGGACATTAGATAAGGGACGTTAATTTAGAAACTGGGGGAGGGGATTAGCTACTAAGGCCCCCAAAAAAAAAAAATAAAAATATATACAAAATAAAATTAAAATAAAAAAAAAAATATAGAAGAAGAAAGAAGAAGAAAAAGAGGGGGGGGGCTATTGTTGAGTCTTACATAGGGCTACACTATGTGCACTATGTGCATTATGTTCTTGTTGTATTGTTGCCATGTGGAGGTGTCTCCCGGTGGAGCCTTTCCATCATTTATTGTGCCATAAGATAAGTGAAGAATTATATGTCATGAATACATAAAAGTGCTTGGGGGGAACGGCAGTAGGAGAAGTAGTGAGGTTGGCAATTTATGTGCTTTTCCCTGCTGGAAAAAAGTGAAGTTCAAAGTTTTGGTTGTGGGGGAGTTAGGAAACTGCTAAAAATCAGGGGATGCATCATACATCTCACTGATTTGCTTCAGTGGTTGGTTTGGGGCGGGATGGGGGGATGTTTTGGGGGGAGGTTAAGGGATAGGTACACCTTTTGCACAGTGAGGAATATTAGTAAATCTATCGGAACGCTTCAATATGGATAGTTGCATTAAAGTTATCTCTTGGAACGTGAAAGGCCTGCGGTCCCCTAATAAACGCAGGTTGGTCTTGCGACACCTGAAGAGACTTAAGGCAGATATAGCCCTTTTACAAGAGACTCATCTGCAACAAACAGATTTTTTTAGGATGAAGAAAGATTGGGTAGGAGACATCTATGGCTCGGAAGCGGTGGCCAGGAAAGCAGGTGTATTAACTCTGATTAAAAGGGGACTACCCTATAAGGTGATTGAGCATGTTCATGATGAGGCAGGTAGAATATCCCTGATACGATTGTCCTCAATGGGAGGGGAAGTAAATATTTACAATATATATGGCCCTAATGAGACTAATGGAGAATTTTTTCGGGAGCTACAGGATAAGATCTCGAAGGATGGCACAGGGATCAAACTAGTAATGGGAGATATGAATGCAGTGAAAGATCAGGGAGAAGATAGAAGTGGGGAAACGTCGAAACAAACTAAAGTAATGCCACAGAATGCTCATTTTGCGAAATTTGTAAGTGAATCTGGTCTTATAGATATCTGGCGAACTTTCCATCCGGAAGGTAGGGACTTTACTTTTTTCTCGCATGCACACCAAACTTGGTCACGTATAGACTACATTCTCTCTAACAGGGAGGGAGGGGGTAGGCTTGCGGAGCCTAAGATCGAAGACATGATCATTTCAGATCATGCACCGATCTCGGTATTATTTAGGAACCATCTCCCCAGAGGGAAAGATTTTATATGGAGATTCCCTTCCACCCTCATCCGAGACGAGGAGTTCAGAGATATGTTAAAGGGATGGTGGTTAGAGTATAAGCAAGACAATGAAGGAACGGTAGACCCCCAGATACTGTGGGATGCGGGCAAAACAGTTCTGAGAGGGAGAATAATGGCGTACATGTTCAGTAAGAAGAAAGCCATTAAACAGAAAATAGAGAGCCTCAGCAATAGCCTAAGGACAGCCTATACGATGTTTAAAGATAAGCCTAACACCTCAACACGCCATTATTGGACACAGGCCAAACGGGATTATGAAACTTGGGTGCAGAAATGGGAAAGCATAGCCCACTCAAAATGGGAGTCGCAGCTATATAAACATGGAAATAAAGCAGGAAAGTTACTAGCCAGATTGGCCAGGGGTCGTAGACCATTGACTAGCATTCTGGCCCTAAAAAATGACAAAGGGGAACTGAGAACCCACCCAGGAGAAATAAACGACATACTGAGAGGTTATTATAGTAAGTTATATAGTTCTACTTCCCTACCTAACTCAGAGAAGCAGGATTGGCTACGGTCAGTCCCCCTTCCAATATTGACCGAGGAAGAAAGGGCTATTTTGAATGCTCCCATTCCAGCAGGAGAAATCATAACCACCATTAAGGCACTGTCGCTGGACAAGGCCCCGGGGCCGGATGGGTTTAGCGGGGAATTTTATCGTATCTTAGCTGAAGAAGTGGCTCCTTTGCTGTCCCAGCTATACACGGGATTTATGCAGGGTTCTCAAATGTCCTCCCTCACCAACACAGCATTTATCAAAGTGTTACCTAAGCCAGGTAGGGATCCGGTTAACGCAGCCTCTTACCGACCCATTTCACTGATTAATGTGGATCTTAAAATAGTGTCTAAAATACTGGCAGATAGGTTGGCGGGCATCTTACCGCGACTGATTACTCCCAACCAAGTGGGATTTGTGCAAGGGAGAGCGGCGGTCACCAACATTCGCAAAGTGCTGACGGTACTGGATGAGGTAAAGTTGAGGCCTGGTGCACATCCATCCTCAGCCATCATCACGATAGATGCGGAAAAAGCATTTGATAACATTGACTGGGGATGGATGGACACGGTCTTGGATGCCATGGGTTTTATTGGTCCTTTTAGACAGTACATCACCACTTTGTATTCAAACCCCATGGCAAGGATACATACACCAGGATTCTTGTCAGGAAATATTCACTTAGAGAAGGGAACCAGGCAGGGATGCCCACTTTCCCCGCTTTTATTTAATCTTGCAATTGAGCCACTCTCCCGAAAGATAGAGCGAGATAATAGACTAGAAGGGATTAAAGTGGGTAACATCCGTGTGAAACATGCCCTATTCGCAGATGACCTGCTGGTGTTCCTGGAAAGACCCTCCAGAGATGTACCGAGGCTATTTCAGGTACTGAAGGAATTTGGCAGAGTGTCAGGATACAGGGTAAATGAGGACAAATCTGAAATTTTATATCTGGGTAATAAGTCCCAGAGCTACCCTGACCAGGCTCTTGGCTGTGCCATTCAAGTGGCAAAAAAATCTATAAAGTATCTAGGGATACATATTGGCAGAACTCCGGAGTCTTTGTATTTACTTAATTATCCCCCATTGATAAAAAAGATTTTATCAGACATTGAGAGGTGGAGGGAACTCCCTCTTTCACTAGGAGGAAGAAATCAACTACTAAAGATGATGAGTGTATCTAAACTCCTCTACCCACTACAGACGATACCGCTTCTCATAAAACATGCGGACATTAAGATACTGGAAGCGGCCTTCCGATCCTTCCTATGGAGGGGGAGGAAATCCAGGATCTCATTGGCCAAACTACAGATCCCTAAACATTTAGGAGGAGCAAATTTCCCAGATATACGTAGCTATAACCTAGCCAGTCTTATAAGACATTGCGCTGACTGGATATTTAAAACAAATTTTTATTCTAACTATATGCTGGAGGCTCAATTAGTACAGCCATGGAATTTAGCCTCTTTATTACACACTAAACTAAGTGCAATTCCCCTTCCTACTAAAAATAGTCTTATGATCAGAGACACAATTGCAGCTTGGAAAGCAACGCGAAAGTTATTTGCGTTACCCTTCCTATTGTCTAAATATATGAGCATATGGGGACACCCGGAATTCCCAGCAGGCCTAGAGGCGAAACATTTTGGAGTTTGGAGACAATCAAACATAGTCACAGTGAAAGACATGTGGAACGTCAGGGAGGGGACCTATCTTTCATTCACTGACCTCACAGAGAAATACCATTTAGATAGAACAAAACAAACGCTAGCTTATTGGCAGGTTCAGGGTTTTCATAGAAGGAGGGTAATTAACCTATCGAAAGAAATGCCTGGCAATGATTTTGATTCCCTCATAGGCACGGGTAAGGGGAAAAAATCCCTATCAGAATTTTATCAAGGCATTAGGGATAAGAAGTTATCCTCGGTGGAGGGACGGATGTTCTCCCATTGGAGCAAGGAATTCCCTTCAATGGACCATAGGGATATCATTGTAAAAGGCTGGAACACAATTAGAACTATTACACCTAACGAGATCTGGAGGGAGACGCACTTTCGAATGATC
Source organism: Bufo gargarizans (assembly GCF_014858855.1). Classification (NCBI taxonomy): domain Eukaryota; kingdom Metazoa; phylum Chordata; class Amphibia; order Anura; family Bufonidae; genus Bufo; species Bufo gargarizans. The sequence goes on from NC_058088.1 coordinate 2,630,089, forward strand.
CATAAGGCTATATATGGATTTCACTGTACCTCACGCTCTGCTACTCCTGAAAGGCTAGATAGTTGCCCTAAATGCAAGCTGAAAAACTCAGACCTATTTCATGGTGTATGGGCATGCCCAGAATCAGAAAGTTATTGGAGAATGGTCAGATCGCAGGTTAAACAGCATCTTAAAGTGCAGCTCCCACTAGTACCTGAGCTGTTCCTATTTCATGTGCCTCCGGATAGGGTGACAGTAACCCCGTTGATACATACCCTGATATTGGCAGCAAAAAGATGTCTTTTTAGAGATTGGCTAAGCAAGAGTGTACCCACTGCTGCTGATATATTTAAGCACACGAAAATGTGCTTTGAGATGGAGAAACTGCAGGCAGAGCAATTAAAGGGAAAACAAATAAACGCATTTTTCCACAAATGGGAAGTGTTTATAAGCACGGTCTTCTCGGATGAAGAAATGAAAGGTGTCATGAGCCCCTTTGTACAATCAGAATGGTACCTTAAGGAAAAACTGGCCAAGAGATTAGGTAGGCTTCTGATAGATTGAAGCCGCGCTGCTGGACACTATGTGTTCCGGTTACAGGTGAATGATACAAGGGTGTCCACCCTCTCCTCAATGCCAAGGAATACGATCCTCCCAGATCTCCTCCTCTACAGGGTTTTAAGATGATACGAAGAATAGTGAAGCACCCTTGAGAATCTTATCTTTAAAAGGTTTTATTCTACTTACAACAGATCAGTAGACAAAAGGCATAAAATACAAGTAGATCGTCACAATCCTGCCCGACCCGGGTTTCGCTGCCTCGCTTCTTCAGGGGCAAAGAAGCGAGGCAGCGAAACCCGGGTCGGGCAGGATTGTGACGATCTACTTGTATTTTATGCCTTTTTGTCTACTGATCTGTTGTAAGTAGAATAAAACCTTTTAAAGATAAGATTCTCAAGGGTGCTTCACTATTCTTCGTATCATCTTAAAACCCTGTAGAGGAGGAGATCTGGGAGGATCGTATTCCTTGGCATTGAGGAGAGGGTGGACACCCTTGTATCATTCACCTGTAACCGGAACACATAGTGTCCAGCAGCGCGGTTCCAAAACCTATTGATCTAACTTTGCCAGTGTGAAACCTACCGCACTATTCCGGGACCAGCAGCAGCGCAAGTATTTGTCCGTGTTGTGACATAGCACTGACCACTTTGCTATATCTGTATTCTGATAGATTGAAGATGTAAGGGAGGGAGGGTGTGCAAGAAGTGTACCTGAGGTGGGGGGAGGGGGGAAGGGTCATTGGGGAGGGAGGGAGTTTAGGGGGTGTTCTACTGGGCGATAAGTAGGAAAAGTATACTTGATCAAAATCTGGATATGTATAACTGGATTGTTGCTTGCTATACCTATGTGATCATTTGATATTGTATACTGTCTCATGATTGTAAATGCTTACAAAATCTCAATAAAAAGTATATTTAAAAAAGAAGCTTATTTACGCAAGACACAGCTGCTGGGATTCATTACCTGTTAAGTTATGTTTCAAGGCCTGCTCTAAAAGTTCGGACATTGACTTACAGGATAGCTGCCTTCCAACAGGAGGCACCGTTTTCCATTATTTTGGAAAGACAGCTAATTTCCATGGCTGCTGCTGCCAATAACAGGCTGCAGAGGTGACTTGTCCCCCATGCGTCGTCACTGGATCACATGATGCATGGGGGACATGTCACAGCTGCAGCCAGTCATTGACTGCAGCAGCCATGGCACCTGTGTTAAACCAGATGTTGACACGCAGAGAGCGGAGGCAGTAGAGGAGCAAAATAGCCGGGACCCAGTGGCGGGGAACAGGTAAGTATCATTCCAACCGCAGATCTGACCACGTAGTGGTGTTTGCCCTAAAGGCTCTTTGGGTGAACAACCCCTTTAAGGGACAGTATCATTGCACTCTATAGATATTTAGTGTCATTCAGTGAGGAAGACCAGAAACTGTGTTCAGCTTTGAATGAATGTTTTGTATTGTCTTCAAACCCGCAAGCTTAAAAAGCAGCATAAGTCACCTCCATTGCTGTTCCAACACTGCTCACCATTTCCTGTCCCGGTTCAATGTTCTGGAAATGAGACAGGTCAGTGCTAAGACCAGTGATTGCCATGCCTTTCCCGGCATTTCGAGCTAGGGCAGTGAAGACACGAATCGGTGGAGGTGTCTCTTGTGGACACGTCAACGCTGAAGTCATTGGCTGCAGTGGAGCAGGATATCATGCCCATGCCGGGAAGGAAGTAAACAAGTTGCAGACCGTAAGGTGAGCAGGTAAGTATAATTCTTCCCATAGCGGAGGCAGGTTGCGGGCACCTGTCAAAAGTTATTTATTCCCGGACAACCCCCTTAAAAGGGTTATCCCATGATTAATGTAAAAATATAAAATCAGATGATACAGACCAGTCTCTTTCTAACAAACTTAGAACCAGCCCTGTACCTCACATGGATCCCAAAATCTCCCCATTCATTGCTCTTATTGCTCTGCTAGATTTATTTCAAGCTGGCAGCTCAGCGGGCATGTCCTTTCTCAAGGGGCATGTTCTTTCTGCTGCAGCTGGTGGCAGTTGAAGGATGGAACTGAGTATGTGCCCCTCTCTCAGTGAGAAGGACAGAGACTTTTAGAAAAAGAGCAAACAGCAGGTGGCGCCCTACAGATAGATTTGCAATTACAAAAGTATTCAGATCCAGGTGCTGGTTCGAGGGACAACCCCTTTAAGGCCTCATGCACACAACCGTTTTTCGGGTCCGCATCCGAGCCGCAGTTTTTGCTGCTCAGGTGCAGACCCATTCACTTCAATGGGGCCGCAAAAGATGTGGACAACACTCCGTTCCGCGGCCCCGCAAAAAAAATATAGCATGTCCTATCATTGTCCGTTTTGCGGACAAGAATAGGCATGTCTACAATGGGACGCCCGTTCCGTTCTGCAAATTGCGGAAGGCACATGGGCGGCTTCTGTGTTTTGTGGATTCGCAGTTTGCGGACCGCAAAAAACGGCACGGTCGTGTGCATGTAGCCTAAGCCATATCCTGTGATTATGCAGTAAATTTATAAGACGGGAAGCCCCCTTTAACCTGTCATCAGAATACAATCTGACTGTCTCTGGCAGCATATGGGTGCAAATCAAGGATCAGGTATATTCATACTTGCCAAATTTCTGTCGTGCCCGTTTAGAGCAAATATGCGTGCCACTGCTACGTCTGATAAACAGCATTTCGGTGCCACATAAAATGAGAGCTCATGGAGCTTTCTGGGAGATTTGTCAACTTATTCTTTGCCCTTTTCCTGAGAAGCTCCTGGATATTCAAGGGAAGGTGGCAAATATAGGCATATTGGTTCTAGGTCTGCCAAGAGATAAGCAGCGCCTGGCAGCTGCTTGTCTCCCTCTCCCCTTGGCTGCTCCTGCTTTCTTAAAAAATGGTCCACTTTTTAATTTTTGGGAGCAAATACCATATCTTAAGATGTGCTGAGGAGTTATGCATACCACCAGCCTCAGGCTCCGGGATCGATTACCCACCACTATATACCAGATAAACAACCTACATTCATGCTTTTTGAAGCTCTTGACACTTGGGGTTCTCCAGGGCTTTGATTCAATTCTAGCTTTCAGACACCCTGTGGAAGGAACATCATTTCTCCACTGCTTACCATGCTGTTACACCGCCGGTTCCGCAATCTTACATGACCACCTAATGTACATTACGCATCTGAACAGGAAGGCGCAGGAGCAGATCTGGTTGAGACATCAACAGAAGAGCTTGCAGCTAATCAGGTGGTCATGGGAGCACAACCCAGATTGCAGGGTTAATGCTCAGAGCATGAGATCTTTATGCACCTGGCTGGTCACCATGAGGGTGGCCCCCTGAGCATCGGCCCACCAGGACATTTCCCTGTAGGGTCTATGGCCAGTCTGCCCATGGTGGTAACATGATCTTCCTTCTGTACTCTCACTCCTGTACCTAGGAGGTTGGTCTAAAAACGACTTCAGTTTTAGGATCCCAGGGGCTCAGCATCAAGCAATGTGGATGGCAAAGGCAATATATGCACTTAAAATTGTCCTCTTCACTAAACAGTTGAATATTCCTCAACGAGAATTGAAAGGAATGAAACGGGTTGCACATTTTGTCAGCCTCATATATGTTCACTTTTTGCACGAGGAAATTGTAAGTCGATGGACTCCAAAGAATGATTTGGATATGCTACAGCTTCTGAGCACTTACCCAGATGCGGACGTCAAAAAAAGTGCTCTCACAGTTGCTAAGAGACACCTTTGGTATCTGTCAGAAACAAACGTAGGATTGGCTTTTTTGGACAAACGTATTACTCAGGCTGTTAAGGAAAATATGAAAAAAAATTTAGAAACCAAACCTGCAAAGAAAAAGGACATGAAACGATTAGAACGTAAAAACCTAGTTTTTGAAGGAAAAGACCCGAGCCATTACGTTACTAATAAAATGAAGGTGTTCTTTGAATTGTTTGGGATCCACAACGTGACAGAATACTGCAGTGATTCTCTAAGAAGCCATGTGAAGGTGGTCAATGATACTGCAGAAAGAGGAATTGCTCTGATAAAAAAGTTTAAGGAATCGGTCAGGGACGAAAAACAAAAACAATTCTTGTTGAGGGTCATCGAGCATCACAGAAAAGTCGTCACCAAGCTAACAAAAGAAGGGATTGCATTGTTCAAAGTTGATTAATATAACACATGTTTTGCCTATCATACTACCTATTAATCTTAGTGTCTAGTTTTAATATTATTTTAAGTTTGTGATTTCTAGTTTTCCCAATAAAAGTAATTAGCATTGAAAAAACGTATTTTTTGCCTATTTTTACAACCACTAAATATTATCCAATCTTCTTGACATTTAGGTATATAAATCTTTTACATCACTGAGACCAGGGGCGTAAGAAAAGTCTGCAAAATTTTTACATTAAATTTTTTTTTTCCATTGCAAAATCAAACACCCTAAGGTACACATAGAGCCTATTTCAAAGAGCACAGGACCAACTCAACAACGATGGCAAAATCTAGCCTTTATGTAAGCGTATGTTCACACTAATATTTCATGATTTCCATGAGGGCCGCTAATATGTATATTAACCTAGTTTGCAGCGCTATTCGTGATATCAAAACTAGTGGAACCCCTTATAGAAACTGAATGGACAACATTATAAGGCAATGAGGTCCTTCAAGATCAGATCCAGAATAGTTTTTATGGCTCTGTCATAAAGAAAAGCCAGAACACTAATGTGAACAGTGCCTTATATGTTTTTAATTCTTGATTTACTAAGGAAAAAAAACTAATGTTGCTATATGGAAACCACCAAGAAGCTGCTATTTACTGTGTTTTTGTTTTTTTCTGTTTAGTACTTTGAGTGCACAAGGGTGCACCGAATTCCGTGTATGTCTGATTTCAGCACAGTATTATTATTATCAGTCACGTTTTAGATTAGCGGTCAGACTGTTCAGGTACACAGGCTACTTTTTGTTGAGCCTGAGCCAAGTGATTTATCAAATCCTGAAGACTTGAGCATCCAGCAAGCCTAACCTGATAAAGGGGACCTTGGTATCCCCGAAACGCGTTGTTATCTTATGCCTAATTCCAATAAAGAAGATTTATTTATCTATCGTCCGAGTGACACCAAAGTAGCGGATTTCTTGTAACCAATGTTCCTTAGAGCAGTGGTCCTCAACTCCAGTCCTCAGGACCCACCTACCGGTCATGATTTGAGAATATCCCACAGAATGAATACCTGTGGTAAGTCCAGATGCACTGACACTAATTATATCACCTGCTCAATACTAAGGAAATCCTGAAAACATGACCGGCAGGCGGGCCCTGAGGACTGGAGTTGAGGAACCTTGCCTTAGAGAATGCCCAGATGCCCCATTATGGTAACACATGCCCCCATAACAGTGTGCGGCATCCACGTATGTCTTCATAACCTTGTGGAACAACCACCCCAACACAGTAGGCGCCAGTCACAGATGCCACCCAACATAGCATGACATGGTACGTTATGGGGCGGCCAGAGTCATGATCCAGTGGTTCTCGGGCGTCGTCAATAAGGTAAATGATCAAATCCCTCCAGGCTAGCCGCTCATTTAAAGGCTTATTGGCCATCAGAAGCCGTAATGAAACGCTTTACATGGTATTTTCATTTTAACACTTACTCAGTAATGAAACGAATCAATCATTCAATTACAGCGAGAAGACTGCGGCTTGCGGGTGTGTATTGTGGTGTCTAGATGCCAGCACAGGAGGGTAGAGTGTGAGACATCTAGTGCCAGCCAAGGACAAGCATACCATAGAAGTAGGGCTTGTGTCCATGATGTGGAGTATATCTGCAAGACAACATGCAAGGAGGACCATAGGAAAGCATGTCCATTCCCTCCTCCCAGAAAAAGGGCGAGAAGGTGACATCTGCTGGGTCCTCATATTCCAAGACGGGGGCATGGTGGCTTGAGCTATCACCATCTAATCTAGGATTTTGCCCTTTATTGCCCTAGACCACCAGGGAGTTAACCACTGAGTCCCCTTTATTGCTGTAGCCAACCAGTGATTTACCAATACTTTCTTCACTAAAATGGACCACCAGAGATATCACCACTAACTCCTTCACCACCCTAAAAAAAAGAAGGGATAATAACATTAAACCCTTTGCTAGCCTGGACAACCAGAGATGTCTCCATTAACCTATTCACTACCCTAGACCACCAAGGGAGGGACCATAAACCAACCCAATACTTTTTTAGCCCTTTCATGGCTGTAGACCACTAGAGATTAACTAGTAACCTCTTAATTGCTGCAGACCACCAATGATTTAATTATTAATTCCTTCATTGCTGTAGACCACCAGAGATTTAACGATACTTTCTTCACTAAAATGGACCACCAAAGATAACATCATTAATCCCTTCACACCCCTAGACCTTTTACCAACCTAGACCACTAGAGGTATCTCAATTAACCAATTCACTACTCAAGATCAGCAAAGGCGCGACCATTAACCCATTTTTCTTCCAGAGATATCTCTATTCACCCCTTCACTACCCCTGAGCACTAAGGATATTTCTACAAAATGTGGCACCCTAGACCGACAAGATTGTCTCTATTAAATTCCTATTAACAGCCTAGATTGGAATTAACCTTAAAACCACTGGGGATTATGCAGTGGTATTATTTAGGCATTGAATGGCGGCATTATGCCATAGGGCAGTTATGGCGAACCGTTTAGAGGCCGGGGGGGGGGGGGGGGGAATATATCAAAGTGGTGTAAAGAAGAATGCAGCAACCAATCAGATTCCACCTTTCATTTTCCAGTGGAGTTCTGAAAAATGAAAGGTGGAATCTGATTGGTTGCTATGGGCAACTAAGCCAGTTTTCCTCTACACCAGTTTTGATAAATCCCCTAAGTGCCCAGACTGCAACCAAAAACCCACTTATTTATCGCAAAGTGCCAACACGGCAATTTTACCTGAATATTGAGGTTTTAGTTTAGAAAAAAACACTTATACATTAACATGGGCCGGCCAAACAAACCAGCCTACACCAGCCTACAAACATAAAATGGCTGCACAGAGATTTGGGCAGCAGCCATGACCTATGTATTATACTGCCCTGTATATGGATTCACGGTCTCCTTACTACATCCATATATACACATTATCCATAAACAGGGCAGTATATTACATAGCTCATCATCTCCTTACATACATCCTCCAATGGAGGACCTCCATAATATGAAGTCCATATACAGGCCTAAGGGCTGAAGCCCACCTACATCGACTCGGTGGTCACAGACAGTATGGTAATCCACCGCACCCTGAGGCTGGAGGTGGGAGGGCTGACGTCAGCACTCCTTCCTGCGCATGGCAATGTTGCCGGCTGCCCACACAAAGCTAGTAGAAGGTGGGCGTGCCGCCAGCCAGGATGCGTCACCGTGCCTCACATTTAAAGAGCGGACTGGTTGGCCAACCGATTGCCAGTCCAGGCCTGCCTTCCTATAATCCGGCCCTGCGCACGTGCCCACAGAGAGAGCTCTGAGTGCCACCTCTAGCACATGTGCCACAGGTTCGCCACCACTGGCATCGGGTATTGTTCGCAGCTAGATTGATCAGCTGTGATTTTGGAGGACTGGGGAAAGCTTACCATATACAATTCCTCAGGCTTTACCCGCATGCCCAGTCAGTCGGCCACATTATAGGGGGGGTCATTTATAAAATACAGTACTATATATATTTTGGGGTAAAAATGTGCAACGTATGGAACTCTGAATGTCAATTTTTGCATCTTCCACACTTTTCCAGAAATTGTTCTATATGCCCCATAACGTCCATTACTATTGTGTGCACGTATGTTGAGATACCTCATAAAGTGTCTGAGTGTCACCTCTGTCTCTCTCCACAGAACGATTCATCCAGTGAGAGTGACACAGACAGCGAGAGTCACTTTTCTCTGCTCTTGCCCCAAGATTACCTGGGACTGGCTGTTTTCTCCATGCTGTGCTGTTTTTGGCCCTTGGGTATTGCTGCATTCTTCCTGTCACAAAAGGTAAGAGCTGGCAACATTGCTTTCTGCTCCAGAGAACATTGAATAAGACAAAGACAGGAAAAAAAGGTTCAGAGTAGAACAAATAATGTCTCAATGCTTTTCTAAGCTTGTGCAGAACTGATATGTTAATGTATAGATAACAGCGTCTGTGTAGGCCATATCTATATAGGGCCAGCACCCTTGCACCCCCATCTCCATCATCCATGATAGTAGAGCACTACACAGAGGCCCTCATCTCTACTTCTTATTTTTAGTAGGGTATGTAGACATGACCCTTTGGCTTGATCCCTAGTGGTTGCCAACATTCCAGTATATATATAGAGACAGGAAGTCCCCACATGGTCCTACCACCATTGGTCAAGTACTATTGTCTAAACCTAAAATAGTGATCCCCTTGCTTCATTAATCTTGGACTGATTACTCATTATTTGTTAACATTGCTATTTATGAAGAAAAGGAGCCACACATGTCCCCATCACCATTGGTAAAAGATATTGGCCCAATAGGAGCTAGTTATCCCTTCTTGTCATAACCCCTGCAGTGTCTATAGTGAGATGACGCTTCCGAATAATCACTCCACCATTGGTAAAGTATATCGATCCAACCTGACCTAGTGCCACTCTCTCCCTGCGACTCTTAGGCTGGATCTCCCATGTTTATTTGTTAATAAAGAAAGTGGAAAAAAGTGGGAGCCGCCGCGTGTTCATCACATCAAGGGATACTGGCCCAACTTGAGCTTAATGTCCCCCCATTCCTCATGACCCTTTGGATGGATCCCCAATGTTTGCTAAGATTTCAGTATCTATGGAAAGATGGATCCTAGTTACACGTCCACACATTAGTAAGGGATATTGACCCAACTTGAGCTACTGTGTCCCATCCTTTATGACCCTTGGCTTGGACCCCTAATGTTTGCTAACATTGCAATATCTGTGGAAAGATGGTTTCTCCACATCTCCACACATTGGTGAGGGATATTGATTGACCCAACTTGAGCTACTGCGTTCCATTCCTTATGACCCTTGGATTCCCAATGTTTTCTAACACTGCAACACTGGGAAGAAGATGCTGTCACATGTTCACATCACAAAGAGTACTGGAATATTAGCATAATATTTCGTATTGTCCTCTCCATAGATTGCGTAAATGGGACATGATCTCAACCTACATAAACCCTTGGTGGCCATAGACAGATGAATGTAATCTCCCCCTTCCCTCCAGTGTTTATCCCAATAATTACTCTTTATATCTAAAGTGTGGCCAGACATAACTATTCTAAAGCTTCTCTTTCAAGGCCAAAGGCTGCATAAAAAAAAAAAAACTCATCTAGTAACTCAATTCTTCCTGCACATTCAGAACCAAGAGGTGGTTCACCACATGCATTATGAATGTTGCTGTACAATAGCCTGGGGGGTTCTGGGAGGCTATTTACATCCATGTATAAAAATATAATGAGTGGAAATGGTCTTGAAATCAGAAATTCATTTTAGCACCATTTTACAGTATAGCGCTACATACAGTATCATGTACATTCATTGCCATCATTTGCTAGGCTGGTCTTGTGTTGTTCTTGAGACCTATCATATATTGAGCTGGCCACAAACATTAGATAACTGTTGGTTGACCAACCATTCACCTGACAGGGATTACACCGGACTGGTTTCTAATTCTGGAGAAGAACCTAGAAGAATGTTGGCAAACCAAATAATTTTGCCAATTTTGATTATTTTCCACTTTGGTAATAGAGACTTGCCTTTCTCTGCAGACCAACAAGGCCTCAGCTCAAGGTGACTACCACGGAGCAAGTGTGGCTTCCAGACAAACTTTTATGCTGGCTGTTCTGTCCATCTTCCTTGGCATTTGCACCTACGTAGGTGCGGTGGTGGCCCTCATTGCATACCTGTCAAACAGAGCACCAACCTAGGAGGCCAAGACTGTTTCCTGAAGAACATCACTGCTCTACATAGGACTATGGTGTACCAAGCTTCTATAGGAACAGACAAGAGATCCCATCCTAGTGGGAATGGATACCCATTATGACTTCACAGATTGCTCAATTGGACACACCTCAATCATTCATGATCCAGCAATACCACCCTTGTGTTATTTACAGTATATCTTGCACTTTCTTTTTACTCTGTCCTATATTGGTTCAAGTGCAGATCATTTCTGATGAGCTGGAAATTGGACACTTACGGAGGAGCAGGACCTTATATAATAATTTGTTCTTTTGCAATGATTATAAGTTGGATGATTATTAATGACATGGCTGCCTGACCAATTCTTTGTTATTTCACTAATGAGGACGTGAACAGAAATAACGTTATTAAATTCATATCTTCCAGAAAACAAGGATCAGAAAAATTCTTTATTCCAGTTTTTTTTCTCATATGTTGCTGAGTATAATGTCACAATTATCAGAGATTTATACATATATATGGCTCAGAGTGGGTTAAAAAAAATGATGCATTACACACCTTCACCAATCCCTGCTCTTGCCGTTCCAACCCTTGCTGGGTCTCCACTGCTGTCCACTTCCTGGTCCTGGTTCAACATGCAGGAAATGCTTAGAGATAACTGATTAGCCAATCACTGGCTGAGGCGAGTGACTGCCATGACCATTGATTGGCTGAGCAACCATCTCATGTGTGTGGAGGCGGTACCAGGAAGTGGAGAGCCCAGTAAGCATTGGAAAGGAAGTGGCAGAGTAGGTGAGTAATGATTCTTTTTTTTTAACTCACCATATATAAAAATGTAATCCGACTGGACAACCCCTTTAATATTGCAACTTGAGGGACCACTGTTACTAGATTACTAGAGATGAGTCATTGACCCAGACATTTAATGGTATTTTCTCATATTTGAAGTCAGGAAGGTATTGTTGCCCCCCAAAATGTTTACAGATGGTAAGTATCTCATAGGGGTTGTTTTCAGTTCTGGATCAACCTTAGGCCGCTTCATGCAGTCAGTGTTTGGTCAATGTTTTATCAGTGATTCTCATCAGTTTTGAGCCAAAACCAGGTGCGGGTCAAAAATAGCATCTCAGGATCCAAAAATCAGGGCTTTATTCAAGAAAATCCATACATAACAAGTGGTTGCAAAAAGATCCAAACAATGCCTACGGGTTTTGGACAGGTTACGTGTCCTTACTCGTGGTGGGTCAAAATCACAGAACAGATGAAAATCTTTCCATTATTTTTGGCTCACAATCACTGATGGAAATCACTGATCACACACTGACTGCGTGAATGCAGTTTTACTACGTTTCTCAAGTTCGGCGCTCACTTGAATGGAACAAAGCTCTAATACCGAGCAGGGGCGGACTGGGAATTTAAAGTGGCCCTGGAAAAAAACTAAAAGTGGCCCCATGTTGTAAGCGGGTCCAAACTGACAAAAAGCAGGGCCAACAGAAGTGGGCAGGGACAGCAATACCACAGTGCAGCACACAATACCACCCCAGCAGCTCCAGATACCGTAGTGCAGAACAATATACTGCCACCCCTGCCACAGTATTCAATTGTATCACTGTTCTGAGGATGGTGATACAGTTGAACGCAGGAGAGCACTTGCGGCCACCGGCCAGGTGCATAAGTACCTGATACTCCTAGCATTAATTAATACTGAGGGTCATTATGTGCCTGACTGGTGGTCATGAGGAGGGCTTCCTCGTCCCCCTGGAAAATTTCCCTGTAGGGTCAATGGCCAGTCTGTCCCTGATACCGAGCACGCCTGCTACCAAAGGATAGACCATCAATATCATGAACACAGAAATCCCCTTTAATCTGATCCTTGGTTACACTGTCTTTCCATTCCTTTGAACTTCCAGCAGATAAACCTCCATCCGTTTCCTGTGCTAATTACCGAACCGATCTTAATCTTTAACGACTATGCATGGACTTGTTCGTTCATATAAGAAATCTGCATGATTGCATTGCTCCCCGAACATGACATGTCCTCCCTGCCCGTGTCCCGGCGTGACACTTCCACGGATAATGAACTTGTACATAAACGTCTCGCTAACACTTTCCATTCTCCCTGTGCCCTTGAGTAGATATAATTAACAAGCCGTGGTTTATCCCTGATTATCTGGATGACAAAATGCTTACTCAGGATTAGTGCAGCGAGCGCAGAGCAATGGTGCCCCCCTACCCTCCTCCAGTATACGTCTGACAATACATGACTGATACAAGTGCTCATTATCATTACTCATCCACAATGATCACAGAATAGGTTAACCCCCAAATCTCCAGACACTTTTGTAGCGATTCTGCGCACATGGTGGTTTAACGACCCAAATTTTTATGATTTATCGGACCACCAAAATGACTTTTTCGCCGAATTGCGTGTTTTTTTAATACATTTTCTAGACGACACTTTGGGTTGTGATTTTTTTTTCTTTCTTTTGTTCTTCTTTTGTTACATAATGTCTTCCCCACAAGGTCATAGAGGACCCTCAGGGGGATATTCACACGCAAATCATTTTTTTTTCCTTGATGGCAGATGTTCCATGCAGATTGTGATGCGTATTTCTCACTGAAATCTATGTGAACATCACGTCCAAGGTTTTATTCCATAAGTTAGGGTACTTTCACACTAGCGTAAGAAGAATCCGGCAGGCAGTTCTGTTGCCGGAACTGCCTGCTGGATCCGGAAATCCGTATGCAAACGGATATCATTTGTTTCCGCATCCGGATGCTGATCAGTCTGCTTCGCAATACCGGATCCATCTCTCCGGTGTCATCTGGAAAAATGGATCTGTGCACACGAACGTGTGCTTCCCGTTGCCATATTGCGGACCGCATTCGCCGTTCCGTGGCCATTCCGCATTACGGATGCGGATCCATTCACTTCAACGGGTCCGAAAATCCGGAGATGCGCAATGGTGCCGAACAGAAGCATGAAACGGAACCCTGCGGGAGCACTACGGTGTGCTTCCGTTGGGTTTCGTCCCGTACATCCGTTCCGCAAAAAGATAAAACATGTCCTATCTTTTTGCGGAACGGCCAGATCGCGGACGCATTTTGCGGGCCGCAGCAGAACCACGGGGCGCACACGTTCATGTGCAGGAGGCCTTAAAGGTCTGCGCATGCAAAGACCGGGAAACCGGATCCGTTTTTCCAGAATACTTGGTACCGGATCCAGCATTAATACATTTCAAATGGAAATTAATGCCGGCAATCCGGCGAGTGTTCCAGAATTTTGGCCGGAGAAAATACCGCAGCATGCGGGGACTGAACTGAAGACATCCTGATGCATACTGAACGGATTGCTCTCCATTCAGAATTCATTGGGACAAAACTGAAGCGTTTTTTTCTCCGGTATTGAGCCCCTATGACGGAACTCAAGACCGGAAAACTTTAAACGCTAGTGTGAAAGTAGCCTAATGTAAAAAAAATTATAAAATCAGACATCATACAGTACATAACAAAAGTTTGAACATCCCTGTACCTCACATTGGTCCAAAGATCTCCCAATTCATTGCTCCAATTGTTCTGCTATTGACTTATATCAAGCTGCCAGCTCAGGGGGCATGTCCTTGTTGCAGCTCTCACAATCATAGCTCAGGAGGCAGGTGAAGAATGGAAATGGGCATGTGCGACCACCTCAACAAGGTGGACAGAAAAATAAGAACAAACAGCAGGTGGCTCTATCCAGTCCCTGCTGCTACGTACATCTTGCTCCTGGCCTGAGACGCAGGAGATGGCTTGGACTATCCTCCCCCCCCCCCATCCCACTCCACCAATCACAGCTGGCTTTTCCGCAACGTATAATATGCCTCATGGCAATATACCTTTAATGTGTGTTTACTCTCTTTTACTGAAAGCAGTGAGCCTTCTGGAGGACTCGGTATATAACACGGTGATCCATTCATCCGAATAGAAGCAAAGTGTTTGCTTACGTAGAATTAATGTGTAATTGACCGTAAACCAGTCAGAGTGCTGGTTTCACGGAAATTTCCTTCTTCTGCACAGATCCTTCCAGTATTTATGTAGGACTCATCACAAGACTTGTCAGGCCGTGTCGAAGAAACGTCATGGGTCACAGTCTATAAGACGCTTCCAGCTTGCACACTTGCGAGAGCCCTGGGGTGATGATGGGTGAACTCTTACAATCTACCTGATGGATTGTGCTCACATTTATAGCCGTTCAGGCAGAAAAAAGTAAATGGGGAACGTTCTTCTCGTGAAACCTGAATGATAATAGCCAGACAAGATGACCTCCTGTATGCAAAGCTATGCAAGCTATGAATTGACCCATAATTCTCAGTAAGGATCTTGAGAACTGTGACTCTGACGTGATGGAGCAGAGATCTGCTGAAAAGGCTCGCTTCCTGGCATGGAAGCAATGGTCAGTGTGGCAGACATAGCAGCTATTATAGTGTCAGCTACTTAGGGAGTTTCCATGTCCGGTGTGGAGGCATTCATGTCCTGATGAAGTGGGGCTCCATTTCAAGTTTTGCTATGATACCCTTATGATTTTTGTTACAGCCCGTGATCATGGTACATCTGAAACAATCTACAGTTGCAAGAAACATTAGATGAACCCTTGCATTTAATGACCTATAGATCCGTCTTTTTGAAGGTGAATTCAAATATTCAAGAATAAAAATAGGCTTATACAGGCTAAGTGAATACATTTTTTTTACCAAGTGTGATAAAATATAAATAAATACATACAAACCAATTACATACAGAGTAAGGGCCCATGCACACGACAGTATATTGCTTTCAGTATACTGCCCATTTTTTTAGTTCAGTATGCGGTACATATACTGAACCATTCATTTCAATGGTTCAGCAAAAAAAAAACGGAAGTGTCTCCGTGTGCATTCCGTTTCAGTATTTCCGTATTTCTGTACCGTGAAAAGATAGAACATGTCCTATTCTTGTCCGCAAATCACGGTGCTTGTCTCTATTCAAGTCAATGGATCCGCAAAAAAAAAACTGAACACATACAGAAATGCATCCGTATGTCTTCCGTATCCGTTCTGTTTTTGTTGAACCATCCATTGAAAATGTTATGCCCAGCCCAATTTTTTCTATGTAATTACTGTATACTGTATATGGCATACGGAAAAACGGAACGGAAAAACGGAAAGGAAACGGAAACACAACAGAAACAAAAAACGATTGCAAAACACTGAAAAAGCCATACGGTCGTGTGCATGAGCCCTAAAAGTCAATCACCTCCGCCAACAACAATGAGGGTTCCCCATCAACTAGTTCTCTGGAACATGGTCAATGTCCCATGGCGATACAAGCGAGAGACAGTCACCTACAACATCCTACCTGGATGATGTTCTCATTAGAGTTCTTGTGTAAAGTACTTTATACCTTTTACCTCAGTAGCTGGTACTGGTAACTGGTGTATCCAGTGTAAAAGGTAGATAAAAGTATTAACAATTAAAGGGAAAGAACCAAAAACAATAAGAAAAAATACCCTTCTAACACACCCAATCTCTTCCACAAAATGTTTCCTGTAGCTGCATATAAGATTTGCTCAATGTTGAGGAGGAATTTTGGACCCTTCCTCAGTGAAAATGTGCTTCAGTTCATCAATATTTCTCAGATGACTTGCATGCAAAGTCCTCTTCAGTTCATGCCACAGCAAAGCCAGGAAAATAGATAGGCAACGGTAAATAAAGTGCGCCACCTCACAACAAATATAGGGGAGCACAATTTTCTTTAAATAAAATACAAGGATTTAATGTCCATTGGATTTTCACTGCATTCAAACTGTAATGTGCAATAATCCCTATAGCACAAACATGTGCAGGTCTTTTTACGGTTGAAGGACCTGCAGTTACATGACCATCTCTGAAGGTCCTAAGGAGAGCGAATGTACCTGCAAAGCTCCATAGTGGAGAGGTGAGTGTGAGCTGCTCTGTGTTTACTGTGCTCTTTATTTGTTTTCAGGGGATCTGAGGTCTATTCATTTAGGAGATCTAAGTCTACGATCTGTATCAGATTCTGTCCTGGATCTGTAGTCTTTTTGGGGTTGTATTTGTTTTAAGGTCTAATCGTCGGTCACATGGCCTCAGCGCAGCTCAGACCCATTGAAGTGAATGGGGCTGGGCTACGATACCAAGCACAAACACTATACAATTTACAGCGGTGTGCTTGGTGGGCTGAGAGAAGCCAATGTCTATCCAAAAAGCTGATCGCTGGGGGTCCCGGGTGTTGGATCCCCACCAATTAGATGCTGGTGATCTATCCAAATGATAGGTCATCAGTTCTAAAATCTCAGAACACCCCTTTAAGGGTGTAAAGAAGAATAAATGCCCTACTTATGAAATGCAGTGGATTAGGACGTTGGCGGCAAGGTCTATGTAAATGGTGGCCATATGTAAAAAAAATTTGCCCATGCCTATCACGCCCCTTGTCTGAATCTCAAAACTTGTTGCCACTCATATCACTGTCCATACGGCAGGTCCTGTCTCAGATCCCATCAGCCAAGCTATGGACCAATGATTGGGGCACCAAACAGCGCCGGAGCCTAAGTCGGTGAGAAAACTACTGGGATACTAGACTCAGATATGTGCTCATAAACGCATTCATTTTAATAGACCACCATTAGCCTCTTTATGTCTTGGGCAAAAGGGGACCCGTGTTTCCTTATCTGCCTCAGGCCACCAAAGCCCTTCTTCTTCAGCAGTCTTCTACTAATGACCACATGAAAGGAGGTTTTTGCAGTTTGTAGTCTCCAGGAGATTTTTTGCTGAAGCGGTTTACAGATTTGTGACTGTGAAACCCACACTTCCAGTCTTATCTCCTTAATTAAAACACATTTTGTCAATTAGCTCCTGAACAATTAATTAGCACAGAGGTTCAACTTACTTATTCTTCCCTGCACTGTGGATCTTTATTTAATGTGGTCAATAAAGACAAGAATAGTGCAATCTGTCTGTCTATCCAGGGCCAGCTCCAGGTTTTATGTGGAGCCTTTGGCGATAAAGTCTCCGTGGGCCCTCTTGTGGCATTTTGCATGACACACACGGCAACGAAATTGCATGTATTATAATTATATACATGAAACAAAACAGGATAAGCTGTAGTTTTTACCATTCCTTTTTTAGTTCTTTCTATTCAATAATAAAGTGAACAATAATGCCCCCCAGTAGGAATAATTCTCCTTATAATGTGACAGTAGAAAAATGTCCATCTAATGTTTGCCAGTACAAAAAACGCCCCCTTTAAAATGAGCACCAGTACAAAAATGCCCACTTCTTTTTCAGTACAAAAAATACCCCCTCTTAGTTCACCCCAGTTGAGCAAAGTCCCCATAGTGCCCCCATAATGTGTGCCAGTATAAAATACGCCTATATAGTGCCACCAGTAGATGCCCCATAGTGTTCCTCTCCAACCTCTCCATAGTGCCCCCATAATGTGCCAGTATAAAATACCTCTTCTTAGTGCCCCAGTAGATGCCCCCATAGTGCTTCCTAATAGTGCCCCCCATAATGTGCTAGTAAAAAATGCCTCTATATAGTTCCCCTAGTGTTCCTCTCCTCCTCCCCCATAGTGCATCCAACAGCATTGTGCCAAATAAAAATAAAAAAAACACACATACTTATCTCTATGCTTCTGCCAGCGATGCGATGCAGGCCTCTAACGGCCTGTGTCCCGCACTGTACACTGCCCAACTCAGGTGGCATGATGATGATGATGTAATTGCGCCACCTGCGCTGGCCTCTGATAGGCTATAGACCTAGTGCCTGCAGCCTATCAAACGAACGAGGAAGGGAGACTCCTGTCCCTTGCTTCAGTACATCTGTATCGCTTCCCTGAGGATGGCCATACAGATGAATGTAGAGAGATGAGCGCTTCCACAATGTAAGTGCTCACTTCCCATGGCCCTGCTGCCGCCACTGTCACCCCCCCCCCCCCCCCCCCACACACACACAGTTATCTCCAGGGCTGCACTGCCCCCCCATATCTATGTATCTATCTCCTATCTATCTATTTATCTAATATCTATCTCATATCTATCTATCTATCTATCTGAACTATGTATTAGGGATTATTTTGGATTAAAGTGGTACTATACTTACTATACATGAAAATTGAAGCTCTTTGCGCACATGTGTTGGGCCCATCTACCAGCGTCAAGGTGGCTTCTGTAGATGGGTACCTAACAATAACAGAACTGCCTCACCTGGGCCTAACCTGTCTATCTATCTAATATCTATCTATCTAATTTATCTGATCTACATGACATGAACATGCCAATGACAGACACATATATATTCTATATACAGTACAATCACTTTTCTGTACTTTCTTATTACATTTGTGGCTGCCAACACTAGTAGAACATTCTTTATCATTTCCAGGATTTCATGTTTTCGCTGTGTATCTCATTATCTGCACATAGTCATAGATAATATAAGTATTGCGCAGGGATAGGGAACTTAGTTTTTCATTATCTTTGAATGTTTTTCTATTGTAATGTGTTGGCCCTTTTGGATAGTTTACATGATTTACGTGGAGTTATAGTGAGTGCAGATAGCTCACATGATATTCTAATTATAAGGGCTGACATGCTGACAAATGGTTTTAATATATGGCTTATTACCATAAATATGAAGCAGCTTTAGTGTGAGATTACTGCTGAGCCGAGATGATTGCATTTGTGCACTTGTATATCGGCATTATGTGGAATGGATCAGGCAGAGCTCAGGGCTGCACAGCTGGTATTCTAAGGGTGCTGATACTCAGCAATGTGTAGTCTGTATATGGAGCTTGAAGCCTCCTCGGCGTGATATTAAAGACAATCTGTCAGGGTTCTGCTTGTGGGGTATATAACAAAAATAACCACCATTCTGAATAGATAAAAATGGGGCATGTTATGACTAATAGGGACAAAATTCCAGAATCAGACAGCTCACGACCTTAGTATCGATGTCCGCACAGGAAAGGAGCAACTGCAGTTGAGGAAAGCTGACATGCCGAAACGCGTTCTGTGAACCGTTTAATAAAGCATATCTTGAAGAGCAAGTACGTCTGCTGGGATCATTCTTTACGACTAATAGGGAGCTTACCTTTTATCATCCTCTTTTTAGGTCCCATTTTATGTGTTGATTAATTACATAATATATCTCTGTAGTGGATGAACCTCCTTTTTTCTTACACTTTCAAATCCGCTGCATAGACATACAGTTGCAAGAAAAAGTATGTGAACCCTTTGGAATGATATGGATTTCTGCACAAATTGGTCATAAAATGTGATCTGATCTTCATCTAAGTCACAACAATAGACAATCACAGTCTGCTTAACTAATAACACACAAATAATTAAATGTTACCATCTTTTTATTGAACACACCATGTAAACATTCACAGTGCAGGTGGAAAAAGTATGTGAACCCCTAGACTAATGACATCTCCAAGAGCTAATTGGAGTGAGGTGTCAGCCAACTGGAGTCCAATCAATGAGATGAGATTGGAGGTGTTGGTTACAGCTGCCCTGCCCTATAAAAAACACACACCAGTTCTGGGTTTGCTTTTCACAAGAAGCATTGCCTGATGTGAATGATGCGTCGCACAAAAGAGCTCTCAGAAGACCTACGATTAAGAATTGTTGACTTGCATAAAGCTGAAAAGGGTTATAAAAGTATTTCCAAAAGCCTTGTTGTTCATTAGTCCATGGTAAGACAAATTGTCTATAAATGGAGAAAGTTCAGCACTGCTGCTACTCTCCCTAGGAGTGGTTGTCCTGTAAAGATGACTGCAAGAGCACAGCGCAGACTGCTCAATGAGGTGAAGAAGAATCCTAGAGTGTCAGCTAAAGACTTAGAAAAGTCTCTGGCATATGCTGACATCCCTGTTAGCGAATCTACGATACGTAAAACACTAAACAAGAATGGATTTCATGGGAGGATACCACAGAGGAAGCCACTGCTGTCCAAAAAAACATTGCTGCACGTTTACAGTTTGCACAAGAGCACCTGGATGTTCCACAGCAGTACTGGCAAAATATTCTGTGGACAGATGAAACCAAAGTTGAGTTGTTTGGAAGAAACACACAACACTATGTGTGGAGAAAAAGAGGCACAGCACACCAACATCAAAACCTCATCCCAACTGTGAAGTATGGTGGTGGGGGCATCATGGTTTGGGGCTGCTTTGCTGCGTCAGGGCCTGGACGGATTGCTATCATCGAAGGAAAAATTAATTCCCAAGTTTATCAAGACATTTTGAAGAAGAACATAAGGCCATCTGTCCACCAGCTGAAGCTCAACAGAAGATGGGTGTTGCAACAGGACAACGACCCAAAGCATAGAAGTAAATCAACAACAGAATGGCTTAAACAGAAGAAAATACGCCTTCTGGAGTATAAAAATACGCCTTCTGGAGTGGCCCAGTCAGAGTCCTGACCTCAGCCCGATTGAGATGCTGGGGCATGACCTCAAGAGAGCGATTTACACCAGACATCCCAAGAATATTGCTGAACTGAAACAGTTCTGTAAAGAGGAATGGTCAAGCATTACTCCTGACCGTTGTGCCCGTCTGATCTGCAACTACAGGAAATGTTTGGTTGAAGTTATTGCTGCCAAAGGAGGTTCAACCAGTTAATAAATCCAAGGGTTCACATACTTTTTCCACCTGCACTGTGACTGTTTACATGGTGTGTTCAATAAAAACATGGTAACATTTAATTCTTTGTGTGTTATTAGTTTAAGCAGACTGTGATTGTCTATTGTTGTGACTAAGATGAAGATCAGATCACATTTTATGACCAATTTGTGCAGAAAGCCATATCATTCCAAAGGGTTCACATACTTTTTCTTGCAAATGTAGAGTTAAAAAATTACATTTTGGCTACCTGCTGCCACCACTAGAGAGAGCTGAAGAGCTCATGGGGATATCCAATGAATCATTTTGATACTAAAAGTCCTGAAATGCAGTGTTTCTAGCATAACAATAATTGTTTGCTCACATGTGTCTCTAATTTGTGTTGCTATTCAATTGGCTGCCCTGCAATGAACAGAGGATCACTGTGCAGAGCCCTGGCTGTGGTGGAAGTGACTGAACATGTGGGACAAGTGGCACTCAGCTCATTAGGTGGATGTGCACACAGCCATACACTTTCAACACCAGGTGCACCATATGTGTAAATAAATCTTCACTGGATTGTAAAACATTTAAATGGCAAACGTTTTTCAATTTTAAAAAATCCATATAAGGAATATATTTCATGGAGGGATAGCCCTTTTTACACATTGACCTCAATAATAAGACAAGTATGCAGCAAGCTATGAAGCTCCCTCTAGTGGAGGCTGCAGGTGCCAGTGGTATCAATCTGAGAGGGATGCTCATGGGTGTGATCCTTTACAGTCTAGTAAAGAGGGCTGCACCACAAATTAGGTGTGGCTTATAATCAGGCATATTACCTCTGTCTCTCATGTTAACCATAGCCAGTGGCAGCAAACCTTCTTCATACTTGCCAACAGTCCAGAATTTGCCGGGATTGTACAAATTTTTGTTGAGAAAATCAGGAAAATTTGGGTTGTCCCAGCCTGAAATGGATGAGGCTTATGTAAAGCCTGCCTAGATGGGGGGTGGGGCTTAGATGCCCTAAATTTATTAAAGGGGTTCTCCGGGAATTAAGAAAAGGAAAATACTTAAATATTACTTTATTATAAATATATTCCCAAATACCTTTTATTAGTTATAATGGCTCGTTTTGTCCGGGGAGCAATCATCAGGGGAAGTAAAATGGCCGCTGTCCTATTAGTACACACAGAACCTGTCCTAATCACACAGGAGGACAAGTTACTTCAGAGCACTGAACTAAAGAGCTGCCTTATCCTCATCTCCTACTTGTCAGGAATTATGGTTCTGAATACAGCTGATTCTCAGCTGAATCTCTGTGGGAATGGAGTTCATGAGGAGACATGAGAGTACAGGGAGGACGGACAGGACAGACTGTGGTAATAGAAGCTGCATACAAGAGCTGCTGCTCATCAGCCACATCCTCACCTCCTTTCTGTACTTCGAGTCTCCTCATGAACTTCATTCCCACAGAGATTAAGCTGAAGATCTTATCAGCTGAATTCAGGATCATAATCCCAGAGCAGAGAGGAGGATGAGGCAGCTCTTTACCTCAGTGTTGAAATAACTTGTCCTCCTGTGTGATTAGGACAGATTTTGTGTGAACTAATAGGACGGCGTCCATTTTATTTCTCCTAATGACAAAACCAGCCATTATAACTAATGAAATGTATTTGGGAATATGTTTATAATAAAGTAATGTTTAAGTATTTTCATTTTCTTAATTCCCGGAGAACCCCGTTAATGAAAATGTTGATAGGCATGCATCTTGATCGCTAATAATGGCTCAGTGCAAGGCTGGCCATGCTCTTTAGATGCTGTCTGTTCATCTGATTCCCGATTGAAGGAATTGATGCCAACACGTCTGGTCATCTAGGATGGTGAAAGGGTTATCTGGATGTGGTGACTATGGGAAGGGGAGGAAAAATTATGTAGGAAAACACATCTAGAATGATAAAACTGGCATTCTCTTCTTTGAGTCAGCCATTGTAAAGTCTATGGAAAGCTTCTTTTAGTCATCCGGTCACCCACATGCATGCAGTAGACATAGATATAATTGTTAAAGGGCTGGTTCAGTCTTGTAATAAAAGGGGTTTTCCAGGAGCAGAAAACAGACGATCCTCAGGATAGGTCATCAATATCAGATCACTGAGGGTCCAACTCCCGGCACCCCCACTGATCAGCTGTCTGAAGACACCATGGTGAGCGGAGTGGCCTCCTTGCAGCTCACCAAAGCATATATTGTATAATGGCTGTGTTTGGTGTTGCAGTCCATCCATATTCACTTGAATGGGACTGAGCTGTGTCTAGGTCATGAGACCGAAGAACATGACGTCAGATGGCCTAGGAAGAGGTAGCAGCACTCACCAGATCGCCACAGGGTCGATGTGTCCACCAATCAGATATGATTGAACTATCCTGATAGGTCTTCAATATTCTACCCCCAGAAAACCCCATTAAAGCTAAATGATCACAAAACTTTGATAATCATACTGTGTATCTCAAGGGAGTCAGACAACAACCAGCGACAGCTATTAAGGCTCCCCATGTAGCAGATGTGAGGAACCTAAAATCCTACAGAGAGGCTTTGTCTTTTGCTTGTCATCCTGAACGCTGCAGTTTTGCTCAGGTAAAGCACGAAGCTTATAACGCGAATGTCAGAAATGCCCTAGTGTGACAACCTTGAAGAAGAACTCTGGGTCAATGGCAGGACATGCAACTGCTATGGGGACCAAGCCTAAGCTAATTTGCCTGCTTGCGCTGATGCTGCCATAGTGGCCACCAGCAGCTGTCATTAAGGGGTCTGTACTGAAAGCAGAGGTGTACAGTTCCCATAGTGCTGCGTACTAGATACATAAATC
This sequence comes from Bufo gargarizans, assembly GCF_014858855.1. Classification (NCBI taxonomy): domain Eukaryota; kingdom Metazoa; phylum Chordata; class Amphibia; order Anura; family Bufonidae; genus Bufo; species Bufo gargarizans. The sequence continues at coordinate 2,654,070 of NC_058088.1, forward strand.
CATTTATGGTTAGCTCCCTCTAGTGGCGGCACAGGAACTAGAAATAATACTGCACAGTATGGACCGCAAGGTAGTGGACCTCCATCTATTACTACAACCTGTCATCTAGTATACCGCCTAGTTCATATAGTATATGGCACTCCAGATCAGGAAAGATGACCGCCCCCACAATCATCTTCGGAAAATAGAATTAAAAAAATCTGTAATCAGAAAATAAAAAGAGATTAGAAAAAAATAAGGGGCACATTTATAAAGACTGCCGTTTTAGACGCCAGTTCTAATTACCCCTATGACTGGCGGTGGATCTGCCAAAGTTACGTAGAGGTGGCGGCCTCTTTATAACTTCGGCAGATCCACCGCCACTTCTAAATGTAAGACCGCTTCCTGGCGGACCACCCCCTTCCCCGCCCACTTTTTTAGACCTGCCGTGAGCAGGTTTAAAGCTTTGACAGAACCAGGGAGGGACATAGGGTCCCTTCTTGGTGCAGCATGCAGAAGGCCGTCGCTTGAAGCCATGGCGGGTGTCCACTCGCGGTATGGCTCCATTCACTGCAGCTAAGCGCAAACCATCCATAGTGAACATCTGTGGCGGTATACAAAGTAGATTTTGACAGCATCAAAATCCGCCATGTGAACAGCCCCATAGGAACATATACGAACTGCTGCTGACTTCCCTGACGTCATTTACTACAGTCGTAACCTCATAGAATTACTGCGGAGGTCGGAGAAGAAGCTGCGAGACGGGATGTAATTGGAGATGAGTCCTGCAGATATTTCCTGGCACGAGCAGTGACAAGCGCTGGAGATGGGATATAGAACCGTCCTTACATGAGGCGCAATTAAAAAATAATGACTGATACGGAAATGTATGCTAATATATCCTGACAGGACTGCAGCAGGAGATGTAGCAGAGCTGTCCTGGTACAAACCCCTTCCATGCTGTCACGTAACACTGCCCAGAGGGCTCGATTAGATGTAATTATCGTTGCGATCACTCAGATGCATATAACAAGTAATAATACACGTGAACGAGCGTCAAAGAGCAAACCGACAAATGATAAAACCGTCTTTTCTAGGTGATTAAAATCATCATAAACATCGAACCTAGTAGTTGACGAGAGGACTCTGGTCGTGTTGGAAAGAAATGTGAACAATAGACCCTTACGTTATAAGGGAGGCTACGGCTGTTATGGGGGCCCTTTAGTTGCTATTGAGGGACTGTAGCTGTTTGGGGGACACTGTGGTAGTTTTAGGTGCACTGGTTATTATGGGGGAATTATTGCTAACAGTCCTAATTTTGATGGGACCGATTGTGGTGGGCAAACCTACACCAGATGCGTGGCTTAGGGCGCAAATTGCGAATCCACAAAACACGGATGCTGCCTGTGTGCGTTCCGCAATTTGCGGAACGGAACGGGCGTCCCATTATAGAAATGCCTATTCTTGTCTGTGATTACAGACAAGAATAGGATATGCTGTATATTTTTTTGCCGGGCTGCAGAACAGAACGACGGATGCGGACAGCACACGGTGTGCTGTCCTCATCTTTTGCGGCCCCGTTGAAATTAATGGGTCCGCACCCGTTCCGCAAAATGACGGAACAGATGCGGGAGCATTTATATGGTCCTGTGAATGAGCCCTTATACTAATAGTACAATGAGGATACACGACCGCATTATTATTTGTCACGTTTATCACATTTATTATTATGACTCATTAGTGAGTTGGAGGATAATATGGAAGGGATGACAGAAAAAGGACAAGACACAAGCCCGACACTAATAAGGGAGGATTTGTAGCAATTGGATTAGTAATCAAGAGATTGTAAGGATAGATCTCAAACATATCAAGGGCATAGCTAAAGCGGCATGGGCCCAGATGGAGAAGTACAGCCTGCCCCCTCCTTACAACTTCTCCTCACAGCCGCCCATAACGTTCCTCTGCATCGCTGTCAATATTCCCTCTAAGCCTCTGCATCCCGGTGGGTCTAGGGTAGTAAAGGTATTAGAATCAGTTTCCCTGGTCATCTATGGCAGTGAAAGGGTTCATTTTCAATATTCCTGGTGGTCAAGGGTAATGAAAAGGTCATAATCCTAAGTCCTGGATGTCTAGGGCAATGAAGGGGTTTATGACAGAATAACTGGTGGTGTAGGTGAGAGGAGTTAATTCCAGTAACCCTGGTGATCATGGGTAGTGAACAAATAACGTAAGAGTCCCTGCAGGTCTAAAGGATAATCCTAAGGAAGTGTAGGGATTAACATTTTTAATAAAGGCCAAATGAAAAAATGATTTTTAGGTCAAAATCTGTTGTAGTATAGGAAAGTGAAGGAGTCATTGTCAGTATATCTGGTGGTCTAGGACTGTTAGGAGATTCATTACTGTATCCTTGGTGGTCTTGTCCAGTGAAGGGGTTAATGTAAGGATTTCTGATGCTGTAGGTCAGTGAGGGGTTTCATTATCATATCCATGGTGGGCTTGGCACTCTCAGAAATGGCAAGGTACTTCAGTCTGATTAGGGTCCAGGAGGTAAACCCAATCAATTAAAGGTTATGTACACCTTCGGGAGGCAAATAAAAAAATAAAAAAAAATTGCATGGTACTCATTTTGGGCTAAAATAATAATTTTTTTACTTGGCCTTTATTAAAAATATTCAACCGTTAAGGCTACTTTCACACTTGCGTTCGGAGCGGATCCATCTGGTATCTGCACAGACGGATCCGCTCCTATAATGCAGACGATGGTATCCGTTCAGATCCGTCTGAATTATATTTAAAAAAAAAGTCTAATTGTTAGTCCGACGGATCCGTCCTGACTTTGCATTAAAAGTCAATGGGGGACGGATCCGTTTGAAATTGCACCATATTGTGTCAACGTCAAACGGATCCGTCCCCATTGACTTACATTGGAAGTCTGGACGGATCCGTTTGGCTCTGCACGGCCAGGCGGACACGAAAACGCTGCAAGCAGCGTTCAGGTGTCCGCCTCCTGGGCGGGGCCGCTTGTGAGAGCCTTCAAACGGAACTCACAAGCGGAACCCCGAATGCAAGTGTGAAAGTAGCCTGATAGGGTTAACTGTCTAGCTTTGTGCCGTTCATCTAATAAACCTTTTCTGTAAATTACTAAAAGGTCCTAAACACTTATTAAAGCCACATCCTTATCAGTAAGATAAGAACTGAGCTATAATGAGCGTTTAGGGGGTCAGAAATATGAGATAAGGAGCCGATGAGCTGTCTGATAGAACAGAATAAAAACACAGAGCAGCTATGAGAGAATCTCAAGGTTGTACAGAGAAAGGGGCTCAATATTTTTAATAAAGACAATGCAATTGTAAAAAAAAAAAAAAAAAAAAGGTGCCCCCCAAAAGTGTATGTTAAAGGGGTTATCCAATTTCAAGAAAACCTCCCATATTTGCTGGTCCCCTCACCGATAACGTACTTTCCCGGCGCCGCTCCTGGTCCCTGCACCGCCGCTGCCGCTTCTCACTGTACACGGATGAAAACATCCAGTGTCGGTGGGGAGCAGCCAATGGCAGGCGGGGACGGGGACGAGCCTCCCTAACATCGCTCGTCCCAGTCCTCGCCTGCCATTGGCTTCTTCCCGCCGACACCGGATGTTTTCATCTGTGTGCAGGGCGAAACAGCAGCGGCGGTGCAGGGACCAGGAGCGGCGCCGGGAGAGAGGGGGGGTTCTTGAAATTGGATAACCCCTTTAAGGACAGGCCATGAATATTACTGCTTTTTAAAGGGGTTGTTCTGACCAGAAGCATTTATGGCATGCATACCGAATATACTATGCATCATTAGTGGGGGTCCCATGACAATTATGACGGTGAATGCCCTGCATACAGCATATCGTATGCCATTATATACAGGTACCATCCTCACTCGTATCTGGAGATCTTCTTGCATATGTGGTAGGCTGAGGCATCTCATACATTGCAGCAAGCTTGGAGCTGTCATCCCTTCCCTTGAATTTAGCTGTCAGAGCCTCTTGTGCGGCTGCGAGGATTGTATTTTCAGAAGTAATTTTATTATATAATGACATATTAATCTCCTTCACCGCACGCAATTTACCGAGTATTAGTCACAAGCTGCAGCGTATTCTCTTCTCATTCACCGACTCACAACTCTTATACCTGCCGAGCGCCCTTAAAGGGAGACGAGCCTTAAAGCAGCGGCTACGAGCCAAGTGGTGGAACAGAAGAGAATGAGTGCGGGATCAGACTACGCAGAGTTTGTTTGTTGTCTGTTACCATGGAGATGCTTAAGTCTTCATAGTAGTAAACATTGTAACATTTTTAATGAAGACTATTTGTGAAGTTGCTTCATTTTTCATTGTGGATGACTTGGAACAATACAAAAAAATGGTTGCAAAGGGCTTTAAATGTATAAACCAAAAACCCCTAAAGCTCCCTCTATAAAACAAAAATGGTTGCAAAGGCCATTAAATGTGTATAAAGTGTAAATCCATAGAGCTCCCTCTAGTGGTGGTAGCAGAAAGAAATGAAAGAGGACCCGTCAGCTCTACTGCTTTGCAGTGAATGCTTGCATTTTACATGACTCCTTTCTTAGAGCTTTTTGTTGTTCTGTTATTTCTACTAGAAATGTACTTTTAAAATGTCAAATGGCTTTTACTAGCTGGGGGGGGGGGGGGGTCCTATTTGATCTGCAGAATTTTGGACCAAAAAAAAATGACATGATAAGTAGAGGTAGACCCCTTCCCTCCCATCAGTAAAATGCTACAAGGGTTATATTACTGGGTTAGGCTACTATCACATTTGTACCCACCAACCGTGATGGTCGGGGGAGAATGAAATGCATGGAGTTTGTATGTCAGCACTTCCCGTCACTGTCACGGCAAGTAGGGATAAGAGGAACACCAAGTAAACAAACAGCAACAGGTAAACAGACTAAGCCCCAAATCTAGGGAGGAGGGAATGGTAACCTCCTAACAATCCCTGAGCCTCTCCCTGACTGCTGACAATATGAGCAAGTCCTGATGGTGAACAAACTCATACGCTGGAACCTAAGCCCTGCTGACACTGAAGCAAACCCTAACTTAGGGAGCGGGGAATAAGACAGCCGGTACCTTCCACCGTGAAGGGACCAGCGTCTCCCCTAGACCGAGAAACAACACACGCACAAAGGAGAAAACAGGAGGACTTAGCTTGAGATGAGCGGGAAGTAGAGGATCCACAAACAACCAGTATAGAACTCCAGAAGGAAAATATCAACCGCAAGGTTAACCACCTCCGGACCGCCTAATGCACGGATGCGTCCGGAAGGTGGTTGATTCATTCCTCCTGGACGCATCCGTGCGTCATCTCGCGAGACGCGAGATTTCGGTCAGAGCCGGCCCGCGCATGCGCATCGCGGGCCGGCAAAAGTTAAAGGAGCATTTCGTCAGCAACCTGACAGCCAATGATCGTCGCTGGCAGGTTGCTGATTTTTAGTAAATATGATGTTATATGGCTGCCCTGCTCCTCTGCTGGTCCTTTTCGTCGGTTGGATCCAGCAGAGGAGCAGGCTTCACAGTGAGTACACCAAACACTACACTATAGCCCCAGATCACCCCCTGCACCTCAATTAACCCTTTGATCACCCCTGTCAATCACTAGTGAAAGGAAAAGTGATCAGTGCAAACTGTCACTTTTTTTTTTCACTGGTATTGACCGTTAGGTTTTAGGATAGTTTAGGCCCCTTGGTTAGGTAGTTTAGCGATCAGTTAGCGCCAAGCCCACCGCACCGCAGTCCCTTATTCGCTGATTAGCGTATCGCTAATCAGCATTTGTACCTTTATAGTATCTGGAAGTGATCAAAACTGATCACGGTCAGATCTATAATTGTATTAGTGTCACTTTAGTTCGCCCTCCACCCAAAACGCAGTGTTTGCCCGATCAGGCCTGATCGCTCGCCCACACGTGCGTTCACCCACGCCGCCCCACCGCAGTGACAAAAATTATTATTTTTTGGATCACTGCACATTCACTTTACACGCGCTGCGGCGATAAAAAAATCAGTTTTGATATTTCTTATCAACCGCAGCGGCCTCCGGTACTTCGCTAGCCTCCCCTTTGTAAGACAGGCTTGCTTTTTTTCTTGGGTAGTCTCAGGGAATACCCCTAAATTTAGTTGCCCAAATGTCAAACAGGGGGTATTCTTCTGAAGAGGCCTACAGGCTTCTGACCCAGTCGGATGAGGAATGGGAACCCTCATCTGATGAATCTAGCGGGTCAGAATATGAACCTGTAGAAAGCAGTGGCAGTCTGACCCAAAGTTCGGACGAGGAGGTTGAGGTCCCTGATAGCACCAGGCGTACCCGGCCCCGTGTCGCTAGACCACAGGTTGCGCAGGATCCGCTTCAAGGGCAGCAGAGTGGGGCTGGCGCTGTCAGATTACGTGGTGAGGCATACACCAGCAGCGCAGCCCTCCCTGGACCTAGTACCAGCACTGCCGTACAACCTGGTGAAGTGGCGAGCACCAGAAGGGCAGTTGAAGCTGGTACGGTGGCACGTGCAGTAGTTACCCCGTCGCAGCCATCGCACAGACAGGCCCGTAGAGCCCCAAGAATCCATGAGGTGCTGGCAAATCCTGATTGGCAGTCCCCAACTTCAGCCGCACCTGTAGTTCCCCCTTTCACCGCCCAGTCTGGAGTTCGGGTTGAGACAGCTCAGATCGGTTCGGCCCTGGGATTTTTTGAGCTGTTCTTGACTGCGGAGCTTTTAGACTTAGTCGTGGCAGAGACAAACCGGTATGCCACACAATTTATAACCGCCAACCCGGGAAGCTATTATGCCCAGCCTTTCCGGTGGAAACCAGTCCAAGTTTTTTTGGGCCTTCTCCTCAACATGGGTCTAACTAAAAAGCATGAATTGCGGTCATATTGGTCCACGAACCAAATTCATCACATGCCCATGTTCTCTGCTGCTATGTCCAGGGCACGTTTTGAGGCCATCCTGCATTTCCTGCACTTTAGTGACAACACCACCTCCCGTCCCAGAGGCCACCCAGCTTTTGACCGGCTCCACAAAATTCGGCCCCTCATAGACCATTTCAACCAGAAATTTGCAGATTTGTATACCCCTGAGCAAAACATCTGCATAGACGAGTCCCTAATACATTTTACCGGGCGCCTTGGCTTCAAACAATACATCCCAAGCAAGCGCGCCCGGTATGGGGTCAAATTGTATAAGCTCTGTGAAAGGGCCACAGGCTATACCCACAAATTTCATGGCTATGAGGGAAAAGATCAGACCCTGGAGCCGGTCGGTTGCCCTGACTACCTGGGGAGCAGTAGGAAGACAGTCTGGGACTTATTGTCACCCTTATCCGGCAAGGGGTACCATCTTTATGTGGACAATTTCTACACAAGTGTGGCCCTCTTTAGGCATTTGTTTCTAGAACAGATTGGCGCCTGTGGCACCGCGCGAACTAGTCGCGCGGGCTTCCCCCAGCGGCTCGTTACCACCCGTCTTGCAAGGGGGCAGAGGGCTGCCTTGTGTAACGAAGAACTGCTTGCGGTGAAATGGAGAGACAAGCGTGACGTTTACATGCTCTCCTCCATTCACGCAGACACGACAATCCAAATTTAGCGAGCAACCCGTGTCATTGAAAAGCTCCTCTCAGTCCACGACTATAACCTTCACATGGGAGGGGTGGACTTCAATGATCAGATGTTGTCTCCGTATTTAGTGTCCCGCAGAACCAGACGCTGGTATAAGAAGGTGTCTGTATACCTAATTCAATTGGCTCTGTATAATAGTTTTGTTCTCTACAGTAAGGCTGGGAGAACTGGATCCTTCCTCAAATATCAGGAGGAGATCATCGAGAACCTCCTGTACCCAGGAGGTTCCGTGGCCCCATCCACCAGTGTAGTTATCCGTCTACACGAGCGACATTTCCCCAATGTCGTTGCCGGTACCTCAACCCAACCGTCACCCCGAAAAAGATGTTGTGTCTGTAGCAGGAGTGGAATAAGGCGTGACACCTGCTATTTCTGTCCTGACTGTCCTGACCACCCTGCCCTATGCTTAGGGGAGTGTTTCCGGAAGTACCACACACAGGTACACCTAGCATAGGGATCACATCTCACCAGGACAGGCACACAGGGCTATTAGGGCCCATTCACATACAGCTGCTGCAAACCTCTCCTTTCACCTGGGATAAAGTGCATAATGTACTTCGCCACATCTTTGGGCGATTTGCACATTGTCCCATGGGGAAGGAGAGGTTTGTCCTATAAAGGTAAAAAACAAAAATCACCAGTAAGCAAAAAGGTTGTTCAGTTCAAAAAGTTAAAGTTTATATGTTCTGTTCAAAAGTTAATAAAATTGTTGCGTTGCGGCCTGGTTTTTCACCTTCCAGGTGGACCAACCGATCGACTAGTTGCAGCACTGATGTGCATTCTGACAGAAGCATTGCGCTGCTGTCAGATTACACACAAGTCGGTGTATGCCGCGCTGCAAGATGAGATTTCTCCTCTGCAGTAAAAGATACGTTTGCCAAGGCATACGAGCTGAGGAGGAGTTCCTATGCTTTGGTAAACACTTTGTATATAAAAAAAAAATCCCGGCAATGATTTATTCATCCACATCGATTGATGTGAATGGAGAAATCTGGTTTGCCAGGGCATACGAGCTAAGTGGGTATGGATGTTGGGCGGAGCTTCTATGTCCTGGCAGACGCCTTTCCCCTCCTTTTTTTTTTTTTTGGCAGAGATTTTTCCATCCACATTGATCGATGCGAATGAAGAAATCTGTGCCGTTCATTTTTTTTTCTTTCAGCCCAGAGGCTGAACGGAAAAAAAAAATCTCATTATCTGTATGCTCAATATAAGGAGAATAGCAGAAACTCCTAATGCTGCCCATACATGTAATGATTGCGGAGACCCTCAAATGCCAGGGCAGTACAAACACCCCACAAATGACCCCATTTTGGAAAGAAGACACCCCAAGGTATTCGCTGAGGGGCATATTGAGTCCATGAAAGATTGAACTTTTTGTCCCAAGTTAGCGGAAAGTGAGACTTTGTAAGAAAAAAATTAATAAAAAAAATCAATTTCCGCTAATTTATGCCCCAAAAAAAAAATTATATGAACTCGCCAGGCCCCTCATTGAATACCTTGGGGTGTCTTCTTTCCAAAGTGGGGTCACATGTGGGGTATTTATACTGCCCTGGCTTTTTAGGGGCCCCAAAGCGTGAGAAGAAGTCTGGGATCCAAATGTCTAAAAATGCCCTCCTAAAAGGAATTTGGGCCGCTTTGCGCATCTAGGCTGCAAAAAAGTGTCACACATGTGGTATCGCCGTACTCAGGAGAAGTTGGGGAATGTGTTTTGGGGTGTCATTTTACATATACCCATGCTGGGTGAGATAAATATCTTGGTCAAATGCCAACTTTGTATAAACAAATTGGAAAAGTTGTCTTTTGCCAAGATATTCCTCTCACCCAGCATGGGTATATGTAAAATGACACCCCAAAACACATTCCCCAACTTCTCCTGAGTACGGCGATACCAGATGTGTGACACTTTATTGCAGCCTAGGTGGGCAAAGGGGCACACATTCCAAAGTGCACCTTTCGGATTTCACAGGTCATTTTTTCCAGATTTTGATTGCAAACTTCTTCTCACACATATGGGCCCCTAGAATGCCAGGGCAGTATAACTACCCCACAAGTGACCCCATTTTGGAAAAAAGAAGACACCCCAAGGTATTTTGTGATGGGCATAGTGAGTTCATGGAAGTTTTTATTTTTTGTCACAAGTTAGTGGAATATGAGACTTTGTAAGAAAAAATAAATAAAAAATCATCATCATTTTCCGCTAACTTGTGACAAAAAATAAAAAATTCTAGGAACTCGCCATGCCCCTCACGGAATACCTTGGGGTGTCTTCTTTCCAAAATGGGGTCACTTGTGGGGTAGTTATACTGCCCTGGCATTCTAGGGGCCCTAATGTGTGGCAAGTAGTTTGCAATCAAAATGTGTAAAAAATGCCCTGTGAAATCCGAAAGGTGCTCTCTGGAATGTGTGCCCCTTTGCCCACCTTGGCTGCAAAAAAGTGTCACACATCTGGTATCGTCGTACTCAGGAGAAGTTGGGGAATGTGTTTTGGGGTGTCATTTTACATATACCCATGGTGGGTGAGAGAAAAATCTTGGCAAAAGACAACTTTTCCCATTTTTTTATACAAAGTTGGCATTTGACCAATATATTTATCTCACCCAGCATGGGTATATGTAAAATGACACCCCAAAACACATTCCCCAACTTCTCCTGAGTACGGCGATACCAGATGTGTGACACTTTTTTGCAGCCTAGGTGGGCAAAGGGGCACACATTCCAAAGTGCACCTTTCGGATTTCACCGGTCATTTTTTCCAGATTTTGATTGCAAACTTCTTCTCACACATATGGGCCCCTAAATTGCCAGGGCAGTATAACTACCCCACAAGTGACCCCATTTTGGAAAGAAGACACCCCAAGGTATTTTGTGATGGGCATAGTGAGTTCATGGAAGTTTTTATTTTTTGTCACAAGTTAGTGGAATATGAGACTTTGTAAGAAAAAAAAATCCCAAAAAAAAATCATCATTTTCTGCTAACTTGTGACAAAAAATAAAAAGTTCTATGAACTCACTATGCCCATCAGTGAATACCTTAGGGTGTCTACTTTCCGAAATGGGGTCATTTGTGGGGTGTTTGTACTGTCTGGGCATTGTAGAACCTCAGGAAACATGACAGGTGCTCAGAAAGTCAGAGCTGCTTCAAAAAGCGGAAATTCACATTTTTGTACCATAGTTTGTAAATGCTATAACTTTTACCCAAACCATTTTTTTTTTTACCCAAACATTTTTTTTTTATCAAAGACATGTAGAACAATAAATTTTGCGAAAAATTTATATATGGATGTCGTTTTTTTTGCAAAATTTTACAACTGAAAGTGAAAAATGTCATTTTTTTGCAAAAAAAATCGTTAAATTTCGATTAATAACAAAAAAAGTAAAAATGTCAGCAGCAATGAAATACCACCAAATGAAAGCTCTATTAGTGAGAAGAAAAGGAGGTAAAATTCATTTGGGTGGTAAGTTGCATGACCGAGCAAAAAAAGGTGAAAGTAGTGTAGTGCAGAAGTGTAAAAAGTGGCCTGGTCATTAAGGGGGTTTCAGCTAGCGGGGTTGAAGTGGTTAAAAAGCAAACGAGCAGAACCCGTGGAGAGGGTGGGATCCTGCCCACAAGAACAAACAGAAAGGAAACAAAGAAAGACCTGTCAGGTAGACTCACGTGCTGCAAGTCTATCCGATCTTCTCAGATCTCTCACAGGGCAGGCAGTGACAGTCACTTACAGTATCACGTGGCACTACTGCCTGGCCAAGGGAGGTTACCTTAATTTTAGACGCCCCCCACCATTGCTCTAAATTCTCGGTGCAGGTTCGCTCCGTATCTCAATACAATAAGGAGGAGGATAATGACGGTGCCTGCGCGGATGTATATTGGATGAGCCGCAATCTATTTGTCTCTGTCTTAAATTCTACAAAATGGTAACGCATTTCACACCTCCAGTACTTAGTAATATAGTAAATGACGATGACTAAGCTGCGGGAGAGCACAGCGCCTGATGGAAGCGGGAAGCTGTGTATGGAGGCATCTGGTATGATTTGTAATAAACAATTCCTGATTTGCATTTTATGCCCCGAGCTCGGCGGTGAATTCCATCATCTCTGCGCTACGCCGGCAGATATCAGAGGTGACATCACAAACAATAAATGCACCTTATTACGGTCCGGTCAGATAACAAGGACAATGCATTATCTGCCTGCAAGGACACCACGCCATTGATAGGAGGTTATTAGGGCCGTGACAGATTTACGGAGCGCGGAGGGAGATGCATTGTGCACGCACAATCAGGACAGACATCGCATTAACACAAGAGAGGAGAGAAGATCTGCAAGATGATCCAATCAACGTCTAAGAATTCTTCTCATGGGGGTGGTGGGGGGGTTGTGTAGAGACATTTCTCTACAGATGGATAGGATCTGTCTGAAGCCTTCTCCACCCTGAGTTCTTGTAAGTATCAAAAGACCGAGTCTTCCTTCCATCATCTGACGAGATGAATAGGAGGAGGTAAAGCTGAACGGCTGCCTTGTGAGGATCTTAAGACTTAACCGGCTTGACGACAGTTCTCCTTCCTCTTCTGCAAAGTCATCCTCAGAGAAGTCCTGGATGCTGAGATCTATGGTGCTGGTTGCAAAGGTGAGGCTCTTCATTATGAGAATCCTGCCAAACAGCCGCATAGATCTGGAAGCTTCTAGGATTAAGGGGTAGGCAGTGAGGTGGACTGGGCTTAAAGGGATTATCCCATTATTAATATACAAAAAGGAAAATCATCCAGTACATGATGATCTCTTAATAACAAAGCTAGAACCAGCCCTGCACCTCACATGGGTCCGGAGATCTCCCCATTCATTGATCCAGTTGTTCTGCTAAATTCTCTTCAGGCTGACAACTGAGGGGGCATGTCCTTTCTGCTGCAGCTCTTTAAGTCATAGCTCATTGGGTGTGTCCTTTCTATTACAGTTCTTTCTCAATCACAGCTCAGGGGGTGTATCCTTTTTACTGCAGCTATCTCCCTATCAAAGCTTAGGGGGGCACTTCTTTCTGCTGCAACTCTTACTATCACAGCTCAGTGGTCATGTCCTTTCTGTTCACTCCAGTCATCTCAGTAGGTGTGTCCTTTCTGTCGTAGCTCAGAGGGCATGTCCTTTCTGCTGCAGCTATCTCCCTGACACAGCTCAGTGGGCATGTCCTTCTTGCTGAAGCTCTCTCCCTATCACAGCTCAGGGGGTCTGTCCTGTCTTCTGCATCTCTCTCCCTATCACAGCTCAGGGGGGGGGTTCTTTCTGTTCTCTCCAGTCATCTCATTGGGTGTGTCCTTTCCGTTGTAGCTCAGAGGGCATGTCCTTTCTTCTGCATCTCTCTCCCCATCACAGCTCAGGGGGCGTTCTTTCTATTGTAGCTCAGAGGGCATGTCCTTTCTGCTGCAGCTCTCTCCCTATCACAGCTCAGGGGGTCTGTCCTGTCTTCTGCATCTCTCTCCCTATCACAGCTCAGGGGGGGGGGGGGGGGGGGTTCTTTCTGTTCTCTCCAGTCATCTCATTGGGTGTGTCCTTTCCGTTGTAGCTCAGAGGGCATGTCCTTTCTTCTGCATCTCTCTCCCCATCACAGCTCAGGGGGCGTTCTTTCTATTGTAGCTCAGAGGGCATGTCCTTTCTGTTGCAGCTCTCTCCCTGTAACTGTCAAGTTGATACAGTAGATATGGCTGGTAACAGTTGAAGAATGGACGATACATGGAGAAGAAGAAACAAAGTTCTCGGCACTCACCGAAGTAGTTCTAATGTTGCGGCTTTATTTTAATACTTCTGAAGTTGAAGAATGGAACTGAGCTTGTGCGACCACCCAACCAGGTGGACAGAGATATAAGGAATAGAACAAACAGCAGGTGGCGCTATACACATTTACTTTCTTAAAGAACTCCGTGTCTATACTAAATTTTTAATTACATGCAATTACAAAAGCATTCAGATCCAGGTGCTGGCTTGAAAAATATAGGATATTGTTTTGTGGAACAACCCTTTAAGTGAATTAGAAGTGCCAAAACGCGAGTTTTTGTGGCTTTTCTTGCATAAACACCATTTACAACTGTTTCCAGTTAACAGGCTGAGGGATCTCCGGATTTACGACATACATCCACTAGGGGCGCTGTTCCATTGAACTTAACCTATGCCTATACATCACAGAGACGCAAACACGAAGAATGATATAAAACAGTGGAAATATATTTATTAAACTAGAAATGGACAAATACGTCATTGTGTAAACACCTTTAATAAAGGTTACTATTTACAGTTTCATCGTGCGGCTTCGCCTTTTGTCCGCGCACCTTTATTCTGTAGGCATCCAGCTAAGGATCATGGGAAATACCTAGAAATCTATATGGCCTCCTGGGGACAGTTCAGGAGCTATTTTGCAAGCTTATCCACTATCCACATGATTTCCAATCCATTCACAATGCCCTGCTGAGATCCGCGAAACGCGCTGTGCCTCGCGCCTCAACAGTTCACTGTGCATTTAAATAAAGCATACTGCATAAGCGTGCAAAACGACTGCCATATAGTAGATACAAACAGATCAGAGTCTGATCAGGTCTGGTCCTCCACGGTGCAGGATGAGGTGCCGGTCTTCTGTTAGGATTTGGAGTATCGCCTCTTGACCGAGTCCCTGTAGAAGTGGAAGATTTTTTGGGCTGAGAGCTGGGCGGCTGCTATACACTGCTGGAGCTGGGGAGAGAGGAGACAGCGGTGAGGAGCGAGCGGCGGCGTGATACATGGAGAAGACACGTTATTAAACCCCCAGGCTCCCCGCACCCACCGCCTCCCCCGCCCGTCTCTACCCGCTCACTTTATGAACTGCCACAGGGAGCTGCAGCTATTTGTTCAATTTTAATGATTCTCTTAACATCATTTTATTAAATTGTCTCTCACTCTGTCTGCCTGGGGGAGGGGGCCGCGCTAAAAAATCAGAGGAGACGGGGAATCTAAACACATCGAGAGCAGAAGACGGGAACAAATGTCCACCCCACTGCGGGAAAATGATAAATGGGGTCTGATTCTCCCACCACAGGGCGACACAGAAGGCAAAAAAATTATGTCCCTCCTACTATAGGGTGAAATAAGGTGGATGACCCTCCTACTATAGGGTAACATAAGGCAGATATGAGACATGGATGTCCCTCCTACTATAGGGTGACATAAGGCAGATATGAGACATGGATGTCCCTCCTACTATAGGGTGACATAAGGCAGATATGAGACATGGATGTCCCTCCTACTATAGGGTAACATAAGGCAGATATAAGACATGGATGACCCTCCTACTACAGGGTGACATAAGGCAGATATGAGACATGGATGTCCCTCCTACTACAGGGTGACATAAGGCAGATATGAGACATGGATGTCCCTCCTACTATAGGGCGACATAAGGCAGATATAAGACATGGATGTCCCTCCTACTACAGGGTGACATAAGGCAGATATGAGACATGGATGTCCCTCCTACTACAGGGTGACATAAGGCAGATATGAGACATGGATGTCCCTCCTACTATAGGGCGACATAAGGCAGATATAAGACATGGATGACCCTCCTACTACAGGGTGACATAAGGCAGATATGAGACATGGATGTCCCTCCTACTATAGGGCGACATATGGAAGATATGAGACATGGATGTCCCTCCTACTACAGGGTGACATAAGGCAGATATAAGACATGGATGTCCCTCCTACTACAGGGTGACATAAGGCAGATATGAGACATGGATGTCCCTCCTACTATAGGGTGACATAAGGCAGATATGAGACATGGATGTCCCTCCTACTATAGGGTGACATTAGGCAGATGTGAGATATGAAGGCCCCTCCCATAACGGGGGTCACTTTATCATCTCTCTGGTATGGGGGCACTCTGCCCCCAGCCCAGGGTGACATTGACAGCAGACAGCTGTAGGACGTGGCATCATCAGTATTCACCGGAGAAGAGCCATCAGACAGAATCCGAGCTCCTCTCCAGCTGCGGTGGATTCTGTACGACAGGAGAGAAAGCAGGAAAAAACGTAAATGATGGCGCCGCGTTCTCTCACCACCCGGGACCCTGATATCTGCCGAGGAGTCAAAATGTAATCCCCTCAATTTCTGGCACCACCGGAGCTCAAACCTGAGCAAAAATAGGACAGGACAAAGGAGCAGAGCTGGATGTGCGCAGTCAGGGCGAGGGGGTAGCAGGGGTGCATGATAGGGACTGAGCGGGGTGCCTGGTATTGGGGTGACTGGTGGAGGCCACAGGGCAGGATAATGGGTTTTCTGACTGACTGCCCTCTGGATCCTCAGAGCTGAGCAGCACAGGGCATCATTGGTCTTGTAGTGCATGTCACCGGTCCCCGAGCCTCCGCTCTGAGGCGCAGCTTCAGTCACCAGTGCAGCTGATAATTCGGATGATGGCGGGGGCGATGACAGCTCTGACTGGCCTGTATAAAACAGATGAGTGACGGGGGGTAGCCTGTCATTTCCCTGTCTCATTGTGCAGACACCTGGTCATTGAGCTCACATTAGCGAGAAGTGGCGCATTTGGTCAATTAGATGGGGAGCCGGGCTGGCGGGCACAGATCTGACGTACACTAAGAGATGGGCCAATTACCCGCAGATTACTCTGATGATCTGCGGCCACCTGGGGTGGGGGTCACAGCGAGGGAGATGACTGGTGCATAATGCTGTGCAGAGGACCCCGGGATACATACAGTGAAAGCCGAGGGATACCAAACCTCCTAATCCACCAGTCCTAGAGGCGTGCGGGTCCCTGCACTCAGTCCTAGAGGCGTGCGGGTCCCTGCACTCAGTCCTAGAGGCGTGCGGGTCCCTGCACTCAGTCCTAGAGGCGTGCGGGTCCCTGCACTCAGTCCTAGAGGCGTGCGGGTCCCTGCTCCACGTACACCACGAGGGTCTGAAGCAATCATGTGTGATAACATCTCCTGCATTACTTTCCTACAGGAACCCCAGAAGGTGTCCCCGGGTGTCGGCACCAAACATTCCATGCAGATCCAATCAGTCCGGGAAGATGTCAGATGCGGCCTCCGTGGGTCAGGCATGTTTTTTCATCACGTTCCTATCGATATGCCACCAAAGTGTGAGATGAGACAACCCCTTTACACTTGGTGTCATGTTCCTCACACCATTCCTAAACAGTTTTGGCAGTGTGGCCTAGACATGGTACTGCTAAAGGAGCCACTGCCTTAGTCTACTTTCACACTGGCGTTTGGCCTTCCGTTTGCCCTAATGCATTCGGAATGGATAAGGATCCGCTCAGAATGCATCAGTTTGCCTCCGTTCTGCTCTGAAGGCGGACACCAAAACGCCTGACGATGTGGAGGCAAACTAATCCGTCCTGACACACAATGTAAGTCAACGGAACACAATCTGGCACAATAGTAAACGGATCCGTCCTCCATTGACTTTCAATGGTGTTCAAGACTGATCCGTCTTGGCTATGTTATAGATAATACAAACGGATCTGTTCTGAGCGGATGCAGACGGTTGTATTATCTGAACGGATCCGTCTGTGCAGACCCATGACGGATCCGCACCAAACGCGAGTGTGAAAGTAGCCTTACCTGTAGGATGTTTAGGTAGGCGTCTCATCCACATTATGTTAAGAACCAAGGTTGCCTATAGCACCACACTGCCTGCCCCGCTCGTCTTCTCCCCATAGGTTACCTGGTGCCATCTCTTCCCCAGGTAAGTGACACACACCCGGTCGTCCACATGACGTAAAAGAAAATGTGATTCATCAGACCAGGCCGCCTTCCTCCATTGCTCCACGGTCCAGTTCTGATGCTCATGTGCCCATTGTAGGCACTTTTGGCAGTGGACCGGGGTCAGCATGACCGATCTTCAGCTACACCGCAAGTGGTGATGTCCTCTGTGTCCTGACAACTTGCTACCATAGTTCGCAGGAACTTTTGTCAGCAGTTTCTGCTCCTGTTCCTCTTCTGTGACATCGGACCAGACAGATCAGTCTTTACTCTCAACGTACATCAATGGGCCTTGGGCGGCCATGACCCTCTTCCTTGCAGCACTTTTGGTAGGTACTACTGCATACCGGGAACACCCCACAAGATCTGCCATTCTGGAGATGTTCTGACCCCGTCACAATCCGACCTTTCCTGGGGCGCCGGTGACTTTTTAAACAGCTGATCGGCGGGGGTCCCGGGTGTTGGACCCCCACAGATAATCCTGGGAAACTCTTTTAATGTTTTGGCTGAACAATGTGATGCAGGGGGTGGGGATACATATAAATAAACTAATGGGGGGGGATACATGTGAATATTCTCATGCAGGGGGGATACATGTGAATATTCTCATGCGGAGGGGGGGGATACATATAAATAATCTCATGCGGAGGGGGGGGGATACATATAAATAATCTCATGCGGAGGGGGGGATACATGTGAACAGTCTGATGCAGCGGGGGTTTCTCTGCTTCCATGACAGATGTGTAGAACCAGTACGCAGACACTTACCTCTGCGGCGGAGTATGCACCTCGACTGGAAACGGTTAATATTTTCTTTTCTGTGCTCTCAATCGCAAACGTCAGAACGGTGCGGCTCTCCTGGTGACATAACGTAAGACATTTCACAGAAATTTTGGTTGGGATTATCAAATTTATTTTTTAAAATACCAATCAGATTGCATTTTTCATCCCCAAAAAGTGGTCTTTGAAATATGAAAGCTGGAATCTGATTGGGCCTGCCATGTTGTATGGCGATGCTGCGATAGCCGGGGAATGGAGGTGGCGGCAGCACGAGTGGCACTGAAACGGCGGCGGGCACTTCTCAGACTTCTGAATGACTGACCTTTTGTTCTTTAGCAGTGGGGTCAATACTTAGTTGTCCATCGTTGTCCAGGGCGCAGGTGACACCGCAGAACAGGGCGCGCATGGGCAGTCCGGCATCCATCATACCCATGCAGGCCGCATTTAGGAAGCAGGCGAGTAACTAGGAGATGGGCAGTCAAGGCTTTAAGCACAGACAGGAGCAGCGCGGCTGCCAGCTATGTGAAGGATTTACACATACTCTACAGCAGCAAAATGGCTGCAAATGTTTAATACAGAAAGTTGCTGAAAGCGATGTTCCAGGATTTTCATATCCTCAGGATAGGTCGTCAATATAAGATCTGCGGGGGCACCCCCGACAATCAGCTGTTTGAGAAAGCAGCGGCAGTTACCAGAGCGTTGGTGAATGCTGTGGCCTCCTCGCAGCTTACCAAGCACAGCACCGCCCATTGTACAGTGGCCGTGCTCGGTATCGCACCTCAGCCCCATTCACTTGAACGGGACCGAGCTGCACCTGGGCCATGAATGTGACGCCACTGACCTAGGCACTGACGGAGCACCGCAGCCTCATCATACAGCTGGTCGTTGGGGGTGCCCGGAGCCGGACCCCTGCCAATCTGATATTGATGAACTGTCCTAAGGATACGACACCAATATGAACATCCCAAAATGACTTTACAGGGGTTGTGCCAGGTTTGCAAGTTATTCCACATCCACAGGAGAGGAGATGACTAACTGATCGCTGAGGGCCGACCACCAATCCTGAGAACGTAACTCCCGTTCCCCCGATCTGATGGTGTATGCTTGACCTGCCGCTCCATCAGATTATAGGGACTCCATTCTCGGGATCAGTGGGGGTCCCAGCGGTCAGATCCCCAGCGATCAGACATTCACTATCCTTTGGATATGGGATAACTTGCAAACCTGACACAACCCCTTTAAATTTTCCATTAAAAAAATTATAATAATCCTGTAAGGGTGTCCATTGCTCTTAAAGGGGTTTCCAAGACTTTCATATATCAGCAATATCAGATCGGTGGGGGTCCGACCCCCAGCACTTCCACTGATCAGCTCCGGGGGCAGCACTGCTCCCATTCACTCCGGCAGTCCCACAGAGCCCCTGTTCCCAGGACTGGCAGGGACCCCCGCCGATCAGACCCTGGAGAGGGGATAAGTTGTCATGGGATATCCCCTTTCAAGAAAATACTTCAGCCATGATGCTTCTCTAACAACCAGACATGAAGAGGATGATGTGAGTGACGGCAAGAATCAGACGGATCCTATTTTAAGCCCTTCTCCCAGCAGCGCAGACATCTTAATTCCAATGCTACCTGAGCTGCTTTAATTAACGCACTCATTTCTGACTAATTAAAAGGTAAATGAAGTCGGCGGCACTGCCTGAGCGCACAGTCTGGGGGGCTGCATTACATCTCCAGCTGTCGGCGGGCACACCATGGGCGCAGGCGAACAAATGGCTGTCATCGGCACCTAGCAGGCGATCATGGTGGAGCTCATGTGTGTACACTGCCCTCTGGTGGTGAGAGACAACGCAATGCAACAATGCCAGTGTATACTAGTAGAGCGTTTATCAGCAGGATCCACAACCATGCCTGCCGCCTTGTAGGGTTGACGCTGCAGATAAAAAAAATCTTATGGTCCCGTTAATGAGGACTTCGGTGCACAGAGAGGTCGGTCCTACCCCTCAGAGCATCTCAGCTTGTCCACTTTCAAGACATCTTTGTTGTCCTCCTGCCTGGCCCCGTAATCCTGCGCATACGTCATTAAATCGTCAATGAGTGCATGCGCAGATGGCATCTCAACATCGGGGAAAGGCAACCAAGATGTATTGTGCATGGGCGATTGACGATTCAATGGCGCATGCGCAGGACAACAGGGCCAGGTAAGAGTCGCTGCCCTCATGCCTGGCCCTGTAATCTTGCGCATGCGCCATCAGTTACTCAGTACATGCGTGCATCTCAACACTGGGGAAAGCCAAAGAGATGCACTGTGCATGTTCCGATGGAAGATTCAATGGCGCATGCGCAGGATAACAGGGCCAGACAGGAGGACGATGAGGATGCTTGGCCCTGTCAATCAAAGAGAGGGCCAATGGAAAGCGGAGGCGCTAGGGTGCTCAGAGGGGTTAGCAACATCAATAAATGGCTGATCTCTCATGAACAGGGCATCCGGGTTTTAACGAGAGGTATTGTTGTAGAGGGGCCGTGACATAATTAATGCAAAAAGTGTAAATCAGAGATCATATAGTACATGACACCCTCTTTCTAACAAAGCTAGAACCAGCCCTGTACCTCACATGGATCCAGAGATCTCCCCATTCATTGCTCCAATAGCTCTGCTAGATTTATTTCAAGCTGGCAGCTCAGAGGGTGTGTCCTTTCTGCTGCAGCTCAGGAGGCATGTCCTTTTTGCTGCAGCTATCTCCCTATCGCAGCTCAGGGTGTGTCCTTTTTGCTGCAACTATCTCCCCATCACAGCTCATGGGGTCTGTCCTTTCTGCTGCAGCTCCCTCCCTATCACAGCTCAGGGTGTGTCCCCTTTCTGCTGCAGCTCTCTCCCTATCACAGCTCTGGGTGTGCCCTTTCTGCTGCAACTCTCTCCCCATCACAGCTCAGAGAGCATGTCCTTTCTGCTGCAGCTCTCTCCCTATCACAGCTCAGGGTGTGTCCCCTTTCTGCTGTAGTTCTCTCCCCATGACAGCTCAGGAGGCATGTTCTTTCTGCTGCAGCTGAAGGATGGAACTGAGCATGTGCAGCCATAAGCAAGACAGAGAAATTAGAAAAAGAGCAAACAGCAGGTGGCGCTATACGGACAGATTTTATTACTGGCTATGCTAAATTTTCAATTACAGGCAATTATAAAAGTATTCAGATCCAGGTGCTGGTTTGAAAAATGAAGAATATTTTTGTGGGTCAACCCCCAGGATCAACCCTACCCTAATCAGCAGGATCAACTCTACTAAGCAGCATGCCTGGTTTCATAGGGGTGACCCTGCTATAGATGCTCTATAGCCCTTTTTTTCTGAATGCAGTCACTAGGGGCATCGCCAGGACCCCTATACCTTCAGGTAGCTGGTACAGAGTGTCAGCTCTATGGACGCTGGTCTACAGCTTGTCCTCTGCAGGCTATTGCACCTGTACAGAAGCTACATGAATTTATTTTCCATGCCGCTGCCAGATTTTATCTGTGGAACGTTCCTGCGTCAAGCAACTAATGGACGGATATTACCTTGTACATCTCCACGCTGGTAAGCAATTCAACAAATTTCCACAAGCAGGGATTATGGGGCGTGCCCTGATTGGGCGTCAAACAAACACGTGACATTTCAGTCTATTCGCCTACAAATCTTCCTAGAGTGTAATCTCTGCTGCGCTGATATCAGCCTGAGCCGACTGTGGCATCAAATCAAACGGCCCCTGCACAATGCCTGGCGTTCTATCAATGGGAGATAACGAGAAGATAAGACAGGAAGAGAAGCGTGTACTGATAGCGGAGAACACGAGGAGGAATCATGGAGAGGCTGAGAAGTCATAGGAAAGAGCTGCACTAGGGATGGTGCGGGAGAACACCTGCCCTCCGGTGGCCAGTCATGATTACTACAAGTCCAGTAAAGGATACAGAGCCCGCGTCATTGATGACCTGAAGCACGATGGTGATGGATGTCCGATGGGTGCAACGTGCCCAGGATGACCGACTCACAGGTCTCCCGAATCAACTGCTCGTAGTTCTTTTCTTGTATAGCTGATGGGAAGAGAGTAGAAAGGTTTTGGTTATTAAAAGGGGTAATTCCGGTTATCCCCTATCCACAGCTGTAGGACCCCCACCGATCATGAGAACGGGGGCCCTGTACCCTGTGGACAGAGAGGCTGGTGGTCGGAAAAATGAGTCGGGTTATGGCAGCCCCGGAGATACATCGCTGACCAGTCGCTTCCAGTCCATTATAGGGAAGCTTCACAGAGTTTGGGGCCCCTGTTCTCGTGATCGGTAGGGGTCCCAGCTGTAGGACCCCCACCGCTCTGATAGTTATCCCCTATCCTGTGGGTAGGGGACAACTTGTTATAACTGGAATACCCCTTTACGATAAATAAGCTGCTTGACGGGAGGTAGCCTGCAGCCGCAGGAACCACCCCGCACACACCGATCAAACAGGACTGACATGTCAGAAAGCCGGAGAGCCCCTTTAGAGCAGAGGACTGTGCACAGAAGACCGACTGCAGCCTGCAATACAGTCTAAAATATCCCTCCTGTCTCATCAGTGGTTAAAGGGGTATTCCCACAGAAAATGGAGGCATGTAGATAGCACCTGCACCTGCATGGAGGACGGAGCAGGGAAGGTGGTGGCCGGCCACCACCAAGCGCTCTCCCCATAGTAGTGAATGGAAGCGCGGCCGCCGTTCCTATTCATTTCTATGAGGCAGATAGCCGAGCCAGTGTTCTGCTATTTTCGGTGGCCCCATAGAAATGAATGGAGGGCGGCTGCGCAAGCGAGGTGCGCCCTCCTCAACTTTCGAGGCTCCGTTCTTGATGTAGGAGCGGGTCACAGAGGTGGGACCCGCACATATCAGACCATGGGGGCATATCCTAGCGATATGCCCCTATTGTCTGCGATGGAAAAAGCCCTTTAAGGCTGCAGCTTTGCATA
The DNA here is from genome assembly GCF_014858855.1 of Bufo gargarizans. Classification (NCBI taxonomy): domain Eukaryota; kingdom Metazoa; phylum Chordata; class Amphibia; order Anura; family Bufonidae; genus Bufo; species Bufo gargarizans. The sequence continues at coordinate 2,677,171 of NC_058088.1, forward strand.
TCCCCCATGCTTTACATTGCAGCCCTTTGACTGGCTGCTGTGTAGAAGCACAAGCTTGCCAGGAAATCAGGGCACGGAAAGAACTCCAAATTCTGGCCTAAAATCTAAAATTTTTAACCTGTGAACTCAATAATAAAAAAGTATACAAAAATAAGAAAGCACCGCGGCCCCTCACCACCAGTTTATTTCATAGTTACAAAAATACGGTGGTCGTAGAGCAACACACAGGTGTATGGATCGGCACTTTAAAACCAATCAAATGAAGACAGCCAAATCATTTTTATCATTTAACCCTAAAGGTCCCATGGCCTGCGTTCTAATTATCCATGCGGCTTCCCGCTGGAGCAGGATGCGTTTTCTATCCCCCCCTCTTGTTGGGGTCTCTATGCCCGCACATCTTAAAACATCACTCCTCCCTCCATGTTTGGCATGTATGTGTTCAATTAACCTAGCTGCTCCGTTTTTATTTGTTATTGATTTTGTGTGTTCCCTGAAGCGTACATATGGCCGATTTATGCGCCTGGCTAGAATCAAAGATGATACAGAGTTTAGAGAACAATGTGTTGACTTGAAGAAGCGTTTTCTCCAAAGGGGCTTCCCTGAACAAATTGTGAACAAGGCATATATAAAAATTATGCAAAAAAGACAGACTCAAACATAAAAAAGAAAAAGAGGAGACAACGTAATAAAGGTGATGTGGATAGAGGCGGTGTTCACATTTGACTATTCCCCGATGGCTTCTACAATTAAAAAAGTTATTTTAAATAATTGTCAGATGTTACAAAGGGATAGGACTTTAAAGTGGACAGTCATCCCATTATTAGCTTCCGTAGAAGTAGGACTATAGGAGATGTCATCGTTAGGAGCAACCTTCCCTGCCCGGCTGATAACTGGCTGGGCAGGGGTGCCCCTAAAGGGAATTACGCATGTGGGCACTGCTCTATGTATACAAGCAGATAGGAGGTGTAGGGCATGTCCTTAAACAATTCATACAGATATGTGATCTTCTGCCCATTACATTGGAAAGACACATAGATGTCTATATGTACGCTTCTGGGAACACAAAAAAAAAAATCAATAACAAATAAAAATGGAGCAACTAGGTTAATTGAACACATTGGCTCTTCCTGAGGCTCGCTCTACTGAGTGGCTTCTTATTAAGTGGAGTAAAAAAAAAAAAACTCCTTGTGAGTTGTTGGCTTAATTCTAGGTAGTCCTTCAACTACAGCAGACAGGGTCTAATTCTAACTCATATTTACTGTTTTACTTTTTTACTGGTGTAATCCCCATTTAGTATGTGTTGCACAATTGACAGCGCAGTCCAGTGCACATCTTGCATGATGTATGCAGTCCTGGAACAGCCGTTCGCGGGTGTATATCATTGTTCAAGATGTGAGCAAATTACCCGTTTGGAATCGCAAATGTCCGGTATCGGCCCTGATACCGATACTGGTATCGGTATCGGGACATCCCTAGTTTCTATGAGGAGGCAAGTTCTAGACTTGACAGCGGCGAATCAATGGATGTCGTGTATCTGGACTTCTCCAAAGAATTTGACACTGTACCACATAAAGGGTTAGTATATAAAATGAGAATGCTCGGACTGGGAGAAAACGTCTGTATGTGGGTAAGTAACTGGCTGAGTGATAGAAAACAGAGGGTGGGTATTATTGGTACACACTCAGATTGGGTCACTGTCACTAGTGGGGTACCTCAGGGGTCAGTATTGGGCCCTATTCTCGTCAATATATTTATTAATGATCTTGTAGAAGGCTTGCATAGTAAAGTATCAATTTTCGCAGGTGACACTAAACTGTGTAAAGTAATTAACACTGAAGAGGACAGTATACTACTACAGAGGGATCTGGATAGATTAGAGGCTTGGGCAGAGAAGTGGCAGATGAGGTTTAACACTGACAAATGTAAAGTTATGCACAATGGAAGGAATAATGCAAGTCACCCGTACATACTAAATGGTAAAACACTCGGTAACACTGACATGGAAAAGGATGTAGGAATTTTAATAAACAGCAAACTAAGCTGCAAAAAACTGTGTCAGGCAGCTGCTGCCAAGGCCAACAAGATAATGGGTTGCATCAGAAGGGGCACAGATGCCCGTGATGAGAACATAGTCCTACCACTTTACACATCACTAGTCAGACCACACATGGAGTACTGTGTACAGTTCTGGGCTCCTGTAAACAAGGCAGACATAGCAGAGCTGTAGAGGGTCCAGAGGAGGGCAACTAAAGTAATAACTGGAATGGGGCAACTACAGTACCCTGAAAGATTATCAAAATTAGGGTAATTCACTTTAGAAAAAAGACGACTGAGGGGAGATCTAATTAATATGTATGAATATATCAGGGGTCAGTACAGAGATCTATCCCATCAGCTATTTATCCCCAGGACGGTGACTGTGACGAGGGGACATCCTCTGCGTCTGGAGGAAAGAAGGTTTGTACACAAACATAGAAGAGGATTCTTTACGGTAAGAGCAGTGAGACTATGGAAGCTCTCTGCCTGAGGAGGTGGTGATGGTGAGTACAATAAAGGAATTCAAGAGGGGCCTGGATGTATTTCTGGAGTGTAATAATATTACAGGCTATAGCTACTAGAGAGGGGTCGCTGATCCAGGGAGTTATTCTGATTGCCTGATTGGAGTCGGGAAGGAATTTTTTATTCCCCTAAAGTGGGGAAAATTGGCTTCTACCTCACAGGTTTTTTTTGCCTTCCTCTGGATCAACTTGCAGGATGACAGGCTGAACTGGATGGACAAATGTCTTTTTCCGGCCTTATGTACTATGTTACATGCCAAACATGGAGGGAGGAGTTATGTTTTAAGATGTGCGGACATAGAGAAAGTCCAGACCCCAACAAGAGGGGGGGATAGAAAACGCATCCTGCTCCAGCGGGAAGCCGCATGGATAATAAGAACGCAGGCCATGGGACCTTTAGGGTTAAATGATAAAAATTATTTGTCCGTCTTCATTTGATTGGTTTTAAAGTGCCGATTTATACACCTGTGTGTTGCTCTACGTCCACCGTATTTTTGTAACTATGAAATTCAAGATTGATGGCGAGTGCCGCGGTGCTATCATATAGACTATACCACCAGCAGAGCACCACCGTGACACTATGAAGTGATATATGTGATCATACAGACACGTGTGGCAGTGCCGGCGGCTGATATTTCTCATTTTCTATATTAATAATAAAAAACCTCTAAATAATAATGTCAAATTTTTCTTTGTGAACAAAAACCAAAGGGCAAAAAAAGAGGAAACTGTGAAAAGAGTCCCTTCAGGCACCACGGTGCAATACTACAGCGTGGGGAGCGGGCGCTTCTTTGGGATAGGTTCACAGGTTGTACCCGCTCCAGAGTCAGTAGGCGCCATCTCTGCAGGTTAAAGGGGTCTTCCGGGAGGTCAGTGTGGACCGGCAGTGGGGTCCGACAGCCGGGACCCCCACCGACCAGGTGTTTGAAGAGGCTGTGGTGCTGCGGCCAGTGACATCACATTCATCAGGTCACATGGTCTAAGGGCAGCAGGTCTGAGCTGCAATACTAAGCACAGCCACTATACAATGGACGGCGCTGTGCCTAGTTTTCTATGAGGAGGCCGCTGCACTCACTGGAGCATCGTGGCCAATCTGGAATATGTCACTTCCGCCGCTGTGGACAGGAGGCCATAACTATTCATCTCCCTGCGCAGATGAAGTGGATTCAGGCGTAAGCGCATACTCCATGGAGTAGAACTGTTCCAGCCCCATCCACAGCAACTCCCTGTACCGGGCTGCGGAAGTGACGTACCCGTCCATCAGCCAGACCTGGAGACCTGGTAAAGGACGTGAAGTCGGCAGATTCCCGGTCCAATCCATGAAACTTCAAGGAGGTAGGTATGTCACATTGTCTTCCACATATATGGGTGGGGACGTGCCTGGTCCCAGAAAACCCCTTTAACTGATGAAATTCTGTCTGGCATCAGCCACCACTAGGCTGCTGCCTATATGCAACAAGCTCCCCCTAGTGGTGGCTGCAGACAGACAGAATGTCATCATTTCCACATTGCAGCCAGTCTGCTCTACTATACCAGTAAGTGTACGGTACAGAAGACTCCGCCCTCTACGCCAGATATGCTAATTAACAGGTGAATAACCACTTAGAACGTGAGCATTAAAAATCAGGAGGATATGAAGGTCGGGGTACTCACCAGGTAGCCCCACTTTTGGCCGCACCATCACCTCGACAGTGGACTTGTCGTGCATCTCTCTGCTGAATTTAATCTCTGCCGGGCCATAGACTCCGACCAGAACCGACGTGTCCCCTGCAGTGACGGAAAGAAGCACAGATGTCACCACGGTCCAGGTCTTCACAGTGGAGTGTGATCTGCTTTAATTAAAGAGCTTTTCCAGGTGTAAATATTGAGGCGTTATCCTCAGAATTGGGGGGGGGGGGGTCCCGATTCCTAGCACCCCCGCCAATCAGCTTAGAGAAGTGCTGCAGCCGCCTCATACCATACCAAGCACAGCGCTGTCCATTGTATAGTGGCCGTGCTTGGTATTGCAGCCCAGGTCGATTCACGTGAATGGGATAAAACAGACGCGATGTCAAAGGCCTAGGAAGAAGCGGAGCACCCCGGTCCCTTCCAACAGCTAATCGGCAGGGGTGCAGGGAGTCAGACCCCTGACTATCAAATACTGATAGCCTATGGAGATAGGTCTTCAATATGCAGGACAACCCCTTAAAGGGCACATTCACACAAAGCAGATTTCCTGCAGAAAACCTGGTGCTTGCTGACAAAACACCGCCATTTAGATGAACGGACTGAATCGCAGAATTTTCCGCAACAAATCTGCCACGTGTGAATAGACCCTGAGGAGTTCTTTACGAGGTTGTGAATAAAAACAGCGGAGAAACGCCTCGTTGCATCAGACAGAGGCATCAGCCTGGACATCTGTCCAACCACTCGGCAGATTTCGGCATCCGAGCAGAAGGTTGTTGTGGTCAACCGGCTGAGGAAGTCCGTTACTGTGAGGAAATGGAGGGGTGCCCCTGACCCTATTTCACGTAACCGTCATAACGGAACAGAAATTTTCTTTAGTCTTTAGCAAAACAAGCTTGTCAGTAGGATCAACCCCATTAAACCAATCATACTACCTGACAGGGTTGATCCTGCTAATGAAAATGATACCTGTCTTGTGAAAATCAGTTTCGGAGTTCTGGAGGAAAACAAAAACCCTAGGGTACATTCACACGACCGTATGTATTTTGCGGTCTGAATGTCTGTGTGACGTCCATGTTGCATCCGTTTTTTTGCCGGATCCATTGACTGTGATGAGTCTGTGAACGGCATTTTGCACCCAAGTGCAGGACACGTTCTATATTTTTGCAGAGATGACATACAGATGACCATAGACAGCATACTCAAGCTGCTGCTCCATCAGATCAGGGGAACAGGACCATGTTCTAATCATCGGTGGGAGTCCCAGCGGTCGGACCCCCAACCATCAGTTCATTATCCCCTATAGCAGGTATGCTCAACCTGCGGCCCTCCAGCTGTGGCAAAACTACAACTCCCAGCATTCTCGGACAGCCTACAGCTATCAACCTACAGCAGGGCATGCTGGGAGTCGTAGTTTTACAACAGCTGGAGGGCCGCAGGTTGAGCATCCCTGCCTTATAGGATAGGGAAAACTTCAAAACTTGGCACAACCCATATAATGCCCCCCAAAATGCCCGGACCCCTCATGCTGTTCATACTTACCATGCGGCACACGCGTTGCTTCTCGTGCCGGACGGCCGCCGCTGCATCTCCCGGATCAAAACATCTGGCGATGGGGGTGAGCAGCCAATAGCAGGGCGCGATGGGAACGAGCTTCACTAGCATCGCAGGTGACGCTAGGGAGGCTTATCCCCGTTGCGGCCTGCTATTGGCTGCCCACCCCCGCCACTGGATGTTTTGATCCGCGCAACAGGGAGATGCAGCGCCAGCCATGCAGGCATCAGAAGCGATGCGGGTGACGGGGAGTGGGGTAAGTATGACTTGGATAAACCCTTTAACACCCAATTGTAACCTGCTGTCAGAGGTGCTCTCCTCTCTGCCCATTGAAAGCACATGCATGCTCGGCTGGGTATGTGTATGGAGGTTGGGGGATGGGGGGAGTCAGGAGAGATAGCGGGGCATAAAGCCCCAACATTTTGGAAGGTAAAATGGATGCACCTCATTCTGTTTCTCCCTGATGTCCCTTCTCAAAGGTTGGCGAGTATGACATAAAGGCATATTGGGGGTCTTTGATCGCCCCTGTACTGTTGGGGGATGCGCCTAATTTATAGTATGAGGCGGAGACCTCGTCAGAAATTAGGTGCATCCTCCAGCAGTCAGTGCACCGAGATAAAGGCTACTCCAGTCCCTGGAAATGGGTGTTAACGTTGATGAATTTGCAGAGGCCCCATGGCGCGGCCGCCGCCACTTCCCACTGTTGAGGGCGGTGAAAACGATTGGAGCCTAAAAAGTTGCAAAACAGGGTCTTGCAACTTTTTTACGCCAAAAACGGGCGTAAGAAGTCTTAGTAAATGACCCCCATTGTGTGCTGTCAAATGTCTGCAGCTGCTCGTAGCAACCAAAATTAATCTGACTGGTTGCTATGGGCATCTTCTACTTTTCCCTTGCACCAGTATTGAAAAATCTCCCCCATAGAACTAAGCTAATGGGGGCAACAGAACTATAAGGGGTATGCATGAAAACTGTCTTGGTTGCCCCTGGCAACCAATCCCAGCACAGCTTCCAACATAAACAATGAGAGCTGAGCTGTTACTGGTTGCTAAGGGCAACAAAGCCAGTTCCCTTAGGTAGTTTTAATAAATCTGGAGTAGGTTGCATAGGGACCAATCAGATCCCTGTTTTCATATTCTACGCTGTGCCACAAATATGTCAGCTGGAATCTGATTGGCTGCTACACCTAACGCCTGCAGAGAGACCAATCAGATCTCTGCTTTCATCTTCTACTTTGCGCTCCAGAGAAGACTGCTGGACTCTGATTGGTTGCTATAAACCACGCCTCCACCTTTTCCCCCTAGCGCTGGTATTTTATGAAGCTCTGGGCAGATAATAGCGTCTAATCGTCGGTCAGTGGCTGACTATTCATTACCCTGCAGGAACGTCGCGGAGCCATCCGGCCGGCTCAGGGGGCTCTGCTCACAAGCGATCTCCCTCAGGCCAGGTTCCTGCACCTCCATCTCGCCCCAAAACGGCACGTGCCGGACACTTCCACTTCCGGGGTCCTGCGCTGAGCTGCCCATTACCATTGCCTGTCAGAAATCGTGTACCGGGAGTGACGGTATTGTGCGTTCTCTTCAGGAAGGAGGTTCAGCGCAGGGTTGTTTTCGGAGATCAGGCGTGAACAGGGATCTCGGGCACGGACGGGGGCCTGACGTGAGACAGGCGAGCGCAGGGGGCAGTCTGAGAAAAGATGGCGGCGCTGAGGACGTTGTTGAGGATACGAGCTGCAGCTGGATGGAGGGCAGCCGGGGGGAGACAGGTGAGAAGATACTGCAGGCCGCCCCCTGTCAGCTTGGGCTGTCCCTCAGAGCGCAGTTACTGTGTGTATGGGACATGGTGGCTGACAGGACATGCTGTGTGTTATACAGAGGGTGAGGTGTCCTGCGCCCTATAAACATACATACTATATGTGCAAAACCCTTCCAACATGGTGGTCTCCAAACCCATGGCTCTGTAGAACCACAACTCCCAGCATGGAGAGCCGCCGGTTGGGTGATGGCTGTGTTTCGTGGTCGCCCATTTACGTGGCCGCTGCAGAGGAACTCTAGAGCCCACCACAGCGTCTCCCAATGATGACCACTTACCTTAAAGAAGGGCTCTAAATAAAGAATAGAAACGTCCCACTAAAGGAGTGTTCTGGTTATATCAAGTTCTCTTATCCACTGTATGGGGGATAACTATTAGATGGGTGGGTGTCCAACCACTGGGCCCCCCTCCAGTCATGAGAACAGGGGCCCCAAACCCCATGGAGCCCCCCTGAAATGAACGGAGCGCTCAGCTATCTCCGGAACTCGCTAAGAAATGAATGGAGCCGCCATGCATATTCCCGCCCACCCGCTCAGTGGTTCACAGGGTTTGAGGTTGTTGTAATCGGTGATCTAATAGTTATCCCCCATCCTGTGAATATGGGATAACTTCATATAATTGGAATACCCCTTTAAGAGGAAGTTCGTGGAATTTGCTGCAAATCTGTGGCACAATCCCCGTGTGTTAAATGCTAATTCTGACCTGGATCCTGCTGCGAAGACTGAATGGAAATGTATGACTATAGTAAAAGATGCCAGAGGGGAAGGAGACTGACTGGAAACGTACTGGGGACTATAGTGAAAGATGCCAGAGGGGAAGGAGACTGACTGGAAACGTACTGGGGACTATAGTAAAAGATGCCAGAGGGGAAGGAGACTGACTGGAAACGTACTGGGGACTATAGTGAAAGATGCCAGAGGGGAAGGAGACTGACTGGAAACGTACTGGGGACTATAGTAAAAGATGCCAGAGGGGAAGGAGACTGACTGGAAACGTACTGGGGAGGGGACTATAGTAAAAATTTACAGCCATCAGGCGAGAAGTAGGCTAACTGGGAATTTACTTAGGATTATGGGGGTCATTTATCATCCAGAAATAAGTCTATATTAAGTCTAAAATTAGTTGTGCCACACTCTGCGCCCCTTCCCCCGGCAGGTCTAAAAAATTGGGTGGGGACTGGCCGGAAGTCCCGTCTCATTTACCATTTTCTATGCCTGTTTTAGGTGTAGAAAATGGTCTAAAGCTACTTTCACACTCCGGCGGGTGAACGGCCTGCCAGATCCGTGCTGCCGCTAGTGCACGCGTGCCGCCGGAGGTCCACTCCAGGCCCATTGACTATAATGGGGACGGGCCAGATTCCCGGCGGCAGCACTGCAAACATGCCGAGAGGTGGCTGGACAAAAACTACGACTGCCTTGCCAGTGAAGCTGGACCCAAAGTGACACCTAAAGGCTATCTGCTATATCTGACTCATTGGGTTAGGGCCCTTTTACACAGAGCGGGGAAGTTGTCGGAAACAACAGAGCGCCGAAAGTGTGGGAGAGCGCACCGTGTGTGCGCGGCCGCCTTCAATTCAGCCCTGTAAACGGGATCGCCCCCCATTTTGGTTCAGTCCTGGGGTGTATACGGTTCATGATCTGTATGCGCAGTGCCAGGGCTGTATATGTTACCTATACTCTGAGGTCTGGGGACACGTGTAGCTAGAATTCCTTTAATCCGGCGCCCACAAGCCCAGGATAGCCATATATTGGTATGGTATGCTGTCTTCCTGAAGGATGAGCCCTCAGTAGTGCCACGTCCAGTAATCCAGGGAGTTGTCCAGCACTACAAAATAATGGCTGCTTTCTCCCAGAAACAGCGCCACACCTGTCCACAGGTTGTGTATGGTATTGCAGCTCATTGAAGTGAATGGGGATGAACCACAGTACCACACACAGCCTATGGAAAGGTGTGGCGCTGTTTTGGGGGTTCTCCAGGATCAGAAAAGCATGGCAGCTTTTTTTTTTTTTTTCCCACAAACAGCGTCACCCCTGTCAGTGAATTGAGTCTAGTATTGCAGCTCAGCTCCATTGCAATACTTTACACGACCTGTGGGCGGGGGTGGTGCTGTTTTTGATTTTATTTATTTATCCTGGACAACCCCTTTAAATGCCGCCGTTCAGGACATTTGCTAGGACTTCACACTGCACATTGGCCTCCGTTATGTGCGGAGTGACTTTGTGTACATACAGCTGCCACCGCCGCGTTAGAAGGTCAGTGACGGGGAGGCTCGCCGGCAGAGCTCAGTCCTGATTGGCTGCTCGCAGGGAGGTGCAGGAACTGGAATTTCCACCCCCCCCCCCCCCCCCATGCCTCGCTTCTATAGACAATTGTGCTGCACGTTTCTCCAGGGAGATCCATAGAGACTAGTGTGACGCCGATTGTCCCTGGGATATGCTGTCATCCTGTGATCGGTGGGGGTCCGATCTGAAGGGGTGACAGCGCTCATATAGATTTGCAGCCTGTAGTAACCATTGTGCGGCAGATCCAGCAATGGCTTCTGATAAGCAGATACGTCTTAGGGCTTACACTGCCCGATGGCGGGGGGGTGGCATAAAGAGCACCAATCGATGATCTAGCACAGGGATCAGCAACCTTCGGCACTCCAGGTGTGGTCAAACTACAACTCCCAGCATGCACAAGTGCTTGGCTGTTCTCAGAACTCCCATAGAAGTGAATGGAGCATTTTGGGAGTTGGTTTCACAACAGCTGGAGTGCAGGAGGTTGCTGACCCCTGATCTAGCAAGTCAATCGGCACTCGTTTAAACAGCCTGAGGGAATCTGTATGAGGGATGAATGATCGTTCGTAAGATGCATCACATCCCCTGTATACACATTATTGAATGTATTAATTAGCCGATCTTCGGCCTCGTAAAAGGGCCCAAAGGCTGGAAGTATGGTAGGTGGCAACCAGTTGTGGTCAGTTCATGTCAGGTGGCAATCTTGTACCACCACGGTCACCAGCGACCTCCCTCTCCAGCTGTCTGCATAGACACTTACAGTGGATATAAAAAGTCTACACACCCCTGTTAAAATGTTAGGTTTCTGTGATGTAAAAAAATTAGACAAAGATAAATCATTTCAGAACTTTTTCCACCTTTAAAGTGACCTATAATCTGTACAAGTCAACTGAAAAACAAACTGAAATATTTTAGGTGGAGGGAAGAAAAAATTAATATGGTTGCAGAAGTGTGCACACCCTTAAACTAATACTTTGTTCAAGCACCTTTTGATTTTATTACAGCTCTCAGTCTTTTTGGGTACGAGTCTATTAGCATGGCACATATTTGACTTCTTTGCAAAAACACTCCAGATCTGTCAGATTGCGAGGGCATCTCCTGGGCACAGCCCTCTTCAGATCACCCCACAGGTTTTCAATCGGATTCAGGTCTGGGCTCTGGCTGGGCCATTCCAAAACTTTGATCTTCTTCTGGTGAAGCCATTCCTGTGTTGATTTGGATGTATGCTTTGGGTCGTTGTCATGCTGAAAGATGAAGTTCCTCTTCATGTTCAGCTTTCTAGCAGAAGCCTGAAGGTTTTGTGCCAATATTGACTGGTATTTGGAACTGTTCATAATTCCCTCTAGCTTCACTAAGGCCCCAGTTCCAGCTGAAGAAGAACAGCCCCTTGGCATGATGCTGCCACCACCATGCTTCACTGTGGGGATGGTGTTCTTTTGGTGATGTGCAGTGTTGTTTTTGGGCCAAACATATCTTTTGGAATTATGGCCAAAAAGTCCAACCTTGGTTTCATCAGACCATAACACCTTTTCCCACATGCTTTTGGGAGATTTCAGATGTGTTTTTGCACAATGTAGCCTGGCTTGGATGTTTTTCTTCGTAAGAAAAGGCTTTCGTCTTGCCCCTCTAACCCATAGCCCAGACATATGAAGAATACGGGAGATTGTTGTCACATGTACCACACAGCCAGTACTTGCCAGATATTACTGCAGCTCCTTTAATGTTGCTGTAGGCCTCTTGGTCGCCTCCCAGACCAGTTTTCTTCTTGTCTTTTCATCAATTTTGGAGGGACGTCCAGTTCTTGGTAATGTCACTGTTGTGCCATACTTTCTCCACTCGATGATGATCTCTTCACTGTGTTTCATGGTATATCTAATGCCTTGGAAACTCTTTTGTACCCTTCTCCTGACTGATACCTTCTAAGGCCTCATGCACACGACCGTTGTGTGCATCCGTGGCCGTTTTCCGTTTTTTTTTTCGCGGACCCATTGACTTTCAATGGGTCCGTGGAAAAATCGGAAAATGCACCGTTTTGCAGCCGAGGCCGTGATCCGTGTATCCTGTCCGTCAAAAAAATATGACCTGTCCTATTTTTTTGACGGACAACGGTTCACGGACCCATTCAAGTCAATGGGTCCGTGAAAGAACACGGATGCACACAAGATTGGCATCCGTGATCCGTGGCCGTAGGTTGCTTTCATACAGACGGATCCGAAGATCCGTCTGCATAAAAGCTTTTTCTGATCTAAGTTTTCACTTCGTGAAAACTCAGATCCGACAGTATATTCTAACACAGAAGCGTTCCCATGGTGATGGGGACGCTTCTAGTTAGAATACACTACAAACTTTGTACAAGACTGCCCCCTGCTGCCTGGCAGCACCCGATCTCTTACAGGGGGATATGATAGTACAATTAACCCCTTCAGGTGCGGCACCTAAAGGGGTTAATTGTACTATCATATTCCCCTGTAAGAGATCAGGGCTGCCAGGCAGCAGGGGGCAGACCCCCCCCTCCCCAGTTTGAATATCGTTGGTGGCACAGTGTGCGCCCCCCATCGGGCCCCCCCTTCCTCCCTCTAATGTTAGAAATCGTTGGTGGCACAGTGTGCGCCCACCATCGCCCCCCCCCTCCCTCCCTCTATTGTAATAAATCGTTGGTGGCACAGTGTGCGCCCACCATCGCCCCCCCCCTCCCTCCCTCTATTGTAATAAATCGTTGGTGGCACAGTGTGCGCCCACCATCGGCCCCCCCTCCCTCTATAGCAGTAACAACATTGGTGGCCGTGTGCGGCCTCCCATTCCCCCCCCCCCCCCCCCCCCCATCATTGGTGGCAGCGGAGTTCCGATTGGAGTCCCAGTTTAATCGCTGGGGCTCCGATCGGTAACCATGGCAACCAGGAAGCTACTGTAGCCCTGGTTGCCATGGTTACTTAGCAATAGTACAACAGTAGAAGATTCATACTTACCTGCTTGCTGCTGCGATGTCTGTGACCGGCCGGGAGCTCCACCTACTGGTAAGTGACAGTTCTTTAGCAATGCACCGCACAGACCTTTCACTTACCAGTAGGTGGAGCTCCCGGCCGGACACAGACATCGCAGCAGCAAGCAGGTAACTATGAGTCTTCTACTATTGTACTATTGCTAAGTAACCATGGCAACCAGGACTGCAGTAGCGTCCTGGTTGCCATGGTTACCGATCGGAGCCCCAGCGATTAAACTGGGACTCAGATCGGAACTCCGCTGCCACCAATGATGGGGGGGGGGGGGGGATGGGAGGCCGCACACTGCCACCAATGTTGTTACTGCTATAGAGGGAGGGGGGCCGATGGTGGGCGCACACTGTGCCACCAACGATTTATTACAATAGAGGGAGGGAGGGGGGGCGATGGTGGGCGCACACTGTGCCACCAACGATTTATTACAATAGAGGGAGGGAGGGGGGGGGCGATGGTGGGCGCACACTGTGCCACCAACGATTTCTAACATTAGAGGGAGGAAGGGGGGGCCCGATGGGGGGCGCACACTGTGCCACCAACGATATTCAAACTGGGGGGGGGGGTCTGCCCCCTGCTGCCTGGCAGCCCTGATCTCTTACAGGGGAATATGATAGTACAATTAACCCCTTTAGGTGCCGCACCTGAAGGGGTTAATTGTGCTATCATATCCCCCTGTAAGAGATCGGGTGCTGCCAGGCAGCAGGGGGCAGTCTTGTACAAAGTTTGTAGTGTATTCTAACTAGAAGCGTCCCCATCACCATGGGAACGCCTCTGTGTTAGAATATACTGTCGGATCTGAGTTTCACGAAGTAGCTCATATCCGACAGTATATTCTAACATAGAGGCGTTCCCATGGTGATGGGGACGCTTCAAGTTAAAATATACCATCGGATTGGAGAAAACTCCAATCCGATGGTATAAAAGAACTCCAGACTTTACATTGAAAGTCAATGGGGACGGATCCGTTTCAAATGGCACCATATTGTGTCAACATCAAACGGATCCGTCCCCATTGACTTGCATTGTAATTCAGGACGGATCCGTTTGGCTCCGCACGGCCAGGCGGACGCCAAAACGACTCTTTTTTTCATGTCCGTGGATCCTCCAAAAATCAAGGAAGACCCACGGACGAAAAAACGGTCACGGACCTACGGACCCCGTTTTTGCGGACCGTGAAAATAAACTGTCGTGTGCATGAGGCCTAACAATGAGATCCCTCTGATGCTTTGGAAGCTCTCTGTGGACCATGGCTTCTGCTGTGGGATGAGACTAAGAAAATTTCAGGAAAGACCAACTAGAGCAGCTGAACTTTATTTGGGGTTAATCAGAGGCACTTTAAATGATGGCCGGTGTATGCTGACTCCTATGTAACATGATTCTGAATGTGATTGCTTAATTCTGAACACAGCTACATCCCCAGTTATTAGAGGGTGTGCACACTTATGCAACTACATTATTTTATTTTAGTTTTTTTTGTTTTCTTCCCTCTACCTAAAAGATTTCAGTTTGTTTTTCCATTGAGTTGTACAGTTTATAGGTCACATTAAAGGTGGAAAAAGTTCTGAAATGATTTATCTTTGTCTCATTTTTCATCACAGAAACCTGACATTTTAACAGGGGTGTGTGGACTTTTTATATCCGCTCTATCTGTGGTTCTTATTAAAACACAGTTTTTCGTTTGTTGATCGGAGGCTCCGTTCTAGAGTTATGACACTTTTTTTTTCTATAATGAGCAAATTAGGCCTTTGGTGCAACCAAGGCGTCGCCATTGCTCTCGTTGTACATAAACTCCACTTTTCTGTGGCCAGTCCCTCCCCGGCTGCTTAGATGGACAGGACCAGGCAGTTGCATAGCAGCAAGGACCGGACTGGCCACAAAAAGGAGTGGCACTTGGGTGCAACAAGAGCAAACGTGACGCCCTTGTCTATGCAGGGAGGTCGCTGGTGACATAAATTCCCTTTAATGCGTCTTTCTTCCAAAGAAAGGTGGGAATGCCAACCAAAGCTAAATGAAGGGTGCCCCTCCTTTTTCGCAATTGGCACTGGGGTCTCGGCACCCAGACCCTCACAAATGTAACCTTCGACATAACTCTGATTTTCAGAAGGCTCCTATTCTCTTGGGGTCTGACTCCTGGCACCCCGCCGACCACAGCGCCAGCCATTGTATAGTGGTCATGCTTGGTATTGCAGCTCAGCCCCATTCACTTGAATGGCCATGTAACTGATGAATGTGACGTCACTGGCCTAGGAAGAAGCTGCTGCCTCTTCAAACAGCTGATCAGCGGGGATACGGGGGTTCGGACCCCCACCGATCAGATATTGATGACCTATATAGGTCTTCAATATATAAATCCCAGAAAACCTCTTTAAAATGAATAGATTGTTAATGTATTCACCATCATGGGCAACATCTATGGCTGACTATCAACCATTTTCTTGGAGACCTTCCACCGGGCAGCCCCTGCAGTGTGGTCCATGTCTCTCATGTCCCACTGAAGCTTGTGGTACTGGGCGTTGTATGGACGCCATGACACAAGAATAATATTCTAACGTCACCTGGACCCGATAGCTGCTGATTCATCAGATGGTCATAGAAAAGCATGTATAGGGAGAACCTTCAGGAGGAAAGTCCATAAAATCTATAGGTATTCAGATAGGCACCACCGTGACTATGCCACAGCCGTGAAGGAGCAGACCATGAGTGGTGCCTCCACCCACAGTCCTCGTCATGCAGATGGTGACTTACCTGTATTTCCCTGTATCTGGCAGGTCATCTGCTCCCGCAGCGAGTTCACGTCCCTGGAGGAGAAGCCTCAGTTCCCTGGAGCCTCTGCTGAGTTTGTGGACTCGTTGGAGTTCATCCAGCCCAATGTCATCTCTGGGATCCCCATCTACCGGGTGATGGACCGTCAGGGGCAGATTATCAACCCCAGCGAAGACCCCAACGTAAGGACCTCATTGTCTTTTTTCGTTTCATGTGTTGCATGGTTTGTACGGCTTGAAAATGGTGAAGTATTGAGACGCAAAGCTTATTAGAAAGGTGCCGAACTGACAATGTATCTTTATTAAAGGGTGTGACCCACTAACATGAATTATCCGTGGGGGGGGGGGGGGGGATGTTTGCCTACAAATTCCTCGTTCTCCCTCCATTGGTGAACTCGTAGACCTGATAAAACAGCGTGAAAAATGTCATATTTGTCTCATTTCAGCTCCCGAAGGAGACGGTCCTAAAGTTTTATCACACGATGACGCTGCTGAACACCATGGATAGGATTCTGTATGAGTCTCAGAGACAGGTAGGTGGATTTATGTCTGACACTTGTAGTGCTTGGGAGGTACTGGTCCTCCGGTGGAGATCCAGCAGGTGTTGGGGCTTCCTGGGAAAATAATGCAAATTGGTTCTCCGCCGGAAGGAAGAAAAACTCATCTACTGTAAGGCCTCATGCACACTAAGGTGTGTTCTTTCCGTGTCCGTTCCGTTTTTTTTTTTTGTTTTTTTTGCAGACCGTATGCAAAACCATTCATTTAAAAAAGTCAGCAAAAAAACAGAAGTTACTTTGTATGCATTTCAATTACGTATGTCAGTTCCGCGAAAGTATAGAACATGTCCCATTATTGTCCGCCTTACGGACAAGGATAGGACTGTTTTATTAGAGGCCAGCTGTCCCGTTCCGCAAAGTACAGAAAGCACACGGATGTCATCTGTATTTTTTGCAGCTCCGTGTTTTGCGGATCGCAAAATACATACAGCCGTGTGCATGAGGCCTAAGTCAATGTCTGGACTATTAAAGGGGTTTCTCAGGGATTTATATATTGATGACCTATTCTCAGGATAGGTCATCAATATGAGATTGATGGGGCTCTGACTCTGCCGATCAGCTGTACGATGAGGCCATAGCACTCGCACGCCTTTTTCTAGACCAGTGAAGTCACGTTCGTCAGTCACATGACCTAGGCACAGATCAGTTCCATTCCAGTAAATGGGGCTGAGCTGCGATACCAAGCACAGCCACTATACAATGAACGGCGCTGTGCTTGGTAAACTGCAAGGAGGCAACAGCACCCACATGAGCTCTGCGGTCCTCTCAAACAGCTGATCGGCTGGTCTCGCATTGATGACCTATCCTGAGGGTTGGTCATCAGTATATAAATCCCAGAGAACCCCTTTAAGAGTACCTGTACTTTCCTTGGAATTTGAATCTTCGAGAGAAGAAGCCAGAGGATAAAAGTCATAGTGGATTTACTTTCCAGAGCCTATGTGCAAAAGACAGAGGCAGGACATGGTCTCTGGGTCCTGTGTAATGCATGTCTACACAACCCTGAAATCTGTCTCATTTCTCTGCGGCTAGAGACAGATTTGACGTAATAACGTAGTATAAAGTGAGACCACAATTTAGGGCGTTTTTAACGGGGTAAGACAGCATTTTCTGTTAACTCTATTCATGCTTTACTTTATTGACCAGTCCAACCAAGTCTCCCATCTGTAGACGATGCTGTTTCTGAGGTTTTGCTCCTCATCGGCGCAGAGAAGGATCCTGGTTGGCTCGGGGAGACGCTGTAGATATGCAGCTCCTGGGACCAGAAACCTACTCTGAACTGACCAAGAACCCAAAAACAGCCCTGGGGAGCTCTGGTTTGGCTGATATCTCTAGTCGTGGTTCAAGGCTCTGCCATAGGTCACACATCTTCTTACAGGTCATGTACCTTCTGGAGGAAAACTCTCTGCCCACGTCTGTCATCTTGTGGTCGGGGCAGACTGTATGCTGGGATACACACTTTGACCTGTGCCCGCTCCAGTGATTGTACCAGACTCCACTCCGACACTGATCTAAAAGCTCATCGTTACACTCCTGTCTCGTAGGGAAGAATTTCTTTCTACATGACCAACTATGGAGAGGAGGGGACGCACGTTGGCAGTGCAGCGGCCATGAAGGACACGGACCTTGTGTTTGGGCAGTATCGGGAGGCAGGTGAGAGGCTGTCTGTAAAGCGATTGCACGGCATACACTGTATGTGAGCCTCTTGACGTGCCATGCTTTCTCTCTAGGAGTCCTGATGTACAGGGGGTATCCTCTTGATCTGTTCATGGCACAGTGCTATGCCAATGCCTCAGATCCTGGCAAAGGAAGACAAATGCCTGTCCACTATGGCTCCAAAGACCTGAACTTTGTGACGATTTCTTCACCATTAGCAACACAGATACCACAAGGTGAGGACAGCGCGACCACAAAGCCTTTCCTCCTTCTAGTCCTTGGTTATTATATAGTGTTCCATGTTGCATCCACTTCTCCTCACATGTCTAAAAAAGTGGGAAGGGGACGGGCTACATTTACCATTTTCTATGCCTGTTTTAGGCGTAAAAAATGGTCTGAACGTAACGCAGCTAGGAAGTTGTCTTACGTTTAGAAGGGCAGATGTAGACGCTGGCGCCTCTTCATAACTCTGGCAGATCCACTGCCAGCCATGGGGCTTAATAAAACCGGCGTCTAAAACGCTGGTCTAAATAAATGTGCCCCATAGTGTATATACCTGTGTAGTCCGATCCTGTAGTAATATTTCCCTTATGTCTTCTACTTCGGCTTAAGTTATCCAATGTACATAAGCACAATCTAGGGGACACATGGAACAACGTATGAGACTATTAGCACGATCCGACTACACAGAATCTGTTGTCTGTCACCGTGGAAACGCATAGTCTACATAGGAGCTGTACAGTAGAACAAAAATTAAAAAGATAATATAATTAAATGAGTTTTCTAAGACTAAAAGGGGTCGTTTACCTTGGTGGGTTTTGGGAAGACCCCCCTGCCCATACTTACCTGCCCCCCCCAATTGCTGGGTCCCAGCTCCTTCGTCACACAAAACTCCTTTAATTAAAAAACGTCTTTCATTTTGTTTCTACAGCGCCTGTGTTATCCCTGCACTTAGTCCACTAAATCGCACTAAACTTCATGATGTTTCTGATGTAAAAGCCACCCTCTTGTTTTCTCAGCCGTGGGCGCTGCCTACGCCATGAAACGGGAAAATGCCGACCACGCTGTCATCTGCTATTTTGGTGAAGGAGCTGCGAGTGAAGGAGATGCCCATGCCGGTTTTAATTTTTCTGCTACCTTGGAGTGCCCTGTGCTGTTCTTCTGCAGAAACAACGGATACGCCATATCTACTCCTACCTCTGAGCAGTACCGGGGGGATGGCATCGGTGAGTGTGCACCTTGGATCTATCTACTGTCTAGGGCGCAGCCTGTATGGCGGCACACAAAGTCCCTAAGGTTTCCCATGATAGACTTGCAGAGACTTTGTGTACTGCTACGTAGGTCCTCCGTGTGGCACTATATTCTCCCATAGAAGCAGTACTGCAGAATACCGCCATAATAGAGCACGCAGTGGAACATATTACCACTTCTATAAGCTTTGCGATAAAACTAGATGCACAGAACAGGCCCACAGATTTATTTGATGGATTCATAATATCCCGGTGTGGCCGAGACCTTCTCTGTTGCTCTTTGTTTCCCTGTACAAACCTCTACTCGGGCAATGGGGGATTTTATCAGGTTTTCGGTCTTCCACAAGTCACAGTCTTTGGCACAAGCAGCATTTTGTGCAAAAATGTCCACTTTCACACCACATTCACCACTTTACCCTGCTTTCACACCTGAGCGTTTCTCAAACGCGCGTTTTTATGCGCGTTTTTTGTAATAGTAAACGCGCGTTTGACGCGCGTTTGACGCGCGTTTGTGTGATTGACTGCAGTGTCCTATGGCCACAAACGCGCGTCAAAACGCCCCAAAGAAGCTCAAGTACTTGATTATGCGTCGGGCGTTTTACAGCGCGATCGTACGCGCTGTAAAACGCCCAGGTGAGAACCATTCCCATAGGGAAGCATTGGTTTTCATGTGTTGAGCGTTTTACAGCGCGTTTGAACGCGCTGTAAAACGCTCAGGTGTGAACTTAGGGTTAGAGAAAAGTGAATAGGGCTTAGCAGGAGGGGCATGCCCTTCCACAGCCCAACAGATTTAGGGAGCATTCACACGACCGTGTTGGTTTTGCGGTCCGCAAATCACGGATCCGTGTGTTCCGTATGTCTTCAGTTATCTTTCCGTTCCGTAAGTCCGTTTAATTTGGACACGGTCCGCATAAAAATGAAATGGGGTTTCCTAGAATGTTTTCAGTCCAGGGGTCTGCCGGACCGCTATTTGCGGGCAAGTATAGGACATGTTCTAAAATAAAAGGAACGGACACACAAAACGGACAGCACATGGATGACAATGAAAGGCATTCCGCAATTTTTGCGGACCCATAGAAATGAATGGGTCCGTGCATTGTCCGCAAAAATTGCGGAACGGACACGGAAGAAAAACATGGTCGTGTGAATGCTCCCTTACTATACTTTGTCAGAAACCATTAGCTGGCATAGGTTTGTTTTCCTGGTGTACAGATTTCCAGAAAGATGCGCCAAATTTATTACGAGGCCTGCGCATCTTTAGGCCTCTTTCACACAAGCGAGTTTTCCGTTCGGGTGCGATGCGTGAAGTGAACCCATAGCACCTGCACTGAATCCTGCCAGTGGCAATGGGTCTGTGCACTAGGCCTCGTGCACACGGCCGTTGTTTTGGCAAACGGCGGTCCGTTCCGTGGTCCGCAAAAAAATATATAACATGTCCTATTCTTGTCCGCTTTGCGGACAGGAATAAGCAGTTATATTAAAGGCTCTCCGTGCCGTTCCGCAAATTGCGGAACGCGCACGGACGCCATCCGTATTTTCTGGATTTGCGGACCGCAAAACACACAACGGTCGTGTGAATGTAGCCCAAGAGTATTGTTTTTTTCACACATCAGTTTTGAGAATCGCAGCATGTTCTAAATTCAGCATTTTTCACGCAGCCCTCGCCCCACAGAAGTAAAGGGGGCTTTAGTGAAAAACGCATTGCATCCGGGTGCAGTGCGTTTTTCACTGATGGTTGCTAGGAGATGTTGTTTGTAAATCTTCATATTTTTTTTTTTCACACACGTGAAGAACCCATCAAAACTGATTGATTGCCCCTGCGCAGAAAAAACACTGAACACACTCGCAGACAAAACTGACTGAACTCACTTGCAAAATGGTGCGAGTTTCACTGAACGCATCCTGAGCCAATCCATATCGCTCGTGTGAAAGAGGCCTTAGAAATTTGTTGTGTCTTACTCCAGTGCATTTTTTCATTAAGATGGGCATGTCAAATGCCAGTCTTGAGATTTTTGCTTAAAGGGGTATTCTCATCACGCAATTTCATACTTACCTGCTCCCGGCCCGCTGTCCACTTCCTGGTTTCGGCAGGGGGCGGGCTCCATCTTGATTGAAGTCTTCTCCCGGCCGGGCCGCGTGTTGGACTGAACGCGCATGCGCCCTGGTGACTTCTTCCTGGCAAGTATACTATACTGGCCAGGAAGAAATAACCATAGCGCATGCGCGGCCTCGGCGTGCGCTTTCGGGACTGCGCGCGGCCGGGAGAAGAGAAGTCGTCTGCGCAAGCGCGGCCACCGCGTTTTCTGAGAAGAGCGGTGGCTGTAACGAGGGGAGACGGAAGACAGTCAGGTAAGTATATGTTTATTTTCTTCTAAGGGGTAGGAATTAGTTAATTAAATATATTTAGAAAAATGATCGCTGTTAAATCATTAACAGATTTAACAGTGATCATTAAGATGGGAATACCCCTTTAAACTGGCACCTTGGGAAAGGTTTCCCTTCTCTCCTGTGCTATTCCCATGTTGGATGGGTAAACACCACTGTGTATGTGCCTATGTTGTTAAGCAGGTGGCAGTGTCACACCTTAGGGCGTTTGTCTTTGTCCTCAGAGCTGCTCTTCATAATTCGATCTTTCTTTTGGTGCTTTAATATGAAAGACAATGGATAAGATTATGGTATCTGTTTTCTCAGCCGCCCGAGGTCCTGGTTACGGCATCATGTCGATTCGAGTGGATGGTAACGATGTCTTTGCCGTGTACAATGCCACCAAAGAGGCAAGACGAAGAGCAGTTGCAGAGAACCAGCCCTTCCTCATAGAGGCTATGACTTACAGGTAAGTAGTGCTATCTTAGAGGTAGGTACATGTCTTGCCTGCATTACATGATGCTGATTAAGTCTCAAAATGATTATTGAAGGATCGGACACCACAGCACCAGCGACGACAGCTCTGCCTACCGCTCTGTAGATGAGGTCAACTACTGGGACAAACAGGACCATCCCATTTCTCGACTTCGTCACTACATGATGAACAAAGGCTGGTGGGACGATGAGCAGGAGAAGATATGGAGGAAGAAGTCACGGAAAAATGTGAGGCTCGCTCTGACCCTGGGCTTTACGCCTTTGATTTGGCACTGCACAGGGCTCTTCACCAGCTGGTATTGCACTGTGGTCTGCCTGATACCGAGGGAACACATGGAGCTCCCTGTGTGAATGGAGCAGTACTGTTCACAGCCTGACGACCGCTCTATACACTGTGGGACTGCAGAATGCAGCGCTTGGCTATCTCAGTCCCATAGAAGTGAATGAAGTGGTGGTCACACATGCTCAGTACTTCTCCATTCACACAGGGGACCCTGGATCTCATGATTAGTGAGTGTCCCATAGGTTAGATCTCCAGCGATCATACATTTATCACCTACCCTATGGATGGGTGATACATGTTTGTGTGTCAACACCTCTGATGCAGTTGACTAGATCCGGTTTTAAGTTAAAAGGCATCTGTCGTCAGATTTCTACCTAGAACACTGGCTGACTTGTTACGTGTGTGCATGGCAGAGAAAATGATGTTTAAATGTATACAAATGAGCCTCTAGGAGCAACGAGGGCGTTGCTGTTACACTTAGAGGCTCTGCTCTCTCTGCAACTGCCGCTACCTCTGCACGCCTGGTCCTGTTAATCATAGTGCAAAGAGAGCAGAGCTTCTAGGTGCAATGGCAACGCCCCTGTTGCTCCTAGAGGCTCATTTGCATATATATTAACACATATGAACATGGGACCAACACAGATGCCTTCAGCTGCTAAGCGCACATGTAACAGGTCGGCCAGTGTCATAGGTACAAATCTGCTGACAGATGGGCTTTAAGACAGTCATGGTTCCCTAAAAATCTTAAAACTAGCCAGCATAATTGAGGTTCCCCCCCCCCACTGGTGTTTGTGCTACTCTTTCAGCTAAAAGATGTTTAATGACTTGTGAAACTCTATTAATAGATAATGTGCCAAGTTATTTATATATATCTCCTATCCATGAGACCCCCAGTGGTTGAACCCCCCACCAATCACTTATCCTAAATCCTGTGGACAGGGGATAAGTCTATAACTTGCACAACCCTTTTAAGGGACATTTTGGGCAAAACATATGCACTGTGTTATGGCTAGTACAAGGCCCGAGGTGCAGTGCATGACATTGTATCGGTTATGCCCAGAGTATTCCCATTTTATATGCCAGCACTTCATGATCAGTGGGGTCCAACCTCTGGGACACTTACCGATCCTGAGAATGAAGAGGCTGCAGCGCTGCTTTAGTGCTACATCTCCTACGTTTTCCCTGTGCAGTGGACTCCTAGCACCTAACTGCGGCGCATGGATTTCCCTGCTCCCTGGCCGGATGCAGCTGCCCAAGGGGAAATGGTGAAAGGCAGGCAGCGCTAAATCACCACTGTGGCCTGTTCAGAGGTCGGACCCCCACTCATCATAAAGTGATGGACTATCCTAGCAGTGCGCTGTAAAACTGATGTCGCACGTAACCTTTTTATATATAGTCAGATATAAAATGCACTACATACGAAGGGGCACATTTATTAATACCGGCATTTTAGAAGCTTGGCTTACGGTTCTTTGTGCCTGAGCCTAAGCCCCCCCAAAGTCCCTATGTGTGTGTTTTTGGCATAAAGGAGATCTAGAGGATTTGAGCAAACATTTTTTTTTTTGTATTTGTTTTATTGGAGTATCTAAGAACTTGGCAGCCGGCAGTAAACCCCCTGTCGTCAGAGCAGTTCAGAAGGAATTCAATCAGGGATACCTGCTAGTGAAGGCAGCGTTCCGATGATTGCCGCCTACATTGTAAACCTCTTTAGAGGTGTGAAGCCTGGTGACAGATTAAAAAGCAGGGACTCTGTGGACTCCTAGTGAGGGTGTGAAGGTAACAAAGCCTCTTTCTTCCTGCAGGTTATGGAAGCCTTTGAGCAGGCAGAGAAGAAACGCAAGCCCAGCATCGAACACATATTCACGGATGTCTACACCGAGATGCCGCCACGTCTGAAGAAACAGGAGGAGTCTTTAAAGAAACATCTGAGGGTTTATGGGGAGCATTACCCCTTGGACAGCTATGAACAATAAGCGCAGCCCGGTGCGGCAGAGACATGGCTCTAAAATACTGTTACCCTAGGATCCCTGTTACAGGCAGCAGCAGCAGCACACTCCAGCGGGGTCTCCTCCTCAGGGCTGCCATTTCCGTCTTTTTATTTTTATGGGATAATTACTGATTTCTGCAGGGGTCTGTAAATAATAGGAGAGTTTTAAAGCAGGGAGGCATTAGGAAGTAGAGGAACCTCCTAGCTGGAGCCTGAGAGGGGCAGTTATAGATAGCGGGTGACATTGTGTAACGTATTCTATAAGAACGAGAACACTAGCTCTAACTAATGGTGGAGGAACTGTATGACATTGCAGTGAATAAATGTCTCCTGGTTTGGGGCAGCCGCTTGTCTTTCAGTGCATTCTTGGGGTACTCCAACCCTAGTCGTGTTTATATGTGCAGGGAAGCCACATTAGGGCCACTGAAAACGGCATAGGGGTCCCCCCCCCCCCCCCCTTATTGAAAGATGTTACGTACGCATCATGATATCCTACAGCAGGAATCAGGCAACTTTTGGCATGCTAGCTGCTGTGAAACTACAACTCCCAGCATGCACACTTTCTTGGCTGTTCTTGTAACTCCTGTAGAAGTGAAAGGAGGATTCTGGGAGTTGTAGTTTCAGAACAGCTGGAGTGCCGGAGGTTGCTGATCCCTGTCCCACAGTAGTGCTGATGTAATTTCAGGAGGAGGGAAACGGGTAAGTTTCCAAAACGCAGTCCCAGGATGTCAACTTTTGCTTCGATGCCACAGCAGCCAATCGCTGGCCGCAGTGGTGACCTGCTCCTCTTGCATCATGTCAAATGGTCACGTGATGCAAGGAGGGGGGGGGGGGCAGGCAGGTCAACACTGCACCTAGCGATTGGCTGCAGCGGCGTCTTTACAGAAGTTGACATCCTGAGAGTACAGCCGAGGCCGGGGAGAGAAGGAGCCAGAGCCAGGAAGCAATCGCTTGGCTATTTTCGGGAGTCACATTCCACAGATACTACTAGGCTAAAATTCTATCATCTATCAGTGAAAAATGGACCAAACATGGACGCCATCCGTGTAGCATCAGTGGCTTTCACAGACCCATAGACTTCAGTGGGTGCGGCGTGGACCAAAATTCTGCATGGGTTTTCCCACTGACTGCGAGTCAGTGCAAAATCATAGATGTGTGAAGTAACATTAAAATCAATAGGTATGCGTGGAGAACATGGGAAGCACACATCCGTGGTTCATGGACTTGTGAATAAGGCCTCATGTATTTCACATTGTGCAATACACAGATCCACAAAATACAGATGACATCTATGTTGCCTCCTTTTTCTTTTCTTTTTTTTTGCACACTTATTGACTTCAATGGTTCGTGGTCCATGTTTTGCAGCCCAAATATAGAACATACAGTGGATATAAAAAGTCTACCCCAAATTAACCCCAAATAAAGTTCAGCTGCTCTAGTTGGTCTTTCCTGAAATCTTCTTAGTCACATCCCACAGCAGAAGCCATGGTCCACAGAGAACTTCCAAAGCATCAGAGGGATCTCATTGTTAGAAGGTATCAGTCAGGAGAAGGGTACAAAAGAATTTCCAAGGCATTAGATATACCATGGAACACAGTGAAGAGATCATCATCGAGTGGAGAAAATATGGCACAACAGGGACATTACCAAGAACTGGACGTCCCTCCAAAATTGATGAAAAGACGAGAAGAAAACTGGTCTGGGAGGCGACCAAGAGGCCTACAGCAACATTAAAGGAGCTGCAGTAATATCTGGCAAGTACTGGCTGTGTGGTACATGTAGCAACAATCTCCTGTATCCCTCATATGTCTGGGCTATGGGGTAGACGGCAAGATGAAAACCTTTTCTTACGAAGAAAAACATCCAAGCCAGGCTACATTGTGCAAAAACACATCTGAAATCTCCCAAAAGCACGTGGGAAAAGGAGTTTGTCTGATGAAACCAAGGTTGAACTTTTTGGCCATAATTCCAAAAGATATGTTTGGCGCAAAAACAACACTGCACATCACCAAAAGAACACCATCCCCACAGTGAAGCATGGTGGTGGCAGCATCATGCCAAGGGGCTGTTCTTCTTCAGCTGGAACTGGGGCCTTAGTTAAGCTAGAGGGAATTATAAACAGTTCCAAATACCAGTCAATATTGGCACAAAACCTTCAGGCTTCTGCTAGAAAGCTGAACATGAAGAGGAACTTCATCTTTCAGCAGGGGCATAGCTAAAGGCTCATGGGCCCTGGTGCAAGAGTTCAGCTTGAGCCGCCCTTCCCTCAGTGCTTTGTGGCCAGGTGCAGGGAAGCACATAGCCCTCATGCTGCCTGAGGCAAAAAATTGAAACTGCACCTCCGCCAACCCCCCCATGTCAAATTCCTGACCTAACCCCTTCCCTCCAGCCGTCAACTTGACCAGTATGCATTTGCTATAATACTGGTGTCTTATGTGGCACAAGGGTCTTTGGGCCTGGTAGTGACTGCTACCTCTGCACCCCCTACAGCTACGCCCCTGTCTTTCAGCATGACAACGACCCAAAGCATACATCCAAATCAACACAGGAATGGCTTCACCAGAAGAAGATTCAAGTTTTGGAATGGCCTAGGCAGAGCCCAGACCTGAATCCGATTGAACATCTGTGGGGTGATCTGAAGAGGGCTGTGCCCAGGAGATGCCCTCGCAATCTGACAGATTTGGAGTGTTTTTGCAAAGAAGTCAAAATGTGCCATGCTAATAGACTCGTACCCAAAAAGACTGAGTGCTGTAAAAAAATCAAAAGGTGCTTCAACAAAGTATTAGTTTAAGGGTGTGCACACTTATGCAACCATATTTTATTTTTATATTTTTTCTTCCCTCAACCTAAAAGATTTCCTGACATTGTAACAGGGGTGTGTAGACTTTTTATATCCACTGTATATCTTTTTTTTATGTAACGGACATACTGGTGTGGAAAGCACGTGTTTTGCAGACCACACTATACATACGGTTGTGTGCATGAGGCCTAAGTCTGTGTGTAACACATGTGAATTCACTGCAGATTTCCAGCAGAAAACATCCGCCGTGTATGTACTTGCCCGCAGAAAATTCGTCAACAGAAAATAATTTCCGTGCATCTAAACTGGGTCCTTTTGACGGAAGCTCATAAATGTCTGCGATTGGTCGCATGAGACACCGAAATTTAAGCAACAAATCTGCAGATGTTACCCGAAGAAACTCTGTTCTCAGGACTGTTAAAGGGGTTGTCCAGGCTTTTTAATATTGATGCTCTATCCTCAGGATCGGTCATCAATATCAGATCGGTGGAGGTTCGACACCCGGCAACCCCGCCGAGCAGCTGTACGGAGAGCCTGCGCGTGCAGTGCACGCGTGCTGTCTTCCTGTCCGCTGCTGTATGTCCATGGGACAGCAGCAGGGAGACGGCACGTGCGCAGTGTCTCCGTACAGCTGTTCGGCGGGGGTGCCGAGGAATGGTAACACCCACGCTGTTGACAATTTATTCATACATTTCCAGGAAGAATAACAGAGGAACAACACAGAGCTCTAAGAAAGGATGTTCCAGCGTTATTGTTTTGTAGGGGAAAAAAAAAAAACAAGGGTTTACTAAGATCCGTGTCAGGAGAAATAAGAAGTTCAGTAAAAAAAAAATGACTGGGAATGGTGATTGCGCTGCTTCCCGTCATTGAACCCCTCAGATGCCACGTTCACTGCTGATTGCAGCATCTGAGATAAAAATTGAGGGCTTTCAGGGATTAATCAGTATAAAAAAAAATTAAAAATAATACTTCCCTCATCCATTTGAGAGCGAAAAGGTCGTCGCGGCCATCTTGATTGAAGATCCCGTGCGGTGCGTGATGACGTCATGACCGGCCCGGCATGGTGATGTCATACGTCACAATCCACTAGATTTTGTGCAGGATTTTCAGTCAAGATCGCCATGGGCGAGTGTGATTTTTATATTTTTTTTATTTATTTTTTTTTTTACCGCTATTTCAGGGCAAATGGATTTGTTACCATGAGGCACAAGGAAATTCGGCTTTGCGTCGAATCAAATTTTCCCTGAAATTCGGATCGAAGTCCACTTTGGATACTTCCATTCGCTCAACACTAAGGACTTAGATTAGAACAATGTCCGTGTTCTTGGGCGACAACAGATTTCCATCTCTAGCCAGCACTGCCCCAAATCTTCCTGGCTAAGCTCGCTCTTCCCAATTTGTTTCCCTAGTGCAGAGAGGTAAGAGTCGTGTTGTGGAACTCTTTGCTTTTAGGTGGATTCCCCCTTTAAGAGCTGGTCCCCAGCTCTCCGCTCAGTTCTGCAGCAGATCCGTGTTTCTGTAATTGCCATCTCCTGCCTGTAACGACTTAACCCTGTACTGCCCATAACCCAGAGATGAGACGGATGATGTAACGTGCCCATTACTTGTGGTGTATAATTGCTATTTTCATACATGAGGCGGCTTTCAGTCAATTCCCGAGTCTCCAGCCGGCTCGCCATAATTGCTCTCAATATTTCTCTATAATTGCCTTCTAATGACTCGCAGCGCCGCATCCTAGGAGTTAATGGAGCTGAGCGCCTGCTATGGGACCCGGGATTCTCCTGACACTGCTGGGAGTGGATGCTTTTAACCCATTATTTACCACTGGGATCATCACCAGGGCATTGCGCTTACCTCATAGGAAATATAAAGATGGCGGTGCTCTCCTCCTGTTTTTGTCTTCCAGTTCTAGAAGCCGCCACCTCCCGCCTGTACCTTCTCCAGGGGCTGGTTACTTTGCAGGTCTTCTCCATCAGCTACGGTCAGTGGGGGGGTCATTTATGAACATTGTTACACCTGTTTTTGGCATAAAAAAGTTGCAAGACCCTTTTTTTTTTGCAGCGTTTTAAACTCCCGTGCGACAATATTTTGTCTAACGGGTGTTTTTGTGTCATCCTTGTGACAGTGACTGGCCCGGGACATCAGCCTCGACAAATTTACCAACATTTAAGCCTGAAAACGGGTGCAAATGTTGGTGAAAAACTACTTTAGTCAGGGGCTGCAGTAGTTGTTACACCAGGTGCACCGACTGACAAAGGGGCACCTAATGGACGCACGCCTCGTCATAAATTAGGCGCATCTTTCAGCAGCACAGGGGAGAATCAAAGATCAGCTTCACGCCAGTCTTTCTAAATGACCCCCAGTTTTAGGGCCTGTCCAGATCATGTTTTTATTCTAGGCCGTGCACAGGATATATATTGGATAGAGGTGGGTGGACTGCTGGGACCCCCCCGCATCCCCTCACTGAATGGAGCAGTAGTGCATGTCGGTCAACAGCGCAAGCTGAAAAGGATGTTGTCACCTGGTGCATTTTTGTCTTTGGGTTAAAGGGGTTTTCCAGGCTCCAGCTATGCTCCGGATCGGTCATTAATATCCAGTCGGTAGCTGAGGTGCAGTACCCCGGATCGACCACTACACTATGAGTGGAGCTGTACTTCCTGTTCCATTCACAGTGCTAGTTCCAGTGGAAGAGGCTGCAGGGAACAGCAGATCGGTGGGAGTCCCCGATGTCAGACCCCCAGCAATCAGATATTAATGACCTATCCCGAGGAGCCTGCAAAACCTCCAGTCATAGACATCATGTCAGCAGTTAAAAATGTCATGGCCACTAAAAGGCTATAGACACCTTTGGGGCAGTTTTTTTTAAGATTGTATTACATTTTCAGCAGTTTTTGTGATGCATAAAGATAAAAAATCATTCGATTTGCAAACTGTCCCTCCTGAGTTCTGTCAGCTGACGGCTCATGTGTAGCTCTTATCTCTGATTTCCTGACCTCATAAGCACTTATTATAGTAAAACTCTTACCAAACTGATAGGAATAGGTTCTCCCTCCTCTGCCCACACCCTCATCATGTTGATTGACAGGGCCAGGCAGTGGTCACATCATGATGAGGGCGTGGCCAGAGGAGGGAGAAGAGAGCCTCTAGGAGTAAGGGCAACACCCCCATTGCTCCTAGAGACTCATTTGTATAAAATAAAAGCTAATTTTTCACAAAAACAGAGGCACACAGAAAGAAGGGACAAGGACTGACGGCGTCAGCCGACATTGGCACATGGTTAAAGTCAGTCTGTTTACTAACCATGTTCCTGATGACAGAAGCCCTTTAAATGAGTGGTTATCATGTCAGGAGATCAGAGATAAGGCGGAACGCAGGAGGGACAGTGCAAATAGGGATATGTACAGTATATAAATATGTATCACAAAAACTGCAGAAAATTTTGAATAAACACCAATTGAAAAAAATTGTTTTTAGCCCAAAATTAGTAGAATGCAATCATTACAAAAAATTGCCCTGAAGGTGTCCATAGCCTTTAAAGGATAATTGCCACTGGCCTATAGACGCATAGTACTTCCTGTGGCATACAGATCCGTAACCATATTACCACCAGCATTTCTACTGAGAATATATCCAGTATAGTCAGCCTGAGGGTTCATGCCCATGAATGTAAGACCTGACTGGGTCCGCAAGCTGCCAGATATGGCCAAAGATTGGTAATCTCCTATCTTCTGCGGTGCAGAGGCACGGATCAGAAGCCCACGGAAACACTATTAAGAGCTTCCATGGGCTTTCGGGTCCGTGCCTCCGCACCACAAAAGATAGGACATGTTCTATCTTTGGGATCATAGACCCATTCAAGTCAATGGGTTCGCGTCCGCAAACAGAGTGCACACAGCCAGTGCCCTGCGGACCGCAGCACAGGGCCATTACGCTCGTGGGCATGAGCCCTTAACGGGGGTGCTCTAGGATTACATACACATGGCTGCTGTCTTATAGAAACAGTGCCGCACCAGTCCATGGCTTCTATGTGGCATGGCAACTCATGTCAAATGGAGAGAATGGGACTGAGGTGCAACACCACACACAACCTGTGGACATGGGTGGCGCTGTTTTTGGAGCAAAGCAGCCTTTTAATAACTGCACTGTGGGAATATTTCCCTATAGGGAAAAATAAGTTGCACTGAACAACCAGAATATAAATAAATATGAAAATAAAATAATGACCTTTTCAGTATTTGTGTGACTTTTAGCCCTTTTTCACACAAACAACATGGATTCTGTCAGGGTCTGTTCAGGTAAAAACTGATGTTTTTTTTGCGCACGTTCAGTCAGTCTGGTCTGCGATTGCACCCATGAGGAAAAAACTGAAACACTGAACGCAATCATTTTTGGATGTTTTTTTCACACGGGTCTAAAACGTGGTAAATCACAGGATGCTGTGTAGTCCTAGCAAGATTAGTTCACGTTCAGGACACATTAACTGGTCTTCTGTAACTGGGATATAAACCAGTTCTTTTACGGTTGGGTGAACAGTTCCTTTACATTTAATGGAGATGTCCAGAATTTAAAAAACAAAACAAAACAGTGCATACCCATCTGAAGGTTCTGTGTGGTATTGCAGCTCGGCCCCATTCAAAGTGGATGATCTATCCTCCCGGATCCCCCCGCAAATCAGCTGTTGGAAGAGGCCGGTGCTCTGTGGCCTCTTCCTAGGCCATGTGACGTCACCCTACATCGGTCACGTGACCTAGCTGCAGCTCTGCTCTGCTCTATTCAAGTCAATGGGGCTGAGCCGCAAAACCAAGTACAGCCACTAAACGATGTACAACACTGGCTTCCTGAAACAGATGATCGGTTGGGGTGTCGGGACTTGAACCCCCACCTCTGCATAGGTCATCATTATCGTTTCCTGGATAACCCCTTTACTGGTGTTGAGCTGCAATACCAGACAACGCACGGACAGGTGTGGGGCAGCCGTGTTTTCTAATCCTGGACATCTTTAATATAAAAAGGACCAGAATCTTCCACTTTGCATTCATTAAAGGGGTTCTCCGGGAATTAAGTAAATGAAAATACTTAAATATTACTTTATAATAAATTTATTCTCAAATACCTTTTATTATTTATAATGGCTCGTTTTGTCTGGGGAACAATCATCAGAGGAAACAAAATGGCCGCTGTCCCATTAGTTCACACAAAACATGTCCTGATCACACATGAGGAAAAGTTACTTTACAACACTGTGTTAAGAGCTGCCTCACCCTCCTCTCTACTTGTCAGGGATTATGATCCTGAATACAGATGATAAGAACTTTGCCTGAATCTCTAAAGAATTTGGTTCATGAGGAGACATGAAGTACAGAGAGGATGGACAGGACAGGCTGTGGTAATGGAGGCTGCATACAAGTGCTGCTGCTCATCAGCCACACCTCACCCTCCTCATCATCATCTCCATTCCCACAGAGATTGACCTGTATTCAGGATCATGATTGCTGACAAGCAGCGCAGAGAGGAGGATGAATCAGCTCATTAACTACGTGTTGTGAAGTAACTTGGCCTCCTGTGTGATTAGGACAGGTTTTGTGTGTACTGATAGGACGGCGGCCATTTTATTTCTCCTAATGATTACTCCCTAGACTAAACAAGCCATTCTAAGTAATGAAAGGTATTTGTCAATATATTTATTATAAAATAATATTTAAGTACAGTATTTTCATTTTTTTTAATTCCTGGAGAACCCTTTTAAAGTTTTTTTTGGGGTGTTTAATATTAGAGAACTATCCTCCAGGATAGGACATCAATACCCGATCGATGGGGGGGGTCCAACACCCGCCAATCAGCTGTTTCAAGAGACCATGGTGCTCCAGTGGGCCCATTGGTCTTCTCCACTGCTCGCCATAGCATCTGTGCTGGAATTGCAGCTCAGCCCCATACACTTGTATGGAACTGAGCTGGGCCTAGGCCATGTGACCGATGAATGTGATGTCACTGGCGTAGGAGGAGGCCTCCTCAAATAGCTGATCTTGGGGAAGGTCCTGGGAGACGGACCCCACCGATCAGATATTGATGACCTATCCTGAAGACAGGTCATCAATATTAAATACCAGGACAGCCCCTTTAAGGCAAATTCTCAGATAATTAATAAGGATGATACTGTAGGAAGGTGGATATTTCAACATAAATTTCAGTGAACATTTAGAATAGATAAAACCCTTTTTATAGGTAACCTACAGAAGACATACTGGCAGTGGAGACCGAGAAGCCTGCAGTGAACCATGCACCCAAATCACTTGTAAAACGAGCTAAGCTTGTGGCCATTGCATCTCCTCTAATACTCCATAACATTTTTGCAAGAAAGGGCATTTAGGTCGAGGCACTGGCAAAGTGAAGTTCAGTGTATAATGAGGCACCGGTCTCAGCACTGCTGTGTCGGTGTCTCCTCATCATCCTCCCCCCACATCTTCAGTATCTCTTGAGGACTTTTTTGATGTATTAAAAGGAGGTTCTTCTCAGAGCAGCTTGATGATTTCACCTTCTTTGGCATACTGAATGTCCTAAATCCAGGGTGTCCAAGTGGTTTCACACCCAGGACCATAAAGCACATTCCAGTGTAGACATCATCAATTGGAAAAGGAAGCACAAAATGGGAAACCAGGTAAAGCCAAGGGGTGAGAGATCCAGAAAACACATACCCTCCTCCTCCAGCATAAGGTGGATATATCCCCATATAGAAAGATATAGGTATGTAGTATTTGCTTTGAGGGTCTCTGTAGGGTTTGGCTAGCTTTACAACGTGTCCCATATAGAGTGAGTGACGCCTATGGCTGCTCAGTAACGACAGAACCTGCACTATGTTGGGCGTCCTGACAAAGACATCATCATCCCCTTTTAGTATGTAGGTGGCTTTAGCACAATAGGTCCTCGCCCACCCCAAAAACAGCTGGTCCTTCAACGTCAAGTTGAAGAAGGTGTCTGCAAAGTCCCACTGAAGAAGGTCATGTGAACGGCTGTTCTCGTACTCCAAAAGAGGAGATAGATCAAGCGCTGGCACTGTGCCCAGGAGGAAGACCAATCTGACATACTTGCCACCATAGTTTTTCTCTGCCCCCCAGGTATCCCTTACTGCCTGTCTCTGGGCAAAGTTCTGTGGAGAAGACTTGATGGCCAGAAGAAGAAAAGTCCTATTAAGCGGACACTTGTCTGCCTGGTTTATGATCATTTTATGGTTTCGGCATTGATCCTGAGACAGAAAGTTCAATAAGAGTTCTGGATATGACTCGGGTGGTTTGACCCGCGGGGTGGATTTGTTGCACATCCATGCCCGTGGCCTCTTCGCGTCCAGTAACTGAAGCTGCTCACTATTCCAATAGGCTCCAGACGCGGGCAACACTTTTTTCATGTTCTGTGCCAAGGAATGAAGGGCAGCCAAGGTGGACTTCTCATCGCCTTGTAAGGGCTCCAGCATGGTCAGCGGATTACTGTCAGATTCTGGGGAAATAGATGATGGGTCAGAGAGTCTGAGAGGAGGGTAATTCAATTCTATGAAAATTTTGATGATGACCAGAGCGAGCAGGGCGATGACCGAGATGCTGAACTTCCGGCATCTCACCATGGCTGAGTGCTGCATGGGCTGGAAAAATATCACATATAGAAATCATTAGTCCAGCAGAAACTATACCGGCCACCTATATAACCAGGCACTGGAAAATATAAATAAGAAAAAGGTTTAAACCAGATTTCATTAGATCAAATATTACAAGGGTATTAAATTGTGTAGGTCGGTGGCCTCCAGCTTGTGGTGAAACTACAACTCATGGCAAGTCATGCAACAGATGGATAGACACAGGTTGGAGACCATCGCTGTATGCAGTGTTTTGTTAAAGAACTCCTACTGATCCCCCCCCCCCAAAAAAAAAAAGCACCCTGTGACATCAGGCCTTGTCCGATACTGGTAATTTCCATTCATCCATCTATCAATCAATGGTCCTCTATAGTACATGAGGGAAATACCTTAATGGAGCTGAAGGGAGGTTCAGATACCCTACAAAGCATCCCGCCTTGGAACTCCTCTTTAATGGGGTATTCCTACCGCTGGGATATGCCACCTCTTCGTGATCCTAGAGCAGAGGTCAGCAACCTCCGGCACTCCAGGTGTTGTGAAACTACATCTCCCATCATGCACACTTGCTTGGCTGTTCTCTAAACTCCCACTCAAGTGAAAGGAGCATGCTGGGAGTTGTAGTTTTGCAACAGCTGGAGTGCCGAAGGTTGCTGATCCCTGTCCTAGAGGCTTAACCCCTGCTGATCCTAAGACTGAAGGGACCTCCGCATTGTGTCCCATTCTATGTCTTCCATGCACAGCGGTGTTCTGGGACATCCCTGTTGTGCAATGGACTGCTGTCAGCTCTGAACCCGGACACAACCCGATCTGCACTCGTTCACCAAGAATGAGTGAAGCATTTCACTGCTAGGCTAGGGCAGTGCTGAAGCCGGCCCATTAGTGCCAGTGATGTCACCGGACTCACTGCTAGGCGGAAGCCTCCACCTAGCTTACCCATGTTACAGGTACGTCACCAGATCTCAAGAAAATTCCCGATTCAGCGCAGGGCAAGGGGGAGCATCAGAGCATGAAAAGCTCTGATGCTCCACTTATTAATGGTGAACGAGTGCAGATCGGGTTGTGTGCGGGTTCAGAGTTGACGCTGACAGCAGTCCATTGCACAACAGGGATGTCCCAGAACACCGCTGTGCATGGAAGACATAGAATGGGACACAATGCAGAGGTCCCTTCAGTCTTAGGATCAGCAGGGGTTAAGCCTCTAGGATCACGAAGAGGTGGCATATCCCAGCGGTAGGAATACCCCCTTTAACTTGAACGGGGTAGGTGGCAGTCTCCTGCAAAAAAAAATTGAAAAATGTTTTATTGAACAGGAGGGACGGTTTAAGCCCTTGGATACCGGAGTTTTTTTTCGCTTTTCTTCCCATTTTTCCCAGAGCCCTAACTTTTTTATTTTTCTGTTCACATAAAGCTGTATGAGGGCTTGTTTTTTGCAAGACAGGTTGTACTTTTTAATGTCACCATTTAATATGGCATACAATGTAATGGGAAGCGGGGAAACAAATTCCAAATTAGGTGGAATTAGAAAAAAGCGCAATTCCACCACAGTTTTATGGGTTTTGTCCCTAGGGTGTTATCTATGCGGAAAAAGTGACTTGTGTTCTTTATTGTCTGGGTCAGTACAATTACAGCGATACCACATGTGTGTAGATTTTTTGTGTTTTAATACTGAAAAAAAAAAAAAAAAAAAAATAAATAAAAATTTTTTTTATTTTTACAATGCCATATTCTGCCCCCTATAACTTTTTTTTTTTATAGTTATAAAATAGTAACAGCAGGCTTTTCGCTAGTTAGATGCCGCGGTCACACTTGACCACGGCATCTAAAGGCTTAAACTCCTGCAATCGGCATTATTGCTGATTTCCATCATTAGCCACGGGCCTCTGCTGCACGCGCGAGTGGGCGCCATGTTTAATGAGCCTAAGGGTAAAAAAGGTTTTCTATTTTTTTTTTTAACTGATAATCTATCCTCTCGATAGGTCATCATCATCAAATCTGATCTGTGGCGGTCCGACCCCCAGGACCTCTGCTGACCTCTACAGTAGCTCCACGGCCTTCAAGCAACTTTGCCTAGGCCATGTGATGTCACTTTCATTGAAGTGAATGGGGCTGAGCTGCGACACCAAGCACAGCCGCTATACAATGTACGGCGCTGCGAGCACAGGGAGGGCCGCGGCGCTATTGAGAGATCACATATTGATGACCTATCCAGAGGATTGGTCATCAGTTAAAAAAAAATCTCAGAAAACCCCTTTAAAAGGAAATGTAGCGCTGCAGCCCCAGAGATCAAAACTTCACTTTATAATATGGGAATACCCCTTTAAGCCATTATTATAGTGTCAGCCACGCTATACTGCACAAGTGAGAAAACAATGGGAAACGAGTCCAGTGTTTGACTACACCACACATGGTGACAATAGGCGGGTGACTAAGCCTAAAAACAGAGCTGTCCCTTCAATAACTACAATGGCTAGACCAAATTCTTCTGACATAAGGGGAATGACGATGCGTCTGATCGCTTAAAATATGCACACAAACGTATTTGTTTTCCGTGTCCGTTCTGGGAGTTTTTTTGCAGCCCGTATGCAGAACCATTGACTTTAATGGGTCCACCCAAAAAAACGGAAATGACTCCGTGCGCATTCCGTTTCCGTATGTCCGTTTTGCGGACTGCAAAAAACGCAAAAAAAAACAACTGATACAACATGGATGTCATCTGTATTTTTGCGGACTGCAAAATACATACGATTGTGTGCATGAGCCCTAATTGAGAGGATGAAGTCAAGTTGCAAAATCTTACATTATATGATTTGCCATATTTTTAGTGCACTCAAGCGGATGGAAATCATCTCGTAGAGGAGCAGCACGGCTCTCCTCGTCCTGGACGGCCGCTCGTCACAATGACAGCATCCCATCGCGCTGCTGAGCCAGGAGCTCCTCTAGACGGATGCTCCCCGATGACTAAACATTCCCGGAGAGATCAGTTGTACAGATGGAGAGATGCGGCTCGTAAGCTGCAGCCTATCACACCGACACGCACTGGAATTACTCTCATCCTGCACTTTCTAATCTGTCTTAATGTGGTCTGCTATGGAAATGGAGCTGGCAACACAGGCTGCTGCAGGTGCCGGGTGGCATCATGCCCATCACTGACACACGGCTTACCTTACACAGATGTGGCACAGATAATTCCAGCATCGGTTCAGTGACTTGTGTCTTCACCACTCCCTGCTTGCCTGCGGCCTCCTCCTATTCACAGCAGTCTCCCCCTCCCGCTCTCCTCCTCCCCGTCTCACAAGTCACTTTATTCTCCTGAATAACCCCGGAGTCTCAGCAGTGCTAAATTATTCAGCAGAGGATGAACCTCGGCGATGACTTTCAGAATGTAATGTGCCGGTATTCTCAGCGAACGGAAGCCGTCACGTGCCTGGAGGGGTTGTCGCTCACTCTAAATGCAATGTTACACCAGGTCCTGTAGGGCTAGTTCAGCTGAATGTAATGATACCTCTTACTTAGCGATCCTAAAAAGTGCTTTTAATCCGTATGCAAATGAGCAGTTAAGTGCACCAAAGGCGGGCCCAAGCCGCTATGTGCACCCTTGCTCCTCCAGCTTCCTCTCCAAGCCCTTCTCCTCTGCTTCTTGATTGACAGAGCCTGGTTTCTGCATAGTCTTCTCGTTATAAGTAGGATAATTAGACATGAGCGAATCAATTCATTCAGAATCAGCCTCCGACCGGCCCCACGACCGGTGACGGTTACACTGCCTGGTCCTGTCAATCAAAATGCAGGGGCGTGGCAGTTGCAGAGAGAGCAGAGCCTCTAAGTGTAATGGAAACGCCCCCGTTGCTCCTAGAGGCTCATTTGCATATAATAAAACATAATTTTTCTCAGCAATGCAGACACATATGAACATGGCACCAACACAGATGCCTTCAGCTGTCAAGCGCACATGTAACAGGTCAGCCAGTGTCATAGGTACAAAACTGCTGACAGATGCCCTTTAACCGCTTCTACCACTGGTCAGTTTTCACCTTTC
The DNA here is from genome assembly GCF_014858855.1 of Bufo gargarizans. NCBI lineage: Eukaryota > Metazoa > Chordata > Amphibia > Anura > Bufonidae > Bufo > Bufo gargarizans. Next base: position 2,715,837 of record NC_058088.1, read on the forward strand.
TGCCCAGGCCATTTTTTTTAAATCTGACATGTAATAACTTTGGAACACTTATTTATCCAAGCCATTCAGAGACTGTTTTCTCGTGACACATTCTACTTCATGACAGTACTAAATCTGAGTCAATATATTTTACCGTCATTTATGAAAAAGTCCAAAATGTACAAAAAAATTTGAAAAATTAGCAATTTTAAAAAATTTCTATTTCTCTGCTTTTAAAACAGAAAGTGATACCTCATAAAATATTTATTACTTAAACATTCCCCATATGTCTACTTTATGTTGGCATCATTTTAGAAATGTCAATTTATTTTTTTAAGACGTTAGAAGGCTTAGAATTTTAGAAGCAATTTCTTAACAGGTAACCGAAAATGAGATTTTTTGCGCGGCCAATCGGGGGCGATAAGAATCGTCTAGATGCCCTCCCTCTTGATCCTGCGAAGTACCCAGGGTAGGAGAGGGGAGGAAAACATACAGGAGGGAAAAGCCGTTCCATGGGGCTACCAGCACGTCTACTGCGCATGCCTGGGGATCTCTTGTCCGCGACATGAAGGTGGAAAGCTTGTGGTTGATCCTGGATGCCATCAGATCCACGTCCGGAAGGCCCCAATGGAGACAGATGGCGTCGAACACCTCTGGGTGCAGACCACTCGCCCGGGTCCACATTCTTCCAGTTGAGGAAGTCCGCCGTCCGATTCTCCACTCCTGGAATTTAGACTGCCGATAGCGCTGGTACATGTCCGATAGTGCTGGTACATGTTCCTCCGCCCACTTTAGAATTTTACAAGAGAACAAAACACGTCCCACGGCGCGAATTACCGTCAGCCAGTCACCAGGATCAAGAAGGAATCTTTTATTGCAGCGATACAACGCGTTTCGGGGAATCACTCCCCTTCATCAGGTACAAAAGAGCTGCACAAAAGGTGCAGCTCTTTTGTACCTGATGAAGGGGAGTGATTCCCCGAAACGCGTTGTATCGCTGCAATAAAAGATTCCTTCTTGATCCTGGTGACTGGCTGACGGTAATTCGCGCCGTGGGACGTGTTTTGTTCTCTTGTACTGCTATCTTCTTGGGGGCTCCAGGCTTCTCCTTTTGAAGATCACTCGTGGTCCCGTGGCTGCAGACCGCCATATCCAGACGTCCAGGCTTGTTTGAAAATACCTTCAATAGTGTTGTGCCTACCTTTGCACAACCATATAAGGTGAGCCTTACCAATTCTCTCCGTATATCACTATACACTCACAGAATTACCCTATGGTGCGCCCATCTGTTGTTCTTTTACAGATTTAAAACCAGCCTGCTATATTACACTTTAGAATTTTGTCCGACTCGGTCATCACCGCCCCACTGCGGGTTCCCCCCTGGTGGTTGATGTACGCCACCGCTGTGGCATTGTCTGACTGGATCCGGACCGGCAGTCACCTCAGGAGAGGAGTCCAATGAAGCAGGGACAAATAAATGGCCTGAAGTTCCAGGATGTTGATGGGCAGTCTAGATTCCAACAGAGACCGTTTGCCTTGGACTGTCCGAGGTGGGAAGATTCCTCCCAAACCGAGGAGGCTGGCATCAGTGGCGATGACCAACCATGAGACTGGGAAAAAGGGTTTTCCGGAGACCAAGGTTGGAGTTGAGAGCCACCACCTGAGGTCCAACCACACCTGAGTAGGAAGGGCGATGGTATGGTCCAAGGAACTTGGTGTCTTGTCCCAGGACGACAAGATTGCCCACTGGAGAAGACGTGTGAAATTGCACAAACGAAAGTGCCTAGAAGGAAGAGACCATTGTTCCCAACACTCGCATGCAAAACCGGATAGACGGACGTCTGCGCCGGAGGAGAAGACGAACCGACTGCTGAAGAGATAACCGCTTGTCCGAGCGAAGGCAGACTGTCGCCGCGGCCGTGTCGAGGATCATGCTGAGGAAAGTAATCCGCCTGCTGGGATGCAGTGCTGACTTCTGGAAGTTCACCAGCCAGCCGAAATGTGGCAGGGTGTCCAGGGTGATGAGTAAATTGTCCTCGTTCTAGCCAAAGGTCTCAGCCTTGACGAGGATGTCATCCAGATAGGGGAACAGCGAGATGCCCCTGGAACGGAGAAGGGCGAGGAGAGGAGCGTGCACCTTCGTAAACACTTGCGGTGCTGTAGCTATGCCTAAGGGTAGAGCCACGAACTGATAGTGGAGAGACTCCACCGAAGAAAACGCTGGTGCGCGGGAGCAATGGGAATGTGAAGGTACGCATCCTGAATGTCCACCGAGGAAAGGAACTCGACCCATTCCAGAGAGATCACTCCACGGGCGAGAAGGGACTGTAATGCCTGAAAAAAGGCGGTGGCCCGAACCAGGTCTCTGGGCAGCTGGGAAAGGAAGAATCGGTCCGGCGGGATGGAGGCCAACTGTATCTTGTAACCCGAGGTTACTATCTCGAGTACCCATTCGTCGGAAATGTGGGACTGCCAAACGTCCCGAGACCGGGGCTAAATTAGTTGCGGCGGCGGCCGGCCGCGACGCACTTCCGGTTTTGCCGAAAACAGAATGGGGGGAGGCTGCCTTAAAGAAAGGGCACAAACCGGAGACCCCAATAGAGGAGGAGGAAACGAGCCTGAGGCACGCAGGGGCCAGGACGGCCGCAAACTGGGGTAGGCCGCAAAAGAAACAAGGGGCTAAATTAGTTGCGGCGGCCATTCGCAAAGTACTTCCGGGCAGCTGAAAACTAAGGGGAGACTAGCCAGAGGAGAAGAAAAAAAGGATCCAAGGCAGGCGGGGACTGTAAAGGCCACCGACTGGGGTAGGCCCAAATAGTAACGACACTTCCGGGCGGCCACCAGAAGGAGATGCCACCCCAAGACCCCCTGAGCCAGGGCCAAACCCCAAGGGAGGAGGACATTTGGGCCCCAGGGAGGGAAAAAGGGAAGGATGGGAGAGGGCAGTGAGGAATAGGGGGGAAATACTCACCCAATCCAGCCTACTCACCCCATCTTCCTCCTATTTTGTTCACTCTCCCTCGATGGGTGCAGGAGGGTCACCTCTTCAGCTGCTGGCCCCGAAGTGGCAAGAAGCTAACAAGGAGGGAGGGCCGGATCCAGGTGACCCCTTGGCTGGTGAGAAGCAGAGGAGCGAGGCTGCCCTGGTCCTCTTTCTCTTCTTGGGGAAGCTGGACTGGGAGAGAAGCCAACCCAGGCCATGGTCCCCGGGAGAACAGGGAGGCCAGGCGGCCCTGTTCCCCCAGCCTGAAAAGGAATCGAAATAAACAAAAAATAAAAAATAGCAGAATTGATCCTGCAGAGCAGGGAGGTCTGCTTCCTACGACACTAAGCTAAAAACGGATATGCTCTCTCTAGGCTGGAGGGGATATAGCCGGCGGGAGGAGCTAACACTTTTTAGCCGTGTTGCCTCCTAGCAGCAGCAGCAGCTACACCCACGGTCCTGTGTTCCCCAATGATACGAGCGAGAAAAATGGCTGTTCTGGCACAGTTTTTTTTTTTTTCACAATGCTCATCTGACAGTTTAGATCATGTGCTATTTTTATAGAGCAGGTTGTTATGGACCTGACGATATCAAATATATCTACTTTTTTTTTTTACAGTTTTACATAATAAAGCATTTTTGAAAAAAAACAACATTTTTTTTAGTGTCTCCATATTCTGAGAGCCATAGTTTTTTTTGGTGCGACTGTCTTATGTAGGGCTTTGGTTTTATTTTGGGGTGCATATGACTTTTTGATCGCTTGGTATTACACTTTTTGTGATGTAAGGTGACAAAAAATAAATTTGCTTTTTGGCACCGTTTTTTTTTTTTTTTTTTTTAAGGTGTTCACCTGAGGAGTTAGGTCATGTGATATATTTATATAGCTGGTCATTACGGACGCGGCGATAACTAGTATGTGTGTGTTTTTTCTTTCAATTTTTTATTATAAAATCAGGGGAAAGGGGTGTTTTTTCTTTTTTTACTTGAAACTTTTTTTTATTAAAAACACATTTTTTTTTTTACTTTATTTCTGTCCCACTCTGGGACTTAAAATTTTAGGGGTCTGATCCCCTCTGCAATGCATTACATTACATCTGTATTATAATGCATTGCCTGTTAGTGTATTATACAGAGTAGTGCACTAACAGGTTGCCTAGGAGACGAGCCTGGGGCTGGATCTCCTCGGCCTCCGTAGAAAGCAGGTCCCGATACCTCTGCAAGGCATCGGGTCCCCGTCACCACAGAGCGGGGAGCCGATGGGAACCCTCACCCGCTGCAAAACACCTCAGCGCTGACCGCGGCATATAAAGGGTTTATCCGCCGGCATCAGCTTTCACAGCGATGCCAGTGGATACAGCAGGGGCCCGGCTATCAGTGACTGCCAGGCCACTACACTGATAGGGCGGGCACCAGAGTGGCATGACGTAATAGTACGTCAAATTGTGGGAAGTCATCTGCCGCTATGACGTACTATTATGTCAGGAAGGGGTCAGTACAAAATGACCTATTGTTTAAATCACGTCTTCATGTTAAAGGGGTCATCCAAACCTGTAAACCCCATTTACAAGCTTTCCTCACCTCTGGTGTAAATTAGATCTACACATGGACTCTAAAAGGGGGTTCGGAGCTGAACATGGACTAAAATGTCAGAGCAGTAATGGCGGCTCTACTCACCTTAGCGTGCAGATTCGCCATCCCACGGCTCATTTCATGTCTTCTGAGCCGGCCGAACCTCGTCTGTATGCAGCCCATCTGTATAATCAATGCCCACAATCTCACAGCCCGGCAAGACCTCCTCCAGGAGGATCAGCACCAATCCCTTATTGTTGACGGATGGGAGGTCCGACAGATCCAAATGCTTCAGGTTCCTGGGGAAAGTACTGCAGGTTAGGCCACGCCAATAGTAGATGTGAGCTGACCATGGACATGTACATCATTGTAAAAGGTTAGGCAAAAAGGGTCTGCTTTTTATCCTAGAAACAGCGCCACTCCTGTCCAATGGCTGTGCCTGGAATTGCAGCTCAGCTCTATCCTAGTGAAAGGTGGTTAGCTGCAATGCCAGACACGACCCAGAGACAAAAGGGGTAAAGCAGAGCCTTTATTCTAACCTCATACAACCATTTCAGGTATCAGGTAGTAAATGTCTTCTATCTGAGTACATCGAGGCATCGTTCTGATAAACCCCCCCCCCCCGCTATCAATCTTATGATGCATTCATACAACCATACAACCCTATGTATTTTGCGGTCTGCAAAACACGGATCCACAAAATACATATGATGTCCAATCTTAGGCCTCATGCACACCGCCGCTAATCATGGATCCACAAAACGTGGATATAGGACGTGTACATGCCGTCTATTTTACTTCCGGCATAAATACTGACAAAAATAGGACACGTTCTATCTGTTTTGCAAGCCAGCAGAGTAGACGTGTATTGGGGGGGCTTCTGACTTTCCTCGGCAGATCATGTCAATGGAGAGAAAAATCAGGCAAACTGAAATTTTCGGCAGTTTCCCACAGAAATCAATCACCAGTTACTATAGCCCGCTGCCTAATGTTACGACCCGTAGTCCAGCTTCACCTCGCTGGTCTCCCATGCTTAGCGTCAGTGATGGGAGGGTGCAGCTGGGAACTAATGAGAAGGGGCTCGGCAGTGAGGGAGCACAATATGAGATGCACAAGGGACTCGCTTTTTACCAGCCAATTGTTTTTTAGGTTTTAAATTTTGCGCTGTTCACCGGAATAAATAATGAGGTAGATTTATCAAAACTGATGCTAAGGAAAGCTGTCAACCAATCAATTTGATCTTTTTATGGAGCTCCTATGGAAAATGAAAGTTAGAGTCTGATTGGTTGCTATGGGCAACTAAGCCAATTCTCCTTTACACCAACTTTGATGAATCTCCCCCAATGTGTTACCTTTATTCTACAAGGCGGTGCAATTTTCAGCAATACCAACCCGTCTGGTTTCCGTTAGCCAGGACATTCTTTTCTGTGCTGCATAACGGAAACCAGACGGATCCCTTCTGCTTGCCCATAGCCCTCTGTGAGGACAGATCAAAACTGAATGCCTCTGAAAGGTTTCTGTTTTGAATTCTGTCTTAGGAGTTATTTTCCGTTATAACCAAAAACAATAACGGAATTCTTAACGATGATGTGAACCTGCCCTTAGGGTTCGTGCACATGAACGTATTTTCTTTTCTTTCCGTTCTTTTTGCGGACTGTATGCAGAACTATTAATTTCAATGGGTCCGCAAAAAAAACGGAAGTTACTCCATGTGCATTCCGTTTCCGTATGTCAGTTCCGCAAAAAAATAGAACATGTCCTAATATTGTCCGCATTACGGACAAGGAGAGGACTGTTCTATTAGGGGCCAGTTGATCCGTTTAGCAAAATACGGAATGCACGCGGACGTCATCTCTATTTTTTGCGGATCCGTTTTTGCAGACTGCAAAATACATACGGTCGTGTGCATGAGGCCTTAGGGTGAAGAAGTGCCAACTTGCTGACAGGGCTGGACATCCCGCCATGTGCTGCTGCTTCTTACAGCGGCTCAAGCGCAGAGGCTCTGCTTCCGCTACTGAAGCAGCGACTGCGCACTCATGCTGTTATGGATGCAGCGATAACAAACGTATAGTTTTTTACTATTTATTTTATTTTTGAGTAATAAAGCCTTTTTAATAAGAAACACTACAATTGTTTTCTTTTCCTTTTTTATTAAATAATTTTTTACCTTTTATTTTCATTTTTTTTCACATTTTCTTTTAATGTTAATAGGTGGCTTGGACACTGGTGTAATACGCTGCAATACTTGCACCATCCTGCGGTGCAATATCGCTGTAAGCCTAAGGCCTCATGGCCATATGCGTTTTGTGGTTTGCAAATCGCAGATCCGCACAACATGGATCCCGGCCGTGTGCATGCTGCCATTTTCCCTTTTTAATTCAATATAAATGTCCAATACTTGTGCACAAAACGGACGTGCAGATGCAGACGGCACGCGTTGTACAGTCCACATCTTTTACGGTCCCATTGAAATGAATGGATCGGATGCAGAACAAACATACAGTGGTGTGCGTGAGCCCTAAATCTCACAGACATCCTATTAGACCCTGGCAGGGTCTACAAAGATGGTGGACGTGGGGGCCTTCATTAGGTCACCCGCTGCTATGAGCGCCACTCGATCATGTTGTAGGGTGAGGATGGAGGTGATAGTGCCCCTTTAGATGCTGAGGTCACTATGGACTGTGGCATCTATGGGGCAAAATTGCCAAGATGGGAGCCATCGCCGATCTTAGCAGTTGCAGTGGGATGTCAGCTGCATGTAATAGCTGGCATCTGCTATGGATGACGCGGGCATAAGAGATGGATGTTACTGTATGCCAATTTGTGGTAAACGGATGGATAGTGACGGGGGTTAAGACTAGACTGAGCGGAAGATGCGGCACATTTATCACAGTGGCTCACACTGGCATAGACTTGGCATATCTTTCTAGACATGTTTCTCTTAGTTGGCTTACTTTAAAACGGGCATGCTCAACCTGTAGCCCTCCAGCTGTTGTAAAACTACAACTCCCACAATGCCCTGCTGTAGGCTGATAGCGGTAGGCCGTTCGGGCATGCCTGGAGTTGTAGTTTTTCAACAGCTGGAGGCCGCAGGTTGAGCACGCCTGCTTTAGAAGGTATTTTGCACCAAAATTGGGCACCATACAAATCCGTCTAGAGAGGCGCAAAACATGGGGAATTTATTAAGACTGGAGTTTCATATGCCAGCCTTCAGAAGAAGCGTGCTGAAGAGGAGCCTCTTAATAAGGGTCCATTCCCACGTCCGTATGAAAGAGTCCGCATCCGGGTGCGGACCCATTCATTTCATTGGGGCCGCAAAAGATGCGGAGAGCACACGATGTACTGTCCGCATCCGTAGTTCCGTTCTGCGGCCCTGCAAAAAAGATAGAGCATGTCCTATTCTTGTCCGCTGCCATAGGCATTTCTATCATGGTGCTGGCCATGTGCGGTCCGCAAAACACTTGTGAATGGACCCTGAATCTGGTGCATCTTCTCACAGTCCGTGCACCAGTAAAGCGAATCTATGCCAGTAAATCTGTCAGACTGAGGCCCTGCCTCCTCCCATTAAATGGAATCTGTCAGCCGCCGCACTAGAGTTAGTGGTGTATAGTGTAAGTGACGCCGAATCCAATTATGTCATTTTATGTTTCAACAAACCAGAAGTAAAATGCATTGAGGACTCCTGAGCTCACACACCTAATGGAGAGGACTCAGAGAGGAGTCATTTTACTGCTGATTTGTCAGAGCACAGCGTCAGAATGTAAGTGAGCATGAAGATAAAAAGGACATAACTGGACTCGGCATCACTTACACCACACGCCGCTTACTCTAGGCTGGGGGGGTTTTGGAGCTGTAAGATCCCTTTCTATTTTTGAAAAAAGTCTAATTGAAAAGCGGCACACAATCTCGTGCAAAAAAGTGCGTCTTTTGTAAACCACCAAACTGGCTTTCAAAAGTCGCAAACTGTGGCACAAGCATTTGCCCAATCTGGACATATTTTTGAAAAAGTACACATGGTTTAACGAGAGGGACGTGGCTTCCCAAGGCCTGGCAGAAACTGGTGTAGTTAAGGCTGCCTGCACACGTTGCAGATTAGGCTACTTTCACACTAGCGTTTTTTTGCGGATCCTTAATGGATCTGCAAAAACGCTTCCATTACAATAATACAACCGCATGCATCCATCATGAACGGATCCGGTTGTATTATGTCGTCTATAGCCATGACAGATCCGTCTTGAACACCGTTGAAAGTCAATGGGGGATGGATCAGTTTTCTATTGTGCTAGATTGTGTCAGAGAAAACAAATCTGTCCCCATTGACTTAAATTGTGTGCCAGGACGGATCCGTTTGGCTCCACTTTGTCAGGCGGACAGCAAAACGCTGCAGGCAGTGTTTTGGTGTCCGCCTCCAGAGCGGAATGGTGACGGAACGAAGGCAAACTGATGCATCCTGAGCGGATCCTTTCCCATTCAGAATGCATTAGGGCAAAACTGATCCGTTTTGGACCGCCTCTGAGAGCCCTGAACGGATCTCACAAACGGAAAGCCAAAACGCCAGTGTGAAAGTAGCCATACACATGTTTTTTCTGCACAGATTCTTACAGGACCTCATAGGGCTGCATTGCATTAAAAGATTTTGCAGGCGATTGTCGGGAAGGAAGCATTCTTTCCTGGCAATCGCCTGCTTATTAGTGGAAGAGAGCCCTGCTATTACATCCAGCGATCTCCTCCACAGTATGAGGAGGAGCGATTGTCAATGCCATTCGTTGTTTGCCAGCAGCAGATCGTGATTAGACAGCACAATCTGCAGCCGGCAAACAATGATTTTTAAGCATGTTTAAAAATCACGAATGACCAATGAACGAGCTCATCGGGTACGCAGCGGCACTTTTAGGGCTATATTACATGAACGCTCGTTAGCGATGATCTGGCAGACCATCGGCCAGTGTAATAAAACCTCTACTGGACCAGCAAAGTGCATGAGACTAGACAAATCTCATGTACTATTGGACCTTCCATGTGGATTTCGAAATCTGCGGATTTTACCCTTTTCTATATAAGGGTGAGACCTGTGGTGAAACCACATCAAATCGCGCAAGTAAAGCATACGATTTTTGGTGTGCAACTGGATATTTGTGCAAACAGCACACATCCATGTGTAGGTAGCTTAATGGTGAAAATCTGCACAAAAACTACAACAAAGAAAACCCCAGAAAACACACATAAATCCACGCTATTTAACGCTGTTTTGGTGCCGGTTTTTTTGTTGTTGCAGATTTGGTGCAGTTTTGCCGCAGATCTCACCCTTCCATTGCAAAGGGTGAAACACACACAAAAAAAACTGCAACACAATTGACATGCTGCAAATTTGAAAATCCGCACAGCAGCTCAATTTCTGCACCTAAGAAAAAAAGCTAAGTGTACATGAGATTCGTCTGATATCACTTTGCTGGTGCCGTATTATGCTGCGTTTTATTCGGCGTGTAATCTGCATCGCGTGCAGTCACCCTAATAGTGCAAACCTACGCCAGATCATAGCTGGCGTAGATTTAATATTCTGGCGCACGGATAGGCAAAGATGAAACAAATTCGAAAGAGACCTGTGGACATTTTGGACAAAAACTAGAGCATGAAACTCCGATCTTCGTAAATTCCCTCCCTGTGTCTAAAACAAAGCATACTTCTGGCACAAGGCATGTATGCCAGTTTTTGGGTGCAAACTCGGTCACAGCTCTGGCACCTTTAGCTCAGTAAATCTCCCATGCAGTTGGCTTCAATGGCTGCACACTGCAAGCAGCTTTTACATAGGCCAATTACGAACATTCCTACAAATGCTCGTTTCCGCTAACTGCCTGCTGCAATTGTGCCGCCAATCACCCGATAAACAGCCCAAAAATGTATCATTTGTTGGCAGCCCATAGCATTGTGTAGACAGGGAACTGCTGCAGACAAGCAATGAAACTGCATGGGAACAAATGATCGCAGTAACGATTGTTCATCCCCATGTATCACCGATCAAGGGGGCGCTTGCTGGTGTAATATGGTAACCATAAAAGGGCAAATACCCACTGACAACTCAGACGATCTTACACCTGGTGGAGTCGTGCTGAAGGTAGGCTTGAATGGCGGTCAGAGCGAGAAGTCTGTCGCACCCCCACCTGGAGAGCTCCTCTAGTCCTTGTTCAGAGGGAGACTGCAAAACGGACACCAGTGAAGGGCGCTGATGGCTTTGCTTAGTCCAGCACTCTCAATGATATAATCAGAGAAAGTTATGAGTTCAAATTACTACTTCCTTTTATTTGGTGTGTAAAAAAAAAAAAAGCAATATGTTTCTTCACCATCCCAATGTCTTCATCTTCTCGCCTGATGAAGACACCTTGCTCAAGCCTGACGAAAAAACTGGAACGATGTTGAAATGCGCTGCTTTTACTCACCCCAAATAAAAAAAAGAAGTAGCTGAAACTCATATCTTCCACTGACTTTATCTACAAATGTGCTGGACTGAGCGAGCCGTCGGCGCCCCCCACTGGTATCTTCTTTGCTGCATATGAACGAGCGGGTAATGATGAGGAATGAACGCCCTCAGTCCATAATGTTGCCTGAATGCTCTTGGTTACAAAAAGAAAAAAAAAAAAAGAGGGTGTACTCACTGTAGGAGGTGTAGGGTGGCCAACCCTCTCTCCGTCACTTGACGACATCCAGCCAAGGACAGCACTTCTAGGGAATCCTTAAATACATGCAGTCGACTTAAAGCCCAGTCATCTATGTAGTCGCAGCGGCTGAGGTTCAGCTCCCGTAACTCGTGCAGTCCATCTGTCCATCAGAGAGTAAACGACATTAGGAAATCAAACAATTTTCCTAAAATTCCCTCTACTTCTCTCGGGTCCCTTTTGACTACAATAATGTTTCTGGCCACAAAAAAAAAAAAACCCTAAAAAGGTAGATTCTAGTGAAAATGACCTTCTGATATATATGAGAAGATGACAATGGTGATGTTTGAGATCACCACTGATTTTTAGATTTAAAGGGGATATCCGAGATTTTGATATTTATGACCTGGATAGGTCATCAATATCCATTCGGTGGGGGTCTGATTCCCGACACCTCTGACAATCAGCTCTTCCTAGGCCAATTCAGTCCCTTTCAAGTGAATGGGACTGAGCTGCAATACCAAGGACAGCCACTAGGCAACGGACGGCACTGTGCTTGGTAAGCTGCGAGGAGACTGCGGTGCTCAGCAACTGAATTGCTTTATGGTCAGAATGTGGCAAATAGTTTAAAGGGGTATTCACATCACTAGTATATGCCATCACTTTATGATAATCCTGGAAATAAAGGGGCCACAGCAGCACTAATGTAGTGCTGCGCCCCCTTCACTGTTTTTTCCTTCACCTTCCGCCACCCGGTAATGCACGGACGTGCAGCATGGTACTATTCAAAAATACATTTAAATAGGTTTTCCGAGATCTTACAACTGATGAACTATCCTCAGTATAGGTCATCAGTATATGATCGGTCTGACACCTAGGACCCCCGCTGATCAGCTATTTGTGAAGGCACCAGCACTCACAGTAGTGCTGCGGCTTTCTCGCTGCTTTTCCTAGGCCAGTGACGTCACTTTAATCAGTCACATGACTTAGGCGCTGATCAGCTCCATTAAAATAAATGGGACTGAGCTGCGATACCAAGCACAACCACTATACAATGTACGGCGCTGTGCTTGGTGAGCATGGAGAAGGCCACGGCACTACTGTGAGCACTGGCGGATTCTCAAACAGCTGGGAGTCCCAGGTATCAGACCCCCACCGATCAGATACTGATGACCTATCCAGAGGATACCTCATCAGTAGAGAATTCTTAGAAAAAACGTTCTACCTTTCTAATATATTCTGCGTTTCAGTTCCTAATTATTTTCAAAATCTCTGCTTTCTTTCAGTGACCAGAAACATTTTCCCCTTTACGTTCAGATGCTAAAAATGTGCTTCTCACCTAGGTTGCCCAGGCCCATGTAGGTCACCATGCTTCCACTCAAGTCCACACATTCTACAGGAACATCTTTGTGCTGCAGGAAATCCCAGGTGTAATGCCCCTTGTGGTTTGGCCGAAACCATTCGGTGTGACCTTTGAACCTGGAAAAAGGACGTGAAGATATCAAGACATTTCACAGAAAGCAGACTGACAACCATTATGCCTCATTCACTTGTCAGTGATTTCCATCAGTGATTTTGAGTCAAAACCAGGTTCGGCTCTAAACACAGAACAGAGGCAGATCTTTCCCTCATACCTTATGTCTGTGAAGGCTCCAATCCTAGTTTTGGCTCAAAATCACTGATGGAAATCACTGACAAAACACTGATGTGTGAATGAGGCCTTATGGCTGTTACTACAGAGGAGCTGTCACCCAGCCCTCCCAGACTGCCTCCTTATTACGGCACAGATACACTCCATCCTTAAAGGGGTTCAGCAGTTTGTTTAAACCAGGGATCTCAAACTGCGGCCCTACAGCTGTTGCAAAACTACAACTCCCAGCATGCCCAGACAGCCTACAGGTATCAGCCTACAGCAGGGCATTGTGGGAGTTGTAGTTTTGCAACAGCTGGAGGGCCGCAGTTTGAGATGCCTGGTTTAAACTGATGATTCATCCTCTGGATAGATCATCAGCATCTGATCGGCGGGGGTCCAACACCCGGGACCCCCTGCCGATCAGCTGTTTGAGAAGGCAGCGGCGCTTCTCACTGTTTACCGCCGGCCCAGTGACGTCACGACTAGTATCAACTGGCCTGGGCGCGGCTAAGCTCTGTGCACTTGAATGGAGCTTAGCCGCGCCCATGCCAGTTGATACTAGCCGTGACGTCACTCGGCCAGCGGTAAACAGTGAGAAGGCAGCGGCGCTCCTGGAGCGCCGCTGCCTTCTCAAACAGCTGATCGGCGGGGGTCCCGCTGATCAGATGCTCATGATCTAGCCAGAGGATAGATCATTAGTTTAAACAAACTGCAGAACCCCTTTAAATTGGTTTTCTAGGACTCTGCTTCTGATAACCTATCCTCAATATCATAATTGGGGGGGTCCTACTCCTGACAACACCCCAGCCCCTGATCAGCTGAAAGACAGGACGTGGGTGCTCCAGCAAGAATCACGACCCCTCCATTGCGACCAGGAACAGTGCCAAACATTTTGTAGTGGCCGTGTCTGGTACTGCAGCTCAGTCATGGACTTAGCTGTAGTACCAGGCACAGCCACTACCAAATATATGGAGCTTTTCCATCAGCTGACAGACCCCCGCAGATCTCATATTGATGGCCTATCCTAAGAATAAGCCACCAGTAACTGGGGTAAAGGAAAACTGGATTAGTTGCCTTTGGCAACCAATCAGATTTATCCTTTCATTTTCCATAGAAGCTCTGGAAAATGAAACTGGAATCTGATTGGTTGCTATGGGCAACTAAGCCAGTTTTTCTTTACTCCAGTTTGGATAAATCTCCCCCTGTAGTCTGCTGACACGAGGCGGGGGAGCTGCAACAGGAGCAATCCCTTATGATAATATTATATGGAGCGATTGCTATTTATGCGATTCTCCAATAATTCCCCCAAAAAAAAAAAAAAAGCTCCAGACTAAACCCTCAATTTCAGTGACTATAACTATTCCCCAAGAATGGAAGAAAAGGGCACATGAGATTTCAGCAATACCTCACACCTCCTCTCTGCTCCAGCGTGTAATAGGCGGCAGCAGCATTTTTTCCATACAGAGATTCCGTGAAATAAGAGCGTCTAAAAAAAAGATATTGAGATTTATCAAAACTGCTGTAAGGGAAAAAAGGCTTAGTTTCCCAAAAACAACCAATCAGATTCCACCTTTCATTTCCCAAAGGAGCTCTGAAAGATAAAAGGTGGAATCTGATTGGTTGCTATGGGAAACTAAGCCAGTTTTAATAAATAAATCTCCCCCAATGGAGTCATTATAAAATATTCATTGTTAAGTGTAATTCAGTTAATGCGATTTATCTATTGTCAATGCTAATTATTCACACTAGGCCTCCTATAACGTCACTCTAGCCAGAAACTAGCTGGGGGTTAATAAAGACCAGCCAGGAACCCTCCTCCATTATGTCTTGGTAAAAAACTGCAGAAATTACAAAAGAAAATTAGTTCTGTTCATCATTTCACCTTTCCAATACAGAAATATGTCAGGAAGCAGCTTACTGGCATTGAGCACAACTGTTTTAGTTGACAACGCTGCCATTAAGGGTCCATTCACACGTCTGTATGTCTTTTGCGGATCCGCAAAACACAGACACCAGCAATGTGCGTTCCGCATCTTGCGGACCGCACATCGCCGGCACTCTCATAGAAAATGCCTTTTCTTGTCCGCAATTGCGGACAAGAATAGGACATGTTCTATTTTTTTGCGGAACGGAAGTGCGGATGCGGACAGCACATTCCGGCCCCATTGAAAATAAATGGGTCCGCACCTGTTCCGCAAAATTGCAGAACGGATGCGGACGTGTGAATGGACCCTAAAGGGGTTGTTCCATCTTGCCGTTTCCATTAAAGTGGTATTCCCATCTTGGACAACTCCAGGCCTGGGGCCTACAAAGCGAAGGAGGGCGCACTGCGCATGCGCAGCCACCCTCCATTCATTTCTATAGGAGCGCGAAAGTAGCCGAGCGCGGTGCTTGGCTATTTTTGGCAGTCCCATAGAAATGCATGGAGGCAGCCACTCCTGGGTGGTGCCCCCTCTGTCACTTTGCGGGCTCCGTTCTAGAGTTAGGTGCTGGTCACAGAGGCAGGACCCGCTCAGACATTGGAGATGTCCAAGATGGGAATGCCCCTTTAAGATGGGACTATGCGCTGACAAGGGGAGGCAGAGTTACGGAAATGGAGTCACAGACGGCATGCGCTGTTTCAAGTGCAGCGAGCACTTAGTCCCATCTCGTCATGGAAAAAGCAAGATAAGACAAACCTTTTACCCTTTCTGGACCTCCGACGTATATACAGTCATGTGAAAAAATTAGGACACCCTTTGAAAGCATGTGGTTTTTTGTAACATTTTTAATAAAAGGTTATTTCATCTCCGTTTCAACAATACAGAGAGATTAAAGTAATCCAACTAAACAAAGAAAACTGAAGAAAAGTCTTTTCAAGATCTTCTGTAAATGTCATTCTACAAAAATGCCTATTCTAACTGAGGAAAAAGATAGGACACCCTCACATGTATTCCCTCTTAAATTGGCTCAGATCTCACACAGGTATATCACACCAGGTGCACATAATTAGTAGATCGTTACTCTGCATGTTGAATGAGGCTTGCCCTATTTAAACCTCAGACATTTAGTTTGGTGTGCTCCTGACTGTTGAAGTGAGAGTGAGCACCATGGTGAGAGCAAAAGAGCTGTCAGAGGACTTCAGAAAAAAGATTGTAGCAGCCTATGAGTCTGGGAAGGGATTTAAAAAGATCTCAAAAGATTTTGAAATCAGCCATTCCACTGTCCGGAAGATAGTCTACAAGTGGAGGGCTTTCAAAACAACTGCCAACATGCCCAGGACTGGTCGCCCCAGCAAGTTCACCCCAAGAGCAGACCGCAAGATGCTAAAAGAGGTCTCCAAAAACCCTAAAGTGTCATCTCGAGAACTACAGCAGGCTCTGGCTACTGTTGATGTAGAAGTACATGCCTCTACAATCAGAAAGAGACTGTACAAGTTTAACTTGCATGGGAGGTGTGCAAGGAGGAAACCTTTGTTTTCCAAGAGAAACATCGAGGCCAGACTGAAATTTGCCAGAGATAAAGTTGACAAAGACCAGGACTTCTGGAATAATGTTCTTTGGACAGATGAGTCCAAAATTGAATTATTTGGACACAACAGCAGAGGACATGTTTGGCGTAAACCAAACACAGCATTCCAAGAAAAGAACCTCATACCAACTGTGAAGCATGGAGGTGGAAGTGTCATGGTTTGGGGCTGCTTTGCTGCAGCAGGACCTGGTCAGCTCACCATCATAGAATCCACGATGAATTCTACTGTGTATCAGAAGGTGCTTGAAGAACATGTGAGACCATCAGTTAGAAAATTAAAGCTGAAGCGGAACTGGACCATGCAACATGACAATGACCCAAAACATACTAGTAAATCAACCAAAGATTGGCTGAAAAAGAAGAAATGGAGAGTCCTGGAATGGCCAAGTCAAAGTCCAGATTTGAATCCCATTGAGATGCTGTGGGGTGACTTGAAAAGGGCTGTACGTGCAAGAAACCCCTCAAACATCTCACAGCTGAAAAAGTTCTGCATTGAGGAGTGGGGTAAAATTTCCTCAGACCGATGTCGAAGACTGGTAGATGGCTACAAGAACCGTCTCACTGCAGTTATTTCAGCCAAAGGAGGTAACACTCGCTATTAGGGGCAAGGGTGTCCTATCTTTTTCCTCAGTTAGAATAGGCATTTTTGTAGAATGACATTTACAGAAGATCTTGAAAAGACTTTTCTTCAGTTTTCTTTGTTTAGTCGGATTACTTTAATCTCTCTGTATTGTTGAAACGGAGATGAAATAACATTTTATTAAAAATGTTACAAAAAACCACATGCTTTCAAAGGGTGTCCTAATTTTTTCACATGACTGTATCTACAACTCCTGTCTTTAAAAATGTCGCCCCGCTAGTGACCGCAGCGGACTCTATAGCTGCACCTGGAGCATTCAAAAGTCTCATATGGGGCCCAGCCTGCCCTAGTTTAGGCCTCTGCCTGCACTGTCAGTTCCCCAAAGTGATTAGGAACATCGCCCGCTTCTTTGCATCCTGTCTGTTACTGTGCTGTTTATGGACCTTGTGGTCCTCCACATCCAGATTCCCATCTATATGGTATCGGCACACCCTCTGTAACATCCAGAGTCCCCTCTATAGGGTAACGGCACACCCTGTGCAACATTCAGAGTCCCCTCTATAGGGTATCGGCACACCCTCTGTAACATCCAGAGTCCCCTCTATAGGGTATCAGCACACCCTCTGTAACATCCAGAATCCCCTCTATAGGGTATCAGCACACCCTCTGTAACATCCAGAGTCCCCTCTATAGGGTATCAGCACACCCTCTGTAACATCCAGAGTCCCCTCTATAGGGTATCAGCACACCCTCTGTAACATCCAGAGTCCCCTCTATAGGGTATCAGCACACCCTCTGTAACATTCAGAGTCCCCTCTATAGGGTATCAGCACACCCCCTGTAACATTCAGAGTCCCCTCTATAGGGTATCAGCACACCCTCTGTAACATTCAGAGTTCCCTCTATAGGGTATCAGCACACCCTCTGTAACATCCAGAGTCCCCTCTATAGGGTATCGGCACGCCCTCTGTAACATTCAGAGTCCCCTCTATAGGGTATCAGCACACCCTCTGTAACATCCAGAGTCCCCTCTATATGGTATCGGCACACCCTCTGTAACATTCAGAGTCCCCTCTATAGGGTATCAGCACACCCTCTGTAACATTCAGAGTCCCCTCTATAGGGTATCAGCACACCCTCTGTAACATTCAGAGTCCCCTCTATAGGGTATCAGCACACCCTCTGTAACATCCAGAGTCCCCTCTATAGGGTATCGGCACACCCTCTGTAACATCCAGAGTCCCCTCTATAGGGTAAGGGCGTGGCCTTTGTGACACATACTCATTCTTACTCTTCAGTCTCCACGATTTTAAGGTGGCGTTCCACTTCATCACAGTCTGGACAGCGGGAACGTTATTCAGAAGATACTGCAGGACTCTCTCCTTGGTTTCAGATGATGAGGCGGATGACCTGTAACGTAGGGTGCTGTGACGAATGGCGGGCAGCGCCCTGACGCCCTGCATCTGAGAGAAGACAGGGAAGAAGGTACAATTTTGACCCCCAACGTCCTGATCATTCATTACTGGGATCATCAAGGGATAAGCAATGGCCTACCATGGACCACAGAGGAACTCTACAGGCCATAACGTCCTGTGGGCAATGCCGATCCACATAGGAGGATTATGAGATCAGCCAAGCAATTGTCTAGCCCCAGTTCCCCCATTAATGGAGGTTTTCCAAGCTTTTAAACATATCCACCTTAAAAGAGTTGGTTCATCTGGGACATCATTAGGCTATGCCATAAATGTCAGATACGAGCAGGTCCCACCTCTGGGACCCGCTCTAATTTAGAGAACCGAACCCCCAAAGTAAAGGAAAGCAGACCGTGCAGGCAAAGCCACCCTCCATTCACTGCTATGGGACTGCTGGAATTAGAGTCAGCACTTGGCTATCTTCGAAACTCCCATAGCAGTTAATGGAGAGCAACCCGCGCAGGAACGGCTGCTCTCTGTTCACTTCAGAGGCCCCGTTCCGGACACAGGAGCAGGTCCCAGAGATGGGACACGCACTGCACCTATCTGACACTGAGGGCATATGCTACAGATATGCCATCAGTGCCCCAGATAGGAACACCCCTTTAAGTCCAGATTCACATTTTTTCTTCTATATTGCAAAAAAAAATTACAAATATTTCAAGGGGGTGTGCATGGAGAGACGCCATTGTATGCGGAGCCAGCTGTGTGACACCCAGGGAGCATCGTGCATGGGGCTATAAATGGATAATACTCGCTGGAATTTGCCTCAGCACCTGTCCGGTACAGCGGTGTCTCCACATGTCACCCCGGCCGGGACAGTGATCCTGGACAAACCTTTTATAGAGATTTCCCATTATCGACAAGTATCACCTACAGGACACATTCCCTTTGTGTTTTAAGCAAAAAAAAAATGTTTTTAATTTCATCTTTTGCATTTTCAAACTAACAAAAAAGGAAAAGGGCTTGACACAAAAACAAAAAAACGCCCTTACGCCTCCTGGAAAAGTAGGAATAAACTGACAGCTGAGTGTTACCATTCCCCTTGTTAGACCTTATTCACATGTACAGTATTTTCCGCCCCATAAGACGCATTTTTCTCCCAAAGAAAGGCATAAGGGCTGATATGGGGGCTAATGAGAGGTATGGGGCTTTTATCTGAGGTCTGAATAGGGGTCATTTACATTGGGGTCTGAGCTGAGGTCTGATTTGAGGACTTATTGGGGTCTTATTAACATTGGGGGTCTGACCTGAGGTGTAATAAAAAAAAAAAAAATTCTTATTGTCCCCCTCTAAAACCTAGGTGCGTCTTATAGTGCGAAAAATACGGTAATATCCGTTTTGCATCCACAAAGATCCGAGTTCAGGACACGTCTCAGCGTTTTTTTTTTTTATTTCCCCCGTGGTTGATCAGTTTTTTGCAGACTAATTATTATTTATTTATTTTTTTTACAAACTTTTTATCAATCTTCTATGCAATGGATCAGTGCACTGATGCAAATCACCGACATGTGAATAAGCCCTAAACTGGGTGGTGTGTCCTTACACAATTCCAGTGTGACAAGAAGAGTGGTAATGCCTGGTTTTCAATGTATTCATATTTCCCAGAGGAATAACAGAGGAACAGTTTGACAGTGGGGATCTATGAAAAGCTGCTCAAGAATTGTTACTTTCTGAGGTATGCAAGTATTGACTAAAACAGAAAAAAGGTTAAAAAAAATAAAAATCACCAATAAAGACAATTGGGCAAATTCTTGTAAAGAGCCTCCTGTCAATCTAAAACTGGTCACGTGTCCTCAGCAACCAATCCGATTCCAGCTTTCATTATTCCAATACAAGCAAGGAAATAAAAGCAGGGCGCTGATTGGTAAGAAACAGGTGATACCGTATTACACCGAATGTAGGCGACCCTGTCATCCAGGACAAGGGAATTCTACTGTTCTGGCACACGGCAACTACAGCTCATCTCCGGTGTCTCTGTGCCCATGACAGCGCGCACATACACAAGTAAATACGCAGCAGCCAGCGCTCTGCTCTCGTCCTTCACTAAGCTACAAACAGTTCTCTATCATTGACCTACCAGCCTGTGCGCTGCCATGTTGATCGCAGACCACGTGATCAGGGCAGGCTTCGCCCAAACCGCTGATTGGTGAACTTGTCTAAGGTGGGTGTGGCCTACAGTCGCATAATACTACTGTGATGGCTGCTCGAGGCGTGAGTCAGCGGGAGGAGCATGCGCAGTAGCTCCGAATAGTATTTCCTTCCAACACTCCCATTCATATCTGTGGAGAGAGGCGTCCTGCTGTCTAGTCTAGAATGGAGACCTGGGGCCCCCTTTTTCTTGTCTAGGTCAAGGGCCCAACCAGCCTGTCTGAATGGCAGTTAATGAATTGAAAGTTTGTGGCCAAATCTGTGTTTATTAGGGCTTGTTCACACAGAGGTTTTTGGGTGCTGAAATAAAACGGATGTGGAATCTGCTTCAGGCCAGGTTGACAGATTAAAAAAAAAAAATAATAATCCCCAAAAATGCAGCAGAACTTCCCTGTTGCTTTCAATGGGGAATCCGCATGTTAAACCATACAGAACTTTTTTTTTTTCTGCATGCGTTTTTTTATTTAAAAAGACCAGGAATAAAAATCCTCACCAAAACGCGTCAGTCCCGTATTTTGCATAAGGTTTTTTTTTTTTCAGCTCACAAAATACTCAGTGTGAACCTAACCAAAGAAAACTGACGCAGCATCTGCTTGAGGATTCCTTGTGGGGTTTTTTTTTGGGATGCAACTTTTATGTCAATGCAGTTTTTGCCATTTTTAAAAAATTTTTAACCCTTAGAGGAACGGGCGATTATCAGTTTTTGGGTTTTTCACTTTCCGCCTTCCAAGAGTCAACTTTTTTTTTATTTTCCCGTTCACATAGCCGTACGAGGGCTTATTTTTTGCGAGACAAGCTGTACGTTCTAATGGCATCGTTTCCGGTTGCATACAATGTAGTGGGAAGCGGGAGGGGGGGGGGGGGGGGAATTATCCAAATGGGATGGAATTGCAATTCTGCCATTATTTATTTATTTTTATGGCGTTCACCGTGCGCTAAAATTGGTGCTGTGTGGGAGACTTTGGTCACGAAGGGGTTAATGAAGTCTTTATCCGTCCCATTTCAGTGAGAAATTTGAATGTGGATTCAACTCAGAATCCGCACCAAGAATGAACACTTTTTTTTTTTTTTCCTCTTCACGCTGCGGTAAGCGGAAAAAAATAAATGCTGTGTAAATTCCCATTGAAATCAATAGAGATGATTTGAAAGAGTTTTCAGAGCGGCTTTGAGGTGTGAAACCTGAACCAAAATCTACATAGAAAAGACAGAAAATGGCGTACACCATGACATACCGCACTATAGCGTATGAGATCCGTCAGGAACTGTCATGGATTTGCAGCAAAATTTTTTGCGTGTTTCTCCCTCTGGTGCAAGCGGATGTACCCTTAAAGTGCCCCCCGCCATAGTGCCCACAGTCCCATCAAGCTCTTACCTGATCCCACCCAAGCTCCTGACTCTTTGGATGCATTAGGCCTCTTGCACACGAACGATACGGATTAGGTCTGGATGCGTTCGATGAAACTCGCACCATTTCACAATCAATTTCAGTCAGTTTTGTCTGCGATTGCGTTCAGTTGCATGGGTGAAATGCGCATTGATGCATTTTTCACACGCGTGATAAATAAAAAAACGGAAGGTTTACAAACATCTCAGCAACCATCAGTGAAAAACACATGGCATCCGCACTTGCTTGCGGATGCCAATGTGTTTTTCACGCATCCCCATTCACTTCTATGGGGCCTGCGTTGCGTGAAAAACAACCCTCATGTGCACATCCCCATTGAAATCAATGGATCCGGATTCAGTGCGGGTGCTATGCGTTCACATCACGCATTGCATCCGCGCGGAAAACTCGCCCGTGTGAAAGGGGCCTTAGGGTCCTGGGTGCAGTAAGTACCTACCTGAGGTGGTACAATCAAGGAGAAGAAGGACCCGTCCGTAGTCACTGGTTTGATATACAGGGGATGCAGACGTCAGAGGGGAGGTTTCCCGCAGATCGGGGAGCTGCTCGGAATGGGCCTCCTGCAATACTATAGGGAAAATTCATGACTCTGGAGCTTGGAGAAGGACACTGGGTGATCAACAGATCACCTCGGTGACCGAAAGGACAATCCCTTTAAGGGCTCATGCACACAACCGTATGTATTTAGCAGTCTGCAAAACACGTATCCGCAAATGAAAAACAAAAAAAAAAAACATGATGTCCATGTCTTTTTTTTTTTTTGCGCGGATCCATTGTTACAATGCCTGTCCTTGTCTGCAAAACGGAAGAAATTAGGACTTGTGGACATAGATACAGAATGCACGTGGAGTGATTTCCATTTTTTTTTTGCGCCCCCATTGAAATGAATGGTCCCGCATACGGACCGCTAAAAAAAATAAAAAAATATGGAACGGACAGAAAACAGATTTGTGTGCATGAGTCCTAAGGCTGGGGCTACATGGCATGCAACAAAAAGGGAACCACTACACTGCAACATGCGTCGCACCAAATTTTATGTAATGACAGTCAATGGTGTCGCACGGCGACATGCGATGCGACAGTCGCACAAAAATCCAGCTTAAACAGATTTTTTGCGACTATCGTGTCACAGTGCAACACCATCGACTGTCATTATAAAAAAGTGTAGCGCGAGTTTTCAGCAACATGTCGCCTTGTAGCCCAATACTAGACTGAGCCCCACTGATCGTGCTGTTGCATCGGTGATGGGACCAAATAGCAGGACCTTAGGCCTCCGGTCTTCATTGCGCAGCACAGAGGTTCCACCCCCACCTCCAAAATTAGCCTTTTTAACGCATTTATTAAAAAACTTTTTTTTCTAACTCCTTCTGGCTCTGTGATAATTTTATATTAAGTAGCTTTTTTTATTACCGTATTTTTCATTTTGTAAGACGCACTTTCCCCCCCCCATTTTTGGCAATAGCAGTGCATTGCTGACACATCGCCGGCCGCTATTCTGCACAGCGCAGACTGCGATGTATCAGAGCTCTATCGCGCGGGGTGGGAGGAGGGGCTGGAGGCCGGCAGCTGCTGTTTCACTCGCGGCGGGGCCCGGTGCAGTCACTGTACTCCATTACACCGGGCCCCGCTCACAGCGGCCTTCATATGTAAAGATTAGTCATGTAACCCTCAACAAGTGGCTCTGCTTTGTAAAAGTACTGTAATCATCCGTAGGAGTCCTCACTATCAAGCTAGCAGGCAGGCAGGCCGGCAGCGTCGCGTCACTCAGTCATGCTCCTCCCACTTCATTAATGAAGCTGGCGGAGCAGGAGCATGACTGAGTGACGCGACGCTGCCGGCCTGCCTGCCTGCTAGCTTGATAGTGAGGACTCCTACGGATGATTACAGTACTTTTACAAAGCAGAGCCACTTGTTGAGGGTTACATGACTAATCTTTACATATGAAGACTGCTGTGAGCGGGGCCCGGTGTAATGGGGGTCACTATTTACACAGGGACACAAGAAGACACAGAGGGGACCAGCATAAGATGCTATATACCCTCTGTGTCATCCACATTTCCCCCCCCCCCATAACAGTGTCATCCACAGATCCCCCCCATAACAGTGTCATCCACAGATTCCCCCCCATAACAGTGTCATCCACAGAGGCCCCCCCATATCAGTGTCATCCACAGATCCCCCCCCCCATAACAGTGTCATCCACAGAGGCCCCCATATCAGTGTCATCCACAGAGCCCCCATATCAGTGTCATCCACAGATCCCCCCATATCAGTGTCATCCCACAGATCCCCCATATCAGTGTCATCCACAGATCCCCCATATCAGTGTCATCCACAGATCCCCCCATATCAGTGTCATCCACAGATCCCCCATATCAGTGTCATCCACAGATCCCCCATAATAGTGTCATCCACAGATCCCCCCCATATAAGTGTCATCCACAGATTCCCCCATATCAGTGTCATCCACAGATTCCCCCATATCAGTGTCATCCACAGATTCCCCCATATCAGTGTCATCCACAGATTCCCCCATATCAGTGTCATCCACAGATTCCCCCATATCAGTGTCATCCACAGATTCCCCCCATATCAGTGTCATCCACAGATCCCCCCATATCAGTGTCATCCACAGATCCCCCCATATCAGTGTCATCCACAGATCCCCCCATATCAGTGTCATCCACAGATCCCCCCATATCAGTGTCATCCACAGATCCCCCCCATATAAGTGTCATCCACAGATTCCCCCATATCAGTGTCATCCACAGATTCCCCCATATCAGTGTCATCCACAGATTCCCCCATATCAGTGTCATCCACAGATTCCCCCATATCAGTGTCATCCACAGATTCCCCCCCCATATCAATGACATCCACAGATTCCCCCCCCCATATCAATGACATCCACAGACCACCATTAGTTCAAAACCCTTTAGAAGCACACCTTTTGGTTCAAAGTATATATATATATTTTTCTTATTTTCCAGGTGGGTCTTATAAAGCGAAAAATACTGTATATTGTTTGCATTTTTACAGTATCAAAAAGAACAAAAACGTCAAGCCTCCTCAATATTGGAATAATTTATTTTGAGAACAAAGAACAAAAATTACAAAATTGATCATCACAGGTTGGCACATAATAGATTTTTATGTATATAAAACCATAGAAAAATACAAAATGTAAAATACCTTTGGTGGTCACTCAGCCCGTTATCCGCGCCTAAACTCCTTAAAGGGGATTCCCGGCCGATAATTTATTTTAAAGGGTCAGAAAGACATTAAAAATAAAGTGATTTTTGACCAATCCCTGACACTGTTTCCCGGTTGGCCGCTGATCTTTACTTCCTGGTCGCCGTCCACGCACAGGAAATGACTGCTCAGCCAATCACTGACTGAGGTGAGTCACTGCTGCAGCCAGCGATTGCCTGAGCAGTCATTTCCTGTGTGTGAATAGGGGTCAGGCCAAAGCATAGAGACCGGCGGGGGACCAGGGCAGCGCCAAAATGGGGGTTTGACGCGAGCATTACTTTTTTTTATGCCGTTCTGACCCTTTAAAATTGTTTACAAATTATTATTTTTTTAAATCACCAGCTGGACAACTCCTTTAATATCTGTGTAAGAATAAAAAAATAAACCTGAGAACAATTTCCTTACAAGTCCCTCGTTTATTGCTCCAATGCATCTACAATTTAAAAGAAACTTGACACATAGGGGGTCATTTATTAAATTTATCTTAAACCTCGCCTACTCTTTGAAGCCTACTCTGTGTCTCCATGGTTACAGACTACAAACCCTGCGTAGTCTGAGGTCAGCCATTCTAGCTAACCTAACCTAACCTACCAAACGTACGTTAGCACTGCAGGGTCAGACTACACAGCGTTTGTAGTCTGTAACCATGGATACACATAGGTCTGAATTACAGCTGTAGACACCAAACAGTAGGAGATTTTTTTTTTATCAAGACTATACACAAATCATTTTCTTTTTTAAAAATTTTTAGATGAATTGCAGCAATGGTGGACAAATCCTTTTATTCTAGAAATGACAAAATCATTTTCAGCCGCATTGCACATTGTCTCCTCGCATTATAGACGGCAGCCACTAGCGTTGCTTGCATTGGTTAAAATCCACATAGACTTTTTTTTTTTTTCCAGTGATTTTTAAAACATTTTGGGGTATTTGAACGTCACTCTGTCCTCCAAGCGCTTTGTAGCCATTCGCCAATTTTACTGGCAATTTCCTGCAACACAAATGGGAATATAATGAGCCCCGTTTTCTCTATTGCAGGGCGCGATAGTGCGCGGTGTGATGGATTCTTCTGACCTCTCGAGCTTTCTGCAGGGATGGAGGATCGGTGCTGCGAGAAGGGCCCATGTTTGCACAGTGGGCAGTCCCGTTGATAAAGATGGCGATTTCCGAGCGAGACTGGTTCTTCAACACGCTGAGGGCGTGCCAGGGGTCTATGTCACCTGCAGAGGAGGTAACAAGAATGGTGTGATACACTGAGTTATGCCTAGTGCAGGGCCCGAGAGGGTACACTCACATCTGTGGCAGAGAGCAGCCTGCAGGAACATGTCGGTTCCGGCATTGCCAGATCCTCATTGTCTATAATGGGGTCTGGAGGTAACCCGGCCACGTCTTATGCGCATTCCGTATTTTGCAGAACGGCTGGCCCCTAATAGAACAGTTCTATCCTTATCCTTTTTTGCGGAACGGACATATACGAAAACAGAATACACACGGAGTAACTTCCGTTTTTTTTTGCGGACCCATTGAAATTAATGGTTCTGCATATGGTCTGCAAAAAAAAAAAAAAAAAGGGAGTGGACACGGAAATAAAATACGTTCATGTGCATGATCTTGCACATGGCCATTGTTCGGCCGTTCCGTGCATTAGGGTCCCCAATGCATGGGCACCATCCGTGCGGTTGCCGCTACTAATGGGTCCACGATCCGTCTGCAACGCAAATTTTGTTTTTTAACAAGTTCTATTTTTTTGTGGTGCAGAGGCACGGACAGAAACCCCACAGAAGCACTCCGTAGTGCTTTCGTGGAAATCCGTGCCTCTGTTCCACACCGCAAAATGGGTAAGCACACGGCCGGGCCACAAAACGGGCAATGGCCGTGTGCACGAAGCCTTAACGCGACCCTCCAGTTCAAGAAAAAAAAGATTTAAAAAAAATTCACAGCTGGAGAACAAACAGGCACTTACCTGGGGACCTCTTTTTTATCATTTCAGCTGCAGACCTGCCAACTCTTGAGCTCCTCTTCTGTCATTCAAGATGGCCGCTTGGCTTCATAGACTACCCAATGCACACTGTGCGCTTTGCAGCCCAAGACACTTCCTGCTTGTTCAGCTCTGCCCTTGGATTGGCCTGCACTGTTCACGTGAGCAGTGCTGGCCAATCGGAGGGCAGCAGGAAAGGGTCTTGGGCTACAGGTGTGGCCATCTTGGATAGCAGAAGAGGAGCATGGGAACTGACTAATCTGCAGCTAAAAAGGGAGCTGTTCTGTTTGTTCCCCAGTTAATACAATGTTTTTTTTTTTTTCTTGAGCCGGGGGGATCACTTTGACTGTGAGATGATATTACAATCACAAATGACCTGCCCCTACAGCTTAAAAAAAAATAAAAAATCATGAACACTGGGAAAAAAAATTCCCAATTTTGAGGCACTGTCCAGGAATTTATGGACGGTTGGCAACCCCGATTTTCTACGAATCCCCGTGTCTTGCTCCGAACCCGAATTTAGCAATGTCATACCATTAACAAAGATTATTCTGCTGGACTTGGGATGATCGGCTCCATAGAATTCATTGGTGAATTTGACCGACTGACGGACGGACTCTGCCGGGATCTGGAAGATTTCTGTGCAGAGATCCACCTGAGACTTCAGGGATATGAGTGGGGAGAATGGACAAGAACTGTCCTCACAAGTCTGATCTGCGGAAGGAAGATATGAGAAGTCAGAGGAGTTTTCTGGAGTTTTTGGCTGCTCGCTCCCGACACCAGATGTTTTCATCCATGTGCAGGGAAAAGCAGCAGCGGCGGTGCAGGAACCAGGATCGGGGCCGGGACAAGTACATTCCATGTGGGGTGCCCGGCACATGAGGGGACATTTTATACTCTTGGAGAACCCCTTTGAGGGCTTATGCACACGGCCGCAATACACTGGCACCGGCCGTGTGCACCCTGCATCACAAATGCGGACCCATTCACCTGAATAGGTCCGCAATCCGGGACATGCAGTGCGGTGCGGAATGGAGGCACGAATCGGAAGCCCACGGAAGCACTACAGAGCGCTTCTGTGGGTTTTCTGTCCGTGCCTCCTCACCGCAAAAAAGTAGTGCATGCACTACTTTTTTGCGGTGCGGACAGTCGGATGCAGATCGTGGACCCCATTCAAGTGAATGGGTCCGCGATCCATATGTGGCGGCCCCACGGTCAGTGCCTGTGCATTGCGGACCGCAATTTGCGTCCGCAGCATGGGCCCGGCCTAAAGGGAAATGTATTGTCAGAAAGTGACCTGTTATTGAAATGAAAATGTAAAACATATTTTTGGTCTCATTATCTAGATTTAAAAAAAAATCCTGAAATCATGACCAGTAAACATCATGATTCTTTGAGAGTTCCTGTTCTGTAGACATCACTTCTCAGCAGTCATCTCATTATCATTACAGGCAGGATTACAGTGGCACGTAACACCTATATAGAGATAACACAGGATCCACCATTCACAGTAGGCGATGGTCATAGCTCACCTCCGCCCATGTCACAAAGTAAGCCCACAATAACAACTCTCCCATAGAAGTCGATGAGCCAACCCTGAACTACAGGTTCCTATGGCGAAATTTAAAGCAGTAAAGTGCATCTCTGAATGCCATTAACATCAGCTCAGACAAGATGGCTGCCTACATAATTATGTACAGAAAATAGAATTAAAAAAAAATAAAAAAAAAATCTACAAATCAGAAAATATCAATATCTGGTTTTTATTTTGGTGATAAAATCCTTTTAAGAGAAAATCAAGAAACCCAATTTAATAATCTGTAAATGTAAAATTTGCCGATCAGCTGTTTGAAGAGGCCGTGGAGGTCCAGTGAGCGCATTAGCCTCCTCACAGCTCACCAAGCACAGCGCCATACATTATATAGTGGCTGTGCGTGGTATTGCAGCTGCTGCTAGGTCATGTGACGTGCTCACTACAGCGCCGCGGCCTCTTCCAACAGCTGATCAGCGGGGGTGCTGGGTGTCAGACCTCCACTGATCAGAGATTGAGGACCTATCCTGAGGATTGGACATCAATATAGGATCCCGGAAAACCCTTTTAAATGGGAGCCAGGAGCAGGTTTCATATATAAGTATATTGATTAGTTTACTCCCGATTTTAATTTTAAGAAAATTCCTTAAAGGGATTTTCCAAGACTTCAGTATCTGATCGGTGAGGGTCCAACACCCGGGACCCCCACCGATCAGCTGTTTGAGAAGGCCCTGGGGCTCGTACACAGCATAGCGGCTGTGCTTGGTATTGCTCTCAGTCCCATGCACTTCTATGGGGCTGAGCTGCGCCTAGGCCACTTGACCAATGAACGTGATCTCACATGGCCTAGGGAAAGCTGCGAGCGCCGGTCCCTTCTCAAACAGCTGATCAACTGGGATCCTGGATGTCAGACCGCCACCGATCAGATACTGATTACCTATCCAGAGGAGAGGAAAACCCCTTTAAGAAAAAGTCTGTCCTGCTACTGGCTCTATATAAAAACAAGCGACAGACCCCTTTGTGCATAACTCCCATCATCCGAGTAGGTAAAACACAACACGCAGACTGCGGTCACTCACAGTAGCCAAACTCTGTGCACGTCTGGTAATACCACTGACGTTCCCCAACTCCCACCGGATTTATCTTTGTATTTCTCAGGTCCGCCAAGGACTTCTCATGCGAGTTTTCCACGCACTGCAGTCCTATGTAATCCATGTACACCTGCCAGAGACAAGATACATCGCTATGTCCTGTCCTGTGTAAGTGCTTCATCACCGCATAGTAACTTAATAAAACCAGCCAACTTACTGAATTGACAAGTCTCAGCCCTTCGTATGCCGATTCTGCACCGACTAGGCGCTCACAGATCTTCCTCACATCGCTGCCCGGCGTCTCCATGTTGTATTGCACGGCTCCCATAAATATATCCGCCAGGTTGCTGACAAATTCTGCGTAATCATCGGGGGCTTGCAGAGGCGAACAGGACGAGAAGTCTTTCTCGAGTTTCGAGACGTTCCACGTGTGAAGGATGGAGTCCACTTCTTGGAAACTCTCCCTCACTCTGTCCAGACACTGCAGACAGATCAGACCATAGTATCAGCAAAGTCTATGGCAGGCGTTTACCGCAACAGATAGCGGATGGGATGATCGTAGAAGAACCGAGAATGCACTCTTGGCCTAAGCCTTCCTACACGTCCAGGACAGAGTCCCATTTTTAGGTATAAAGCATGCACATCTCACACCCGGGTCATATACATGAAGTTTGATGCTGCATTCATAGGTCGGTAAGAACAGCCCATATGAGGGCGGTAGAGTCCTTTCCAGCAGGAGACTGTCTGAAACAGGTCGGCGTTAAGGGAGTGATGATCTAGATTGAACCCTATTTTGGGATGTTCTTTTTAAAATGACTCAATAAAGACTTTTAGGTTTTAAGGACAAAGTGCTGTAGACATCTTTGGGACTTATCAAGCTCCGCATTCGAGGTGGTCTACAATTACGTGCACCGTCCGTGGAGCGCGAGCTGGACCAAGCTTGTTGCATTTGTGATTTACCCCAAAACGATACCAACTACAACTTGTACTGCGAGAATCAAGACCCCACATAGCTCCATAGAAAGCAAAAAAAAGTTATGGGTCTTGGGATGCGACTATGCAAATTTTTTTATTTTTTATTAAACGAAAGGAGGGTTTATTCTGCAAAAGTAGTAAAAAGAAAAATAAATAAACAAACTACGGGGCACATTTATTAAGACCGGTGTTTTAGACGGTGGTCTTAAAGCCCCTGCACTGGTGGTGGATCTGACGGAGTTATGAAGAGGCGCCGCCCTCTCCATAACTTCGTCGCACCCAGCGCCAGTTCTAAATGTAAGAGCCTCCTTGCTGTCTTAGGCTACATGCACACGAACGTTGTTTGTTTCAGTGTCCGTTCCGTTATTTTTTTTGCGGATAGGATGCGGACCCATTTATTTCAACGGGTCCACAAAAAATGCGGACAGCACACCGTGTGCTATCCGCATCTGTATGTCCGTTCCGTAGCCCGGCAAAAAAAATAGAACATGTCCTATTCTTGTCCGTTTTAGGCATTGTTACAATGTATCCGCAAAAAAAAAAAAAAATACGCAAAACACATACGGTCGTGTGCATGTAGCCTTACATTTAGACTATTTTCTATGCCTAAAACAGGCGTAGAAAATGATGAATGAGACGGGCCTAACAGCCCACCCCCTTCACTGCCCACAATGGTAGACCTGGCTTGAGCGGGGAGAAGTCGCAGATAGTGGTGCAACTAATAGTTGTGCCACCATCTGCGCCAGAAATACACCTAATATAGACCTATCTCAGTATAATAAATGACCCCCTACATGTATTTGTTATCACTGTATTTGTACTGACCAATAGAATAAAGTGATCATGTTTTCTACACCACAAAGCGAATGTCGCAAAATTTGCAGTGTAAAAATTTAGTGGTGGTTAGGGCTGAAACGATTACTCGATTGAATTGCGTGAGTCGACAAAAAAAAATCCTCGATGCAAATTTTTTGCATCGAGGATTCGTTTGTGTCATGTGACCACGGAGCAGGAGTGAGGCGCTTGCTAACTCACCGCTCCGTGGTCACCCGCCGGCCCGTAGCTTGCTGAGGGAAACTTTGTGCGCGCGTCCAGCTGCCATGCCGGTCGGCAGTCTGCTGCCTTTCAGTGTGGAGTGCTCTTCCAGCAGCCTCCTCCGCAGCGCACCCCCTTTGGTCCTGGGCTGCAGGATGAAGAGGATGGGGGTTGCCTCACCCCCCCGCCCAGATCCGGGAGCAACATGAGAGGGCGCTGCTAGAAGCCAAGGACACGCTAAACCGGCCGCCCAAGCACATCAAGGGGGAGATCCAGGAGGAGAATGACTGGCTGCGGGCGCAGGGCAGGGGCACGGCCGCGGGCAGGTTAAATCTGAGTGGTGGGCAAGGAGCCTGCAGAGCCTGTTGTCAAGTAGAAGCGGGACAAGATCAAGGAGGTGAGGAGGCTGGGGAGAGGGGCTGGTGTAACAGGTGATGCCAGCCACTGCTGGTACCATGTGCTTGCACACTGGTGCAGAGGAGGGGGCGAGACTTACAGCCTAGGTGGCACTTTATGTCCTGGCTTTCTGTTATACATGTGGGATCAGGACTCAGTGCCAGTTTACAGCGGTTTGCGGGTTACGCAGCTCATTGTGGTAGCTGGCATCTACCAGGCATGATGCTGCTCCACAGCTTATGCCTTGATTGCACTGGGGGGCAAGCTGATGGCACTGGGGGGCAGGCTGGTGGCACTGGGGGATAGTGGAGCTGGTGGAACTGATGCACTAGGGCTGATCACACAGTGGGGAACGAAGGGTGTTGGGGACTAATGGCAGGGGGTCTGATGAGTTTTTATAAAGGAAAACCGTCTATTAATTTTTTCTTATTAGATTACTCGAATAATCGTAAAAAATAAATCGATAGAATACTCGATTACTAAAATAATCGTTTACTGCAGCCCTAGTGATGGTTTTGCAGTTTCTTCTTCAATCCCCCTCAGAAAGAGTTAATAAAAAGGCAATCAATGAGTTATGTGTACCCTAAAATGGTGCCATTAAAAACGACAACTTGTCCCGCAAAAAACAAGCCCTTATACAGCTACATAGACAGAAAGAAGAAAGAGAAAAAAATAAAATAAAAAGTAGCTCAAGGGTTAATACCTTCTTGGTCTCAGTTTAGTTTCTGAGACATGGAAAAGTGAGCTTTTTAAAGCTCTGTTCACATGGTGCAGTGCTGCTGCTGTTGTCGCAGCACCTGTCGGCTGGCCCAGTGCCATAAGGGCTTGTCCTGAAAGCAGGGATGTTGCTGGGTGCTGGGTCTCAACACCACTGATAGAGCGGACAGAGTTTAGTCTGATACAGAGCTCCAGACCCCCTGCATAGACAGGCCTCTGCCTTCACCAGAAGAGGGAGATCAGGACATGGCTAATTATACACTCAACCCTATTCTAAACATATGAGCTCCCCCTAGTGGTGGCAGAGACCTTTTGCTGTTTTACGCCACGCTTAGCACTTTTTCTATACCAGCTCCTAGCCAGCTTGTACATTTCAGGTGTGCTCCTCTTCATGAATGTAGCATATCTTATGCCAGTGCATTTTTTTTAATTAAAACTGGTATAAAAGAACACTGTTCTTAATAAATTGCCCCCTATGTCTTTGAAGAGGGTGTGGAGCTCTGTGTCACAATGGTGTTCAAGACGTTCACGTATCTAAGATGCTCTACAGAAGAGTTGTCCACAGGGCAGTGGACTGGACAGTACCTTGGCTGATCCTCCAATGACTGGATCGGACAAGCTCTGGGCCACCACCTGGAAAGAGGAGAAGAAGCTGACAGAACTGCAGGAAATTATGGACATTTTTCCATGACCCTAAGTTCACACCTGAGCGTTTTACAGCGCGTTCAAACGCGCTGTAAAACGCTCAACACATGAAAACCAATGCTTCCCTATGGGAATGGTTCTCAACTGGGCGTTTTACAGCACGTACGATCGCGCTGAAAAAAGCCCGACGCATAATCAAGTACTTGAGCTTCTTTGGGGCGTTTTGACGCGCGTTTGTGGCCATAGGACACTGCAGTCAATCACACAAACGCGCGTCAAACGCGCGTTTACTATTACAAAAAACGCGCATAAAAACGCGTGACAAAAACGCGCGTAAAACGCGCGTTTGAGAAACGCTCAGGTGTGAAAGCAGGGTTAAGGTTATCTGAACCATGGTGAAAGGAGTGTGCTTGTTTTTTCCGTGCAGATTAGGTCCATAGCAGGTGGACGGGCATTGCACTTGTCTTGTTCTGTATCCTGCTGAGGGTTTTACCTGTGCAAATCCATTCTGAATCCACCATGTGTTAAAGGGGTTTTCTGGGGAAAAATTATTAATGTCCTGTAGTGTTGAGCGAACTTGTGTTTTTCAAGTTCGGCGTACAATGTTCAGGTTATGTTAGAATTTTGTTATGGATTCCACTACCACGGACCATAACTTTTGGTCCGTGGTATTGGAATCCATAACAGAATTCTTAGATAACCTGAACCTTGGAACACGTTATCAATATCTGATGGGTGGGGGTCTGACTCCCAGCATCACAACCAATCAGCTGTCTAAAGAGGTTCTGGCTCTCAGGTGATTGCTGAAGCCTCTTCCTAGACCAGCGACGTCACGTTCTTCAGTCATATGACCTACACAATACCAACCTGCAGTACCATGCGCCACCACTACACAACGTATGGCGCTGCGCTTGGTAAGCTGTGAGGAGGCTGCAGCACCCACCGAAGCATGACAGCCTCTTCAAAAAGTCAGACCCCCATCGATTAGATGTTGACTTTACGTGAGGATAGACCTTCACTGTCCAACTCCCAGAAAACTCCTTTAATTCCCTCAAATTCCCATAAAATTTATTTTTCAGCTAAAAGCTAATACAATGAATAGATCAAACTTTCTGCTAATGACCTTGTTGTAATCGGTGAAGTCCAGTTCTGCTCTGACCGGGGCAGAGGAGGCCACAGCTGCATACACCAAATGTGGGAACTGCAATAACAAAATTGAATTATTCGATTTTAAGACACAAACAGCCCACCTGCTTTCCTGACATGTCCGTTTCAGCACATACCTGTATTCCCCACGGCATTATCATTTGGCCCATGATTGCAAAGATGTTGTGGGTGTGAATGACCTACGTTCCAGCCTTGGATATGGGATCAATGCGTCCCATCAGGGGCGTACACAGATCTCAAAGGGTACCAATGGGAAAACTTAGTATGGACCCCTGCACCTAGTTTCCCAGAGTACGTACGCCAATCACTCCCAGGCAATGCAGAAGATTCCCAACACCCCAGATTTCTGACGAATTTATATATTTTTTTTATTCAAGTGAAAGAAATTTTTATTAAATACAAACTGTTGGCTTCACCTACAACTGCTTCAAATATATGGTGCTCTTTCTGAACACCAGAAAATTGGAAAAAAAAAAATACATTGATAAATCTGCTTCTCTTCCATTACAAACCTGGCTGCCTGCAGCCACCACTAGAGGGAGCTCTATGAGTAGGATCTAATACAACTACCATGGAAGCTATAGTAATGTCTTTGCATTGAGCTCCCCCTAGTGGAAGCTGTGGGAAAATGCAGTGTTTTCACACAGGGAAGAGAATAGCAGGTTCTGCATAGTATAGTAGTTGAGTGGTCTGCGTCCCATCCATGCAACAGTGGGGAGGTATGTCGCTTACCATGTGCCCTGCGAGTGCAGAATATCACACAGAAGGGAATTAAAACCAAAATTGACATTGAAAAGACCCACCTTCAGTCTAAACCAAGCAGAAAGGGATCCAGGGTAGGAGCCTCCAAAGCAAATCCAAGTGTTCTTCTGAGTCAAGTTATATTTCTGAGAGACGAAGAGATGGAAGGAGGCCAGGTCTGCGAGCCTAGGTAATGTCATGGAAAAGAAAACCATAAAAAGGCTGTATTTTTAAGGGATTGTAATATAGATGACCGATCCTTAGGAAAGGTGGGGGTCAGACACCCACAGCACACCTGCCGATCAGCTGTTTGGAGAGGCCGTGGTGCTCCAGTGAGCTCTGTGACCAGGCACAGGACCATACATTTTGTGCGTGGTACTTCAGCTCCATCCCGTTCAAGTGACTGGGACATAGTTATGTGTAGTACCAGTCACAACCACCACTGAGTGTATGGCGCTGTGCCTGGAAATGAAGAGGCTGCAGCAAACCGCTGATGGGTGGTGGTGCCGGAAGTAGGGCCTCCACCGATATCAATGACCTAAGGATTGGCTATCAGT
Source organism: Bufo gargarizans (assembly GCF_014858855.1). Lineage (NCBI taxonomy): Eukaryota > Metazoa > Chordata > Amphibia > Anura > Bufonidae > Bufo > Bufo gargarizans. The sequence goes on from NC_058088.1 coordinate 2,751,851, forward strand.
ATTAAAATCCCAGACAACCCCTTTAAGGGTTTAAAGGTGACCGAGGACTTTTTTTTTTTTTTTTTACTTTCTGAGTACTTACGCCTGCTGACTGGACAGGAACCTTATTGCTTCCAGGGTCAATCCATCTTGATTGATGCTAGCTCCATAATAACGATGCTCAAGGGACACCAGGAGCGCTTGATGTTTCTGAGCCAACTCAACGTGCTCGCCTAGGTTACAGTTACATGTCCTTGTATTAATTCTCCCTCCTGACATGTCCGTTTTGGTAGATAATAGCTTTATTCCACGTGAAATGACAATCCTGGAGCATCTACATTGTGCGTTCTTACTAGAAGATTATCAATAAATGGACAACTCAGCGTTACCAGTTGGAGGGGGGGGGGGGGGTCCCTGCACAGTCTGGCATTGCCCAATCAGTGCTGCCAGTATTAAGCCTCATTCGCGCGTCAGTGTTTCACGGACGGCTGCTGTACGCGTTCTCCGTCCCCATTCATTTTTATGTGTGTATTCAGACATCAGTGTTTTAGCGCGGTCCGTGGGTCAGTGTTTTTAACACGGATGCATGCTCTATTTTGTCCGTGTTCACGGATCCATCACATCCATTATAGTCTGTGGGTCTGTGAAAACCACGGATGCAACGCAGATCATTAAGAAGAGAAGCTTTGAAAATTATTTTTCAGCAGTTCAGTGTCGGTGAAACATGGATGCATATAATAAAACCTCACTTTTCTCAGCAATGCGGGCACATATGAACATGGGACCAACACGGATGCCTTCAGCTGCCAAGCGCACATGTAACAGGTCAGCCAGTGTCATAGGGACAAATCTGCTGACAGATGGGCTTTAAACGTAGACACAAGCAATGGTGGAGATGGAAGTAATATCTATGGATGTCACTTCCTTTATGAAGCAGTTGGAGTCTTTCCAACGCTTGATATGGGGCCTAGAGGCCCTAGTTCTGCTGTTCATTTCAATGGGGCCGCGAAAGATGTGAATCGGTCCTCACCCATTCTGCAAAATTGCGGAAAAGGATGCGGACCCATTCATACGGTCATCTGGATGAGCCCTAAACACGAAATACCGTCCTACGCTGGAGATATGCCACATAGACCTAGAAAACAAGGTGTCACGTGTAGTACCGACCTGCCAAGACCGAGAATTCAGACTCTGCACCCTCTCCTCCAATAAACAGGAAGACCGGTCCATCAGGGCGTTTCCAAAATTCTTCATTTATCCAGTACCTCTACAAATGGTTAAAAATAAATAAATACAGCCTGTCAGAAATCCCCGTCCATCTGTAGGAAGGCATTCACGGATCAAAAAATAAGAATATTTTTGCAGCGCTCACCTGCGTTAAATGCTTCCGAAGCACGGACACAACCAATAGATGAAGTCCAGCTTCTTTAAAATGCAATTTTCTTTATTTCGGGCGGTAAAATCCATAAGCGGAATACAGTGTTTCGGACCTCACAATCCTGATCCTTACTCGTGACGTTTTACACCAAGACATTATTTACAGTGTAAAAGCAGAATACAGTTTAAATCTACGTGTTTCGGACCTCACAACCATTTTTTTTTTTACGCTGTTCACCTGAGGGGTTAGGTCATGTGATATTTTTTATACAGAAGGTTATTACGTACGCGGCGATACCTAATATGTATACTTTTTTATTTACTTAAGTTTTACGCAATAAACAGCATTTATTAAACCCAAAAAAATGATGTTTTAGTGTCTCCATATTCTGGGAGCCATTTGACGGTGTTCATTTGAGGGGTTAGGTCATGTGATATTTTTATAGAGCCGGTCGATACGGACTGCCTTCCCTGCCATTGGGTCCCCATCACAGCAGCGCGGGCACCCGATGGAAGCTCTCTCCCTCCCTTCACACATCGCACGTGCCGCGGTCAGCGCTGACCGCGGCACATCAAGGGTTAATGCGCCGGCATCTGTGATTTCCTTGTCAAATCATGCGATACCGAATCCTTTTGTGATTGGTGGGACACATGTTTATAAAGAAAGGTTTGCCTTGGTGTAAAAGGTCCCGAGTAAGGTTCAGGATTGTGAGGTCCGAAACGCGTAGATCTACACTGTATTCCGCTTAAGGATTTTACCGCCCGAAATAAAGAAAATTGCATTTTAAAGAAGCTGGACTTCATCTATTTGTTTGCAGGAAGCCATTCACTGCAGTGGTCCTTTGCTCTGGCTGGGTCCTAAGTGGGGGCCCCTTCCTGAGGTCCTAACAGGTAAATGCACTGGCCGATTAATGACAGATCTAAGAACGTGTTCAGACTTTCCTGTAAAATATGACGAGCCGCCCCTGAACCGGTTCCTGCTTTACCTGTCTATACGTATCATTGTTCCTCCTGTTGAAGTGGTCAAGGGGCTGTGTGATATAGCCTTCCACCGGGGGCACGTAGAGGGGGGCTCCCTTTGGAAACCCAAGACGACTGTAGAAGGATTTGAAGTTCTGAACCTGCCGCAGATGGTGGATTTTTTTCCGGATCTGTCTTTGGTTCCAGGCTAAAATAAATAGGGAGTAGGTCAGTGATTGAGATCCGCTCAGCACGAGTAACCCATAGAGGTGGACACAGACATAATGGCAATCACATGACTATGACATGGTAAGCGCTCCCCTATCCCGACTACTTGTGTTCCCCGTGTGTGTTACAAGGGTTTCTTATGTTATTGGTTCTTTCCCTTTAATTAGAATTTTTAAATGTTACCTTTTTATTTTTAGCCCTTTTAATATAGTGAATGTAGTTACGCAGTTTAGGCTACTCTCACACTAGCGTTTTTACTGGATCCGGCGGGGTTCAGCAAAACGCTTCTGTTACTGATAATACCACCACCGGATCCGGTTGTATTATCTTTAACATAGCCAAGACGGATCCGTCATGAACTCCATTGATAGTCAATGAAGGACGGATCCGTTTTCGATTGTGGTAGAGAAGACAGAGCCGTCCCCATTGACTTGCATTGGGGGTCATGCCGGATCCGTCTTGCTCTGCATCCCAGGACAGAAAGCAAACTACAACACGTTGCGGTTTGCCCTCCGCTATGGGAACGCAACCAAATGGAAGGCATTTTGGAGCACTCTGTACAGTTCTTTTTTGTCCTCATTGACAATGAATGGGGACAAAACTGAAGCGTTTTTTTTTCCGGTATTGAGACCCTATGACGGATCTCAATACCGGAAAACTAAAACGCTAGTGTGAAAGTAGCCTTAGCTAGTCACTGTATATAAGACCCCCACTGCGCTGTGAAGGGGAGGAGGGGACTAGAAGGTATACATTTAAAAGGGGTTGTCCGGGTTCAGTCCCCTTTCATTAGCTCTGCTGCTATTCTGCAACCAGCCTTAGGCCTCATGCACACGACCGTTGTTTTGGTCCGCATCCGATCCGCAGTTTTTGCGGCTTGGATGCGGACCCATTCACTTCAATGGGGCCGCAAAAGATACGGACAGCATTCCGTGTGCTGTCCGCATCCGCTGCTCTGTTCCGTGGTCCGCAAAAAAAATTAAAAAATATATAATCTGTCTTATTCTTGTCCGTTTTGCGGACAGGAATAGGCAGTTATATCAATGGCTGTCCACGCCGTTCCGCAAATTGCGGACCACAAAACACACAACGGTCGTGTGCATGAGGCCTTCCAGTCAGGGCCGGCTCCAGGTTCATGTGGGCCCTTGGGCGATAAATCCCAGTGGGCCCCCGTGAGGCATTTTTTTACATTGACATGTCCCCCTGTGGCTCCCACACAGTATAATGACCCCCAGTGACCCCTATACAGTATAATGACTACTAGTGGCCCTTCACACAGTATAATGACTACTAGTGGCCCTTCACACAGTATAATGAACCCCCAATCCCCCCCCCCGTATTATGACCACCTGTGGCCCTGCATTCAGAATAATAACCCCCAGTCGCCCCCATTCAGAATAATGACCCCCAGTAGCCCCCACACTGGGGGAATACTGTATGGAGGGGGCTCTGGGGGTCATTATACTAAATGGGGGACACTGAGGGTCATTATACTATGTAAAGGGCCCTCACAGTATAATGACCCCACAGCGACACTCCATGCAGAATAATGACCCCTAGTCGCCACCACACTGGGGGTTATACTGTATGGAGGGGGCACGAGGGGTTATTATATTTAATGGGGGCTCTGGTGGTCATTATGCTAAATGGAGGGTCAATGGGGATCGTTATACTAAATGGGGGGCACTGGGAGTCATTATACTGTGTAAGGGGCCCTCACAGTATGATGAATGACCCCCCAGTGGCCCCCTCACATACCTATCATTGCAGGGGAGCTGGTCGTCCTGTCCATCACTAACCGCAGCTCCCTGCGCTCTTTCTCTCCTCCGGCCCGCTGCAGCAGTGAGCCAGGCCTGGAGCAGAGAAGGAGATGTGCAGTGATGTAGCTGGAACTGACTGGGCCCCACAGCAAATTTTAGTACGCCCCCCTCCTCCCCAATGTGTGTTCACATCACGTTTTCCTATCGGTTTGATGTATACAAATGTGCAGCGCTCCACGTTTTTGTATCCTGCAGAGTCAAGTAAAAAATGCATACGTTAACGTATATGGTTTTTTACAATGGAACTGTATGGTGACCGGACGCCACTGTACGGCATCAGTCTGAGGCATCTGGTAACGCATACATTTTTGGTATACATTAAATGGATGGCACAAATGGGATGTGAACCCAGCCCTAGTGTCAGAATAAGCCCCAGTACACAGCAGGAGCAGCGTGGCGGAGAGGGGAGGCCGCCATGTACTGACAGAGCGCTACCTGGTCCTGCTGGTCAGGGATGAGGACTGTGCTTCCCAAGGATCATTTTCTACTGGGAAATACAGTGCACAATATAATACACTAGAATCCATATAATATAAAGATATTAGCCCTACCCCCAAATAATAATACAATTAGGGGGTCATTTATTACATAGAAATACGTCTGTTAGGCTACTTTCACACTTGCGTTCGGGGCTCCGCTTGTGAGTTCCGTTTGAAGGCTCTCACAAGCGGCCCCGAACGGATTCGTCCAGCCCTAATGCATTCTGAGTGGATGCGGATCCGCTCAGAATGCATCAGTCTGGCACAGTCTGTCCTCCGCTCCGCTCAGCAGGCGGACACCTGAACGCTGCTTGCAGCGTTCGGGTGTCCGCCTGGCCGTGCGGAGGCGCGCGGATCCATCCAGACTTACAATGTAAGTCAATGGGGACGGATCCGTTTGAAGTTGACACAATATGGCTCAATTTTCAAACGGATCCGTCCCCCATTGACTTTCAATGTAAAGTCTAAACGGATCCGTTTGCATTATCATGCAAACGTATACGTTCTGAACGGATGTAAGCGTTTGCATTATAGGTGCGGATCCGTCTGTGCAGATACCAGACGAATCCGCACCTAAACGCAGGTGTGAAAGTAGCCTTAGGCTACTTTCACACTAGCGTTCGATCGGATCCGTTCTGAACGGATCCGATCATATTAATGCAGACGGAGGCTCCGTTCAGAACGGATCCGTCTGCATTAAATTGGCAAAAAAAAAGCTAAGTGTGAAATTAGCCTGAGCAGATCCGTCCAGACTTTTACATTGAAAGTCAATGGGGGACGGATCCGCTTGAAGATTGAGCCATATTGTGGCATCTTCAAACGGATCCGTCCCTATTGACTTACATTGTAAGTCTGGACGGATCCGCATGCCTCCGCACGGCCAGGCGGACACCCGAACGCTGCAAGCAGCGTTCAGGTGTCCGCCTGCTGAGCGGAGCGGAGGCTGAACGCCGCCAGACTGATGCAGTCTGAGCGGATCCGCATCCATTCAGACTGCATCAGGGCTGGACGGATCCGTTCGGGTCCGCTCGTGAGCCCCTTCAAACGGAGCTCACGAGCGGACAGCCGAACGCTAGTGTGAAACTAGACTTAGGCGTATTTCTGACACAGATTGTGGCACAAAGGTCCTTAGCACCGCAATCTGTATCTTTTCCCGCTCATGCCAGGTCTAAAAAAGGATGGCGTGGGCAGGGAAAGGGATACAGTTATGGCCATGCAGTTATTGGATACCACCGCCATATAGTGATAACACCGCCATACAATGATAAAACCACCATACAGTGACCGGATAAAAGGGTATAAGAGGGCACAGTACAGGGAATGACTATGGGCACTGCACAGGGTGTGGTAAGAGGGCACAATGCAGGGTATAAGTGGGCACAGTACGGGGTGGGGGGCACAGTCACATGACCCTGTGACGTTAGAAGGTCCTTATGGTGAATGCTGTTCAGATGCCACCATAATGAGAGGCAGAGGAGTGAGACAGGGGCCCTGGGTGGACAGGAGGGGTGGACACAGCAAGTAGGGGGAAGGGGCTCTGAGGGGGATTCATACAAGTAGTGGCAGGAGGTCTGTGCAGGGCAGCAACAGGAGATAGGAGGGTGAAACAGGAGCTCTGGATACATGAGGGAGGAAAGGAGACAGCAGGGGCCCCATGAGGATGAGATAGGACAGGATATGGGGGGGGGGGGGGGCAGGTGTCATGGGGGCAAACTGCTTAATGAAACAGTAACACAACTAAATAGAATGAAGCAGCAGCCGATCGAAGAGACCCCCCCTTCTGTCCCAAGAGACATTCACAGTGCAGACTGCAGACTCACTCACAGACTGTCTTCAGCTCCAGCTCCAGCCCTTGGTCTCTCTCCTCAGGCAGCGTGTGTCCTGTGTAGAGGGGGCGTGTCCTGAGTCTCTGCAGCTCAGAGGGCCCCACCAAAGGGGTACTGCGTAAGTGAAGTGACAGCAGTGAGAGCTCCCATCTGTATTGATGGAAGTGCTCATAGCAGCTCAGTGGGCCCCCCCAGGAGCATTGGGCCCCGGCACTTGCCCGGGGATGCCGGGTTATGACGCCGGCCCTGCCTGAAGGTATTCCTAAAAAGAGATCTCCATCTGGTAATCCAGCACGTTCTGCCAGGTGGGTACAATACTGCCTCTGGGTAATGTTTAAGAAGTTAACTCGGGTCATTCAGGTCGAGGATGATCTGACCACCTCAGACAATGGGGGCATATCACTAGGATAGGATGTCCGATAGGTGTGGGACCTGCACCTATACCTAAAACGAAGTACGCGCAACCATTTTTGGCACGCCCATAGAAATGAATAGGAGACGCACCGCACAAGCGCGGCCACCGCCCCATTCACTTCTACGGGGTTGACGGAAATAGCCGAGACAGCTCCTTTGGCTATTTTTGACGCTCCCATAGGAATGAATGGAGGACAGTGCACCCTCACTTGCAGGCTCCAGAGGTGGGACCTGTACCTATCAGACCCCCGGGACCCACCCCTGCCGACCAGCTTTTTGAGACGGCATCAACACTCGCAGGATCCCCACAGCCTTCTCTCTGCTCACCAACGCCGGCCTTCTAATATCACAGCTCAGGCCCATTCACCAAGCTGCGCCTAAGTCATGTGACTGATGAACGTGACGTCACTGGACTAGGGAAAGCAGAGAGAAGGTGGCGGCGCTACCGCGAGCATCAGTACTTTCCCAAACTGCTGATCAGCGGGGGTCCCGGGTGTCAGACCCCACCGACCAGATACTGATGACCTATGCAGAGGATAGGTCATCAGTATAAGGCCTCATGCACACGACCGTTGTTGCGTTCCGTGTCCGTTGTTCCGTTTTCCGTGATTTTCTGCGGACCCATTGACTTTCAATGGGTCAGTTGAAAACTCGGAAAATGCACCGTTTGTCATCCGCTTCCGTGATCCGCGTTTCCTGTCCGTCAAAAAAATAGGACCCGTCCTATTTTTTTGACAGACAACGGTTCGCGGACCCATTCAAGGCAATGGGTCCGTGAAAAAACACGGAGGCACACAATATTGTCATCCGCATCCGTGTCCGTTTTTTTCCTATCATTTTCAAGGCAAACTTGACTTAGATTTTTTTTTCACTTTTCTGGTCTGTTGATCCTCCAAAAATCAAGGAAGACACACGGAATAAAAAACGGACACGGAACAACGGAACCCCGTTTTGCGGACCGTGAAAAAATACTGTCGTGTGCATGAGGCCTAAAACTCCTGGAAAACCCCTTTAAGTTTACTTAGGCATGGACATCAATACGCAAGGATTACTTTCCGGGGCACGTGAACCCCATTCCCACGGGCAGGAGGCGGATTTAATGCAGATTTTGGTACAGAATCCGAGCCGAAATCCATGTCAAATCCACGCCTTGTGAATGGAGCAGAATCAACACATTGCAGCAAACCTTCTGCTCCCGTAGTTCATGTGTCTATGGCAAATTACGGTAAATTGCATGAGGTTGAAGCGGCAATTAACAGGTTAATTTGGGAGTTTCCCGCCTCCGTTATACTAGCCCAGCCGCCGGGCGTCTCGTCACGCGCCCGCGCTGCTTCCTCTTCTCACCTGATGAGGAAGCCACGCAGGAAACCATATCACGTGCATCCAGTCATGAAGAAGGCAAAGCGCCAGCCCCCAATCTACTGACCTACATCTTGCATTTTCATGAATGACTAAGGGCTGATTCACACCAGCCTGATCTATGAGGCAGTCAGTCCTTATCTGATCGCCGACATCCTCATCCTGTTACAATTCTCACATTGGGGCCCCGGGGGCCTTCAGTTTACACCCTTGGTTGTCATATACTGACATACACGGCACTAAGGGCTCATGCACATGACCGGTGGATGTTTTGCGGTCCGCAAAACACAGATACCGGTCGTGTGCATTCCGCATTTTGCAAAACGGAAGAGCCAGCCCCTAATAACACAGTCCTATTACTGTCTGTAATGTGGATAATAATAGGACATGTTCTATTTTTTCGAGGAATGGCCATGCGGACACGGAGTCATTTCCGTTTTTTTTGGCTGTCCGATTGAAGTGACTGGTTCCGCATACGGGCCGGAATAAGAAAAGGAACGAACATGGAAAAAAATACGCATGTGTGCATGAGCCCTTATAGTTATTACTTTTACCTGTGAATTAAACAATTGGGATAATATTATATTAGGGAACTGCATGTGTTACAATTCCCTAATATAAGGATATAGACCCTAATTTAATTTTAAAGGAGTTGTCCACCGCTTTACTATTGATGGCCGGTTCTCAGGATAATCCATCAATATCAGGCGTCACTCGGCACCGGCGCCGATCAGCTGTTCTGCGGTAGATCCGGGTGCTGAAACTCAACAGCTCCATCCACTGTGTAGTGGACAGAGCTGGTTACTGCGGCACTGCCCCCATTGAAGTGAAAAGGAGCAGCACTGTAGTTACCAGCTCCGTCCACTGCACAGTTGTCGCAGTTACTCTGATCAACATGGGTGCGGGGTATCGAACCCCTGAAGATCAGATATTGATTGCTTATCCTGAGGATAGGTCATCAATAGTGAAGGAATGGACAACCCCTTTAAGAGAATCAGGTAATAACAGTAAACTACCCGATGCAATATCACTCACTGAAGGACTAATCTGTGACATGTGGGTAAAGAGCGACCCCCTGACTGGGCCTTAGGGTGCATGGGAGACACAATGGTAAGAGTGCAACATAAAAACAGCACCACTGTCACCCAAAAAAAAAATAAAAAAAAGTTTATAAAATTACAAAAATTATTTGGTTTTGCCACAGTTTTGAAAAGGCAAGAATGCACAGTTTTACTGAAAACTGCAATGGCGGCACAGTCACAACAAAACCCACATGTGCGGCACGGCATTGTATTGCAGCGCTCGCCGACCTCTGTTGTATCGCTACCACCGCATTCACCCTTCTAAGGCTCCAGTGTGATACTCCGGCACGGCCGTTCCAGGCAGACACAAACCGCAGAACGCAGTGGTTTTTGTCCAGCCGGAGATCCGTACGCATTCCGACAAACTCCATTATACTTAGGACCGTTGTTTGGGTACGCATTTCTTGCAGCTCAGACGCAGACCCATTCACTTCAATGCATTTCTATCGTGGGTCGCCCGTTCCGTTCAGAAAATTGCGGAACTCACATGGTCAGCATCTTTGTCTTGCGGATTTGCAATTTGTGGACCGCAAAACACGGCGCGGTCGTGTGCATGAACCCTAACAAATGGGTACAGGCAGGCGATCCCTCTCACACGTTGCGGACTTTACCTCAACAAAATCCGCAGGTGCAGATTTGACAAAGCTGTGCTGTTTGGTTGTGGATTATGCTGCAGAATTTTTTTCCCCCTCCCTACGGTATAGGATGGGTCTTTGTTTGTGAATGATGTTGCGGATTACACCTCGACCGAAATGAATGGAGACGTTCAGGTGCAGGAAATCTGCAACAAAACGTTATTCACCTCCTGTTCCGCAACGGAACGCAGGTATTTATACTTTTCATTTGCGTAGGCTAACATAGGGGATGTCTTATATGGCATGACCTTATTTATACCCCCCGATTGTGCCACTCCCTGGTGTTCTATGTGGCATTTAGGGCTCATGTACACGACCGGCATCAGCCCATGTGTTGGCCGCATCTCCCAAACTGATCGTATCATAGTCATTTATCATACAGTCAGTTCGGCTCATGCGCACGACCGTATGCATTTTGCTGTCTGCAAAAAAAATAATACAGATAACGTCCATATTGCATCCAGTTTTTTTTTTGCGGATCCATTGTAACAATGTCTATCCTTGTCCGCAAAACGGACAAGAATAGGACGCGTTCTATCTTTTTTGCGGAACCGCCATGCAGACATACGGAAACGGAATGCACACATTCTACGGGCCGCAAAAAAAAACACGGGTCGGACACGGGAAAAAAAAAATACGTTCATGTGCATGAGACCTTAGGCAAGGGCTACACAGCAACTTCTGGTACTCGGGGGACTGGATTTCATTGGAGAGACACAGCGATGTATGGAGACTTATTGTCAGGCAATGCTCCATGGGAAAAAAATATGCTAATTAGCTGACATCAGCCGAGTAGGTCTCTGGTCTCCCCACAGGGACAAAGTTTTGCAGTCATCACAAGTCGTCTGCAACTTTTTCTTAAAGGGAACCTGTCACCGGGATTTTGTGTATAGAGCTGAGGACATGGGTTGTTAGATGGCCACTAGCACATCCGCAATACCCAGTCCCCATAGCTCTGTGTGCTTTTATTGTGTCAAAAAAACTATTTGATACATATGCAAATTAACCTGAGATGTGTCCTGTACGTGAGATGAGTCAGGGACAGGACTCCTCTAAGGATAATTTGCATATGTAGCAAATCGTTTTTTTTTACACAATAAAAGCACACAGAGCTATGGGGACTGGGTATTGAGGATGTGCTAGTGGCCATCTAGCAACCCATGTCCTCAGCTCTATACACAAAATCCCGGTGACAGGTTCCCTTTAAATTGATAGACATAAATCTCATTTGTGCGCCATCGGTCGGTACTATATTACTCCTCCTTTCACAGTCACCTGTAGTACACAATACACAGTCATTTACATGTTACCGATGATGTCATCTCTCACATTTTCTTAAAGGGACTCTGTCACCACTTTCTAACCCCCACTTTTAAAACTATAGTTCTGTCCATGGAGCCCCTGTGATTACAATGGTGTTGTTATATGCGAAATCCGCAGGCTCGTTTTGATAAAAAAAACTTTTATCTAACCTGTCACTCATGAGGATAAGGTGCCCAGGGCGTTTCTCCCGGTCTGAACATGCCGCCCGCCGCCGCCGTTGGTGCCCAGCTCCTCCTCTGATCCTTTCAGCGCCGCCTGAATGTGAAGAAATACGCCTCCGGCTCTCCCTCAGTCCCCCCTCCTTTTCCAAAATTTCGCGCGTGCGCACAGGCCTGTGCCTGATGCGCCCGTGCGGACTTTTCGATTCAGCCTCATTGAGCGAAGTGCGCATGCGCACTTCGCTCAACCTCCCGATAACTCGAACACTGCCGCACGCGCGGGATCTTAGAAAAGAAGGAGGGGGGACTGAGGGAGAGCCGGAGGCGTATTTCTTCACATTCAGGCGGCGCTAATTCAAGGCAGAGGAGGAGCTGGGCACCAACGGCGGCGGGCGGCATGTTCAGACCAGGAGAAACGCCCTGGGCACCTTATCCTCATGAGTGACAGGTTAGATAAAAGTTTTTTTTATCAAAACGAGACGGCGGATTTCGCATATAACAACACCATTGTAATCACAGGGGCTCCATGGACAGAACTATAGTTTTAAAAGTGGGGGTTAGAAAGTGGTGACAGAGTCCCTTTAAAGCAGTGTTCCTCAACTCCAGTACTTAGGGCCCACCTAGAGGTCATGTTTTTAGGATTTCCTTAGTATTGAGCAGGTGATATATAATTAGTGTCAGTGCCTTAGGACTTACCACAAGTATTCATTCTGTGGGATATTCTCAAATCCTGACGGGTAGGTGGGCTCCGAGGACTGGAGTTGGGGAGCACTGTTTTAAAGGATGAAGAGGATAAAGAGACCCGGAGGAGCAGAGTGTGGTAGGTATGGTACTCACCTCCGTCCGCCCCTGCCAGGAGCAGGACACAGAGAAGAAGCAGCTGCAGGGCGATCATGGCAGGACAGCAGGCAGACAGTCCAGCTTCCTCCTGGCAGCAGCCTGCACTGCCTCAGTCACATGACTCCTCCACCACATGACTCCTCCAACTTTTCATTGGCTGCAAAAGTTACAAGCTCAGCGTCTGTGTTTTTTTTTTTTTTGCTTGAGCAGCAGATGAGGGGGGGGGGGGGGGGGTGGTGGTGTTAGGGGGTTAACCCTTCACACACATCCGCTATGCTAGCCCAGCATCATCTACAAACGTGTGTCACAGCCTCAGGAAATGAACGCTGTTCTCTGCAGGATGAAAAGTTCTCTCACTTTCTAATGAGCTTTTTGTATCAATCCACAATCTTTTTAAAGGCTACTTTCTCACTAGCGGTTTTTTTTTAGCGGATCCGTCATGGATCTGCAAAAACGGATCTGTTACAATAATACAACCGCATGCATCCATCATGAACGGATCCGGTTGTATTATGTCTTCTATAGCCATGACGGATCCGTCTTGAACACCATTGACGGATCCGTTTTCTATTGTGCCAGATTGTGTCCGAGAAAACGGATCCGTCCCCAAAGCGTAAACGGCAGCAGCGTTTTGGTGTCCGCCTCCAAAGCGGAATGGTGACTGAACAGAGGTAAACTGATGCATTCTGAGCGGATCCTTATACATTCAGAATGCATCAGGGCAAAACTAATCCGTTTTGGACCGCGTGGGAGAGAACATGACGGATCTCAGAAATGGAAAGCCAAAACACTAGTGTGAAAGTAGCCTAAGATCTCTGTTTGCTGTCAATCTGTTGTGGAGTATACCTCCCAAGTTTTGAAGAGCCCAAGGAGGGACGATAGCCACACACAGTGGCGCACCAACAGGGGTGGTCAAGCGGGTCTGGACCCCCCCCCCCCCCCAGAACAACCAGTGAATCGTTTAAAAAGAAACCGCACCGCCGATCACCACAGACCCTGGTTGTAGTTGCCGGCGGCGGGGGGGGGGCAGTAGGAGATGAGCGCTTCCATTGTGGGAGGGAGAGGCGTGTCCCTTCCCTGTTCTTCTGATAGGCCGCAGGCACTAATGCCTGCAGCCTATCAGAGGCCGGCTCAGGTGGCGCGATGACGGGCAGCACATAGCGGGGGACACAGGCCGGAATAGGCCTGCATCGCATCGCTGCTGATGGAGGTATTAGTGTTTTGTTTTCTTGCCCATTTTTTGGGGGGGGGCACTATGGGGGCATTTCTTACTGGCACATTATGGGGGGGGGCACCATGGTGGAGAGGAGCACTATGGGGCATCTGAGGGGCTCTAAAGGGGCCTTTTTTTATTGGCACATTATGGGGGGCACTATGGCATCTGGTGGCACTAAGGGGGCATTTTTACTGGCACATTATGGGAGACACTATAGGGGAGAGCGGCACTATGGGGCTAATGCCCCAAATAATTTTGGGGGGCACTATGGGGGAGTGGAGCACTATTGGGGCATCTGGTGGCACTAAGGAAGGACATTCTTTACTGGCACATTATGGGGGAGAGGAGCACTATAGGAGCATCTGCTGGGGGCACTAAGAAGGGGAATTTTTTACTGGCATATTATGGGGAAGGGGGAGAGGAGCACTATGAGGGCATTTACTGGGGCACTATATAGGGGTATTTTATACTGGCATACATTATGAGGAATTTCATGTACTGTCATTATAGGGAGTATTATTACTACTAGGGGGTATTATGCAGAGCTTTACTACTACTGGGGGGCTATGAGGAACATGATTACTATTATGGGCACTATAGGGGCATTATTACTACTAAGTGTGCTCTGGCAGAGAATTATTTCTATTGGTGGGATTTTGGGGAGGACTGCTACTTTGGGGGCACCCTGGCACAGTATCAGCTTAGCACAATTATTTTTGGGGGACATTATCTTTATACTATTAGTGTCTGGGCGCAGTTATTTTTTAGAGAACTGTGTGCCAATAATTGTTGAAGGGGGCACTATGTGTGTGGTAGTAGTATTTCCAGGGAGACTGTTTCTGTAGTATAGTATTGGGGGCACAGCGGGCACAGTATTGGGGGCACTATCTGTGTGGTAGTAGTATTTCCAGGGGGACTGTTTCTGCAGAATAGTATTGGGGGTGGCAGGAAAGGGTGTTCAGAAGATGTGAAGATGATAGAAATGTGGGAAACTAATGTCTGTTTGTCAATCTCTGCAGAGACGGGAGATGGCAGAAAAATCATCATGGCGGTCTGGTCTGAATGGAGAAGATAAAGAAAGAGAACGTCTACAACAAAAGGTGACATCACTGGATGTAAGAGGTATGGGGCGCTATGTAGGAGAGGAGATGCTCCGGCTCCTCTCCCTGCCATTTTCAGAAGGAGGATTCAGAGCTGGGTGAGGACGGCCAAAGGGGGCAGCAGGCCACGGGCAGGTGGCAGATGGTGGGGGGAACCACTGGCCTTGAGCAGGATTTGGGGAGGGAGGAGAGCGGAGGAGCTTCCTGGCTGTAGCCGGCTGTCTATTGTATAATGTGAAGCAGGCAGTGCAGCCAGGACAGGCCTCCCCTCTCCGTATGATGTGTAGAGACAGGCCGCAACTATAGAATGTCAGCGGTACAGTGTTTGTTGGGAGTGGCCTATTATATGTAGGAGGGGCTTTTCATAATGGACGAGGTTAAAAAAAATGTTAACTCCTGCAGGGCCTTTAGAAATGGCCAGGCAAAAGAATTGGCGCAGCGTGCTACACGCCGCATTTTTTCCCTTTCGGACCTCTCCTAGACAAAATTTCTGGGTGCTCCCCTGGCCACACATCTAACTCTGCCCAATACATATCTATACATGCCCCATCCCCAGAGTGCCCCCACACAGTAGAATGCCCCTTTAGTGCAACCACACAGTAGTTATTCTCACTTAGTGCCCCCTCACAGTAGTCATACTCCTTTAGTGTACCTAGAGTAGAATGCCCACTTAGTCCCCATTCACGATAATGTCCCCACAAAGTAGGATGTCTCCTTAGTGCCCCATGCAGTAGTTAAGCCCTTTTAGTGTACCCACAGTAGAATTCCCACTTAATCCCCTTTCACAATAGTTATGTCCCCTTAGTGCCTCCTCACAAAGTAGTTATGCCCCCTTAGTACTCCCACACAGTAGTTATGCCCCCTTAGTGCTCCCACACAGTAGTTATCCCCCTTTAGTAACCTCACACGGTAGTTATGCCCCTTAGTACCCTCACACAGTAGTTATGCCCCCTTAGTACCCTCACACAGTAGTTATGCCCCCTTAGTACCCTCACACAGTAGTTATTCCCCCTTAGTACCCTCACACAGTAGTTATGCCCCTTTAGTACCCTCACACAGTAGTTATGCCCCCTTAGTGCCTCCTCACAAAGTAGTTATGCCCCCTTAGTGCCTCCTCACAAAGTAGTTATGCCCCCTTAGTGCTCCCACACAGTAGTTATCCCCCTTTAATAACCTCACACGGTAGTTATGCCCCTTAGTACCCTCACACAGTAGTTATGCCCCCTTAGTACCCTCACACAGTAATTATGCCCCTTTAGTGCCCCCACACAGTAGTTATGGCCCCACACAGTAGAATGCCCCCCTTAGTGCCTACACACTGTAGTTATGCCCCTCTTACAGTAGTTCTGCCCCCTTTATAATAATGTTTATAATAATGTTGTCTCCTGTAGTGTTAATAAAAATAAAAAAAAAGAGTAATGCTCACCTCCCGCTCCCCCCATTTCCCCACATGAAGGAAGCATATCATGCTCTCTCCAGCAGCAGGAGCAGTGCCTGCTGAGCTAAGTAGGTGAGCGCATCGGGACATACCTCGACCATCTCACGGCCACAGAACAGCCACTGAAATCCAGCCTTGCCCACCAGATCTGGAACGGTTGGGAGGTATGGTCCTGTGATGGGCACATAGGCACAGTTATCAAAGCACCACCTTGTTTTTGTTTTATTCACTAGAAACCATGCTAACAGGTAGCGCCACAATAATACTGCGCAGGCGGGAGTATGTTTCCACACATCGGCGTACTAATATGGCACTGACATTGCATGGGCAAAGAGACTTTGTCCACATAATCCCAAGCAGGTTAATGCTGACATAGCAGGAAATCCTTGTGATCCCAGCCTATACAAGGTATGGGCAGAGAGCCCAGGATCCATTGAAAGCCATTTGTTGAAGGCAGTTGTGGCAGACATGATTTATAGATGCCCTAGCTCTTAACCCCTTCTACCATATATTTACAGTACTGGTGCCATATATTTATGGCAGGGGGATGGTGCAGCTGCAGATATATCTAATATATAAAGCTGAGTGTATGTATGTGTGTATGTATGTCCGCTAAAGGAATCCGCACCCGCATTTACAATTACGAAATTTGGCACACAGGTACATTAGGTGTCCGGAAAGGTTTTAAACCGGGTCTCAGCTCTAGCACGTACTGTTCCTGAGATATTCCTAAAAAATGCAAATATGGCACATCACATGACCTACATTAGCCAATAGAAGCCTGCAGGTCTTTCTCTTCATATCACAACTGCCATACACACGGTCACATGTCCCTGATCAGCCAATAGAAGCTCGCAGGCCCTTAGTCTCCACATACACACAGTTTTACTGCAGGTTTCCCTAACAACCCAGCCATTTTTCTTCACTGCTGCAGGTCAGCTTTAAAGGGGCAGGGCGCTGTGGATGACACTGTTAAGGGAGCGGAGTGCTGTGGAGGTCACAGTTCAGGGGCAGGTAGGGTGGCCATTCAGGCCACCCTCAAAAAGATGGACTCAAAACCCCCGCCCCCAGGTCCCGCTAAGCCATGACCCCTCCCACTTCGCAACTGACAGGGATTGAAAAAATGAAGGTAAAAATTAACTTCTGTCAGCTGCAGGGGTGGGAGGGAGGGTGACTGCGCCGGACAGAGGACAGGAAGTCTAAAAGCTGGACTGTCCGGCCTAAAACCATACCTCTGACCACCCTAGGGACAGGCTGCTGTGGAGGTCACAATTAAGGGGACAGTCCGCTATGGAGGTCAGTGTTAAGGGGCAGATTGCTGTAGAGGCCACTGTTAAGAGGGCGGGGTGTTGAGAAAATCACTGTTAAGGAGATGGGTTACTGTGGAGGTCACTAATAAAGGGGCGGCTGCTGTGGAGGTCACTGTTAAAGGGGTGGGCTGCTTTGGAGGTCACTGATAAGAGGGCAGGGTGCTGTGGAGGTCACTGTTAAAGGGGCGGGCGCTGTGGAGGTCTCTGTTAAGGGGACAGTGAACTGTGGAGGTCACAGTTAAGGGGACAGTCTGCTATGGAGGTCAGAGTTAAGGGGTGGGTGTCACGCTTCGGTGTGAGAGGGAAACACCACACCGAGCATAAGAGGGAAAGGCAGAACAAGGAATCAGGCCTGAGAACTAGGGAAAGGAGATGGACACCTCCTAGTAAATCCCTAACCAAAATCCTGACTGACTATCAGTATGAACAGACCCCAGAGGTAGGTGTGTTCATACACAGGAATACCCAGAGTCCTATCTAGCCCTATAGGACCCTGGTACTAATGGCAGGGACAGGACGAACAGGAGTCTCCTTCAGGCCTAATACAAACAACAGGGAAATGCAACACACAGAACCCAAACAAAATACAAAAGGGAAAGGAAAGACTTAACTTCAAAGGAGCAATAGAAGCACCAGGAACTCCGCCGAGATCCACACACCAGCTATCCACAACTAAAACTGAAGCTATAAACCGCACAGCATTGTGGGAGAAGCAACAAAAAAAAAGGAAGGTTAAATGACCACATTAGCAACACCTGGAGGGAAGGGGTGCGGCCATTACCAGAAACAACATAGACGCCTATTGATCCACAAGGAAAACCTGTCAGATCAAACCACGTGTTGCCAGTCTCACCGATCTCCTGCCACCTGTCGCGGGAACATCCGTGACAGCGGGGTGCTGTAGAGGTCACTGTTAAGGGGGCGGGTTATTTTGGAAATCACTGTTAACAAGATGGGGTACTGTGGAGGTCACTGTTAAAGGGGAGGGAGTTGTGGATGTTACTATTAAGGGGTCGGGGTACTGTAGATGTCACTGTTATAGTGGATACTGTCGATATCTTTTAACGACACACACAAACATTAAATTAAATATACCCGTGCAAAGCAATTGAAACACCAAGAAGGACAAGTCGTAAGGTGTTGCAGATTTAGGAAATAGTTGGTTTCATAAGATCTGCATATTATACAATTTTCAGGCACCTAGCTCCAATCTGTGGCACGTGGGGGGGGGCATAAAAACCAGATTGAAAGCAACATTTTAGCTACATGAAATCTAAAAAATCTGATCGAGTGATGTGGGATGATTGTGCTAATACATAACACCTTGTCACATCCCTGTTCCCTTGCCAGCACACATCGCACTGTGACCTGACTGACCGGTCCGGACCTGACCTGACCCAGCAGCGCCACCAGTCCAGACTCCAGTCCAGCGCTGTAAAGACAGCCGGCTACAGCAGCACAAACAGTATGTCAGCATTGGGATGGGGGGTGAAACAGCAGCAGGCACGGTTCATGGGGGACACTACAGGTGAAACTCGAAAAATTTGAATATTGTGCAAAGTTCATTTATTTCAGTAATGCAACGTAAAAGGTGAAACTAACATATGAGACTCATTACAGGCAAAGAGAGATATTTCAAGCCTTTATTTGTTATAATTTGGATGATTATGGCTTACAGCTTATGAAACCCCAAAGTCACAATTTTGAGGTCCCCTTTGCTCAGGGGTATGGACTAATTAGCTGACTAGAGTGTGACACTTTGAGCCTAGAATATTGAACCTTTTTGCAAAATTCTAATTTTAAGCCGCATTACTGAAATAAATGGACTTTTGCACAATATTCAAATTTTTCGAGTTTTACCTGTATATAATAAGCAGCAGGCACGGTTTATCAGGTAAGGCTAGGTGCACACTTGCAATCAGATTCTGGTATTCTGTTCCAGCATAGCCTTAGCAAGTAGTCGGAGGGGCTAGTAGCTGGGCGGGGGCGGAGAAGGAGAGCAATAAAAAGAAGGAATATATGCTTTTTGACTTTGAACGTAATGAATCATTTGCAGTCAGTTGTTTAACAGATATTTACTTTGTGGGGGTAATTATCCTCAATATTGATGTGCTAAGAGTTAGCTTTTCTCAAAGTTGGATATTTCAGTTATAAGTGGGTGGTGGGTGGGAAGAAAAAAAGGAAAAAGGGGGAAAGGTACATGTATTTCATGTCCGGAACGGCATTTCATTTATGATGTACTTGAACTGACATTTGTATATGCTTTTGTCCTCAATGGCTTTGTATGCAGCTTGCATGTACTTTTCCTTGAATAAAAGTATATTTTGAAAAAAAAGAAGTCCATGAGAGCGGGAGTCGCTCCTTTACATGGCTCATTAGAGGGGGGAGGGTCCCTACTATCACGTTTATATACCATAGTAAGGCATTTAGACAGGCTGTCCCCAGTTGATGCCCTGGATCCACTTATTCTTGCCCTTATTTTTTCGGCAGCTGCTCATATTATCATTGTAGTGAAATTACACATAGTGTCCACCAGATGGCGGTGTAGAATGCCTTCTGCAGCATACTGATATGGGAAGTGCTGGTGTGGAAGCAGTAAGGGTACTTTAACACTAGCGTCGCTGGATTCCGGCAGGCAGTTCCGTCGCCGGAACTGCCTGTCGGATCCAGCAATCTGTATGCAAACGGATACCATTTGTAGACAGATCCGGATCCGTGGGGCAGGCGCATGGGGATCGCAGACCCATTCACTTGAATGCGTCCGCGATCCTTCCGTTCCGCAAAAAGATAGAGCAAGTTCTATCTTTTTGCGGTACGGAAGCACGGAACGGAACCCCAGAAAGCACTCCATAGTGGTTCCGTAGTGTTCCATTCCGTTTTTCCGTTCTGCATCTCCGGATTTGCGGACTCATTGAAATGAATGGGTCCACATGCGTGATGCGGAATGGCCACGGAACGGTGCCCGTGTATTGCAGATCCACAAATGCGGTCCGCAATACGGCAACGGGACACCAACGGTCGTGTGAACGAGCCCTAAGGTTTCTACAGAAAGGTAATATGTCTCCCAGGTGAAAGTGCATCAGAAGGTCTTACTCTTGGCAGTGTAGGAGTGGGACTTCTGCAGATTGTAGAGGTTGCAGCCTGGGGATCTTTATCTAAAGGGATCTGTCAGGGATCCTCCATCACTCTCCACCATATTGCAGCTTTCTTCCCCCACTGATATGGGGCCGCAGCCTCAGCACTCTGTTTCCTGCTGCCAAGATGGCGCCTGCCACGTGCTTTCACCCCCACCGCTGCCTCCGGACTCCCCGCTCCGCTGCCAACCCCCCCGGTCACCAGAAGGACTCTTGTGAGTACCGCCGTTCGGATCCCCCTAGCAGGTACCTCTATGTCTTCCTCGCTGTCCATTTGTGCTGCCCGAACAGCGCTGCTCTCTCCACAGCTTCACCCCTCCTCCGCCAGGGCACCGGTCTCCACCGCGCAGCACCGATCCCTCCACACTTTCCTGCTCCCCGGGTCCAGGTGCTTCAGGGATACAGGTCTGGCCGGGTAATACAGGAGTTTTTTTTTTAAACTATTCTGGAGGAGCTCTTCACTCCTGCTTCCTGACGTTATGCAATTAATAGTTAAAAATCTATTTTGTAGCACCACAAATATTTTGGTTGAGCGTCTGTGCCTGGTACTGCAGCTTGTCTCAGAGTTAGGGCTCATGCACACGAACGTATTTTCTTTCCGCTTCCGTTCGTTTTGCGGACCGTATGCGGAACCATTCACTTCAATGGGGCTGTAGAAAATACAGAAGTTCATCCGTGTGTATGTCCTATTATTGTCCGCAAATCAGAGTCCAAGGCCCCATTCAAGTCAATGGGTCTGCAAAAAATACGGAACGCACACAGAACACATCCGTATGTCACCCGTATTTTGCGGATCCATACTGTAGAAATGCGAGGCCCAGCCTATATTGCTCATGTGTTTGGTGATTAATAAGTTACTGTTTCTGTATACGATCCGCAAAAAACGGATCAAATACGGAAACCATAAGGATATGTTTTGTGCAATAATAGAACGGAAGAGGACTTAAATCAGAGAGAAAAGAAAACTCAGATACGGAACAACGGATCAGTGAAAAACGGACCGCAAAACAACAACAGTCGTGTGCATGAGCCTTTAGTTCTTCACTGCCTCACACTCAACCCTCCAGGTGAGTCTTATTTCGCACCCACAGTTCTGTCATGCGGTTGTTTTTTTTTGCTAATTTTGTAGTCAAGGAAACATTTTTTGAAGGTGTATGAAAATCTTTGCAGAAAATGCAACAAAACCACCAGAAGGCCCATGAGCCAGATTTACTGATCCTAAGCGGAGACCTGGCGGTCTAGACCTGCAGATTTATCACGGGGGCTCAGGCTGGAGGTTGCATCTCGTGTAACCATTAGTTGGCTTACGTTTGGACAGATTTTTAAATCAGAATTGTGGTGCAATTTTGAGCATAGGTCATCAATATTAAAAGCCTGGAGAACCCCTTTAACTTCTAAGGTCTATTTGTTGAGCATGGTGGAAAAAGTGTAGAAACCCTGGAAAATGCACCAACCTGCGCGTTTAAGACAGATTTGTGGAACAGACACGTTAGTAAATCTGGGCCCATGTGTGATGTAGGCCATGAAAGTTCTCATAAATTCCCCACTGTTATAAAGTGCAGTTTCTCAGTGTGGACACTAGATGGCGATGCATTTCTAGGTTAAATAATATGGATGTGTAAAGACATTTCAAGTTCTTTACTGCAACTCCATAGGTATGTGTATAGGGGGTATGTGTAATACAGGTCTAGGGGGTCTGTGTAATACAGGTATAGGGGATATGTGTAATACAGGTATATGGGGTATGTGTAATACAGGTCTAGGGGGTCTGTGTAATACAGGTATAGGGGTATGTGTAATACAGGTATAGGGGGTATGTGTAATACAGGTCTAGGGGGTCTGTGTAATACAGGTATAGGGGTATGTGTAATACAGGTCTAGGGGGTATGTGTAATACAGGTATAGGGGTATGTGTAATACAGGTCTAGGGGGTCTGTGTAATACAGGTATAGGGGTTTGTGTAATACAGGTCTAGGGGGTATGTGTAATACAGGTCTAGGGGGTATGTGTAATACAGGTCTAGGGGGTCTGTGTAATACAGGTCTAGGGGGTATGTGTAATACAGGTCTAGGGGGTATGTGTAATACAGGTCTAGGGGGTATGTGTAATACAGGTCTAGGGGGTATGTGTAATACAGTTATAGGGGGTATGTGTAATACAGGTATAGGGGTATGTGTAATACAGGTCTAGGGGGTCTGTGTAATACAGGTCTAGGGGGTCTGTGTAATACAGGTCTAAGGGGTATGTGTAATACAGGTCTAAGGGATATGTGTAATACAGGTCTAGGGGGTCTGTGTAATACAGGTATAGGGGGTATATGTAATACAGGTCTAGGGGGTATGTGTAATACAGGTATAGGGGGTATGTGTAATACAGGTCTAGGGGATATGTGTAATACAGGTCTAGGGGGTCTGTGTAATACAGGTATAGGGGGTATGTGTAATACAGGTCTAGGGGGTCTGTGTAATACAGGTATAGGGGATATGTGTAATACAGGTATAGGGGTATGTGTAATACAGGTCTAGGGGGTCTGTGTAATACAGGTATAGGGGTATGTGTAATACAGGTCTAGGGGGTATGTGTAATACAGGTATAGGGGTATGTGTAATACAGGTCTAGGGGGTCTGTGTAATACATGTATAGGGGATATGTGTAATACAGGTATATGGGGTATGTGTAATACAGGTCTAGGGGGTCTGTGTAATACAGGTATAGGGGATATGTGTAATACAGGTATATGGGGTATGTGTAATACAGGTCTAGGGGGTCTGTGTAATACAGGTATAGGGGTATGTGTAATACAGGTATAGGGGATATGTGTAATACAGGTATATGGGGTATGTGTAATACAGGTCTAGGGGGTCTGTGTAATACAGGTATAGGGGATATGTGTAATACAGGTATATGGGGTATGTGTAATACAGGTCTAGGGGGTCTGTGTAATACAGGTATAGGGGTATGTGTAATACAGGTCTAGGGGGTATGTGTAATACAGGTATAGGGGTATGTGTAATACAGGTCTAGGGGGTCTGTGTAATACAGGTATAGGGGTTTGTGTAATACAGGTCTAGGGGGTATGTGTAATACAGGTCTAGGGGGTATGTGTAATACAGGTCTAGGGGGTCTGTGTAATACAGGTCTAGGGGGTATGTGTAATACAGGTCTAGGGGGTATGTGTAATACAGGTCTAGGGGGTATGTGTAATACAGGTCTAGGGGGTATGTGTTATACAGTTATAGGGGGTATGTGTAATACAGGTATAGGGGTATGTGTAATACAGGTCTAGGGGGTCTGTGTAATACAGGTCTAGGGGGTCTGTGTAATACAGGTCTAAGGGGTATGTGTAATACAGGTCTAAGGGATATGTGTAATACAGGTCTAGGGGGTCTGTGTAATACAGGTATAGGGGGTATATGTAATACAGGTCTAGGGGGTATGTGTAATACAGGTATAGGGGGTATGTGTAATACAGGTCTAAGGGATATGTGTAATACAGGTCTAGGGGGTCTGTGTAATACAGGTATAGGGGGTATGTGTAATACAGGTCTAGGGGGTCTGTGTAATACAGGTATAGGGGTTCTGTGTAATACAGGTATAGGGGTATGTGTAATACAGGTCTAGGGGGTCTGTGTAATACAGGTATAGGGGTATGTGTAATACAGGTCTAGGGGGTATGTGTAATACAGGTATAGGGGTATGTGTAATACAGGTCTAGGGGGTCTGTGTAATACATGTATAGGGGTTTGTGCAATACAGGTCTAGGGGGTATGTGTAATACAGGTCTAGGGGGTATGTGTAATACAGGTCTAGGGGGTCTGTGTAATACAGGTCTATGGGGTATGTGTAATACAGGTCTAGGGGGTATATGTAATACAGGTCTAGGGGGTATGTGTAATACAGGTCTAGGGGGTATGTGTAATACAGGTCTAGGGGGTATGTGTAATACAGGTATAGGGGTATGTGTAATACAGGTATAGGGGTATGTGTAATACAGGTCTAGGGGGTATGTGTAATACAGGTCTAGGGGGTATGTGTAATACAGGTCTAGGGGGTCTGTGTAATACAGGTCTAGGGGGTCTGTGTAATACAGGTCTAGGGGGTATGTGTAATATAGGTCTAGGGGGTAAGTGGAATACAGGTCTAGGGGGTATGTGTAATACAGGCCTAGGGGGTATGTGTAATACAGGTCTAGGGGGTATGTGTAATACAGGTATAGGGGTATGTGTAATACAGGTCTAGGGGGTCTGTGTAATACAGATCTAAGGGTATGTGTAATACAGGTCTAGGGGGTATGTGTAATACAGGTCTAGGGGTATGTGTAATACAGGTCTAGGGGGTATGTGTAATACAGGTCTAGGGGTATGTGTAATGCAGGTTAGGGGTATGTGTAATACAGGTCTAGGGGTATGTGTAATACAGGTCTAGGGGTATGTGGAATACAGGTCTAGGGGGGTATGTGGAATACAGGTCTAGGGGTCTATGGAATACAGGTCTAGGGGGTATGTGTAATACAGGTATAGGGGTATGTGTAATACAGGTATAGGGGTATGTGTAATACAGGTCTAGGGGGTATATGTAATACAGGTCTAGGGGGTATGTGGAATACAGGTATAGGGGTATGTGGAATACAGGTATAGGGGTACGTGGAATACAGGTCTAGGGGGTCTGTGTAATAGAGGTCTAGGGGGTCTGTGTAATACAGGTCTAGGGGGTATGTGTAATACAGATCTAGGGGGTATGTGTAATACAGGTCTAGGGGGTATGTGTAATACAGGTCTAGGGGTATGTGTAATACAGGTCTAGGGGGTATGTGTAATACAGGTCTAGGGGTATGTGTAATACAGGTCTAGGGGGTATGTGTAATACAGGTCTAGGGGTATGTGTAATGCAGGTCTAGGGGGTATGTGCAATACAGGTCTAGGGAGTCTATTTAATCCAGGTCTAGGGGGGTCTGTGTAATACAGGTCTAGGGGGTCTGTGTAATACAGGTCTTGGGGGTCTGTGTAATCCAGGTCTAGGGGGTATGTGTAATCCAGGTCTAGGGGGTCTGTGTAGTACAGGTCTAGGGGGTCTGTGTAGTACAGGTCTAGGGGGTCTGTGTAGTACAAGTATAGGGGGTATGTGTAATACAGGTCTAGGTGGTATGTGTAATACAGGTATAGGAGTATGTGTAATACAGGTATGGTGGTATGTGTAAAACACAATAAAGGGGGCAAATTTGGTAAAGGTCTAGGGGGCTTCTTTGGTGCCCCCGCCAATGTTCTTGCTGCGGACTACTTATTTCCTCTTCCGCACCCCTACACCTCTTAATGAAGTTACAAGAACGTGACTCCAGCTGTGGCCGTAGAGAAGTTGCTCAGGGTAATGTGATGCCAGATAAGCCGTGTTCACAGGTATCATTGATCCGAGCATTGTGGGTACTCAAGAAGGCAGAATTTGAGGCAATATGTAAAGAAAATAAAACCCTTCACATCCCCTGCCCGTGGCGCTGCCAACGTAATGTAGACTGTAGGTAATGTATGCCGCCGTGAAGATGTGTTGTCTGTGCTTAAATGGCCACTAACCTGTGTAACTTATCTCATTGTATCTTAAAAAAAAAACACGAGGGCAGAGAGACGCTCGGCTCGGCTTATGTCACAGCTTTTCTATTGATTTTCTTGTATTGGATCAATAAGCCATCATGCATCCATCGTGCATCTGGACCTCCAACATCATCTAGCATAGGCGGGCCTCTGACGAGCCTGGGGCCATGCAGGGGGCCCAAAAGTTTAAAATATAGGATCCTTGACACCACCATGGTATAGATGCCCTTAACCCCTTCAACCTCGGGCCTGTTTTCACCTTCCTGGACAGGCCATTTTTTGCAAATCTGACATGTGTCACTTTATGTGGTAATAACTTTGGAACACTTTTATTTATCCAAGCCATTCTGAGAATGTTTTCTCGTGACACATTGTAATTCATGATAGTCATAAACTTGAGTCAATATATTTCACCTTTATTTGTGAAAAAAATCCCAAATTTGCCAAAAATTTGGAAAAATTCCCAAATTTTCAAATTTCAATTTCTCTACTTTTATAATAGATAGTGATACCTCATATAATAGTTATTACTTTACATTTCCCATATGTCTACTTCATGTTTGGATCATTTTGAAAATGACTTTTTTTTTTGGGGGGGGGGGGGGAGCTTAGAAGTTTGGAAGCAAATCTTGAAATTTTTGGGAAAATTTCCAAAGCCCACTTTTTAAAGACCAGTTCAGGTCTGAAGTTACTTTGTGAGGCTTACATAATAGAAACCACCACAAAATGACCCTATTTTAGAAACTACACCCCTCAAGGTATACAAAACTGATTTTACAAACTTTGTTAACCCTTTAGGTGTTCCACAAGAATTAATGGAAAATGGAGATGACATTTCTGAATTTCACTTTTTTTGGCAGATTTTACATTTTAATCCATTTTTTCCAGTAGCAAAGCAAGGGTTAACAGACAAATAAAACTCCATATTTATTACCCTGATTCTGCAGTTTACAGAAACACCCAACATGTGATTGTAAACTGCAGTACAGGCACACGGCAGGGCGCAGAAGGAAAGGAACACCATATGGTTTTTGGAAGGCAGATTTAGCTGAACTGGTTTTTAGATGCCATGTCCCATTTGAAGCCCCCGTGATGCACCCCTACAGTAGAAACTCAAAAAAGTGACCACATTTTGGAAACTACGGCATAAGGTGCCAGTTTTATTGGTACTATTTTGGGGTGTATATTAATTTTAATTGCTCTATATTAGGTTTTTTGTGAGGCAAGGTTTTAGCACCGTTTTTATTTTTAACAAAACATTGATCTGCGCTATTTTTGTAGAGCAGGTTGTTACGGACTCAATTATATCAAATATGTCTACTTTCTATGATGTTTGTTTCAGTTTTACATAATAAGGGTTTTTTTTTTATTATGTTTTTTTATTTTTCTGCCGATTGTCTTGTGCAGGGGCTCTTTTTTTTGCTTTGCTTTGACGTTTTTAGTGGTACCATTTTTGGGTACATATGATTTTTTTTGATCGTTCATTATAACACTTTGTGGGGCAAGGTGACCAAAAAATTGGTTGTTTTAGCACAGTTTTTATTTATTTATTTATTTTTACAGCGTTCATCTGAGGGGTTAGGTCATATAGAGCAGACCGTTACGGACGTGGCGATACCTAATATGTATACTAATATGTATAATAGCATTTTTTGGAGACATAGCATTATGTCTCCATAGTCTGAGAGCCATAGCTTTTTTATTTTTTGACCAATTGTCTTGGGTAAGGACTCATTTTTTGCGGGATGAGGTGACGGTTTGATTGGTACTATTTTGGGGGGTATATGCCTTTTTGATCGCTTGGTGTTGCAATTTTTGTGATGTAAGTTGACAAAAATGGCTTTTTTTTTACACAGTTTTTTTTTTTTTTTTTTTTACGGTGTTCATCTAAGGGGTTAGGTCATGTGATATTTTTATAGAGCTGGATGTTACGGACGTGGCAATACCTAATATGTACTTTTTAAAATTTATTTCACTTTAGCACAATAATAGCAGTTTTGAAGCAAAAAATAATCATATTTTAGTGTCTCCATTGTCTGAGAGTGATAGATTATTATTTTTTTGACCGATTCTCTTAGGTAGGGTCTCATTTTTTGCAGGATGAGGTGACAGTCTGATTGGTACTATTTTGGGGGGGAATACGCCTTTTTGATCACTTGCTGTTGCAAATTTTGTGATGTAATGTGACAAAAAGACCTTTTTTTTTACACAGTTTTTAGTTTATTTTTATATATTTTATAGAGCTGGTTGTTACGGACGTGGCGATACCTAATATGTATATTTTTTATGTATTTCACTTTAGCACAATAATAGCAGTTTTGAAACAAAAAAATTATGTTTTAGTGTCTCTATGTTCTGAGAGCTATAGTTTTTTATTTTTTGGGAAATTTATCTTAGGTAGGGGCTCATTTTTTGCAGGATGAGGTGATGGTTTTATTGATACCATTTTGTGGGACATACGCATTTTGATCGCTTGGTGTTGCACTTTTTGTGATGTAAGGTGACAAAAAAAATTTTTTTTACACCTTTTTTATTTTATGGTGTTTATCGGATAGGGTAGATCATGTGATATATTTATAGAGCCGGTCATTACGGACATGGCGATACCTAATATGTGTGGGGGGGAGTTTCTGTTTTTTATTATAAAATAAGGGGAAAGGGGCTTTTTTTCTTTTTTTACTTTATTAATTTTATTACTTTATTAATTTTATTAAAAACACTTTTTTTTAACTTTTTTTTCTTTACTTTATTTCTGACGTTCACGTTTGAGGGTCTGATCCCCTCTGCAATGCATTACAATACATCTGTATTGTATTGCATTGCCTGTTAGTGTATGACACTGAGTCATACACTGACAGGTTGCCTAGGAGACCGGGCCTGAGGCTGGATCTCGTCGGCACCCGTAGAAGGCAGGTCCCGATGCCGTGCAAGGCATTGGGCAGCCTCTGCACGGCATCAGGCTGCCTTCTGAGAAATCGAGTCCCCGCCACAGCAGCGCGGGACTCAACGCACTCCCTCACCCGACACAAACCCCTTCTATGTTGCGGACAGCACGGGCTGCAGCATAGAAGGGGTTAATCCGCCGGCATTGGCTTTTACCGCGATGCCGGCGGATACAGCAGGGGCCCAGCTACTGCCCCTGCAGTGATCGCGCGCGCATCGCTCCTGTGCCCGCGCGATCACCATGACGTACTATTACGTCAAATTGCGGGAACGCAGTGGTTTCCATGACGTGGTAATACATCATGGATCGGGAAGGGGTTAAAGGGGTTGTCTCACTTCAGCAAATGGCATTTATCATGTAGAGAAAGTAAATACAAGGCACTTACTAATGTATAGTCATTGTCCATGTTGCCTCCTTTCCTGGCTTGATTCATTTTTCCATCAGATTATACACTGCTCATTTCAAGTGTTGAGCGCGAATATTCTAATTGCAAATTTTTATCGCGAATATCGAGAATTCACGAAGATGTAGAATATAGTGCTGTATCTTTGTAATCACAAATATTCTAGATTTTGTTTCCATCAGTAACCTCCCTTCTTGCTTGTGGCCAATGAGAAGGCTGCAATGTCTTTGTCAGAGCTTAGCAACATTCCTAGCAACCAATAGGAAAGTTGCCTACCCCTTACTATATAAGAACCTCCCCAGCAGCCATTTCCTGAAGTTTTTTTGCAGTTCTGAGAGAGAGAGCAGTGACATTGCTGTTCTCTGTGCTTTCATCTGGATCCTATTCCTTATCCAATTACATTAGATGGTTAGTTAGCTCATATACAGGTCCTTCTAAAAAAATTAGCATATTGTGATAAAGTTCATTATTTTCTGTAATGTACTGATAAACATTAGACTTTCATATATTTTTGATTCATTACACACCAACTGAAGTAGTTCAAGCCTTTTATTGTTTTAATATTGATGATTTTGGCATACAGCTCATGAAAACCCAAATTTCCTATCTCAAAAAATTAGCATATTTCATCCGACCAATAAAAGAAAAGTGTTTTTAATACAAAAAAAGTCAACCTTCAAATAATTATGTTCAGTTATGCACGCAATACTTGGTGGGGAATCCTTTTGCAGAAATGGCTGCTTCAATGCGGCGTGGCATGGAGGCCATCAGCCTGTGGCACTGCTGAGGTGTTATGGAGGCCCAGGATGCTTCGATAGCGGCCTTAAGCTCATCCAGAGTGTTGGGTCTTGCGTCTCTCAACCTTCTCTTCCCAATATTCCACAGATTCTCTATGGGGTTCAGGTCAGGAGAGTTGGCAGGCCAATTGAGCACAGTAATACCATGGTCAGTAAACCATTTACCAGTGGTTTTGGCACTGTGAGCAGGTGCCAGGTCATGCTGAAAAATGAAATCTTCATCTCCATAAAGCTTTTCAGCAGATGGAAGCATGAAGTGCTCCAAAATCTCCTGATAGCTAGCTGCATTGACCCTGCCCTTGATAAAACACAGTGGACCAACACCAGCAGCTGACATGGCACCCCAGACCATCACTGACTGTGGGTACTTGACACTGGACTTCAGGCATTTTGGCATTTCCCTCTCCCCAGTCTTCCTCCAGACTCTGGCACCTTGATTTCCGAATGACATGCAACAGTCCAGTGCTGCTTCTCTGTAGCCCAGGTCAGGCGCTTCTGCCGCTGTTTCTGGTTCAAAAGTGGCTTGACCTGGGGAATGCGGCACCTGTAGCCCATTTCCTGCACACGCCTGTACACGGTGGCTCTGGATGTTTCTACTCCAGACTCAGTCCACTGCTTCCGCAGGTCCCCCAAGGTCTGGAATCGGTCCTTCTCCACAATCTTCCTCAGGGTCCGGTCACCTCTTCTCGTTGTGCAGCGTTTTCTGCCACACTTTTTCCTTCCCACAGACTTCCCACTGAGGTGCCTTGATACAGCACTCTGGGAACAGCCTATTCCTTCAGAAATGTCTTTCTGTGTCTTACCCTCTTGCTTGAGGGTGTCAATGATGGCCTCCTGGACAGCAGTCAGGTCGGCAGTCTTACCCATGATTGCGGTTTTGAGTAATGAACCAGGCTGGGAGTTTTTAAAAGCCTCAGGAATCTTTTGCAGGTGTTTAGAGTTAATTAGTTGATTCAGATGATTAGGTTAATAGCTCGTTTAGAGAACCTTTTCATGATATGCTAATTTTTTTAGATAAGAATTTTGGGTTTTCATGAGCTGTATGCCAAAATCATCAATATTAAAACAATAAAAGGCTTGAACTGCTTCAGTTGTGTGTAATGAATCTAAAATATATGAAAGTCTAATGTTTATCAGTACATTACAGAAAATAATGAACTTTATCACAATATGCTAATTTTTTTAGAAGGACCTGTATATGATACAGATAGTCAGTGTAGGTGTTAGGTTCCAGTGCAGGGTGTTAGGTAGTGTGATAGGAATTACTGTACTGTGCATTTTCTCCAGTCTCAGGAAACTTATAGCAGCTTGAAAAATGTAGCAAAAGGGAGCCACGCCTGTATTGCCGATTCTCGCAATCAAGAAATTAATGACTGGAGATCACGAATTCTAAAATTTGCAAATTTATGGCCAATATTAGGTCAGAAATATTGCAAAAACGAATATTGCCTATGCCGCTTATCACTACTGATTTCCAGGGGCTACGACCACCTAGTAATCCAGGAGCGGTGGTCGTGCTTGCACAGTATAGGAAAAAGAGTCAACCTCTCTGGGGGTCAGGACTGTGAGAGCTCGCATAGGCCGCTGCTTTTTTCTATAGTGTTCAAGCACGACCACCACTGCTGGATTGCAGGGTGGTCGTAACCCTTGGATACGAGTAGTGTATAATGTGATGGAAAATGAATCCAGCCAGCAAAGGTGGCAACATGGACAATCACAATACATTAGTAAGTGTCTTGTATTAACTTTCTCTACTTGATAAATGTCATTTACTGAAGTGAGACGACCCCTTTAAGGATCGGGTCAGTTTTCATTTTTTACATTTATTTATTTTTTTGTCTCCCCCGTCTTCCAAGAGCCATAACTTTTTTACTTTTCCTTTGACATTAATTTAGTATGGCTTATTTTTTAATGGGACCTTTTAATTCACCATATCGTGGATCGTAAAATGGGGGTCAAAGGGAGCCCCTCTGCTATGGTCGCTTTTGACTATGGCATCTGAGGGGTTAAATAACCGGGATCTGAGTTGACTCCAGTCATTGCAGCCACATCACATGAATTAAGACTATGCATATGAATGGACTCATGCACACAAACGTATTTTCTTTCCCTGTCCGTTCCGTTTTGTTTTTTTGCGGACCGTATACGGAACCATTCATTTCAATGGGTCCGCAAAAAAACGGAAGGTACTCCATGTGCATTCCGTTTCCGTATGTCCGTATTTTTGTTCCGCAAAATAATACAACATGTCCTATTATTGTCCGCATTACGGACAAGGATAGTACTGTTCTATTAGGGGCCAGCTGTTCCGTTGCGCAAAATACGGAATGCACACGGTTCCGATATAACGCATTCCTTCATGAAATCCTTTAGAAATAAAAAGAGAAGTTGTGATAAATGACTTGCGGCAACTTTTCCATTCACCCCGCTGCCTGTGAGTACTGCTCTTGAGCTTCCTTCCAATAACACACTTTAAACCAGGCTTAGCCCCGCTGCCCTGGCACCCCTCCCCGGGGGATTATAAAGCTGGCGTCTTGCTACACCTCCTCAAGGTTTCCCTGTTCATGGCTCCATCTGTCCCCGAGGATAATAAAAGATTACATATCCCAATCTGTCCGCCTGCTCTGCACCAGTTTTAAACTTGCTGACAGGTTCAAAGATTAGTTCTACCTCCTCCCCACCTGTCCACCGCCAGCTTCCTCCGTGCCGTCCTCTCCGCCGCGCCGGGTAAAACATCCATCTCGTCGAGGGGCGACGTGGACGCTTCTTCAATAGACCCCCATTTATTCTATTCTATGCGTTATGTGCCAGCTTGTGACATAAAACACGTCTATGTGTATGATTGGGGCATTTTACGACCACCCAGTGGCCACATGCGGGTGGACGATCCCCACCTCTTATATAATACATTGCATACAATCCCTATATAATTAAGTGAGACCGCGTTGTCCCTGAAATACCTCGAAATTCCCGTAAAATAACGGCATCTCCATCATAATGAATGATTTGGATGACGCCGTCACAGAGATTGATTTCTGCCTGCAGCACCCAGGGAGAGAAAGATGGAGACCAGGACCCAGTGCTAGATTTGGGATGGCCAGATATACGGTCAAGTTTGTATTGCTTGAATGCATAAGCCTGAGTAGGAGCTGTATACACAAAACGGTAGGGTATTATGAATCCCGACTATTTGTAGGGAAGGTGACAGACATGTAAGCTAGGACATCTGTTAGATCACTTAAAGGGGTTGTCCAAGATTGTGATATTGATGGCTTATCCTATCTGACCGGCGGGGGTCCGACTCTCTGCGCCCTCACTGATCAGTCGTTGGGCAGCTCGGTCCATTTTGCAGTGTACAGAGCTGGTAGCTGCAGTGATGCTTCCGTTCGCTTCAACAGGAGCAGTGCTGCAGTAACCAGCTCTGTCCACTACATAGTGGATGGCGCTATATAGTGTCAGAGTCAAGATCCGCAGCTACTGCAGAACAGCTGATCATTGAGGGTGCAGAGTGTTGGACCCCTGCCGATCATATAGTGATTGCCTTTCCTGAGGATAGGCCAATACTAGACAATCCCTTTTTATCGGTGGGATATGCTATCAGTTTATGATCTGTGCAGGTCGACCAAGAATGAACTGCAGCATAGCCAGGAGGGAGTCCCAGAAGTTGGAGCAAGTGGCGGCGTATACTATCAGTATGCCATCACTTACTAAAATGGGATTACCCCTTCAACCAGTGTCCATGGGTGCTAGTGCACCTACTCAACAGTCCCTAAAATACTGCTGGTCAGGGGTTCATTTGAAGATGAATATGGTAGAGAGATTACCAAACACATGTTTGCATTAAGTCCTCTAGAGCAGTCGCTCATTGCTCTAATGGCTGTCTGTATCATAGACTCCCCTTCTATAAAGTCTGCAAAAGACTGTCTACATGTCCACCAGATGAGACAACCCCTTTAAAAGGGGTTTTCTGGGATTTTAATATTGATGACCTGTCCTCAGGATCCGTCATCAGTATTAGATTGGCGATCAGCTGGTTGTAGAGAAGGCCGCACTTCGTGCCAGCGCCTCCTCCCCTTCGTTGTTTACCTGCTCGCCATTGACTTCTATGGGACGGCTTCTTGTAATTACACCTGCAATGTTGATGGGGAGCAGGTAAACGATGAAGGGAAGGCTGCGCTCACATGGAGCTTAGCCTTCTCTTCAACCAGCTGATCAGTAGGGGTGCCGGGTGTCGGACCCGCGCCGATCTGATATTGATGACCTTTCCTGAACTCCATTGAAAGTCAATGGGGACGGATCCGTTTTCTATTGTGTCAGATTGTGTCCGTATCCCATGACGGTAAGCAAACCGCAGCATGCCGCGGTTTGCTCTCCGGTAGGAGGACGCTACCAAACAGAACGGAATGCATTTTGGAGCCTTCCGTTCTGCTCAGTTACGTTTTGTTCCCATTGACAATGAATGGGGACAAAACGGAAGCTTTTTTTTAAGGTATTGAGATCCTATGACGGATCTCAGTACCGGAAAATATTAACACTAGTGTGAAAGTTGCCTTAGAAGTAGGGATTGGTCACAGCAGAGCACCTCTTTAATAAATAAATCAATATACATGTATAAACTATTATTTTAAGCAGTTCTCCTCCTCGGCCAATCCTTAGTTGTTAACAGGGTATCTTGACAACAAGCTGTTCAGTTTTTCTGCAGCGCCTCCAGAGGGGAAATGAAGTATTACACAGTGTTCAATGTCAGTGCAAAGCAGTACAGAACGGGTCTTCCAGAGCAGGTCCCTGATTGGGCTGTTGGATTCAGTATGTCCAATCCTTTTGTTCTCAGGTGAGGAAAGCCGCTACCCAGTGTCTGGCAGTGGTTTGATCGCTGTTCTACCCAATTATAACATATGCATGTGAAAGGTGGGGTCTGGAGAGATAAATGATGGCCGAATGAACGGATACTGAGAATCCACAGATTGTCAAATATAACAGGAAGACCTAGATAAGCTGTCAGCATGGGCAAGATCATGGCATATGAGGTTTAAACCCTTCCTAACATTGAGCATACAGGGATGGAGCGGATGGGTGACATAGCCGCAGGGTGCCTGCTATTTCACACAGCAGGCCCTTGGTCGCAGAGTCTGTGATCAGCGATAATGCCAATCATGGACTTTTAACCTCTCAGATGCCCTGGTCAATTGTGACCACAGCATCTGAGCACTCAGATACTGGGAGCGCTGCACTCCCAGCGACCCCATGGTTCCCCTGCAGTGAGATCAGGGGAGCTGTTTGGTTACTATGGCAGCCCCAGGCCTTCTGAAGGCTCTGAGGGCTGCTATAGTGAAATTCCTATCAACCTTTGCCAGTGGCGGGGCTTAATAGGAGTGCACTAAATCTACCATAGACTGCAATGATAAATCATTGCAGTCCATGGTCTAAGCCAGGGATCAGCAACCTTCGGCACTCCAGCTGTTGTGAAACTACAATTCCCAGCATGCTCCATTCATTTCTTTGAGAGTTCTGAGAAGAGCAGAGCAAGTATGCATGCTGGGAGTTGCAGTTTCACAACAGCTGGAGTGCCGAAGGTTGCCTACCCCTGGTCTAAGCGATCAGATGATCGCATGTCTAAGTCTCCTAAGGGAACTAAAATAAGTTTAAAAAAAGTTTTCAAAAATATAAAAAATTCAAAACACCACTTTTCCCCTTTGTACAAATAAAAATAAGCAATAATAATAAAATAAAAAAATTGGCATTGCTACATCCCAAAATGCCCAAGCTTTTAAAATACCTAGTGTTTAAAAGTATTTATCCCCCACTGTGAATGGCATGACAGAGAAAAAAAAGAATCTAAATAGCTGATTTGCCATTTATTGGTCACTTCACCTGATAAAAATAATTGAAAAAAAGTGATCAAAAGTCATACATACCTCAAAATGGTATCAATGAATAATACAGATCACCCCGCAAAAAATAAAATAAAAAATGACCCGTAAATTTTTAAAAGTAGTAAAAGGCAAGAAAGACTATAAAAATGTGATATCGCTGTTATTGTACTGACCACATAGGGAAGGGTGTAAAAACAAAAACCATAAAACAATGGTGGAATTTTTTACCCCACACTGCCGCATTTCAAATTTTTTTCCAGCTTCCCATTTCATTGTATAGAATATTAAAATCACAAAGTACAACTTGCAAAAAACCCGCAAGCCCTCATACAGCCATGTGAACGGAAAGATTTTAAAAAAAGTTATGGTTCTGGGAAGGCCGGGAGTAAAAAATGGAAAAATGGAAAATCATAGCGACAGGAAGGGGTTAATATTGATAAATGTAAAGTAATGCACTGGGGCTGCATGCACATCGGTTGGGATAAACTGGGGACAACAGAACAAGAAAATGACTTGGGTATTCTCATTAGAAGCAGGGGCGTAGCGTGGGGGGGGCCAGGGGGGCCGTTGCCCCGGGCGCCAAACTGCAGGGGGGGCGCTCCGGCGCCGGCTGAAAAGTTTTTATATTGTGCGTTTTTTTTCAGGACGCGCAACGGCCGGCCAGAGTCTGAGGCAGAGAGCTGTTTAGTGCGTGCGCCCGCCCGGCCCCGATGATTCATTTGTGCGGTCGTCGCGGCGGGCGCACTACTGTGTTGGTTAGTTAACTGTTAACAACTAGACAGTCTGACTAATTAACATACGATACATGGTTGGCGCCGCCTCCTGCTCCTAGTGGCAATCATTAGGCTGGCCGCTGCCTGGCTCCCTCTGGCTCCGCCCACTTTCCAGGCGGGAAACACAGTGCGGAGCGCGGGAGCCAGAGCCAGCAGAAGATTGCCAGGAGCAGGAGGCGGCGCCGCGGCAGAAGACAGACTGAGTCCACTAGTCAGTGTGCACTGTGTCACTTCAGACTCCAGTCCAGACAGAGAACTGTTGAGTCAGAGACTGACCAGGCCCTGAGTCTGAGTGAGCCCTGAGCCAGTGAGCCGCCCTAGAAGAGTCCAGAGTGACAGAGTCCAGTCCAGACTGTCCTGAGACTACTACAGAGCAGAGGTAGAAAGGGAGTTAGTGGCACTAGTAGTATAGTGATTAAGTTGGGTGGCCATGTCAGATGTCACAATGATGACCTCCCTCCCTGTCCCTGAGTCTGTGTGTGGGGGGATGGTGGCTCAGCTGGTGGGTTTACAGTGTGCACCACTGTCTGAGCCAGGCTGAGCAGCATGCAATAATAATGGTAATAAATCAATGAGTGAAGTGCCAGATCTCTGCCAGGCCAAATAGGTGGCGTGGCAGTCTGGCATTCATGGTTCTGATGTGGCAGCTTATAGGTATACATTGGGGCCATAATATATAATAATTATATAAGGGGGCCATTATTAATTATACATAGGGGCCATTATATATTATAATTATACAGAGAGGCTATTAATAATGGGCCCTCTGTATAATTCTAATATATAATGGCCCCCCTGTATAATTATTACCGTAAATATTATGGCCCCACTGTATAACTATAATTTATAATTATACTGTGGGGCCATAATATATAATAATTATACAAGGGGCCGTTATATATTATACAGAGGGGCCATTATATATAATAATTATACAGAGGGGCCATTATATATAATAATTATACAGGGGGGCCATTATATATAATAATTATACAGGGGGGCCATTATACAGTATATTAGAATTATACAGAGGGCCCATTATCAATAGCCTCTCTGTATAATTATAATATATAATGGCCCCTATGTATAATATATAATGGCCCCTTGTATAATTATTATATATAATGGCCCCTCTGTATAATATATAATGCACCTTTGTATAATTATTATATATTATGGTCCCTCTGTATAACTATATTATATAATGCCCCCCTTGTATATTATATATAATGGCCCCCTCTGTAGTATTAGGATATATAATGGCCCCCTCTGTATTATTATTATATATAAAATGGCCCCTCTGTATAATTATTATATATAATGACCCCTCTGTAATATTAGGATATATAATGGACCCTCTGTATAATTGCTATATATAATGACCCCCCCCTGTATTATTATAGTAACATAGTACATAAGGCCGAAAAAAGACATTTGTCCATCCAGTTCGGCCTGTCATCCTGCAAGTTGATCCAGAGGAAGGCAAAAAACCCCTGTGAGGTAGAAGCCAATTTTCCTCACTTTAGGGGAATAAAAATTCCTTCCCGACTCCAATCAGGCAATCAGAATAAATCCCTGGATCAACGATCTCTCTCTAGTAGCTATAGCCTGTAATATTACGCTCCAGAAATACATCCAGGCCCCTCTTGAATTCCTTTATTGTACTCACCATCACCACCTCCTCAGGCAGAGAGTTCCATAGTCTCACTGCTCTTACCGTAAAGAATCCTCTTCTATGTTTGTGCACAAACCTTCTTTCCTCCAGACGCAGAGGATGTCCCCTTGTCACAGTCACCGTCCTGGGAATGAATAGATGATGGGATAGATCTCTGTACTGACCCCTGATATATTTATACATATTAATTAGATCTCCTCTCAGTCGTCTTTTTTCTAAAGTGAATAACTCTAATTTTGATAATCTTTCAGGGTACTGTAGTTGCCCCATTCCAGTTATTACTTTAGTTGCCCTCCTCTGGACCCTCTCCAGCTCTGCTATGTCTGCTTTGTTCACTGGAGCCCAGAACTGTACACAGTACTCCATGTGTGGTCTGACTAATGATTTGTAAAGTGGTAGGATTATGTTCTCATCACGGGCATCTATGCCCCTTTTGATGCAACCCATTATCTTATTGGCCTTGGCAGCAGCTGCCTGACACTGTTTTTTGCAGCTTAGTTTGCTGTTTATTAAAATTCCTAGATCTTTTTCCATGTCAGTGTTACCGAGTGTTTTACCATTTAATAAGTACGGGTGACTTGCATTATTCCTTCCCATGTGCATAACTTTACATTTGTCAGTGTTAAACCTCATCTGCCACTTATCTGCCCAAGCCTCCAATCTATCCAGATCGCTCTGTAGTAGTATACTGTCCTCATCAGTGTTAATTACTTTACACAGTTTAGTGTCATCTGCGAAAATTGATATTTTGCTATGCAAGCCTTCTACAAGATCATTAATAAATATATTGAAGAGAATAGGGCCCAATACTGACCCCTGAGGTACTCCACTAGTGACAGTGACCCAATCTGAGTATTTACCATTAATAACCACCCTCTGTTTTCTATCATTGAGCCAGTTACTTACCCACTTACAGACATTTTCTCCCAGTCCGAGCATTCTCATTTTATATACTAACCTTTTATGTGGTACTGTGTCAAATGCTTTGGAGAAGTCCAGATACACGACATCCATTGATTCGCCGCTGTCAAGTCTAGAACTTACCTCCTCATAGAAACTGATTAAATTAGTCTGACATGACCGATCCCTCACGAAGCCATGCTGATATGGCGTTATTTGCTTATTTCCGTTAAGATGCTCTAACATAGCATCTCTCAGAAAACCTTTAAACAGTTTACCCACAACAGATGTTAAACTTACCGGCCTATAGTTTTCCAGGCTCTGTTTTTGGACCCTTTTTGAATATTGGCACCACATTTGCCATGCGCCAATCCTGTGGGACATTCCCTGTCAATATAG
Organism: Bufo gargarizans; assembly: GCF_014858855.1. Classification (NCBI taxonomy): domain Eukaryota; kingdom Metazoa; phylum Chordata; class Amphibia; order Anura; family Bufonidae; genus Bufo; species Bufo gargarizans. Next base: position 2,791,872 of record NC_058088.1, read on the forward strand.
AATCTGCAAATATTAGAAATAAGGGTCTGGCTATGACATTACTTAATTCCCTTAGGATACGGGGGTGTATGCCATCCGGTCCTGGCGATTTGTCTATTTTAATCTTTTTAAGTCGCTGTTGCACTTCTTCCTGGGTCAGGCAGGACACTTTTAATGGGGAATTTATTTCAACATTCGGCATGTCATAATATAATATATAATGGCCCCCTCCGTATTATTAGGATATATAATGGCCCATTATATATCCTAATATTACAGAAGGGCCATTATATATTATACAGAGGGGGCCATTATATATAATAATTATACAGGGGGGCCATTATACAGTATATTAGAATTATACAGAGGGCCCATTATCAATAGCCTCTCTGTATAATTATAATATATAATGGCCCCTATGTATAATATACACTCACCTATAGAATTATTAGGAACACCTGTTCTATTTCTGATTAATGCGATTATCTAGTCAACCAATCACATGGCAGTTGCTTCAATGCATGTACGGTTGTGGTCCTGGTCAAGACAATCTCCTGAACTCCAAACTGAATGTCAGAATGGGAAAGAAAGGTGATTTAAGCAATTTTGAGCGTGGCATGGTTGTTGGTGCCAGACGGGCCGGGCTGAGTATTTCACAATCTGCTCAGTTACTGGGATTTTCACTCACAACCATTTCTAGGGTTTACAAAGAATGGTGTGAAAAGGGAAAAACATCCAGTATGCGGCAGTCCTGTGGGCGAAAATGCCTTGTTGATGCTAGAGGTCAGAGGAGAATGGGCCGACTGATTCAAGCTGATAGAAGAGCAACATTGACTGAAATAACCACTCGTTACAACCGAGGTCTGCAGCAAAGCATTTGTGAAGCCACAACATGCACAACCCTGAGGCGGATGGGCTACAACAGCAGAAGACCCCACCGGGTACCACTCATCTCCACTACAAATAGGAAAAAGAGGCTACAATTTGCACGAGCTCACTAATATTGGACTGTTGAAGACTGGAAAAATGGTGTGGGGGATGTTTTCTGGGCACACTTTAGGCCCCTTAGTGCCAATTGGCCATCGTTTAAATGCCACAGGCTACCTAAGCATTGTTTCTGACCATGTCCATCCCTTCATGACCACCATGTACCCATCCTCTGATGACTACTTCCAGCAGGATAATGCACCATGTCACAAAGCTCGAATCATTTCAAATTGGTTTCTTGAACATGACAATGAGTTCACTGTACTAAAATGGCCCCCACAGTCACCAGATCTCAACCCAATAGAGCATCTTTGGGATGTGCATCCCTCAAATCTCCATCAACTGCAAGATGCTATCCTATCAATATGGGCCAACATTTCTAAAGAATGCTATCAGCACCTTGTTGAATCAATCGCACGTAGAATTAAGGCAGTTCTAAAGGCGAAAGGGGGTCCAACACCGTATTAGTATGGTGTTCCTAATAATTCTTTAGGTGAGTGTATAATGGCCTCTTGTATAATTATTATATATAATGGCCCCTCTGTATAATATATAATGCACCTTTGTATAATTATCATTTATTATGGCCCCTCTGTATAACTATAATATATAATGGCCCCCTGTAGAATATATTATGGCCCCCTTGTATAATTATTATATATTATGGTCCCTCTGTATAACTATATTATATAATGCCCCCCTTGTATATTATATATAGTGACCCCTCTGTAATATTAGGATATATAATGGCCCCCTCTGTATTATTATTATATATATAAAATGGCCCCTCTGTATAATTATTATATAAAATGACCCCTCTGTAATATTAGGATATATAATGGACCCTCTGTATAATTACTATATATAATGACCCCCCCTGTATTATTATAATATATAATGGCCCCCTCCGTATTATTAGGATATATAATGGCCCATTATATATCCTAATATTACAGAGGGGCCATTATATATAAAAATAACTAATAATAATAAAACTCTGCAGAGATGAGACGCGGCTGAAAGAAGGTGTCATAGCGGTCTTATCTCCGAATGAAGACGCTGAGGAAAGTCTACATCACAGGAGACGTCACTGGATGGATGAGGTATGTGGTGCTGTATTCTCCTGTATATTTTGTAGTGATGTATGTAATGTCCAAACACATATTTGTTTCACGGTATGGTTGGGGGGTGGATTGAGAATTTGGCCCACCCTGCCGCATCCTGGCCCCAGACTTCAGGTCACACTGTGTGTGTGTTCTGAATTCTGGGGCCTTATACCCATCTACTAAATCATCTGTACTTAGAGAGTTACCACCATGTTATCTGTGGTGTTACATAGGACTACTACATTATCTGTAAAAGGGGCGTGTCCACAGGTTGGGAGGGGGGGGCGCAATAAATGGCTTGCCCCGGGTGCTGGCAACCCACACTACGCCACTGATTAGAAGTAAGCTAAGCAGCAGTACTCAGTGTCAGGCAGCAGCTACAAAAGCAAATACGATTATAGGGTGTAGAGATATAAACCTGCGGTCCCAATGTAATATTTGCCCTTTTTCTAAATCCCTCATAAGGCCAAATCTTGAATATGGAATTTAGTTTTGGGCTCCATATACTATAAAGTAGGGATGCTCAACCTACGGCCCTCCAGTTGTTGTAAAACTACAACTCCCACAATGCCCTTCTGTAGGATGATAGCTGTAGTTTTGCAACAGCTGGAGGGCCACAGGTTGAGCATGCCTGCTATAAAGGATATAGTAGAGCTAGAAAGGGTTCAGAGACCAGATAATTTAATGGGATGGTGGGGTGGTTCAGCTTGGCAAAAAGATGCCTTAGAGGAGATCTCATTTATATGTACAAATACATGTGTGGTCAATACAAGGAACTGGCACAGAATTTATTTATTTCAAAGACTTTACAGAAGACCAGGAGACATTCATTATGTGTGGAGGAAAGGATTCTTTACAGTTAGAGCAGTCACACTATGGGATGAGGTAGTAATGGCAAATACTATGTCAGCATTAAAAGGGCTAGATGCTTATGAAATAGCAAATGACATTGAGGATTAAAGTTAATCTAACAATTAATTGGTCTGAAAAAGGTTAAACTTGATGAACCAGTGTCTGTTTCTACCCATGTAACTGATGTAAGATGATGGCAAATCTGATTTTCTCTAGATGAAGTGGATACTCCCTAGCCAGGGTTACAAGCCAACGTATAAAGAGATCATTAGACAGATCTCTGTACTGTCCATTCATATAATTGTACATCTTTGCTCTTACTGTAGAGAATCCCAGTTTATGATAATGGTAAAACTAGATGCAGTGGATAGCCCCTTGTCAGGGTTACAGACATAGGTATAGCGTGATCATTAGACAAATCTCTGTACTGTCCATTCATATATTTCTACATCACTGCTTTTACTGTAGAGAATCCCTGTCTGTTAATGGTAAAACTAGATTCAATGGATACCCCCTATCCAGGTTTACAGGCCTGGGTATAAAGAGATCATTGGACAGATTTCTGTACTGTCCATTCATATATTTACACATAATTGCTTTTACTGTAGAGAATCTCTGTCTATGCTAATGGTCAATCTAGATGCAGTGGATACCCCCTAGCCAGGGTTCCAGACCTAGGTATAGAGTGATCATTACACAGGTCTCTGTACTGTCAATTCATATTTTGGTACATCACTGCTCTTACTGTAAAGAATCTTTCTATGATGATGGTATAAATGGATGCAATGGATACCCCTAGCCAGGATTATAGGCCAGGCTAAAAAGAGATCATTACACAGATCTCTGTACTGTCCACTCACACATTGGTACTTCACTGCTCTTACTCTAAAGAATTTCTGTCTTTGATGATGATAAAACTAGATACCTCCTAGCCAGGATTATAGGCCTAGGTATAAAGAGATTATTAGGTCTGAGGTCCATTCAGATATTTGTACCACACTGCTTTTACTGTGAAGAATCTCTGTCTATGATAATGGTAAATCTAGATGTAGTGGATACCCCCTAGCCAGGATTATAGACCTGATTATAAAGAGATCATTAGACAGTTCTCTATACTATCCATTCATATAATTGTGCATCACTGCTTTTACTGTAAAGAATTTCTGTCTTTGATGATGATAAAACTAGATGCAGCGGATACCTCCTAGCCAGGATTATAGGCCTAGGTATAAAGAGATTATTAGGTCTGAGGTCCATTCAGATATTTGTACCACACTGCTTTTACTGTAAAGAATCTCTGTCTATGATAATGGTAAATCTAGATGTGGATACCCCCTAGCCAGGATTATAGACCTGAGTATAAAGAGATCATTACACAGATCTCTGTACTGTCCACTCACACATTGGTACAACACTGCTCTTACTCTAAAGAATTTCTGTCTTGATGATGATAAAACTAGATGCAGCGGATACCTCCTAGCCAGGATTATAGGCCTAGGTATAAAGAGATTATTAGGTCTGAGGTCCATTCATATATTGGTACATCACTGCTTTTACTGTAAAGAATCTCTGTCTATGATACTGGTAAATCTAGATGTAGTGGATACCCCCTAGCCAGGATTATAGACCTGAGTATAAAGAGATCATTAGACAGATCTTAATACTGTCCATTCATATATTAGTACAACACTGCTTTTACTGTAAAGAATCTCTGTCTATGATAATGGTAAATGTAAATGCAGTGGATACCCCCAGTCTGGGTTACAGGCCTAGGTGTAAAGAGATCATTAGACATTCTACATAGTAATTAGATTGACCCTAAGGCTAGTTTCACACTAGCAGCCTGTCGGATCCGTCCTGCCGCTAGTTCACGTGTGCCCCCGGACTGCCGCTTCGTCCCCCATGACTATAATGGGGGCGGAGTTCCAGCGGCCGCACGGCGAGAGGCAGCCAGACTCAAAGTACGAGATGCACTGCCAGACTCCCCTGCCGCTAATGTGAAAGTACCAAAGCCCTCTTTTTCCCAAACTTCACTAACCCCATCTTTATTGGTGCTGCCATATTTTTTATGCTCACCATGATTTTATTTGCCTTTTGCAGCAGCTGCCTGACACATGTTGCTAACCTTAAAGGCTATGGACACTTTTGAGGGCATTTTTCTCATTATTGCATTCTACTCATTTTGGGTTAAAAAATCATTTTTAAAATCGTTTTTTATTAAGAATTTCAGCAGCTTTCTCTGTAGAGCTGCCAGTTTTCACATATTTGCACCCTTGAGTCCCATCAGACAGCAGCCCCGATGGCTCAGTCTGTAGCCCTTATCTCTGAACTCCTGACAGCTCACAAACACTCATTACATCTCCTTTCTTATCAACCTGCTAAGAATGCAGCTTTTCAATAAGTGTTTAGGAGCTGTCAGGAGTTCAGAGATAAAATTATTTTTAACCAAATGAGTAGATGCAATAATCATTTTAAAAATATTGCTTCCAAAGGTGCCCATAGCCCCTAAGTTTACTGTCCCTGTATGTCCTGAAGCCTCTGGTTTGGTCATTATTTGACTGCACTAATGGTCGGCATCCATTGTAATAAATCCTTATGACCAGAGGGAAAAAAAAAAAGCGTTAGCTCCGCTGCCCAACTGGGACGTAGAAGAATGTAATTATTGGAAGGTCTTCAGTGATTCACATGGACGGAGAAAACCCTTAAACAAACTGTTATTTTTCTATTTTGAAGAGTTTGTTCCTTAATTAAAAGTGGTTACCCAGAATCCCCTGCGCATGCCGGGCATCTGTCACCCTTTATTGCAGAACCTATTTGTCATGCTGCCGGGATAGGTAATCCCTCCTAATTCAGTTACCAATCTGCTGGGGGAGCATAGAGCGTAAGAGGATTGAGACATTTGCTAAATTAGATAAGTCAAACTAACGTATAGGGATGGAGGGGTTCAGGGGGGTTGAGGGCAGCTCCGGCGTGTCATTCTGACCGGCAACAAGTCAAAAAAAAAAAAGGCAGCAGGATACGTTTCATTGGTTGCATCACTTTATACAAATATCGGTTGCCAGCGACAAGTACAACTCGCGTGCTAAATGTCATAATATGTAGAGCTGTGATATAACATTAGGTATTATAGCATTGATAAGAGCAGTCATCCAAGCTGCTGAACAGCAACACCCTCCATATAGTAGGAGTAGTAGTAATGTGCACCATTTGGTAATCTGGCAAAGTTGGTAAAAGTAGATACTAGAACTAGGTATAAATCAGTGTGGTTGTCACCCAGCTTTTCCAGGATCTGATATAAATGAGAGACAAGTGAATAGTTTGTAGAACTTGACGGGTTGCAAAGAAATGCATCTATTATCAGTCTGTAACCGACCGGGAAAGAAGCTGAAGGGACTGCCCGAATGTGATGATATCCAGGGTCAGAAGATGGATTAGAATCTAGAATACGTGTTTAAAAGGGGCATTGCAGGATTTTAATCTTAAAGGGAGTCTGTCACCACATTTTAGCATGTTAGACCGTTAAAATAGGGTTATGTGATCCAGCCAGAACATAAAAACGGTACCTTTGTGGTAGAAAACGGACTTTTCAATTTGCCGAAAACGAAGTTATAATATTATCTTCTGAGCCCTCTCAAGTGCCCAGGGCGGTCTCTCAATCCTCAGAGCCCCAGGCAGGCACCTCCTAAACGGCTGATAACTCCGCCCTCCGTGCGCCTCTGCCCGCCCGTTTACTCCCCTCCCCTGTCCTTTTCCACTGCGGCTGTGCGGTCCAAATCGTAGCGGGCGCATGCGCAGTAGGTATTGCGATGCCCTGCCAGGAGCGGGCATCGCATTGCGCATGCGCCCGCTACGATTTGTACCGCACAGCCGCAGTGGAAAGGGACAGGGGAGGGGAGTAAACGGGCGGGCAGAGGCGCACGGAGGGCGGAGTTATCAGCCGTTTAGGAGGTGCCTGCCTGGGGCTCCGAGGATTGAGAGACCGCCCTGGGCACTTGAGAGGGCTCAGAAGATAATATTATAACTTCGTTTTCGGCAAATTGAAAAGTCCGTTTTCTACCACAAAGGTACCGTTTTTATGTTCTGGCTGGATCACATAACCCTATTTTAACGGTCTAACATGCTAAAATGTGGTGACAGACTCCCTTTAAAGGAGTATCCTGAATACCAGATCGGCAGGAATCTGACACCCCGCACCCCCGCTGATCTACTCTTACCTTGCAGCTCCAGCGCTGGGATCAGCACCAGAACTACACAGCTCCGTCCCTTATGCAGTGGACGGAGCCGGTAAGCGCTGCTCCTATTGAAGTGAATGGCGCCAACTTCTGACACCAGAGGTACTCTGAAACAGCTGCTTGGTGGCGGTGCGGGATATCGAACCCTTGCCTATCCAGAACACAGGACATCAATATTAAAATCCTGGAATACCCCTTTAAAGAAGACCTATCACCAGATACTGGGTACCAGTTGATTTATTTATTTTTTTAAATCTTACCCCTCCAAAAAAGAAATATATATTTTTTCTAAATATGACTAATTTAAAAGAAATGCTGTATACCAGTATGTTCAGTAGGACTCGATTCCTTTCAAGAATCTAAACATCTGGGTTTTGTGATAAAGCACCTTCATACCACCCGCCATCATGAAATCTCATCTACTGCAACCCGGACATTTGGAAAAATATATACAGTATATATATTTTTTTTATTAGTTTATTAGCTATAGGGGTAGTAGTTGTGACCAGGCGTCTAAGCCACAGGGGCCCTCACCCCCCCAGACCACCAGGGATACTGAACATAAACCCCTTACTGTTCTAGACCATAAGGTATACTTACATTAGCCCTTTCAAGGGCAAGCTGTGGTTTTGCGTCAGGACCCATGTGCCTTCAGCTGTGCCCCTGGTCCCTATCCCTCATTCCCTTATTTCCTACTTACTTTGGAAGTTCCAATATGTATTTGGTCCTGCCAATAACATTTCTTTGGATTACTCCAGATAAGGCTACTTTCACATATGCGTTTTTCATTCTAGTTTTGAGATCCGGCAGAGGATCTGAAAACCGGGGCAAAACGCTTCCGTTTTGTCCCCATTCATTGTCAATGGGGGCAAAACAGAACAAACCAGATCAGGATGCATTCCATTCCGATTTGACCGGACACAAAACCACTGCAAGTCTGTGAAACTGAACAAACCTGATCCGGCATGAAAATCAATGCAAGTCAATGGTGCCGGATCCGTTTTATCGGTGATTAAAAAAAACCTGATCTGGCACCCAATGGCCTGTGTCGGATCTCAAAACCTAAATGAAAGACACTGATGTGAAAGTAGTAATAGATCGATAGAGTATAATGTAATTGCACGTTTTCCTGTTTGCTCGGGGCCGGTCTCTTGCAGCCGCTTATTACACAGTTTATGTCACCGACTCATTCACCTTTGTTTTCAGAGCAATTGCACAATCATCTTAAACCTGTAATCCGAGGCAGCTGATTTCCTCTAATTCCCACTTTCCTCTGAAAACAACTCTGTTTACTGCACCGACCAGGAATGTGAGAAATATCTGTGCGGTTAATTGGAGTTCAGCCAAATTTTGGAGAAACGGTCATCATATTAGGATGGGCTGATACCAGCGGCTGCCACTATGCCGCCACCTTACTGCCTACGTCGCATACTTACCGGAATGTTCTATCTGATAGCTTGTTACATTATTGTCTTATATTGCACTGATCTATGTCCCATACTTACCAAAAACAGTCTGCGTTTTCTGCAGAACCAACTGTGTGTGGTATTGCATTTTAGCGCCATTCAAGTGGATAGTAACGAGCTGACACATAGCCCTTGTATGGGAGTCTCCCGCTGTCAGAGAGGTATCTGGCAGCGCTTATTCTCCTCTCCCCATTAAAGTACCAAGGGCTCGGCATGTACGTTTATGGTGGGATTGAAGGATGTAGCTACTGGGAAAACACGTATCTTATGTATATGGCCAGCTTAAAGAGGTTCTTCACCTTGAAAAATCTCTGCTTATTACAAGGGACCTTTAACTGTAGACTGATAGGTTGCCTGCATAGATGTGTAGCATCGATGGAGACAACCAGTAGATTGAGATCCACAGGTAGATTTCTGACAAGTCCTGAGTAGATCAAAAAGCCTTAAACTGGCTGTAATGCTGGCCGTCCATGTCCCGCAGCATAGCCATTCCCAGCAGGTGCGGCCACCGCAGTACTCAACCCTTCTGCTTCAACATGCTCCAGGCCCAGTGCGGCCTCACTCCTGGTCTGGCTGCTGCATGCTCCCATAGGACACACATGCGCTCTTCCTGACTCCTAAAGGCCGAGCACGCACACCGCCTAGTCTGTCCTAGTCTGTGGAGGTGTTCCCCGGAGTATATACATGGCACCTTTTTCTCTAGGAAGATGCCTGAGCAAAAGGTTTCTAGCTTGTCTAGTCCCTGCCAAGGTGTTCATATAGTGTATCCAGACCTGCCATGCTTCACCTCTGCCTGTTACCATATCTTGACTTCTGTGTGATCGCCGCCTGCCCTGACTGATTTTCTGCCTACTGTACTGCTTGAACTCTGCCAGTCCTGACCTTGGCTTGTCCACTGCCCATGCTTTTGCCTGTCCCCTTTGTGCCACACACGGGTATAACTTGCCCCCCCCCCCCCCCCCGGGTCAGCAGACTCTCAATGGAGACTACTTTTAGTGGTAGTGGCCTGGTGGCCCCTGCAGCAAAGTCCAAATCTCTGTATAGTGGTAAAAGGGTGAGGACCAGGGGGGCCACCATGACAACCTCCTCAGGGATAGTCCCAAGCCAAATCATTCCCTAGCACTGCACAGTCTTTTTTGTCATGTGGTCAAAAACTGTCATTTTGGATGACAAAAAAAAAATCTCTAGTGTAAAGGATCCCTTTTACACGTGCCAAGGATCGGGCCAAATATCAACAATATTCGACGTGAACCGCTATCATGGTCATTTGTCTCCCATTCATTTTGCATCGGGCCTCATGAGGGGCCCTTTAAATGGACGCCGATTGACTTGAATATCGTTGACCATGGTAGGACATTTGTTGCTGCAGATTTGCTGTGTGACAACCCCTTTAAGTGCTAGGACCTTTCAAAGTCACTATTACAGGCCATTCACATGCTCTTCTGGCATGGCTGTAAAATAATCAAGAAGTGTGATCTCAAACAGTGTTTTTTTACTGGGTGGACTCTTCTAACCTTAAACGGATAGTGCCAACTTTTAAAGCTATCTCCTATCCACAGGATAGAGGATAACTAATTTGTGGGATCCGATTGCTGGACCTTCACCAATCCCAAGAGCATGGTTCCCACTCTACCCATCCTGGTAGAGCGGCAGGTCAATCATGTGTCCTTGTGCTCCATTCATTTTCTGTGGAACTGCCAGAAATATCGGAGTGAGAATGAGAATGAATGAGCGTGCTCGACCTAAAGCTCCATCAGGACAAGGAAATGGGATTGTGGAGATCCCAGTGGTCGGACCCCCAGTTAGTTAAACTTGGCACAGACCCTTTAAGTGAATCACTTAACACAGGGCATTATTCAATTAAAATGGCATTTATTTCAGTGCATTTTGTAGGCCCATCGAGGTGGCCTGGTTGTTTGTAGCATGTGTGCTCATAAAATTGATCAAACTGTGCGCTAAAAACCTCACATGTATAATTAGAGTCATTATACCTTTTAATGGGGTTTTCTGAGATTTTTTTTTGTAACGGATGACCATCTGGATAAGTCATCAGTATCTGATCGGTGAGAGTCTGACACCCAGGACTCCCGCCAATCAGCTATTTGAGAAGGCACCAGCACTCGCAGTAGCTCGGCGGCCTGCTCTCAGCTCACCAAGCGCAGCGCCATCCATTTGATAGTGACTGTGCTTGATATTGCAGCTCAGCCCCATTCACTTCAATGGGGGCTGAACTGTTCCTAGGTCACTTGACCGATGAACACCACTGGCCTAGGAGAAACAGCGAGAAGGCCGCGGCACTACTGCGAGTGCCGGTGCCTTCTCAAGCAGCTGAATGGCGGGGATCTTGGGTGTCGGACCCCCACCAATCAGATACTGATGACCTCTCCAGTTAAAATATTTTTTAAAACCGCTTTAAAGGAGTTTTCCCATGATTAATGTAAAAAATGAAAATCAACCTCTTTCTAACAGAGCTAGAACCTGCCCTGTACCTCACATGGATCCAGAGATCTCCACATTCATTGCTTTGCTAGATTTATATCAAGCTGGCAGCTCAGGGGGAGTGTCTTTTCTGCTGCAGCTCAGGGGGCGTGTCTCAGCTCTCCCTATCATAGCTCAGGAGGCAGTTGAAGGATGAAACTGAGCATGTGCGACCTTCTCAGTGAGCAGGACAAAGAAATAAGAAAAGAAAAAAACGGCAGGTGGCGCTATACAGATACATATTAATGAATAACTCAGTGGCTATGCTAAATTTTTAATTACATTTACAAAAATATTCAGATCCAGGTGCTGGTTTAAAAGCTGTAGAATATTTTTCATGGGACAACCCCTTTAAGAGAATCCACCTTTTCAATGTTTTTATATATCTTAGTGCTTGCAGGGGGGGCTGCTCGTTTTTTGTGCTTCTTTGCTTTTACACTGCAAAGATTTGTGTCTTTTTTTACTACATTAGTAGCTGCAGACTAACTTTGTCTTTTTGCATTATCTGTCTTTCTTTGCACCTACATGGTTTAGGCCTTGCGCGGAATTCAGTTTAAAATAGAGAGTGAGGTGAGAGTAAAAGGTAGGAACTCTGCATTTCTGTGCTGTCTGAGTGATTCTGTAACTTAAAGGGGTAGTCACTTATGTTAAAGGAATGGCATCTTGCTAGGTTGAATCCCGAGAATGATATTTTTCTCTGCACAGCAGCCATTCCTAGCCGTGCAGCCAGTCTCATGCACTTGAATGGGGCTACACTTTAGTTTCCTGCACAGCAGATGGTTGGGGCCCCATGAAGGAAAAAAAACAGCGAAGGGGATGTAACGCTGCACCCGCGATGATGCAAATGTCTGTTGTACCTTAGGGTGGCATTACAATGCCGAATATACCGGCAGTGCGAGAGGAACAATTTCTACCATAGTCATCCCTGATTACACAGGGGGAAGTCCTGCCAATAATTGGGCATATTTCATGCTGATTATCAGGCTAATTATCAGGGATACGCGTTAATAGGTGCGCTCATTTCTAATAATTGGCTCTTATAATCGAGCAGTCAATTCGCCAATGAACGAGCAAAATGCGCGTTCATCGGGTGAAATTATCTAAATTACAGACACCTTGATCATCATTCCCGGGCAGCAGATTGTCCTGTGTGAACAGCACTCTGCTGCTCAGGAACAATAATTTTGTAGGGGGATGAGCCATCGCTCGTCCTCATGCTATGGAGGTGAACGCCTAATGTATATGTACCTCCTCCACTTAACGAGCAGACGATTGTCGGGAAGGAAGACAATTGGCTGCTCCTCATAGCATCTAAATGCGCCTTAATTGCTAATTGATCTTTCCCTCACTTAACGCTGCTTTCTTCAAACTATCCTGAATGCAGCAGCTGGGTTCTATTAGGCGGGGTTCACATCTGCGTTTTGTCTCCGGCCGTCTGTTCCAGTGGAGGAACGGACTGCTGGAGTTTACCATATCCGACACAGCCGGATACCGCTGCGCACCGCTAGATCCCGATTCACTGTGTCCGGCCCTTTACCGGCGTATGTGCCGGATGACTTTCTGCCAGACTAAAAATGCTGCATGTATGCCGGATACCATGCATTCCGTCAGTCTGTACCCAGCCTTACTACTCCGATGCCTCCGTCCTGTGCCAGTCCCTAAACAGGTCACCCATCTGCTATAGAAAATAATTTAAACTTCTCACCCTCACCCACAAATCTCTCCACAGTTCTACATCTCCCTCCTCTCTGTCCACCACCCTACCTGTGCTCTCCATTCTGCCGTTGATCAAGACCTAACATTCATTATAATCCAAACCTTACAGTCTTAAATTCCAAGACTTCTCTCTAGCTGCACTCGTTTTCTGGAATGCTCTACCCCAAGCGATAAATATCCACAGTTTTAACTGTGCCCTAAAAACTCAACTTTATACATTGTCCTATCCAATTCCCAAACCTGACTCCTCTCCGTTCACATCCTATGACCTTATTCTACAGAACCTGATCCCTTCATGGACTTCATCCTCGACTTTAATATTTCCCATTTAGCCTGCTCTGCTCACCAATAAAAGACACACAAGGGCTGGTTTGACATTTTAATAATATCCAACACAGTTTTTTTTGTTTTTTTCCAAATAACAATAATTATTAATAATATAACAGATCTATAGGGGGGAGGGGAACTCCTCGGCGGCAGCAGACACACAAGCTATCACATAGCACTATAATATTACACAACATTTATAAAGGAAAGTTGGAAACACAAAGACACGTTTCTTCCAGTGTAGGGATGGTGATAAGCTGTAATGTTTTTAGTTTTTTTTTGGATGGGCCCAATCACCTTTCATAAAATAAATTAAACTTTATTTAAACATATTATACAGTAACAAAATACATCAGGCCTATAGCATGTGACCTGACTCCTTGACCATGTCTATAGCAGGTCTTGTGTTTTACCGTGTGGGGGTAAGAGGACCTTTTCAGAGTACGGATCCTGGCAATGCGAAGTAACTAAATAGCCAAATTAGTAAATGTTGCCAGTCATACCACAGTGGCGTAGCTAGGTGGGGGGGCTCCTGAGATGTGTGGCCCAAGTACTGGGGGTCAGTAGGCACCAACAAGCCAATCTGACTTTGGTAGGATATTTAGATACAGGTCTAGGGCAGCAAACTTAATCTTTGCCTCAGGTGAAGGAAAGCCTAGCTACGACTCTGCAAAACCAGATAACATAGTAGGTATAGAGGCAAAACACTAGACTTGTACTAAATCAATGCACCCAGTGGTCACTGACATGGAATGAATGGGATTTCTAGAAACTTTGCTATCAACTTTTTGCAGGGCAGAGTTTGGTGACCACTTGGGGTAGGGATATGTTCTCTGGTTGTTCTGCTTCTGTATATGATGACAATCGGTAGTCAAAAGCAATGCAAAAAGCTTACAGACAATAACCAGAAGCTATGATAACCCTAATTCAAAGTGCTTATATATCCCAGGCTGAACATTGTCTATTACAGAAGAACATGATCTGCAACCAGAGAGGAGAACAAGTCCATTTCTAGGTGCAAACTCTCTGTCGGCAGGTTTGTTTTTTTCTAGCCAACGAGGAGACATTGATGCAAAGTGTGTGCGTTCTGGTTTCTTCTCACTGTTGTACCTTTGTCTGATGGTGGACCCTCGACTGATTAGGGCTCGTAAAGTCTTCAACCCGCTTTACAAGACCTGAAATTTCCATGAACTTTGGTCCTTATAATCAAGGCAGTCAGTGGCATTGAAATTAAGCTTCCAAGAAGCAGTTTGGTCCTTGTAGTCTAAGCAATCCACTGAGGTGAACCCAAGGCTGGAAGCTCCATATCCCTGGGCAGATAGAGATGCGGGTGACTGGCTGAGGTGACTACCCATTGTCTGAGTGGCAATGGGGCTCAGTGTGGCGCCTGGAGCAGACAGCTGTGGATGCATGGGTGATAGGTAGGAGCTACAGTCCAGACCAGTGAAGTAAGATGATGATCCTCCATAGCTCTGGGTGTAGGCTGGAGCTTGACTGTAGGTCATGGGGTATCCAGCTGATCTTTGCATACAAGGAGTGGTGACTGCAGACAGGGGGTCTGGAATGGGAGATATAGAAGCCGGACTCCATATGGAGACTGTGGCACTAGCTGAGGAGCTGGGGGTCACTGCTGTGCCAGGTGGTGGAGGGCTATACTGCCCATTGGTGCTAGCCTCTGAGTTAGTCTCTCTTGCAGGAGAAGTCTTCTTTTTGGCAGGACGTGGTTTGGCCTGTCCATTGCTCTGCTGCTGTTGCTGGCGACATTTGGCTCTTCTATTCTTAAACCACACCTTTGGGATAAAAAAACAACAATTATTAATTATATCGTACATGACTATTCAAGCTTTATCTATAGATTTGGGTTGCTTTGAACAAGAACAATCTAGTGCCAGTCTAAGGCCTTCATGTATAACCAGTTAGTTTCATCATCTGGGATTATTTTAGATAACGACTTATCTCAAGTAGGTCTGAAGGCTCTAAAATAGTTTTTGTATTCCTGAGCTTGTGCTTATCAATCAGTTAATCAAGATGTGTAAAGCTCAATGGAGGTAGGAAGATCCAAGGGTACCATACAAGGTCCAACTTATCAGGCAATGGGACACACGTACCGTCTTCTTCCTCTTCCACCTTATGTTTTATATTCATTCCCCAACATGAGTTCATAATAAGTTAATTACCTGCACCCGGGATTCTGGGAGATTGATTTTTAAGGCCACTTCTTCCCTCATGAAGATATCAGGATAACGTGTTTTTGCAAACAGGGCTTCCAAAATATCCAACTGTGCCCTTGTAAACGTTGTCCTCTCCCTTCTCTGCTTCCGTGGTGTGTCTGGTGATTAACAAAAAAAGAGGAAAAATAAGTGAATAATTTCTAAGGAGCTAATATTATTAAACAGGAATAAAAATATTAGAAAACTATCTAAAAAAACATATTTGAAGAATTGTAATACACATTGGGCATAAAGCTGAACACAAACTGCTAGACATTTGCAATCAATCACCCTACAGGCCTGGAGTTTGGAAAAACTACATAATATATTTACCTACATAATATATCATCAATTTTACAGCAGTACAGAACATCAAAACCAAAAATGTTCTGGTTGCAAGTAAGGGGCCAAAAATAATTTATACAGATTATACTGTGCAGCATAAGGATAATGATAAAGCTTCTTCTGGATCAACTCAGGTTGGTATAAAATATTACAGTCGTTTAACCTTTTCAACCTGTTTAATATTTTATGATGTAAAATAGGATTTACGTATAAGCATAAACACACACCATCAGGTTATCATTTCTATTCAACATTTTTAAAATATAACATAATATAAAACAGGTAAAAAAAATAATATTTCCTATTATTACTATTTTAACTAAATTACAAATATTATATTTTCTCTCCATCCAAAACACTTAAAACAAGCCCATAATACAATAAAACAAGATATAAAACCCAACTTACTTGGATACCCCACAGCAGAATGCAATAAATCCATCCCCGTTCCCGCTAACGTCAGTCCATTGACTGCGTAGTGTGGCTGTTTAATGTAGGACATCATTTCAATGCTTAAGGTTCAGGAAGCCGAGGCTTCTTTGGATGAAAGTTGATGTTGAGGGTAAGACCCTTTATAGATCCTTGTACTTTGGAGATATCTTGGTTGAGCAAAACTGTGAATCTTCCTTTAGATGGTCCTGAAAGTTACAAGTACGAGAGATGAAGTTGTATTCTCATGAAGTCCACACAGCAGAACGCTGGAACCAAGTCTATCTCCTACGTCCAAGACCAAGCCTTCTGAGCTCAGGTGAGGCCAATGTTTGCTTTAAAAGCTCCCCCCTCCAGACCACTAACTAATTAAATCAAAGATTGTCAGGCTCTCTCCACCCACTGCCCACCTCCCCCATTACTCTACAACACACTTCCCCCTTGGATTTTGGGTGGAGACTTGACAAGAACTTTGAGAACCCTCAGAATTGATGAATGTGGCTTCAAATTAATAATTCTGTTCTGCCCAATGTTCATGAGGTTGTTAAAGGGCCTAAGAACCATCTCCTTGAAGATAAGTTCTACCAGATTTTCCGATTATACAGAGTCCTGTTTTGTGAATCCCTTGTCCGTTTTCCTTTACAAAAATACTCATGGAAGGCAAAACATGAATGTTCTTGATATATTTTGTATAGATGTAAGCGTTCAGTAAGGTTTGCTGTCCCAGTGAATGTAACGAGACTTTCTACAGAAGAATCCCCATTGTCCTTAATGCATTTTTAAAATACAGGGTAAAATGCAACAAATACAAAGAACCCAATGAGGCCATTGCCATTGATAGTCAAATGCTCCTCCTTACAGAGTGTTCCCCAGGGGGGTAATGACATAGGACAATGGCTCCACATAGAGATCTCAGTGATACAAAGGAATTTATTTAACATGGGGAAAATAGGTGAGGTGTCCCCAGCTAATATCCTATTACACCTTTTTGTTTGGGCGTCAATGACAATCATGGAGGGTGTGTTAATACTGTGCTAATTGGGTAAACACAGATAGGGAGATCTGTTGGCCTACTTCATCAGAATCACATCTGGTGGAGAATATTCTTAAATGATTCCCCTGACCACCTGCAGGCATATCCCCCCGGGAAGTCTGTAGCTCTTTCAGCCAGATAAGAATAATAGCCGGAGATCTGTGTACATCCACAAGTTAATAGGACTGCAATAAACTACTCAGCGAGCCAATAATGCTTATTAATTGGCTCAAGATCTTCACAATCAGGGCGCTCTGCTACGGGACCTATAGCAACGTCTTAACAGTGATTATTGTGGGGAGTTACATGTGCAAATTCTGGTAAAGTCTTCTTCGATCATTTAAGACTTTACGATTTGTTTGGTTATTTTATGTACATCATATGCATTGGTAAGATAAAAGAACACAGCTCCCCCCCCCCCCCCCCCCAAATAAAGGATACACTAAATACATTAAGATCAACACTTGGTGCACTGAATGACGACTAGTTATAATGTAAGATCTCACATGCTTGTCAATGATGGTGTCTGACCAATAAAGCTTATAAATAGACAGATAGATATGAGGGATGGAAGGATGAATAGATAGATAATAGATAGATATCACATAGATATTACATAGATAAATTTTGCAGCACCCCTAAAATGTAGTCAGATAAGGTGTCCTTTATATACAGTGCTTCATTTGCCAATTTACCAAAGCATTGGTGAATTAACGACATATTTGACTATATTTTGGGAGTGCTGCAGAATTATTTGGAAAGACAGACAGACAAATAGATAATTAGATAGATAGATAGATAATTCGATGATAGATAGATAATAGATAGATATGAGATAATTAGATGATAGATAGATAATTAGATGATAGATAGATAATAGATAATTAGATGATAGATAATAGATAGATAGATAATAGATAATTAGATGATAGATAGATAATTAGATGATAGATAGATAATAGATAGATAGATAGATAGATAGATAAATAGTTATGAGATAATTAGATGATAGATAGATAATAGATAGATAGATAGATAAATAGATATGAGATAATTAGATGATAGATAGGTGATAGATAGATAGATAGATAGATAATAGATAATTAGATGATAGATAGATAGATAGATAGATAGATAGATAGATAGATAGATAGATAGATAGAATAAATTGGATAATTATGATAAAAAGCATTTTGGCTAACAAATGACCAAACAGTCCAAATGATTGAATTATCACACAGTACAACTTCCAATCCATTCCCGAGCCCCATTCTCCTAATTAGACGCTGGTGACGTGCCGTTCCGTTTGTGTCTCGTGTATTAGGTTGACGCCTGTACAGTATAGCATTGGTGCGGGGGGGGGGGGGGGGTGGGGAGGGGTAAGCGGGGCTGTTTTGGGCAGAGACTTGTATCCCACATTCTATATTGTAGAGAAATATAAAGCTGTGGAGCAGAATAGTATAATATCATTGTGGAAAGTATTGGACCCCCGGAAATGTTGGGCACGGAAGCTTTTTCACAACGAATGGGTGGTCTTGTCTCCTCAGTTAGTGTCATGCCTCCATCTAAACTTTCAGGGCTCTGGAAAAGCGGAGCGATACCCCAGACAGTAGGGGGAGACTGAAGGGTTTTTTGTTGTTGACTATTCTATAGTCTTTCTCCTCCATCTCTGCTGTTTAGGACTCTCACCCCCTACTGTTCTGCATATTGCAGAATATCCATAAGAAAGGCTGTGACAATAAAGGAATCAGCCCTCAGTCCACATATCTGACTGGTTGGTGTGGACCCGGCCGGCCTGTTAGCTCAGGTAAGGTCCCAGAGATTTATCTACACCGTCATTAACGCCTCCATTTAGGATAATTACTTCCGGCGGATCACTGTGTGCAGCAATATCATGAGGATCTCAAGGGAGACGCAGGGTGATTACCAAACGCTTCTTCAGGCCCGGGCTGATCATTGGTGTAATGGGTTCAGTAATAGAAACCACTAATGATAATTGGTCTATTTAATGATCGACCAAAGTGCACCTGATACGGGGGGGTCACCCTGAAGGCGCTCAGCCTTGGCCAGGTTATGTAGGTACAAGGTTCGAGCAACTAAAGGAATCTTTTCCCTGGTAGCTACAATGGTCCTCAAGCTTTGGCACTCTAATCATTGTTTAACTACAACTCCCAGCATGGCATAACTTCCCGCTGGAAATCATTGACCCATACCATGTGAAGGCTATAATTTCATGTATGGAATAGGCCCTGTATTTCTTCTCATGATTTGTAGGTTAACATTTTTAGAAAGTTTTGATCGGCCTTTTCAAAGAATATCACTTCTGATGCAACCGATCGATGTGACAGGATTTCCATACGATCCATAGTCATCATCGTCACTGAGAATCGTTGCATCGAGGATGCCAGAAATATCACCTTACTATCCATGTTAATTGTTGTTAAAGTTGGTAAACACCTGTGTACCTAGCCAATGACTTTTTTTTTTAAGTTGTGCTGCAATTTTTTATTTTTTAAATGTACAAAAATCTAAAATTTAAAAGTAAAAAAAATAAAAAAATATAAGTAAAGTGATTAAATAAATAAAAAAATAGGTCATTGGCATGTAAGAATGACACTTATTTAGTAGCCTAGCAAACCATGAACTGCTCCCCACTCTGGACATAGATCTGTGGCAAGTTTTAATATTGTTATTATAATTTTTTATTATATTATTTTTATTATTTATTAATATCATTTATTATTATTATTATAAATTTATGTTATTTACCATTATATTTATTTATTATTATTAAATGTATTTTATTGGAATAATTTGATATACTTTATTGCTACACTGTGTGTCTAAAGCTACAGAAATATGTTTTAGGCTTCCTTCACATCACCGTTCAGCCTTTCCGTTCTCCTGGAGAACGGAAAGGACGGATTCGGCGCATAACTGAGCCGAACGGAATCTAAGGACCCCATAGACTATAATGGGGTCCATTAGGTTTCCGCTTAGAGGAAGATTTTGGAGCGGAGAGAAAAGTAGTGCATGTAGGACTATGGGGTCCTTAGGTTCCATTCGGCTCAGTTATGCGCCGAATCCGTCCTTTCCATTCTCCAGGCTGAACGGCGATGTGAAAGAAGCCTTAAGCATTCAAATCTTTTCATTGTTTATTTGTTTATGATTAGATTTGATACTTATCCATTGTTCTCTTTTATTTGTAAAGCGCTGCGGAATATGGTGCCCATTGAAATGAAGGGGTCCATACCCGTTCCCGCAAAATTGTGGAACAGATGCGGACCCAAAACTACGGATGTGTGAATGGACTCTAAGGGTATATCCACATGTCCTACAAAATTCAGCACAGAATTTATATGTTTTTTTTTTTCAGCGTGTATTTTTGTGCAATTTTTGAAACTTTTGGGAACTTATGGATCAGTATTTTGATGCTTCCCGTTCATTTCAATAGGAGATTGAGCACAAATTCTTCCCCAAGATAGGGCACGCTGCTTCTTTTTTCCACGAGGAAGTGCTAATTCCCATTGAAATAAATGTTCTGAGGCAGAAATGCACCAAAATCAATGCTAAAAAACTCGATGTTTTCTGGCCCTTAACCCACCCCAAAACAAGCATCGATTGTTGATTTTAGCGAGTTTTAACAGTCAAATGAGATTCAATTCCATGTCTTTCGAGGTCGCTCGTTTGTCCTCTTTCCTACTATGCTAATGATTTGTATTACACAAGGGGATATAACGATCATTTTTAGGTCACCATAATAGATACGATCAATGACAAACAACCAAATTCTCGCTGATCGTACAACTGTTGGACGTTCTGCTGGACAATTGTGGGAACTTTTGCTCGATCTAATGATTTATTTCATTTTTTACAAGATAATCGTTCCCTGTAAAACCCCCTTAATTTCCCCTAACCATATGCCATTGTGTCAATGCTGAGTTTAGAACTAAGATCCTGATCATTCGTTATCTAGTCGACTGTCCAAGTGTCTGGAGACGTGAAAAAGTAAAATGACCCGCGGGTGATATATTCCCTCTGGGTCTGATTTATTACTACATTTAAAACTTGCTCATGATGTTTCTCTGTAATTGGTTTAGTCTTTATTTTACTTTTATACATATTGTGCTATTTTTAGCCGCTGCCTGGTATGACGTGTGCAGGGGATCAGGTACTGTTTTTTAGCTGCTGTCCGGTATGACGTGTGCAGGGGGTGAGGTACTGTTTTTTAGTCGCTGCCTGGTATGACATGTGCAGGGGGTCAGGTACTGTTATTTAGCTGCTGCCCGGTATGACGTGTGCAGGGGGTGAGGTACTGTTTTTTAGTCGCTGCCTGGTATGACGTGTGCAGGGGATCAGGTACTGTTTTTTAGCCGCTGCCTGGTATGACGTGTGCAGGGGATCAGGTAGTGTTTTTTAGCTGCTGTCCGGTATGACGTGTGCAGGGTGTGAGGTACTGTTTTTTAGCCGCTGCCCGGTATGACGTGTGCAGGGGGTGAGGTACTGTTTTTTAGCTGCTGTCCGGTATGACGTGTGCAGGGTGTGAGGTACTGTTTTTTAGTCGCTGCCTGGTATGACATGTGCAGGGGGTCAGGTACTGTTATTTAGCTGCTGCCCAGTATGACGTGTGCAGGGGGTGAGGTACTGTTTTTTAGCTGCTGCCTGGTATGACGTGTGCAGGGGGTGAGGTACTGTTTTTTAGCTGCTGCCTGGTATGACGTGTGCAGGGGGACAGGTACTGTTTTTCAGCCGCTGCCTGGTATGACGTGTGCAGGGGGACAGGTACTGTTTTTCAGCCGCTGCCCGGTATGATGTGTGCAGGGGGTCAGGTAGGCTCCTGTAGTGCTATCCTCTCTATTTGCTGTAGTGTTTAGTGCTCCTGTAAATCCTCACTTAGCAGGAGAACACATTCCACTAGTCGCCCATCAACACTACATTTATACAGCAGATTAACTTGGTGTCTCTGGGAGGGGTAGGAATGACAGACAAAAGACCATCCCAAATTATTAGAGCTGAGCGGTTTGTCCCTGATAATTAGAGAGGGGAGAGAATTACTCAACCCCAGCTGCTACAGCAACAACAGCCGGATGTCTGTGCGCACGGCATCATGCGTCTGTTTGGGTGCCGACAGTTTATTATCCACATGGAAAGAGGTGTAAACGGTGAAAGAGAGTGGGGGGGGGGGGGGATAGATAGATTGATATAGATAGTTATGAGAGAGAGAAATAGATAGATAGATATGGGATAGATAGATAGATAATAGATAGATAGATAATAGATAGATAGATAGATAATAGATAGATAGATAATAGATAGATGATAGATAGATAGATAGATAGATATGGGATAGATAGATAGTAGATAAATAAGATGTGAGATAGATGCAAATTGGATGTGTAAAATAGGAAAGATAGCAATAGGGTGGATAAATCTCAGACAGATATATAGATGCCCCCCGTCTATGCCACAGGTGACCTTGATTAGGTGGCACATATAGCTGTGCGGGCTCTTCTCAGATTTTATTATATCAGAATGAGGGATTAGTCTATATTATATTTGCATCTATTGTGTTCATTATTTTCAGTGATTTTGCAAACTGGATGTGTAAAAAGTTAAATTATATAGATACACAGATGATAGATATGAGATAGATAATTGATAGAAATGATAGATAATTAGACAGATAGATAGATAATAGACAGACAGATACATAGATATATGATAGATAATTCTATAGATAGATAAAGATTCCACATACCTTTTTCCAGTTCTTTAGTAAAAAATAGATTGCAGACACGTGTTGCTTTCTGAAAAACATAAAGTAGTGATAAAACGATGAGTGTGGTGGTCCGTGTACCTCAGTATTAACATTCTCAGTGCTGGACGTGGGGAGAGGGGTGACTGTCACCTGCTCCTCCAGGGTTAATGGCCTGAATAGCAGAGATCACATTGGGATTAATACGTTGGCATAAAGGCTCCTTGTTCTGTGAGTTTGGGCAAGTTAACCCTTTAACTGTTCCCGTACACTGATACGGTTTTCTTCACTGCAGATTCAGCTCTGATAGATCTGCATTGATGTCTGATTTATGAAAGATAATTCTACTTAGGTTTTTCCTATTGTTTCCTATGTCTTTCTGTTTCTTCTATGACCTAGCTGTCTATCTCACTTCTTTCTTCTATCTATTTTACATCTATCTCTGTCTTTCTTTCTTTCTTTTTCTTTCTCTGATATGTCTATCTTACATCCCCTTTCTTTCTTGTAGCAGAATTTGGAATTAGTGGCTATATGACCGTGCCCTGTGCCAAATCACAAACACATCCCTGCTATTGCTGCAAAAAGTTTAATTTCAAATATAAAATGGTCACTTACATTGATTTAAAGGCCCCAACATGTACAGTACAAGGAAGTAAAAGCCTCCTGGACGCAGATAAAGCGCCGACTTCTAAGCGAGCACATGGTAGAAATGGTGACGTTCCCCCAGTGGGAGGGCGTCTGACTGAAAGGTCTGGTACCACAGGCAATATCTTCTCAGAAGACAAACCAGATCCCTTGTTAAAAACAAGTTAGGGCCTCGGCGAGTAGGAGTTAAAAATACAAAAATTCCAATAAAGCTCTTGATAATAGGATGGGGCAAGTTGAAGCGATGAGAATAATTATTAGGCCTGTAATTTACAGTTACAGTAATGTCTTCATACATACAGTGCGTGCGGACTGATATATGTATAGGTATATATCTTACTGATCTATCTATCTAAAAAAGCAAATGATGAGGCAGCACTCCGGTATCAGTGAAGGGTGTTAGAGCCGTTTATTTCCCCAGTCGCAACGTTTCAGCCCAGCTCAATGAGACTTTTTCCTATAGTGTGCAAGCACGACCACCACTGATAGATCACAGGGTGGTCATAACCATGGAAACCATGGAAAAATGAATCCAGCCAGCAAAGGAAGCAATATGGACAATCACAATACATTAGTAAGGGCCTTATATTAACTTTCTCTATATGATAAATGCAACTTACTGAAGTGAGACAACCCTTGTAATGCCTATCTATCTATCTATCTAACTATCATATCTATCATATCTATCTATCTATCTATCTATCTATCTATCTATCTAACTATCATATCTATCTCTCTCCTATTTATCTAACTATCTATCTAACTGTGTTGTACTTACCTATCTAAAGTATCTATCTATGTAAAGTTTTGGTCAAGTTCTGTTTAAGTTTATCAAATCTAAGCCTATGTCTCACAACTGTATCTACAATCTTTCCGTGTCTAAATTTTATCATATCTATCTATCTATCTATCTATCTATTATATATATCTATTAATCTATCTATCCAATATCATCTATCTATCTATCTATCTATTATATATATCTATTAATCTATCTATCTATCCAATATCATCTATCTATCTATCTATCTATCTATCTATCTATGTAAAATCTATCTATCTATCCAATATCATCTATCTATCTATCTATCTATCTATTAATCTCATATCTATATTTATCCATCCATCTAAGTTTTGCTGTTATTACAGTCTAAAAAGCTCAAGTCCTCCAACTTTCTTCTTGCTCCTCACCGAGGAATACGTGACTTCTCCTGAAAAGAGATGTGACTGGATAAAGAGACCCTTGTGTCGTGTTCATTTCCCGTGCTGTTGACCCCAACATAAAGAAGTTAATCTAGATCAGAGGAGCCGAGCTGTATTATCGGGGTAAGAACTTTAAATCATTAGTCATAATTTTATCAGGATGGCTAAACCTCTCTATTTTAAATCTGGATCAGATATCCTGCGGATAGAAAACTGGAAGAGGAATGAGATTCAAAGCCTTACCTCGGACCAGGGCGGACGGGGAGCCCGGAGAGCAGGTAGAGTGGGACGCTTTCCTTAGGAGATGCCAACGAAGGAAGCTGCAAGATGAGGGCATCAGTACAAAATAAGGATCACCAAAGATAGTTGGGTGACCATCTTTAAGCCGGAGGGTCGGTGATGTCATGGAGCATTGTGTGAATTTCACTGGTTAATATGAGGAGTGTGGCAATGGGTTGGGGGGGGGTGAGAAGGAGGTGGACTGGTAAGGGGGAGGGCGAGCGGTCTGGTATGGAGGTGACATTGCTTCAATGCCCACCCTGGCTCGTGTGCTGTGTGTGTTGACTTAATCCCAAGATGACATGCCGGGACCAATTAGTGTTTATCTCCCCAGACGGGATGCTGACATGTAGGCTCCCTTCTGGGGCCTTGGGCAGATGTCCCCGTGGACAGATCCGGTCCCCTTTCTGGTAGGACGTTGGGGGGCAGGTGGTGGCTACTAGGAACGGGTGGGCGCCCATATGGTCCAGATCGTTGTCACTGTACCATGTCTGTCTTTTTGTGTCGTCTGAGATGCGCTGACCTCCTTAATGTCACCTTACTGCATAAAAGTAACGTAGGTGTCACAGGTTCTATGATGTAGCAGAGCTGAATGAGTTGTATAAGGGTTTTCCTCTGACTTAACAATATACAGTAGATTTATATGGTGTTCTAGGAAAAACTACACCGTATTCATTAT
This sequence comes from Bufo gargarizans, assembly GCF_014858855.1. Classification (NCBI taxonomy): domain Eukaryota; kingdom Metazoa; phylum Chordata; class Amphibia; order Anura; family Bufonidae; genus Bufo; species Bufo gargarizans. The sequence continues at coordinate 2,817,593 of NC_058088.1, forward strand.
GATATCCTGATGGGCTGAACCTAATGACAAACTCTGCTCTGCTGAATCTGTATTGAGATCACTTAATACATAGTGTGGTGTATATATGTTACTTCTCTTTATATGAACCAATCTACTGCAAGTAGGGATCAGAATTTACCAGAAGTCTCTACATTTCTCAGTTCACCCAAACCAGCGCTCCTCGACCTGTAGCTCTCTTGCTCTTATGAAACTACAACTTTCAGCAGGCCCAGATAGCCTGGCATTGTTCACCAGCTGGAGAGCTCCAGGTTGGAGACCACTAATCTAACCAATCAAGATTGCAACTTCCATATGGACTATCTATCTATCTATCTAGAAAGAAAGAAGATACAAAAGCTGGGCAGCACAGCAGTTTAACTTGTAGATGCAGAGTGCCAGCGGCTGTGGGGACGATCCACCCCCAAGATATCAAAAAGATAAGAAATTCCACGGCACATCCATGGCGTAAAAAACAAGTAGATACTTTTATTCACCAGACAGCGATATTTCGGCCCACTTGCTGGGACCTTTCTCAAGAAGTGACCGAGTGGACAGAAATGTCGCTGTCTGGTGAATAAAAGCATCTACTTGTTTTTTACGCCATGGATGTGCCGTGGGATTTCTTATCTATTTGATATCTATATATTTGTCCATTATCTATCTATATATATATATTTTTTTTTAATCTATCTATGTATCTTCTATATATCTATTGTACTTACCTATCTAAAGTATCTATGTATGTACAGTTTCTATCCATCCATCCAAGTTTTGGCTATGTTCTGTTTAAGTTTATGAAATCTAAGCCTATGTCTCACGACTTTTTCTATTATCTATCTGTATGTGACTTAATTCTATCTATCTATCTATCTATCTATCTATCTATCTGATATCTATCTGTCTATGTGATACACGTGCACCAGATCAGATTGGCACGCCTCGGTCAGTACATACTTCGCTCTATAATGCACTACTTATCAGGGCAGGAATGTTTGTCAGAGGTTTCTCCTACTGAGATACAAATACACAGTAAATGTAATGTAAACCTTCCACAATTGTCCGGGTTTTATTTGTATTGGTTCTTTAGCTGCTGACAGCCATATGGATAATTCAGCCACGGGGGCATAGCGATCTGTGGCCAGAAATCACTGTGTGTAATGCAGCTCAGCCCCGCGCATATTATCTATCGTCTGCAAACGTACAAAGCAGAAGCCGCAGGTCTGCACTGTGGAAGGGGGTGAAAGGTATAAAAAGAAGACAGGAGAGAGCGGAAATGGGAGAGCAATCATTTAGAGAGTTTTGTGGATGTTGCGGTTTGCAACCTATGGAGGTGGTGTAGATAGATATGAGATAGATAGATGGATGGATACATAGATCATAGATATTAGATAGATAGATAGATAGATAGATACTAGATGGATAGATAGATGATAGATAAATAATGGATGGATATTTAGATAGATAGATAGATAGATATTAGATAGATAGATAATGGATAGATACATAGATCATAGATATTAGATAGATATTAGATAGATAGATAGATAATGGATGGATACATAGATAGATTATAGATAGATAGATATAATAGATGCGTAGATAGATTAATAGATATGAGATTGATAGATACTGTAGTTCATGAATCAGCAACCTTCAGCACTCCAGCTGCTGTGAAACTACAACTCCCAACATGAACACTTACTTGGCTGTTCTTGTAACTCCCATAGAGGTGAAGGGAGGATTCTGGGAGTTCTAGTTTCTGAACAGCAGGAGTGCCAGAGGTTGCTGATCCCTGCTGTAGAAAGATAGATACATAGATAGATATTATACAGATAGATGGATGGAACAGAAAACTTGTGTTGTATATCAGTTTTTTTCCATTATTAGCAATTTTAGGGACAGTGAAAGGGTTAATATAATCCATACTGTTGTTTCTATGAACATTATAGCTCCCCATAGGCCTCTCCAGGTGTATATGTGAATAGACTATAGCTTTGTCCTGTCTATGTCACCGGTCTCATGTCGGCGGCCATAGAAGTATCCTCAGGGATTATTATGTCTTCTTTCTGGTTTTGTTCCCATAACAACCAATCAGAGCTCAGCTTTCATTTCATAAACGCCTCTGGAAAAATGAAAGCTGTGCTCTGATTGGTTGCTATGGACACCACAGACAGTTTTCCTGTAAGGCCTGCTCGGTGACCTGTAGTCATGTGATATAAGATGGCAGTGTGGCCTCTTCTCTAGCCTGCCTGTAAAAAGCCTCAGTGGACACTAGTGGGGCAGTCTAAATCTTCCTGTGTGTGAGCTTATGGATGTACACAGTAATAGTTCCATTACCTTACAGCAAAAATGGATCTTAAAAATGGTGAAGAATTGAAGCAGGGGGGGGAATGTATCACGACGGGACATTTTGAAATCTGTTTCGCTTTGACTTTGAGTTGTCAAAAGGCGTCCCCCCCCCCCCCCCCATTGTATATTAGAAAGTTACAAAACTTTTTCTTCTAAAATTATATTTCCAAAAAACCATAAAATACCCAGAGCGGGCGATGCGATGGGCCCGCTGTGGGTGCTCCTGCTTCCCTTCTGCCTCCACGATTTGCTGATAGGGGAAACAATGAGTCTTATTCAGAATTTTGCTGCAGGCAGCCATGTCATGACGTCTATAAGGGGGCACTCACACGACTGTATCCCTGTTTTGCGGTCTGCAAATCGCAGATCCGCCAAACACGGATACTGGTCATGTGCATCTCACATTTTCCCTTTCTGCAGGTCCTGCACTGTGTAAAAAAATGCCTGTCCTTTTTTATCCTTGTCCCCAAAACGTACAAAAATAGAACATGTATTTATTTTTTAATTTTTTGCGGACATACAGATGCGGACAGCACATGGTGTGCTTTCTGCATCATTTGCGACCCCATTCAAATCAATGGGTCCACATCCAATCCGAAAATCCAACCCTAAGGGCCAGTTCACAGGACTGATTTAGAAAAACACGCTTAAAAAAATCAACGCGGAATCCGCACAAAAAAGCATGTTTTTCATGCACTTTTTGGCGTGTTTATGATGAGTTTTTTTGACGCGTCTTTTTTTATCTAATGGGTATTCATTTCAATACAAAGTCGCATTTTCAGCTTGAGATTTTTTACGTAGGTCTGCGCCTAAAAAACCCACGGAAAATGCACAAAAAACGCATGGACTTACATGGAGCTCTTTTTTAATGCTTCCCATTCATATCAGCGGGAGATTCAGCGCTGATTCTGCCCCAAAATAGGGCAAGCCGCTTCTTTCTTCCGCGCTTCTTTTTTCCACATGTAAAAAAATAAAATATGTGCTCCTTCCTTTTGGAATGAATGGGAGGCTGTTTTAAGACTTTTTGGGGGGCTAATTTTGAAGCAGAAACGCTCCAAAATCAGCGCCAAAATCCTCTGTGTGAACTGGCCCTATTACTGGGGCGTTGGCCGAGGAGCCATCTATAGTCTTTTACATAGTGGTATATAGGACCTGAGATTTCGGTGCTGCTTGTGTTCTCTTTTGGTCACTTGTGTGACTTTTCGTTGACGCCCAGGTCTGCGGAAGACAATGAGTTAACTTGCCGCATTCTCCGGTGCTTTCGGTGCAGTCGGTGAAAGGAACATGTTCCCAGTTCCCTAATCCCAGAACCCAACAGCACACGCGCTTTTAATTAAGGAAACAGATTAGCCCCATCTGTCCGTCAAGATAAATTCTGCTTCAAACTGGGGCAGCCTGTAACAACGAGGCTCTTCATTAGACGACCTCCCTTTCCATCCGTGTCGAGCCGCCATGTTTGTGGGCTTAGGAGCTTGCAGTCGCACCCTGTTGCTGCAGCCATTTCTTCGTATTTCTCGTAAATAGTCATTTCCAATGCAGCCGGACACAATTCCTGTTTTTAGGTTTATTGCACGTTCTGTATATTCTGCCATTTTTACAGTGTGTATATTATCGATATACCCAGAGGACCTGCCAGCAGGATCAACCCCATTAAACCCCATTAATCCAGTAATGTGGTCTGGTAGGGTTGATCCTGGCGATTAAAACAATACTCGTCTTGTGAAAATCAGTTTTAGGTGTCCCTGAGGAAAACAAAACATTTTAAAGGGTTTGTTCAAGTTTTTGATACTGATGGCCGATCCTCAGTGTCTGATTTGTGGGGTCAGACTTCCAGTACCCCTTCCGATCAGCTGTTTGAAGAACCCACTGGGAGTCCGACCCCACCAATCGGATATTGATAACCTATCCTGAGGATATAAGCCTTCAATATCATAATCTCAGACGACCCCTTTAATCGGCAGAATCAACCCTACCAGGTAGTATGCCTGGTTTAATAGGGTTGATCCTGCCCTCAGATGCTCTTTAAAGGGACCTCCCTATCCAGCTGTTTGCATAGACACATTGCTGTGGTTCACCTGATTTAAAATGTTTTCTTTTGTTGATCGGAGGCTCCGTTCCAGAGTTAGGATACTTTTTGTTTGGTGCAATGAGGGCGTCGCCATTGCCCTTGTTGCACTCAAGCTCCACTTATTTCTGTGGCCAGCCCCTCCCTAGCTGCTTTGATTGACATGACCAGGCAGTGTTAAAGCAGGGAACTTAGCTCGGGTGGGCAGTCCATCTCCAAAGTGTGGTGGGAGCCGAAGCAATATACCCTTTCCACAGCAGTAAAGTCTTAGTGCCATAAACGGGCGGTATCTTTCTGTCTGTATCCGGCATGGCCTTGGTTCTACTATCTGTAGGAATTTCAGACTTTCTTTTTCTCATAGCTAGTCTCTCAGTTCAGTTGCTTTTGTTTGTCAGCTTTTCAGTCTCACGGATAAAGGTTCCCTGGACTAGGCCTAAGCTTCCAGCAGCTTATACAGACATATCCTTGCTCTAGGCTTGCTCAGCACAGAACTCTATAAACCAAGGGGGCGGGACCTAGCCCATCACCCAGGCCACTGCACTAAAAATACTGCCAGTTTAACTATATATTGCCCATACATAACCATTTGGAATACAGCGCACAAGTTAAAAAGAGTACATTTTGGCAATAAATCACAACAATTAACTCTTTAGCAGTAATCCACTGGGTCACTGCAGTACACCTTCAATAGCTGTGGACCGCCTACTTGTTTGGCCAACAGCTATCTCATCCAATCCTCTCCTATGTATATGCATGCTTGGTTTGGCACTGTGCCCCATATCCAAGCACATTAGATGAGCGGAGAACTACTGTGCAGGGAAAAAGTGGTAATGGGACGAGTATGAAATTAGCCCTCTGGCCCCTTCAGCCTCGGGATCTTATCAGTATGGCATTAACCCTTTAAACCAGGGATGCCCAACCTGCGGCCCTCCAGCTGTTGCAAAAATACAACTCCCAGCATGTCCGGACAGCCTACAGCTATTAGGGTATACTGGGAGTTGTAGTTTTGCAACAACCGGAGGGCCGCAGGTTGAGCATCCCGGTTCTAAACAACAATTCTCTAAGTATCGTTACTCCGTGGTACCTCTCCTTCTATCGCTTTGTATTACTCCACCCTCCCAGTGTGAACAGTCCCTGTAGACCCATTGCCCATCGATATAATGTCTTCATTATACTCCATTGATCGGGTTTTTGGTGTTAGTCGTCACGAGAATTATTATTTTTTTGTTTCTGTAAATGGGGTGAGATAAAATCACCATAAGAGGCTTCAGTTTCATAATTGTTCTTGGGGGAAACTGAACAGAGAGGTGGTGTGCTTGTTAATCCTGTACCAATAACAGCCACGTGCTCTCTAATTACATGGCCGCCGAGCTCCGCAGCCCCCTTCCCTCCATCCAGCTTAATTAGAATGCACAAGGGGATTAAGGGCCCCGTCCACCAGGCATTTCATCTGCGGGCCTTCCCTCCTCATTAGGCAAATGGAGAGAGAGAGACACACAGTGTAAGTCCTCTTAATTAGAAATCCCTTGTCTTGGAATACGAGAGGGATTAAATGCCATATTATTTCTACATGTTGCGGCTGTTAAAGAGACGCTCAGAAGCTGGGGCGGCTTCCTAGCCCACCACACCTGTTACTGGTGCACACTTCAGTATGGAATCCACTGGATAGTGGACAATGTGTACGAGACAGTCTTCACCAGTCCTTCCTAAAAGCATCTTTACTATAAAAACGTATTGGGGATCATGTATCAAAGGTACCCCAAATTAGGCGCATCATCCGGAAGTCTGTGCACCTGGAGTGAAATCCTACTCCAGTCCCTGATTTTGCACATATTTGAAACCTGTTTTCAGGTGTAAATGTTAGTGAATTTGCCGGGGGCGATAGCCTGGCCCCAGCCTCTCACCCGTGACAAAAAGGGGCCTTGCAATTATTATTTTTTTTACATCAAACTGGCGTTCGTAAATGACCCCCATTGTCTGTACTCCTAGCAGGAGCATATAGGCTAACGCACAGAGCTGGCCTCCATAGATAATTCTAATAAAACCAACCTAAATAGGGTCACACATTCAGACATTCATTACGGAATTTCCAACCGGGTGCTATCCGAGCTTAGAACAGACAGCACCCGTCTGGTCACTGACCCATTAAATTCAACGGTTATATTCCCGTGAGCGATTGTAGATCGCAGCTTGTTCTTAATTTGGCCCAATTTTCCCTGCTAGCAAATGACTATACAGCATGGGGACGAGGGATGGCATCGTGATCCCTACTCCCCAAGCATGTTATAGCATCGTTCTCCTCTGCTACCGAGCAGGCGATTGCCAGGAAGGAACGCTTCCTTCCTGACAATCGCCTGCAGAATCAGCTGGCGTAATACAGAAATACGGTCGTCTAAGGCTAGTTTCACACTAGTAGCAAGGAATTCCGGCGGGTGAACAGCCTGTCGGATCCGTGCTGCCTCTAGTGCACGCGTGTCCCCGGACTACCGCTCCGGCCCTATTGACTATAATGGGGGCGGGCTGGAGTTCCGGCGGCAGCACATACCGAGAGGCGGCCAGAATAAAAGTACGACATGACGTAGTTTTATTCCAGCCGCCTCTCGGCATGCTCTGCCACCGGAACTCCGGCCCGCCCCCATTATAGTCAATGGGACCGGAGTGGTAGTCCGGTGGCACGCGTGCACCAGCGACAGCACGGATCTGACAGGCTGTTCACCCGCCGGAACAGCCTGCCGGAGTTTCTTGCCGCTAGTGTGAAACTAGCCTCAGGGCTCATTCAGACGGCCGTATGTTGCTTTCTGCATCTGATCCGCAATTTTGCGGATTAGATGCTGACCCATTCACTTCTATGGGGCTCCAAAAGATGCAGAGAGCACTCCGTGTGCTGTCCGTATCTCTTCTTCCGTTCCGCGGCTCCGCAAAACAAATAAAACATGTCCTATACTTGTCAGTGAAAATCGGGACGTGGCCCCTTTGAAGTCTAATGGTTTGCAAAAATGCGGAATGCAGTCCATTTTTTGCAGACATGCTGAACTGACCACAAAAAAAACGGATCCACTCATTCAGACGGCCGTGTGTTTTTTGCGGTCCGCAAAAATGCGGATGATTTTCTTTTTGTGCTCAGTTCAGCATGTCCGCAAAAAACAGATTGCATTCCGCATTTTTGCAGACCCATAGACTTCAATGGGGCCACGTCCCAATTTTCACTCACAAGTATAGGAAATGTTTTATTTGTTTTGCGGAGCCGTGGAACGGAAGAAGAGATACGGACAGCACACGGAGTGCTCTCTGCATCTTTTGGAGCCCCACAGAAGTGAATGGGTCCTTATCTAATCCGTAAAATTGTGTCTAAATGAGCCCTTAGGGTGGGGACCCATTCATTTCAATTCACTGAGATTCCACATTACTTCTAATAGGTTATAGAGACACATCAAAGGTTTTGATCCTTGGCAGTCGAAGTAGATGTTTGTGAGGATGGTGCTCGTTTTGCTTTAGGTTGGTCCTTTGGGACGCTAGATTGTCATCATACTGAAGCTACTGGTAGCCATGGGGCAAGGTCGGATTGGCCATAGATCTTATAGGGAAATTTCCAATACCTCGGGGGCCATCTGGGCGCTCCTCACGGCTGGCAAGTGGAAGTTTTTGGGGATGTATTTTGTGCTGCTGGCCGTATCTTGTGATGGACTGTGGTATTTGGCTCTGTTGGGGTAGTACAATGTGCCACAATATGGTACTGCTGGCCCGACTTCCATCAATTTGGACCAGACTACAAAACAGGGCCACTTTTAGTAGTTTTTCCAGGGCCACTTTAAGTTCCCAGTCCACCCCTGCCATGGGGTCCTCTTGAGATTGAGTATCTCTTGATGTAGGTTTGCCAAATCCAACGGACCAGCACTTGCGTTCCTCCCGCCATTCTTCCTCTCTTGTCTCGGCTATCTCACGCCCAGGAAATCCTACAACCTGTCTTCTTCCTCTTCTTTGACTTCACTGAATTAAGAGGATTTAACAGTGAAATCAATGAGGGATCAGAAATTTCACCTGGATTCACCTGAGCAGTCAAGAGCGGGGATCCCTGGATGTTGTTTTTCCTCCTAATCTGCATTATTGTAAGTCAATAGGATCTGTCAGGAGATGTTACTAAGTGGATCAAATCAGATCCATTGAAGTGAATGGAGCCCAACAGCAATACCAGGTACAGTCCATGGACAGACTTGGCAATACTTTAGGGGGGGAAGACTCTTTATTTGTAACCCCCTTTAAGAAATCCTTTAACCATTTCCTAATGAGGCGATTTTCCAATTTTCTGTTTTTCCATTTGTGCTTTTGTTTTCCGCTCCCCGTCTTCCCAGAGCCATAGCATTTTTATTTTTGTGTTCACATAGCCAAATGAGGGCTTGTTTTTTGCAGGACAAGTTCTACTTTCTAATGCCACCATTTAATATTGCATAGGATGTAGTGGGAAGTGGGAAAGAAATTTCCAAATGGCTTGGAATGGGGAAAAAATTCAATTCTGCCACAGTTTTACGGGCTTTTTTTTTTACGGTGTTCAATATGCAGTAAACTGAACTGTGCTCTTCAATCTCCAAGTAATTACAAATCCTGCAATACCACGTATGTATAGTTTTTCTTGAGTTTTGATACTGAAAAAAATAAATAAATAAAAATCTCATTATTTTTCTACATTTTCTGGCCCCTATAAACTTTTTTGGAGTTATGTGTGCGGAGCTGTGTGAAGGCTCATTTTTTGTTTTTCATTTATACCATTCTAGGGTGTGTACGACTTTTTGAGTACTTTTTATTTACATTTTTGTGTGGGGAGAAGCGACAAAAAAACTGCGACATTTTGACACCTTATTTTTGTTTCACCTTTTTCCGCATGGGATACATATTTTTGTATTTTGATAGTACAGTTTTCTCACGTGGCGATACCCTTGATGTTATATTTTATTTTCATTTTTATATATATTTCTTTAATGTATTTTTAATAGCATTTTTTACCCCATTTTACAGTTCCCATAGGGTATCATGACAAGCAATCACTGGATTGCTTTTTCTCATAGACTACAATGCATTAGCATTAGCGGAAAAAGATTTGTTATTACTTGGAATTTTTTCATTTTACTTCCTGCTCATTTTGGGCTTAGGAGTCCAGTGGGTGGTCCTATGAGTGATTGACAGCTATCTGCACACTGATACAGGGAAGGCTGTCAATCACAGATAGGACCACCCACTGGACTCCTAAGCCCAGGCTGTATAATTACAAGGTATACTGAATCTTTTTCCACAAAAATATATTTCAGCTTGCTCAGCCCCTCCTTTTTTATACCATGCTACCTGCAGGTCAGATGCCACATTCAATGCCTCGGGATCCCTTTAAGGCCCCATACACAGAAGAAAAAAACTTGGCCGAGCCTGACAATTTTTGTGGAACTCAACAACAATCCTAATTGTTTAGGGGGCCTCCCGATTCGGAGGGAAGAGAAGGATTGGGCACGTGGAATTTCAACACCCGATCCTGTTCTTAGGGAAGATAAGTTGGGTATATTAAAATCCAATGTGTCTCCTTTATTCTTTCCCCATGATATATGCGGACAAGGGAAATCTCTGTCAGTCCCCCCACACATTACATGGCACCAGAAGGATTAGGATGTGTTACTGTGCCCCTGACAGTGACTCCACACTAATGTCATATCATGTCAGACGATAACTGTAGATGGATCTCCCCTTTAAGCATAGTGGTATATGATAAATACAAGGGGCAGCAGTTTAAAGTCTTGTTTTTACCGTGAATGAGGCGACATGGTGGTCACCCTCCAGTCAATGTCTGTGTCCAGCTTAACTCCTCGTAACCTCCGTTATAGGTCAATGCAGATCAATACAGACACGTGGACAGCGCAGTTATTAGGTTTTAACAAGACTTATGTCCATTGATTTCAGCATTTAACATTGATTTCACTCTGATCTCTAAATCATTATCTAATCTTATGTTATTTAATGGTCTTTCCACTTCCCGATAACTGTAGCATCCTGCTCCTTAATACACTCTTAATATACCCTGTGTTACTACTGGAGTTGCCTGCTTTTCCACTGAGATAGATAGATAACAAATAGACAAGAGATAGATAAAAAAAGAAAGAAAGATAATAGATAGACAGAAGATAGATAGATAATAGATAGATAATAGATAGATAGATAATAGATAGATAGATAATAGATAGATAGATAGATAGATAGATAGATAATAGATAGATAGATAGATAGATACAAAAAAAAAAAAAGTGAGGCAGCACTCCAATTTTGGCAACGTTTCAGCCCAACACAATGAGGCCTATCAGTGGAAGTAATACCTATCTCCTCTGAAGATTTGCACCCATTTTCACACTGTATAACTGTGCTGCTGTCTTCTTTGTAATTAGATAGATAGATATAATAGATAGATAGATAGATAGATAGATAGAAATAAAGCGATTGGGGCGGCACTGCAGTATATCAGTATCAGCGGAGTGCCAGCGGCTGCGAAGGCGATCCCCCTTCAAACGTTTAGTATAAAAAATTCCACAGCACCTCCAAGGTGTAAAATCAGAAAAGACTTTTATTCACCAGACAGCGACGTTTCGATCCTCTTCCTGGGATCTTTCTCAAGCAGTGACGAGAAAGATAGATAGATAGATAAATAGATTAGATAGATACAATAGATATAATAGATAGATCGATACAATAGATAGATAGATACAATAGATATAATAGATAGATCGATACAATAGATAGATAGATACAATAGATAGATAGATACAATAGATAGATAGATACAATAGATATAATAGATAGATAGATACAATAGATAGAGAGATAGATACAATAGATAGATACAATAGATAGATAGATACAATAGATATAATAGATAGATAGATACAATAGATAGAGAGATAGATACAATATATAGATACAATAGATAGATACAATAGATAGATAGATACAATAGATAGATAAATACAATAGATAGATAGATACAATAGATAGAGAGATAGATACAATAGATAGATACAATAGATAGATACAATAGATAGATACAATAGATAGATACAATAGATAGATACAATAGATAGATACAATAGATAGATAGATACAATAGATAGATAAATACAATAGATAGATAGATACAATAGATAGATACAATAGATAGATAGATACAATAGATAGATACAATAGATAGATACAATAGATAGATAGATACAATAGATAGATAAATACAATAGATAGATAGATACAATAGATAGAGAGATAGATACAATAGATAGATAGATACAATAGATAGATAGATAAATAGATAGATACAATAGATAAATTAGATAGATAAAGATAGATAGATACAATAGATAGATAGATACAATAGATAGATAAATACGATAGATAGATACAAGAGATACAATAGATAGATAGATAAATAGATAGATACAATAGATAAATTAGATAGATAAAAATAGATAGATACAATAGATATAATAGATAGATAAATACAATAGATAGATATGTGATAGATACTGTAGATAGGAGATAGATAGTTTGACAAAGGCTCCATAGAGAGAGCTGAAACGTTGCTGTCACATAGGTTAATAAATCACCCATTTCTTTCATGAATTTTTGGAGTGCTGCCTTCTCCTTTTTCAAGATAGATAGATAGATAGAAGATATACATATATAGCAGATAAAAGAAAATGACAAAATGTCATATGATCAGTGATTGTTGATACACTTCTGAGCAAAAAATAAAAATGGCGCCGTGGATGAATCCGCTTGCGATGCCAGTCTGCTGCATCAGAAGCCAGCAGGATTATGTCTTGTGCTACTTTCTGGAGAAGTCTTATTTCATCTCTTCATAAAGCACTGGTTTGACCGCATCTTGTGTTTATCGCCCGGTTTTGAGCCGCAGTCCATAAAAAAGATATCTGGGAGCTGGAGAGAGGGACAATCAGATGAGGGTTGGGAAGGTTCTCACACTACGAAAGAGCAGAGAAGGCAGAGGGGGTGATGTCCTCAAAGAAGTGTGGAAATGGTGCCTCTAACAATCAATGCCACAAATGCTTTGCTTCCTGTACCCTATAGAGGACGTGGGGTCTCTGCTTATGGTTAATTAGCTACAAATTCATTACTTTGCTGTCCAGACTTTTATGGGGCATGATCCTGTTCGGCAGACAGCTATTCCTCCTGACCTCCATACACATGCATGCTCGGCTCAGGCAAGCATGAATGTGTTCTCAATGGGAAGAGGGTGGTTAGCTGCTGGCGGCACCTTAATTCCAACATTCCCAATCTTTCCTTCAAGAGAAATCTGATGTCATGCAAGAATCTGGACTCCCCCTTACCCATAAGATAGTCAGCTGGTCCCAAGTTTGGACACCATTCATCTCGTGTATGGCCAGCTTTATGATTTAAAGGGGACCTTAACCTTTACTGGTGCAGCTGTGATTCTCAGAGCGCTCTGCACCTTTGGCTTGCATCAGCTCAGCTCTACTTTTCCAGTATGCAGAGTACAGATGCTTAGAAAGTATATAGGATCCATACTCTGCATGCTGGAAAAGCAGAGACGATACAAGCCGTCGCTGCAGAGTGCCCTGAAAATCACCGCTGCACTTTCTGTGCTTTCAGTGAAGGTTTAGGTCCCCTTTAAATACAGGGTGACTCGTAAAGAATGGTGCAAAATGATAGCCTCTGCATTCATAACTGAGAGAACATAGCACAAATGTATTAACATGAGAAGGCGCACTATCTACCCAAGCTTTATCTATACACTATAAATGGTCCATGTGAGGTCCACTGGTGACGGGGGAAGATGTCCAGGCGATGATCCAGTTCTGTGCAGACATGTGCCAGCATATCTTTGGATATAGACTCCACTTTTTCAGAGATGTGTTGTCTCTGGTCGTTCAGCGCCTATGGCTGGGGTGGAGGGCAGATACACTGAGTTCTTGATGTAGCCCCACAATTAGAAGTCGCAGGGTGTTAAATCTGGTAATTGTGGAGACCAGCACAACATCGGTGAATAATTTATTCCAGCGCAACTAATCCAACTGTCCGGTAGAGTTTCATTCAGGTATCGGCAAACATCCAACTGTAAATAGGTAACTGCAATTTATATGTTTGGTTTGATGTATGTCCTGTTCATTCGCACTGTATTTGCATGGCACTGTGGAAAGGGTTAATGAACACTGAGAGATTTTTGAGACTTTCTAGAAAATTATAGAGAAGCTTGAAATTGTCCACAGTTACCATAAGTGTTAAAGAAGAGTATGTTTTGGAGGGGAAAAGCCAGACGTCTTTACCACCAAAACCAGACAGACTGACCTTTTGGATGCCAGGTGCCGCTATGTTATTATGTCTGAAGACTTGTTTTTGTCTGGAAAAATTGCTATGCCATGCCCATTCAGTATTATTGAATTTCTAATGCAAGTCTATGACAGACAAAAATTGTATCTGTTTGGGCTGTGCTTCTCCGCTCCACCCCTCCCACTAGAAGGCTCTAGTTCAGCTAGAAACTGTATGTAAGGAGAGCAGTCAGAGCCCCTAGTTGTCTACAGATAGGGACAAATGTTTAGTAGGAGAGACTCCGCCAGACTATTTGAGTGACCAGAAGAAGAAGCTGAGACGGGGATACTCTCTCACAGACCTCGGGCCTCCAGCCGTCTGAGAGCGAGAAGGACAGCTAGCTCAGGCCTTTCCTCAGCACTAAAGCTTCTTCTGCCAGGGAGGAGACTGGAGAAGCCAGCCCTATGCCTCACCTGTATTGTTTTGCACATGAGTTCCTCCAGAAGCACACTGGTGTACTGCACACCCTGACTCTCTGGACTTATTTCCCATTGGGTTGCACCACGCCTTACCATTCCTTCCAGAGAGCAGTATCCTGAGGAAACCAGATAACCCCTTAAAATTTCCAGGTAGTAGCGGAGGATGACAATATCCTCAGCAAAAAAGAAGGGTCTGTGGACTTTGCACCGGCTCATTGCACAGAACATATTTATTTAGGGTGAGTCCCTCATGTCCTTGGTAAGGGCATGTGGGTTTTCTCAGCCCCAGATTCTTCCCACTGAGGTGAAAGGTGGCCTCCTCATTGAACCCCAGCCTGTCAGTAAATTCCTCCTCTTCAGTGCAAAAGTCACAGCATTTCAGTTTGTCGTCCAGTTTCTACCGTTCTTGCAAATTCCAACATGCTATGTCATCCTCTTAAACCTGCCCCTTTGTGTACAGGTTCAAAATCTGCCCAAACATTGGGCTGTCTAAAGAGGACTTAAAGGGGTTGTCTCACTTCAGCAGATGGCATTTATCATGTAGACAATGTTAACAGAAGGCACTTACTAATGTATTAGGATTGTCCATATTGCTTCCTTTGCTGGCTGGATTCATTTTTCCATCACATTATACACTGCTCTTATCCAGGGGTTACGATCACCTTGCAATCCAGCAGCAGTGGTCACGCTTGCACACTATAGGGACCATGGGAGCGCACATAGGCACGCCTGTGCAACAGCTTCCGTCCCGGCCACCGCTGCAGCTCAGACACAAGGTGGCCTATAAGCGCTCCCACGATCCCGGCCACTTTTTCCTATAGTGTGCAAGCACGACCACCTCTGCTGGATTCCCCTGGAAACAAGCAGTGTATAATGTGATGCAAAGGAGGCAATATGGACAATCACAATACATTAGTAAGTGCCTCGTATTAACTTTCTCTACATGATAATGCCATTGGCTGAAGTGAGACAATCCCTTTAATAAGACAATTGCCTAGTGTAAGGAATATATATAGGCAGCGAAGTCTTCCTTTGCAGCGGGGGAGCTTCTAGTTCAGACACTACGGTACAGGAGCCTGTCTGCAGCAACTGGACAGGGCAGTAACTGAGGGACAAATGGGAGCTGGCAGGCCGACTGTGCGGACAGCAGGAGCCGGGTATTAAATCCTGATGAAAATTGATTTCCACGTCTTAATCCCCATTCTCAATCTTATAGACTGCACACTACAAAACACATATAATATACTCCACAATTATACACTTACAATTTAATTTGTTCAACTGGCTTAGAGGAAATTGAAAATCGCAATAACAAAATAGAGGGGTCTCCTCCCCCCCCCCGCCTGCACTCCTCGCCACCACCAATCTCATTTCTAGTCTCTCTCAAGGTATTTATGTTTTTTAGTATTAAAAAAAAAGGCAGGACTTTTATCTCTATTATTATAATGGACAAAGCAAGGGAGGCTGAAGAGAGCCGTCCCACCAGCAGTGCCAGAAATGCATCCCTTCTGGACAGGCGACCGTACATGATGGGTGCTGTAGTGCTTTGCACTGTTTTCTGGGGAAATTTATTATAATACATTAAATTCAATGGATATAATAATTTGATTTATGTTGAATAAAAATCAAGGAGCTCAATTAAAGGGCAAATTTAATCACATTTTATATTAAAGGGATTGTCCTTATGAATAGTTTTATAATTGCATGTAATTAAAAATGTAGCATAGCCACGGAGTTATTCAATGAAATGTATCTGTATAGCGCCGCCTGCGTTTTGTTCTTTTCCTTATGTCTCTGTCCATCTTGCTGAGGTGGTCGCACATGCTCAGTTCCATCCTTCAGGTGTCCCAGTTAGAAGCTGTGACAGTTAGGTTCCATTCACACGTCCACAGAATGTGTCCGCATCCGTTCCGCAATTTTGCGGAACGGGTGCGGACCTATTCATTCTCTATGTGCTGTCTCTGTGTGCTGTCTGCATCCGCAATTGCGGAGCGCGGCCCCGATCTTCAGGTCCGCAGCTCCGCAAAAGATAGAACATGTCCTATTCTTGTCCACAGCTTGCGGACAAGAATAGGCATTTCTATGGGGGTGCCGGGCTGGTGTGTTGCGGACCCGCAATTTGCAGGTCCGCAACACATCACGGACGTGTGAATGGAGCCTTAGACCTCTTTCACACTACCGTATGGCTATTTCAGTGTTTTGCGGCCCGTTTTTCACGGATCCGTTGTTCAGTTTTTTTGGTTTCCATTTGTGTTTCCATTTCCGTTCCGTTTTTCCGTATGGCATATACAGTATACAGTAATTACAAAAAAAAATTGGGCTGAGCATTACATTTTCAATAGATGGTTCCGCAAAAACAAAACAGAACGGATACGGAAGACATACGGATGCATTTCCGTATGTGTTCAGTTTTTTTTGCGGACCCATTGACTTGAATGGAGCCACGGAATGTGATTTGCGGGCAATAATAGGACATGTTCTATCTTTCAACGGAACGGAAAAACGGAAATATACGGAAACGGAATGCATACGGAGTACATTCATTTTTTTTTGCGGAACCATTGAAATGAATGGTTCCGTATACGGACCGTATACGGAACGCAAAAAAACGGAAAAAAAAACGGTAGTGTGAAAGAGGCCTTAAGGGGAGGGATCTGCAGCAGAAATAACACTCCGCCCCCCGAGCTGTAATAGGGAGAAAGCCACAGCAGAAAGGACAGGACACGGGACACACCGCCTGAACTGTGATAGAGAGCTGCAGCAGAAAGGACACGACCCCTGAGCTACCAGCCAGAAGAGACTGTAGCAAATCACATGGAGCAGTCATTTGGATCTTTGGATCCATGTGAGGTGCAGGGCTGGTTCTAGTTTTATTCAAAATAGACTGTCATGTCCTATATGATGTCTGATTTTCATTTTTCACATTCAATCATGGGATAACCCCTTTAACATCATTGTTAAAGGGAATCTGCCACTAGCAATTTAGCCAATTTTTTTTTTTCATGAATCCATGTTTAATAAAGTACTTTTTTTCCATCTGTCTTGTTCTTTTGATTGTGAGTCTTGTCATTTCTTCCAAAAATCGATTCTTATGATATGCAAATGATGCTGTAAGGAGCCCTCTGAAGTGCTAAGTGCTCAACACCCCCCCCCCCCCGCGCCGCGCTCTGCGGCAAACACCCTGATCCTCCTCTCACCTGCATCAGAAGGCAGTCGCAGTGCCGTCAGTCATCTTATCATAGCGCAGGAAATCGCCGGCACTGAGCCTGCGCAGGATTTGGGATGCGGGCGAGAGGAGGATCGGGGTGTTTGCAGTAGAGCGCGGCGCTGGGGGGGGGGGGGTGTTGAGCACTTAGCCGCGCCTCTGGGAGGCGATTTAGATGAACTTGGGGCGTTATTAGTTTTCAAATTTAGCCGGGCACGGCACCTCAGAGGGGCGTTCCTGGGCACCGTGGAGAAAGAATAACGCCCCTCTGGGCTCCTTACAGCATCATTTGCATATCATAAGAATCGATTTTTGGAAGAAATGACAAGACTCACAATAAAAAGAACAAGACAGATGGAAAAAAGGTACTTTATTAAACATGGATTCATGAAAAAAAAATTGGGGTAAATTGCTAGTGACAGATTCCCTTTAAAGTGAACGTTACATGTTCCCCGCCTCTGTTTGGAAACGTCATTCC
The DNA here is from genome assembly GCF_014858855.1 of Bufo gargarizans. Taxonomy (NCBI): domain Eukaryota; kingdom Metazoa; phylum Chordata; class Amphibia; order Anura; family Bufonidae; genus Bufo; species Bufo gargarizans. The sequence goes on from NC_058088.1 coordinate 2,835,472, forward strand.
CATCATTTACTCAGAGAGAATAACAGATTTCAGACCCTCTGGGAGGAGCTTCTTCCTGTGCTCACTGTCGCCCCCCCGCAGGAGTTGCTAAGTAAGGTGGAGGAAGGGAACTGACACCTGCTGAGCGTGTCTCTCATCAGTTGTTGGCCTAACATTAAATATCATTACTACCCCCTGTTAATACAGTTTCAGATTTTATACCCTTATGTAGCGCTTACATATGCCGCAGCGATACCCTGTGCATGATCCTGTAAGGGGAATAAAGTGTTTTATTTTAACTCTACTAGTGGGTCCGTGCTATGTCTGTGTGGGTCCGCGCTGTGTCTATGTGGGTCCGCGCTATGTCTGTGTGGGTCCGCGCTATGTCTATGTGGGTCCGCGCTATGTCTGTGTGGGTCCGCGCTGTGTCTATGTGGGACCGCGCTATGTCTGTGTGGGTCCGCGCTATGTCTATGTGGGTCCGCGCTATGTCTGTGTGGGTCCGCGCTATGTCTATGTGGGTCCGCGCTATGTCTGTGTGGGTCCGCGCTGTGTCTATGTGGGTCCGCGCTATGTCTGTGTGGGTCCGCGCTATGTCTATGTGGGTCTGCGCTATGTCTGTGTGGGTCCGCGCTATGTCTATGTGGGTCCGCGCTATGTCTATGTGGGTCCGCGCTATGTCTATGTGGGTCCGCGCTATGTCTGTGTTATCTTTAAAGGTCTGACACAGAGGACCCTTTTTCTGCCCGTGGGTTAAGAGATACAGAAACGATTCTGGTGTGGGAAGGAGATGTGAATAAGGGAGACGAGCGGTGAGGAGAATAAAAACACGTCACCATCTTTATGTACTAACTGTTCACTGAGCGCAGATCAAGCCAGTTTGTGGACCCAGGGGTGTCCCCTAGAGTACTTTCACACTTGCGGCAGAGTGATCCGGCAAGCAGTTCCGTAGCCGGCAATCTGCATGCAAAACGGACAGCATTTGTAGACAGATCTGGATGCGGATCCATCTCAAAAATGAATTGCAAGAACGGATCCGTCTTTCCGTTTGTCATACGGACATACGGATCCGTTTCTATATTTTTTCCCCCACATTTTTAAAGGTCTGCGCATGCGCAGACCGGAAGGACGGGTTCGGCATTGCGGTATTTTTAATGCCAGATCCGGCACTAATACATTTCAATTTAAATGAATGCCGGATACGGCATTCCGACAACTGATCCGGAATTTTGGACGGAGATAATACCGCAGCATGCTCCGTCCAAGAACGCCGTTCAGTGACTGAACTGAAGACATCCTGAACGGATTGCTCTCCATTCAGAATGCATGGGGATAAAACTGATCAGTTCTTTTCCGGTATTGAGCCCCTAGGACGGAACTCAGTGCCGGAAAAGAAAAACGCTAGTGTGAAAGTACCCTTATGATCCCGAAACGCGTTGATTTCCACTAATAAAGTCATCTTTAATTCTCCGTCGGATCGCTCTTCCTCACAGGGCAGGCAGGAGTTCCTGCTTTTTCCAGACCTGTACGGGCATCGGGGGGACGGCGTGCAGCAGCTGAGACACCTCTCCTATACATCTTCTTAGCTGCTGTGCGCTCAGCAGTGGTCATTTTGTGTGTCACTCCCCACTCCTGCCCATAGCGCTCTCCTTTCACCTCCAGCACCCTGATGGCGGATGTGAGATACGGATTGAGCATGTTGGATTTCCACTGCCCATTCTTTTCTTTCTGGAGGAGATATGCTACTGCCAGGGGTGTCTGACAGTGGCTTTCTACCAGCTCACTACATATGCGCCGAGCATGCATGTGTATGGAGGGGTCGGGAGAGATAGCTGTTCGGTAAAGCGGCCGACATGTTATCTTGTGTATGGCCAGCTTTATGTGGGTTAGGGTCACGCCAATGACCTCTTTGGAAGTCTATGTATATAGCCACGCGTGAATCAGATGTGTATCAGAGGTGGGAGAGAAGTCTGTGTATTGTGCACTGGCGAGGAGGACATCTACCCGGGGAGGTGAGAAGACAGGGTGCTGGATGTGTATTAGGGCACATCAAGACTAATGTATATTATAAGTTGTAGCCTTTGCTCCTGTCTATACCCTTTGCGCCGTACCTATGAGTGCATTCAGGCAGGACCCTGATGTAGTGCACCCCCAATCATCTCCGCAATGTCAACAAGGTGACCATATCATGGGGACATGAGGCTGATTTCATGAGTTGCGCCTGGCATTAGCAGAACTTGATAAGGGGAGCATCTATTCAGCCGCGGGAGTTCCTCTTACCAATACTTCCTTCAACATATTAACCTACAGGGTTGGACCGGACCTCCAGAGGACCCTCCGGTGGAATCAGGCTCTGACACAATAAGGGGTCATGCACACGACCGTATGTATTTTGCAGTCCGCAAAAAACGGATCTGCAAAAAATATGGATGACATCCATGTGTATTCCGTATTTTGCGGAACAGAACAGCTGGCCCCTAATAGAACAATCCTATCCTTTACGGACAATAATAGGACATGTTCTATTTTTTTGCGGAACGGAAATACGGAAACGGAATGCACACGGAGCGGACCCTTTAAAAAAAAAACTGAATGAACACAAAAAGAAAATATGTTCGTGTGCATGAGCCCTAAAGGTCCAGCAGAAGACAACCCTATTTAGAGTTGACTTTGGAGACAATCACTTAGGCCTCGTTCACATTTCTGTGTCAGTTATACATCCGTGAAAAAAAACGTACGTTTCATCCGTAAAGGATCTGTGGTTGGTCCTTGTGTCCGTTTTTATCATTTGTGTGTGATATGTAATTCACTGGCGTTGCTCAGCTGAAAATTAATTTCCAAAGAATCTCCTATTAGTCTTTAGTGAAAAACGGATGCCATCCATGTTGTGTCAGTGATTTTCACAGACCCATACACTTCAACGGGCGTGCTTGGTCCGCATTACAGATCAAAGCAGTGCATATCTCAGTCACCCAAAGTCAGTAAAACAATATTGAAATGTGAACAGACACATTAAAATCAATGAGTACGTGTGCAGTCCGTGGAAAATGTAGACACACACGTCAGTGAAAAATGGAAATGTGAACGAGGCCTTACCATTAGGATCTGAGTCACTGATAAGATCTTAATGATGATACGTCCTGCGTGGTCGCAGTGAACATGATATCATTAAGATTACATGGGGAATCAAAGCATCTGCTGTAAACCTAGTCTTAAAGAAGTTCTCCGGGCTTTTAATATTGATGACCGATCCTCAGGACCCCCCGGCCCCCCGCCGATCAGCTGTATGAAGGGAAGGCGCACGCAGTGCGTCCGTGCCGTCTTGTCTTCTCTCTTGCTGCTCGCCATAGACAGCAATAGCAGGAAGAGAGAAGGGAGATGTCAGCCTGCACGCGCCTTCCCCTTCATACAGCTGATAGGCGGGGGTGTCGGGGGTCCTGAGGATCGGTCATCAATATTAAAAGCCTGGAGAACCCAGGAGCCACATGGGAGATAGCATTCATTTGACAGCTATTTCTCCTGACTCCACCAGTGGCTAGAGTAAAGGATTGGTCATGTTGACATTCAATCAGTTCAACCGACATTTGGGATGCCCTTTTACGCATTAGATGAATGGCCGATCCCATTCTGGGCAAGCTTTATCTATGGGGTCAGCATTAAAAGGGTTTCATGGGATAAAAGTAATGACTTATCCTCTGGACAGGTCACCAGTATCTGATCAGTGGGGGTCCGACTCCTGGGACCCCCACCATCCAGCAGTTGGAGACGGCATGGGTGCTTGCAGTAGCGCTGCAGCCTTTTTGAAATGTTGTAGGTCATGTGACCTAGATGCAGCTGAGCCCCACTGGAATAAATGGGACTGAGCCGCGATACCAAGCACAGGCGCTATACAATATACGGCGCTGTGCTTGGTGAGCTGAGAGCAGGACGCGACACAACTGCGAGCACTGATGCCTTCTCAAACAGGGGTGTCAGACCCTCACCGATCAGATACTGATGACCTATCCTGAGGATCGGTCATCAGCAAAAAATTGTCTCAGAAAATCCCTTTAAGCTGGCTATACACAATAAATGGACATCAGACAATTTTCTTCAGGACCGGCCGACTATCTAATGAGTATGGGGGCTTCCTGGCTCTCCCCCGACAGCTGAGATAAGGATCAGCAAGTTGGATTTAAAGGCCCAATCCTTTAGTTTAGGGGAGATCAGCCGCTGTGGCGTTTGGATGCAGCCTTCTCCCACTCTTCCTACTGAGAACACATGCACACTCGGCCTAGCCAAGCATGCATGTGTATGGTGGGCTCAGGAGTGATCGCTGTCAGTCATATCTGTGTATGGCTGGTCTTAGATGATAAGCTCATATATGTGAAGTTGGCCGTACACCTAGATTTTTACTGTTGGCCAATTGCTCGTTCAGCCGACATCTACTCCTCCCGATCTCCCATACACATTCACACTCAGCTGGCCAAGTATGCATGTCTTCTGAATGTGAAGAGGGGAGTAAGTCACTGACTTGGCAGTGGCTTCTCTACCCCTAGAACAAATGGATCAGGCATCTTGAAATCCAACAGCCTGATCTTTCTTATCCCCAACATCTGGCATCAGGACAACCCCATTAGATGGTCATCCTGTCCCGCTGGCGGCCATTAATCCAATGTGTCCGGCCAGATGGATATGTATATTGAGCATGGGGGAGAAGGGCTGCGTAGGAGGGACAGGTGAGAGAGGCTTGTGACCAATGTTCTCTGCACAAACTAATTTAGTTTCCAGGGTGCAGGAATGTAAACTGCACAGTCACACACCCAAAGTGGCCACAATTAAGGAAACTAAACCTACCACCCCCCACCCCCCACCCCCCTCGACCCTCAGGCATTCCTCGAAGGCAGAATTGATTTAATTATGCAGGATCATTAATGTGGACAATGGGGGGGACACCGACCTGCTTATCATATCAATGCTTCTTATCTGTAGACACAATTAGGCAGCTAATTACCCCTTGAATTGAGTGCTGGGTGTTATCATTGCATTTAAATCAGTGTATTGGTGCAGGGGGAATTGGTAATGGCCGTCCTTAGTATCTGGACTCTGATCAGGTTTTTATTTTTTTGGGGGGGTCCTCAGACTGCCCCTGTCAGTTGGACGCATGGGGGCGGCTAATGCTCCTTCATGCCGTTAGAGGAGGGAGTATCTGCGTGCAGAGGCCTTGCAGGTGAATTCTCTCGCAGATATCCACGTGCGGTCTGATGTGCGAGCACTGGGTCAAGGAGTTACATTGCAGTTGGGCAAAGATACAGTACGTGGGCAAATTGGACCATATATGGTCCAAAACAGGTTCCTCCAAAAGTAGAGACAGTGGGTGGGCAAACTGGACCATATATGGTCCAAAACAGGTTCCTCCAAAAGTAGATACAGTACGTGGGCAAACTGGACCATATATGGTCCAAAACAGGTTCCTCCAAAAGCAGATACAGTACGTGGGCAAACTGGACCATATATGGTCCAAAACAGGTTCCTCCAAAAGCAGATACAGTACATGGGCAAACTGGACCACTTATTGTCCAAAACAGGTTCCTCCAAAAGCAGATACAGTATGTGGGCAAACTAGACCGTATATTGTCCAAAATGGGTTCCTCCAAAAGTAGATACAGTACGTGGACAAATTGCACCATTTATGATCCAAAACAGGTTCCTCCAAAAGTATTTACAGTACGTGGGTAAATTAGACCAAGTATGGTCCAAAACAGATTCCTCAAGAAGTAGATACAGTACGTGGGCACATTTGACTATGTATGGTCCAAAACAGATTCCTCCAAAATCAGATACAGTACGTGGGAAAACTGGACCATATATGGTCCAAAACAGGTCCCTCCAAAAGCAGATACAGTACGTGGGCAAACTGGACTATTTATGGTCCAAAACAGGTTCCTCCAAAAGCAGATACAGTATGTGGGCAAACTGGACCATATATGGTCCAAAACAGGTTCCTCCAAAAGCAGATACAGTACGTGGGCAAATTGGACCATATATGTTCCAAAATAGGTTCCACCAAAAATAGATACAGTACGTGGGCAAACTGGACCATATATGGTCCAAAACAGGTTCCTCCAAAAGCAGATATAGTACATGGGCAAACTGGACCACTTATGGTCCAAAACAGATACAGTACGTGGGCAAACTGGAACATATATGGTCCAAAACAGGTCCCTCCAAAAGCAGAAACAGTACATGGGCAAACTGGACCATTTATGGTCCAAAACAGGTTCCTCCAAAAGCAGATACAGTATGTGGGCAAACTGGATCATATATGGTCCAAAACAGGTTCCTCCAAAAGAATATACAGTACGTGGGCAAATTGGACCATATATGTTCCAAAATAGGTTCCACCAAAAATAGATACAGTACGTGAGCAAACTTGACCATATATGGTCCAAAACAGGTTCCTCCAAAAGCAGATACAGTACATGGGCAAACTGGACCACTTATGGTCCAAAACAGGTTTCTCCAAAAACAGATACAGTACGTGGGCAAACTGGACCATATATTGTCCAAAACGGGTTCCTCCAAAAGTAGATACAGTACGTGGACAAATTGGACCATCTAAGATCCAAAACAGGTTCCTCCAAAAGTAGATACAGTAAGTGGGTAAATTGGACCATGTATGGTCTAAAACAGATTCCTCAAGAAGTAGATACAGTAGGTGGGCAAATTGGACCATGTATATTCCATAACAGGTTGCTCCAAAAGCAGATACAGTACGTGGGCAAACTGGACCATATATGGTCCAAAACAGATTCCTCCAAAAGCACATACAGTATGTGGGCAAACTAGATCATATATTGTCCAAAACAGGTTCCTCCAAAAGCAGATACAGTATGTGGGCAAACTGGACCATATATGATCAAAAACAGGCTCCTCCAAAAGTAGATACAGTAAGTGGGCAAATTGGACCATGTATGGTCCAAAACAGTTTCCTTCAAAAGTAGATACAGTACGTGGGCAAATTGGACCATATGTGGTCCAAAACAGGTTCCTTCAAAAGTAGATATAGTGCATGGGCAAACTGGACCACTTATGGTCCAAAACAGGTCCCTCCAAAAACAGATACAGTACGTGGACAAACTGGACCATATATGGTCCAAAACTGGTCCCTTCAAAAGAAGATACAGTACGTGGGCAAACTGGACCATATATGGTCCAAAACAGGTTCCTCCAAAAGTAGATACAGTACGTGGGCAAATTGGACCATATATGGTCCAAAACAGGTTCCTCCAAAAGTAGATACAGTAAATGGGCAAATTAGACCATACAGACGTGGACAAAATTGTTGGTACCCTTTGGTCAATGAAAGAAAAAGTCACAATGGTCACAGAAATAACTTTAATCTGACAAAAGTAATAATAAATTAAAATTCTATAAATGTTAACCAATGAAAGTCAGACATTGTTTTTCAACCATGCTTCAACAGAATTATGTAAAAAAATAAACTCATGAAACAGGCATGGACAAAAATGATGGTACCCCTAGAAAACACAGAACATAATGTGACCAAAGGGACATGTTAATTCAAGGTGTGTCCACTAATTAGCATCACAGGTGTCTACAACCTTGTAATCAGCCATTGGGCCTATATATGGCTCCAGGTAATCACTGTGTTGTTTGGTGATATGGTGTGTACCACACTCGACATGGACCAGAGGAAGCAAAGGAAAGAGCTGTCTCAAGAGATCAGAAAGAAAATTATAGACAAGCATGTTAAAGGTAAAGGCTATAAGACCATCTCCAAGCAACTAGATGTTCCTGTGAGTACAGTTGCACATATTATTCATAAGTTTAAGATCCATGGGACTGTAGCCAACCTCCCTGGACGTGGCCGCAGGAGGAAAATTGATGACAAATCTAAGAGACGGATAATCCGAATGGTAACAAAAGAGCCTAGAAAGACTTCTAAAGAGATTCAAGGTGAACTTCATGCTCAAGGAACATCAGTGTCAGATCGCACCATCCGTCGTTGTTTGAGCCAAAGTGGACTACATGGGAGACGACCAAGGAGGACACCATTGTTGAAAACGAATCATAAAAAAGCAAGACTGGAATATGCCAAACTACATGTTGACAAGCCACAAAGCTTCTGGGAGAATGTCCTGTGGACAGATGAGACAAAAATCGAAGTTTTTGCCAAGGCACATCAGCTGTATGTTCACAGACGAAAAAATGAAGCATATCAAGAAAAGAACACTGTCCCTACTGTGAAACATGGAGGAGGCTCTGTTATGTTCTGGGGCTGCTTTGCTGCGTCTGGCACAGGGTGTCTTGAATCTGTGCAGGGTACAATGAAATCTCAAGACTATCAAGGAATTCTAGAGAGAAATGTACTAGCCAGTGTCAGAAAGCTTGGTCTCAGTCGCAGGTCATGGGTCTTGCAACAGGACAATGACCCAAAACACACCGCTAAAAACACCCAAGAATGGCTAAGAGGAAAAAATTGGACTATTCTAAAGTGGCCTTCTATGAGCCCTGACCTCAATCCTATTGAGCATCTTTGGAAGGAGCTGAAACATGCAGTCTGGAAAAGGCACCCTTCAAACCGGACACAACTGGAGCAGTTTGCTCATGAGGAGTGGGCCAAAATACCTGCTGAGAGGTGCAGATGTCTCATTGACAGTTACAGGAAGCGTTTGATTGCAGTGATTGCCTCAAAAGGTTGCGCAACAAAATATTAAGTTAGGGGTACCATCATTTTTGTCCATGCCTGTTTCATGAGTTTATTTTTTTACATAATTCTGTTGAAGCATGGTTGAAAAACAATGTCTGACTTTCATTGGTTAACATTTATAGAATTTTAATTTATTATTACTTTTGTCAGATTAAAGTTATTTCTGTGACCATTGTGACTTTTTCTTTCATTGACCAAAGGGTACCAACAATTTTGTCCACGTCTGTATATGGTCCAAAACAGGTTCCTGCAAAAAAAGATACAGTACGTGGGAAAATTGGACCATATATGGTCCAAAACAGGTTTCTCCAAAAGCAGAGACAGTACGTGGACAAATTGGACCATATATGGTCCAAAACAGGTTCCTCCAAAAGAAGATACAAGACGTGGGCAAACTGGACCATATATGGTCCAAAACAGGTTTGTCCATAAGAAGATACAGTACGTGGGCAAATTGGACCATATATGGTCCAAAACAGGTTTCTCAAAAAGCAGATACAGTATGTGGGCAAATTGGACGATATATGGTCCAAATCAGGTTCCTCCTAAAATAGATACAGTATGTGGGCAAATTGGACCATGTATGGTCCAAAACAGGTTCTACAAAAGAAGATACAGTACGTGGGAAAATTGGACTATATATGGTTCAAAACAGATACCTCCAAAAGTAAATACAGTACGTGGGCAAACTGGACCATATATGGTCCGAAACAGGTTCCTCCAAAAGCAGATACAGTACGTGGGCAAACTGGACCATATATGGTCCAAAACAGGTTCCTCCAAAAGTACAGTACATGGGCAAATAGGACCATATATGGTCGAAAACAGGTTCCTCCAAAAATAGATACAGTACATGGGAAAATTGGACCATATATGGTCCAAAACAGGTTCCTCCAAAAGCAGATGCAGTACGTCGGCAAACTGGACCATATATAGTCCAAAACAGGTTCCTCCAAAAGCAGATACAGTACGTGGGCAAATTGGACCATATATGGTCCAAAACAGGTTCCTCCAGAAGTAGATACAGTACGTGGGAAAATTTAACCATATATGGTCCAAAACAGGTTCCTCCAAAAGTAAATACAGTACATGGGTAAATTGGACCATGTATGGTCTAAAACAGGTTCCTCCAAAAGTAGTGACAGTACGTGGGCAAATTGGACCATGTATGGTCCAAAACAGGTTCCTCCAAAAGTAGATACAGTACGTGGGCAAACTGGACCATACATGGTCCAAAACAGATTCCTCCAAAAATAAATACAGTATGTGGGCAAATTGGACCATATATGGTCCAAAACAGATTCCTCTAAAAGTAGATACAGTACGTGGGCAAATTGGACCATGTATGGTCCAAAACAGGTTCCTCCAAAAGTAGACTTTTCCTACCCATGTGAACCCAGGTGTCTGATCAAATACGTATGGTGGCTAGTGGTGAGCGAATCGAAGTCCCTGAAGTGGGCTTTGATCCGAATTTCAGGATAAATTCGATTTGCCACAAATTCGAATTTCCTCGTCATACTTTGTGGTAGCGAATCGATTTAAACTGAAATAGTGTAAAAAAAGAAAAAAAAATCATACTTACCTGATCCATTTGCTGGCGACAGCTGCTGCCATCTTGCTTGGAGATCTCGCACAAAATCCTGTGCGCGGTGATGTATGATGTCACCACGCTGGCCAGCGTGATGATGTCATCGCAGGCCGCGCAAGATTTAAGCAAGGTGGCGGCGGCTGGCCCGTCGCCGGCAAATTTATCAGGTAAGTAAGAATTTTTTTCTTAAATTTTACACTCTTTTCTTTATATCAGATGTCGCGATCATGTATGATCGTGGCATCTGAGGGGTACAATGAGGGGCGGCGCAATTGTCGTTCCCTGTCATGGCACCCACTACCTACAAAGAGAAGTAATTAGTTACAAAACAGTTTTTATTTTTTTTCTTGGTGAAACGAAATCGAAGCCGAATCGAACTTTTCATAAAATCGCTTATCTGATGGTTCTCTAGAATTCGATTCGGCTACTTTGCCAAATTTTGCAAAAAAATCCGCTTTATGGCTAATTACTTCTCTTTGTAAGTAGTGGGTATGACAGGGAAGGATAATTGCTCCGCCCCCCATTGTACCCCACAGATGCCGCGATCACATGATGGCAATGACAGGGAACAGTGATTGCACCTCTCTCCTTCATTGAATCCCTCAGATACCGCGTTCATCGCTGATTGCAGCATCTAAGATCCGTATTAAAGCATTTTAGTGTTTCTAATTTGAAAAAAATTAAGTTGTACTTATCTTATCCATTTGATCACGAAGAGGCCGCTGCAGCCATCTTGCTTGAAGATCCAGCGCGAAATCTTGCGCAGCGCCTGATGGCGGCACTGCTGCATGGCTGCTGTGGGTGCTGTGCCTGTGGGTCGTGTAGCTCTGGGGACCTAGTTTGACAGTAGGGCGCCCTCGGGCTGCTGTGTCTCATCGTTTGCAGGTTCTATGTTGTGGCTGTGGTGGTCGCCATGTGGTGCTGACCCAAATTACAGTAGGGTCCACTCGGAAGAGACCACCATGACACGTTCTTCCCCATATCCCCCATACACATTCATGCCTGGTTCTGCCGAGCATGCGTGTCTTGTGGATGGGGAGAGGAGCAGACACTACTGGCAGACACCTCTTGTAGAGGCTTATATGCTCTGGGAGCAGAGGATGAGACATGTTGAAATCCAGCGCCCTGATCATTCTTTTCCCTGTTGGGAATAGGGGAGTCAGCAGACCCCCATACACTCCCATACGGCTTCTGCAAAATTCAAGCAGTGGTAGTATTCAGCACTGTACTGTATGGCGGTAGTATTTAAGCACTGTGCTGTATAGCGGTAGTATTCAGGCACTGTATGCCGGTAGTAATTAGGCACTGTCCTATGCTGATAGTATTCAAGCACTGTAGTGAATGGCAGTAGTATTCAAGCACTGTACTGTATGCTGGTAGTATTTAAGCACTGTACTGTATGGCGGTAGTATTTAGGCACTGTACTGTATGGCGGTAGTATTTAGGCACTGTACTGTATGGCGGTAGTATTCAGGCACTGTACTATGCTGATAGTATTCAAGCACTGTAGTGAATGGCGGTAGTATTCAGGTACTGTACTATATGGTGGTAGTATTCAGACACTGTACTGTATGGCGGTAGTATTCAGACACTGTACTGTATAGCGATTGTATTCAGACATTGTATTGTATTGCGGTTGTATTCAAGTACTGTACTGTATTGTGTTAGTATTCAGGCACTGCACTGTATGACGATAGTATTTAGGCACTGTACTGAATGGCGATATTATTCACGCACTGTACTGTATGGTCTTGGTATTCAGGTACTTTACTGTATAGTAGTAGTATTCAGACACTGTACTGTATGGCGGTAGTATTCAGGCACTGTACTGTACAGCGGTAGTATTCATGCACTGTATTGTATGGCGGTAGTATTTAAGCACGGTACTGTATGGCAGCAGTATTCAGGCACTGTACTGTATGGTAGTATTCAGACACTGAACTGTATGCTGGTAGCATTCAGTCACTGTACTGTATGGCGGTAGTATTCAAGCACTGTACTGTATAGCAGTAGTATTCATTGTATTGTATGGTGGTTGTGTTCAAGCACTGTACTGTATGGTGGTAGCATTCAGGCACTGTACTGTATGGCGGTAGTATTCAGGCACTGTACTGAATGGCGGTAGTATTCAAGCACTGTACTGTATGGCAGTATTATTCAAACATTGTATTGTATGGCAGTTGTATTCAAGCACTGTACTGTAAGGTGTTAGTATTCAGGCACTGCACTGTATGACGGTAGTATTCAGGCACTGTACTGTATAGCGGTAATTTTCAGTCACTGCACTGTATGGCAGTAGTATTCAAGCACTGTAATGAATGGCGATAATATTCAGGCACTGTACTGTATGGTGGTAATATTCAGGCACTGTACTGTATGGTGGTAGTATTCACTCACTATACTGTATGGAGGTAGTATTCAGGCACTGTACTGTATAGCAGTAGTATTCAGACATTGTATTGTATGACGGTTGTATTTAAGCGCTGCACTGTATGACAGTAGTATTCAGACACTGTACTGTATGCTTGTAGTATTTTGGCACTGTACTGAATGCCGGTAGTATTCAAGCACTGTGCTATATAGCGGTAGTATTCAGGCACTGTGCTATGCTGACAGTATTTAAGCACTGTAGTAAATGGCGGTAGTATAAAAGCACTGTGCTGTATGGCGGTAGTATTCAAGCATGGTACTGTATGGCGGCAGTATTCAGGCACTGTAATGTATGGTAGTATTCAGGCACTGAACTGTATGCTAGTAGCATTCAGGCACTGTACTGTATGGCGGTAGTATTAAGGCACTGTACTGTATGGTGGTAATATTCAGGCACTGTACTGTATGGCAGTAGTATTCAAGAACTGTAGTGAATGGCGATAGTATTCAGGCACTGTACAGTATAGCAGTAGTATTAAAGCACTGTACTGAATGGCGGTAGTATTCAGGCACTGTACTCTATAGCAGTAGTATTCAAGCACGGTACTGTATGGCGGCAGTATTCAGGCACTGTACTGTATGCTGGTAGTATTTAGGCACTGTACTGTATGGTGGTAGTATTCAGGCACTGTACTGTATGGCGGTAGTATTCAGGCACTGTACTGAATGGCGATATTATTCAAACATTGTATTGTATGGCAGTTGTATTCAAGCACTGAACTGTATGCTGGTAGTATTCAGGCACTATACTGTATGGCGGTAGTATTCAGGCACTGTACTGTATGATGGTAGTGATCAGGCACTGTACTGTATGGCGGTAGTATTCACACACTGTACTGTGGTAGTATTCAGGCACTGTACTGTATGGCGGTAGTATTCATACATTGTACTGTATAATGGTAGTGTTCAGGCACTGTACTGTATGGCGGTAGTATTCACACACTGTACTGTATGGCGGTAGTATTCACACACTGTACTGTATGATGGTAATGTTCAGGCACTGTACTGTATGGCGGTAGTGTTCACACACTGTACTGTATGGCGGTAGTGTTCAGGCACTGTACTGTATGGCGGTAGTGTTCACATACTGTACTGTATGGCGGTAGTGTTCACACACTGTACTGTATGATGGTAGTGTTCAGGCACTGTACTGTATGGCGGTAGTGTTCACACACTGTATTGTATGGCGGTAGTGTTCAGGCACTGCACTGTATGGTGGTAGTGTTCACACACTGTACGGCGGTAGTGTTCAGGCACTGTTCTGTATGGCGGTAGTGTTCAGGCACTGTACTGTATGGCGGTAGTGTTCAGGCACTGTACTGTATGGCGGTAGTGTTCAGGCACTGTACTGTATGGCGGTAGTGTTCACACACTGTACTGTATGGCGGTAGTGTTCACACACTGTACTATATGGCGGTAGTGTTCAGGCACTGTACTGTATGGCGGTAGTGTTCAGGCACTGTACTGTATGGCGGTAGTGTTCACACACTGTACTGTATGGCGGTAGTGTTCACACACTGTACTATATGGCGGTAGTGTTCAGGCACTGTACTGTATGGCGGTAGTGTTCACGCACTGTACTGTATGGCGGTAGTGTTCACACACTGTACTGTATGGCGGTAGTGTTCAGGCACTGTACTCCACGGCGGTAGTGTTCACGCACTGTACTCCACGGCGGTAGTGTTCACACACTGTACTGTATGGCGGTAGTGTTCAGGCACTGTACTGTATGGCGGTAGTGTTCACACACTGTACTGTATGGCGGTAGTGTTCAGGCACTGTACTCCACGGCGGTAGTGTTCACGCACTGTACTCCACGGCGGTAGTGTTCACACACTGTACTCCACGGCGGTAGTGTTCACATACTGTACTGTATGGCGGTAGTGTTCACACACTGTACTGTATGATGGTAGTGTTCAGGCACTGTACTGTATGGCGGTAGTGTTCACACACTGTATTGTATGGCGGTAGTGTTCAGGCACTGAACTGTATGGCGGTAGTGTTCACGCACTGTACTGTATGGCGGTAGTGTTCACACACTGTACTGTATGGCGGTAGTGTTCAGGCACTGTTCTGTATGGCGGTAGTGTTCAGGCACTGTACTGTATGGCGGTAGTGTTCACTCACTGTACTGTATGGCAGTAGTGTTTACTCACTGTACTGTATGGCGGTAGTGTTCAGGCACTGTACTGTATGGCGGTAGTGTTCACACACTGTACTGTATGGCGGTAGTGTTCACACACTGTACTGTATGGCGGTAGTGTTCACGCACTGTACTGTATGGCGGTAGTGTTCACGCACTGTACTGTATGGCGGTAGTGTTTAGGCACTGTACTCCACGGCAGTAGTGTTCACACACTGTACTCCACGGCAGTAGTGTTCACACACTGTACTCCACAGCGGTAGTGTTCACACACTGTACTGTATGGCGGTAGTGTTCACACACTGCACTGTATGGCGGTAGTGGTCACACACTGTACTCCACGGCGGTAGTGGTCACACACTGTACTCCACGGCGGTAGTGTTCACACACTGTACTGTATGGCGGTAGTATTCACACACTGTACTCCACGGCGGTAGTGTTCACACACTGTACTGTATGGTGGTAGTGTTCACACACTGCACTGTATGGCGGTAGTGTTCACGCACTGTACTGTATGGCGGTAGTGTTCACGCACTGTACTGTATGGCGGTAGTGTTCAGGCACTGTACTGTATGGCGGTAGTGTTCACGCACTTTACTGTATGGCGGTAATGTTCACGCACTGCACAGCTCTGTACACTGTATTATTTGGGGGGGACCATATGGTAAAAGAAGAAGATCCTGCACAGGACACCATTCAACCTAAGGTCTCCCCTCGACCCAGGCAATTGTTCAGAGTGTGCCTCATGCACACGACCGTTCCGTTTTCTGCAGTCCGCAAAAAATGGAAGCCGCCCGTGTGCCTTCCGCATTTTGCGGAGCGGGCGGCCCATTGTAGACATGCCTATTCTTGCCCGTAAAGCACGGACAAGAATAGGATATGTTTATTTTTTTTGCAGGGCCTCGGAACGGAGCAACGGATGCGGACAGCACACAGAGTGCTGTCCGCATCTTGTGCGGCCCCATTAAAGTGAATGGGCCCGCACCTGAGCAGCACAAAACTGCGGCTCCAATGCGGACCTGAACTACGGTCGTGTGCATGAGGCCTAAAGAACATCCACGGTCAGCTTCAGGCTGGGACCACACAAAGCGATGCTGTCCATGATGGGGTCTGTCGGTCTCCCCCGTACACAGCAGACACCTTCTATGTACATTAGTTTATCAGTCACCGGATTCCTCCTCTGCGCGCCCTATAAACTGCCGTCAGTGTACACTTCTTGCCGGCGGTGAGCGGTACCAGGACACTTGTGACACAAGCTACCGGACAAAGTGCTGTATTGTAGCCGGAAATCCTCTCTGGAATGGGATAATCGGCTGGAGGTCACACGACCTTACAGGAATGGCGGACAGAAATGAAATCACTCGGGTTTCTGTCAAGAACTCTACTCCCATCATCTACCAGGGGTCCGCACCCCGTCAGCCATAAGTGGGTTCTGGATGAGTCACAGTACGCCCCCCATCTACACCTCTCCGTATATTTGACAAGTGTCTAGCACGCTTACTAAAATCTCCAACGGGCCCTGGCAGTGCCCGGTGATCACATATATAGCCAGTGTCGGACTGGGGTAAGTAGGGCCCACCAGTAAAATTTATTTTGGGGGCCCACTGTATGGATACATTCAAATATAATAAATAATTTGACAAGTTATTTTATATGAACATAGGCTGGTTCAGGTGCTGTACATGTATGTAGTGCAGTACTGTGTTTTGTGCCACTTGTGCAGGGGGTGAAGACTAGGGGCCCACCTGTGGGCCAGTCCAAGCTTCTAACCTTTATCATGTACACTGGTGCAAGAATCCTTGGCCTCCATGCGCCCCCTAGTGGTTTTAGGCACATGTCCCATTACATTTATCATACCTCCCAACTTTTTGGATGCTCACAGAGGGACATTTATGGAAAGAACCATTTTTCCTGCATATCTATACATTTCAGATCATTTTGCACTATTGGCTATTGAATATAGAAATTTATAAAAAAATCCCAATTTTAGAAAAAAATAATAATGAAATATATATCTATAGTGTCAGACCCTAATATACAGATAGGAACCAAACACTTTACAATATTGTAAATGTAATAATGAAAATCTAAACCTCAGATCAAAAAGAGGGACATTTAAAGGGGTTGTGTCACCTCAGCAAATAGATGGGGTTCTGCAGTTTTTTTAAACTGATGATTCATCCTCTGGATAGATCATCAGCATCAGATTGGCAGGGGTCCGACACCCGGGACCCCCGCCGATCAGCTGTTTGAGAAGGCAGCGGCGCTCCAGGCCCAGTGATGTCACGACTAGTATAAACTTGCCTGGGTGGGGCTAAGCTCTGTGCACTTGAATGGAGCTTAGCCCCGCCCAGGCCATTGATACTAGTCATGACGTCACTGGGCCAGCGGTAAACAGTGAGAAGACAGCTGATCGGCGGGGGTCCCGGGTGTCGGACCCCCGCCGATCAGATGCTGATGATCTATCCAGAGGATAGATCATCAGTTTAAACAAAGTGCAGAACCCCTTCAACCATCTCCCGACCGCCTAACGCAGGGATGCATCCTGCGGGTGGCCGGGTTATTCCTCGTAGACGCATTGGCCCATCATCTCGTGAGAGGCGAGATTTCGTGTGAAGGCGCGTTCACAGCGACGCTACGCTCAGAAGTTTATCTACAGCCTGCCAGCAGCGATCATTTGCTGGCAGGCTGTAGATGCGATATTTTTTTTTAACCCCTTATTAACCCCTGATCACCCCATATAGACTCCCTGATCACCCTCCTGTCATTGATCACCCCCCTGTAAGGCTCCATTCAGACGTCCGTATGTGTTTTGCGGATCCGCAAAACACGGACACAGACAATGAGCTTTCCGCATTTTGCCAGAACTATATAGAAAATGCCTTTTCTTGTCCGCAATTGTGGACAAGAATAGGACATGTTCTATAGGCTCTACAAAAAACGCAGTGTTCGCCCGATCAGGCCTGATCTTGTGCGCACACTTGCCTTCAGTCCTCCCCACCGCAGTGTCAGAATTTTTTTTTTCTGATCACTGCAAAAACACCGTAAAATCGCTGCGGCGCTATAAAGATCACTTTTGAGGGGCATGGCGAGTTCATAGATTTTTTTTTTTTGGCACAAGTTAGCGGAAATTGATTATTATTATAATTTTTTTTTTTCTTACAAAGTCTCATATTCCACTAACTTGTGACAAAAAATAAAATCTTACATGAACTCACCATACCCCTCACGGAATCCAAATGCGTAAAAATGCCCTGTGAAATCCTAAAAGGTACTCATTGGAATTTGGGCCCCTTTGCGCACTTAGGCCTCTTTCACACGGGCGTCATGTTTTTTGCCCGGATAAGAGGCGGGTGCGTTGCGGGAAAATGCGCGATTTTTCCGCGCGAGTGCAAAACATTGTCATGCGTTTTGCACTCGCGTGAGAAAAATCACGCATGTTTGGTACCCAGACCCGAACTTCTTCACAGAAGTTCGGGTCTGGGATTGATGTTCTGAAGATTGTATTATTTTCCCTTATAACATGGTTATAAGGGAAAATAATAGCATTCTGAATACAGAATGCTTAGTATAATAGTGCTGGAAGGGTTAAAAATAATAAAAAAGTTAACTCACCTTCTCCTCTTGTTCGCGTAGATGCCGGTCTGTTCTTTAGCTGTGGACTGAATGACCTGAGGTGATGTCAGATCACATGCTCCAATCACATGGTCCATCACCATGGTGATAGAGCATGTGATCTGACGTCATCAAAGGTCCTTCAGCCACAGCTAAAGAACAGACCGGCCTCTACGCGAACAAGAGGAGAAGGTGAGTTAACTTTTTTATTATTTTTAACCCTTCCAGCACTATTATACTAAGCATTCTGTATTCAGAATGCTATTATTTTCCCTTATAACCATGTTATAAGGGAAAATAATACAGTGAATAGACTGTCACCTAGAACCCATGCGTGAAAATCGCACCGCATCCGCACTTGCTTGCGGATGCATGCGATTTTCACGCAACCCCATTCATTTCTATAGGGCCTGCGTTACGTGAAAAACGCACAAAGAGGAGCATGCTGCGATTTTCACGCAACGCATAAGTGATGCGTGAAAATCACCGCTCGTGTGCACAGCCCCATAGAAATGAATGGGTCAGGATTCAGTGCGGGTGCAATGCGTTCACCGCACGCATCGCACCCGCACGGAAAACTCGCCCGTGTGAAAGGGGCCTTAGGCTGCAAAAAAGTGTCACACATGTGGTATTGCCGTACTCAGGAGAAGTAGGGCAATGTGTTTTGGGGTGTATTTTTACATATACCCATGCTGGGTGAGATAAATATCTCTGTAAATTGACAACTTTGTATAAAAAAAAAAGTGAAAAGTTGTCTTTTACAGAGATATTTATCTCACCCAGCATGGGTATATGTAAAAATACACCCCAAAACACATTGCCCTACTTCTTCTGAGTACGGCGATACCACATGTGTGACACTTTTTTGCAGCCTAGGTGCACATAGGGGCCCAAATTCCAATGAGTACCTTTACGATTTCACAGGGCATTTTTTACGCATTTGGATTCCAAACTACTTCTCACGCTTTAGGTCCCCTAAAATGCCAGGGCAGTATAAATACCCCACAAGTGACCCCATTTTGGAAAGAAGACACCCCAAGGTATTTCGTGAGGAGCATGGCGAGTTCATGTAAAATTTTATTTTTTGTCACAAGTTATTGGAATATGAGACTTTGTAAGAAAAAAATAATAATAATTCCATTTCTGATAACTTGTGACAAAAAATAAAAACTTCCATGAACTCACTATGCCCATCAGCGAATACCTTAGGGTGTCTACTTTCCGAAATGGGGTCATTTGTGGGGTGTTTCTACTGTCTGGGCATTGTAGAACCTCAGCAAACATGACAGCTGCTCAGAAAGTCAAAGTGCGTAAATAATTTTTTTGGCACCACAGTTTGTAAATGCTATAACTTTTACCCAAACCAATAAATATACACTTAATGCATTTTTTTTTTTTATCAAAGACATGTAGAACAATACCTTTAGAGAAACATTTATATAGAAATGTAGTTTTATTTGAAAATTTTTACAACAGAAAGTGAAAAATTGCATTTTTTTGCAAAAATTGGTCATTTTCGAATATCAAAAAAAAGCAAAAATGTCAGCAGCAATGAAATACCACCAAATGAAAGCTCTATTAGTGAGAAGAAAAGGAGGTGAAATTCATTTGGGTGGTAAGTTGTATGACCGAGCAATAAACAGTGAAATTAGTGTAGTGCAGAATGGAAAAAGTGGTCTGGTCATTATAAGGGGGTTTAAGCTAGGGGGGCTGAGGTGGTTAATACAAGGCACTTACTTATGTATTGTTATTATCCATATTGTTTCCTTTGCTGGCTGGATTCATTTTTCCATCACATTATACACTGCTCGTTTCCATGGTTACGACCACTCTGCGATCCATCAGTGGTGGTCATGCTTGCACAATATAGAAAAAAGCATCTGCCTCTCTGGTGGCCGGGAGCGCACATACAGGTGACACTCAAAAAATTAGAATATCGTACAAAGTTTGATTATTTCAGTAATGCAACTTAAAGGTAAACCTAACATATGAGATAAACTAATTACATGCAAAGTGAGATATTCCAAGCCTTTATTTGTTATAATTTGGATGATTATGGCTTACAGCTTATGAAACCCCAAAGTCACAGTTTTGAGGTACCCTTTGCTCAGGGGGTATGGACTAATTAGCTGACTACAGTGTGACACTATGAGCCTAGAATATCGACCCTTTTCACAATATTCTAATTTTAAGTTGCATTACTGAAATAAATGAACTTCTGCACAATATTCTAATTTTTCGAATTTCACCTGTACTGTAGGCTAGTGCTTTTTCCTATAGTGTGCAAGCACGACCACTGCTGCTGGATTGCAGGGTGGTCGTAACCGTGTAAACGAGCAGTGTATAATGGGATGGCATAATTAATCCAGCCAGCAAAGGAAGCAATATGGACAACCACAATACATTAGTAAGTGCCTGGTATTAACTTCCTCTACTTAATAATAGGTGCTATTTGCTGAAGTGAGACAACCCCTTTAAGTATACAGATCAGAAGATTGGCGTTTTCTGTTGTAGCGCCGGGTATGGTTTTATTATAACAGTTTGTTAGTTTAGATCCAAACATGCCAGAGAGCTTTTTTTTATCCCCCAATATAATATACATCTCTTAAATAATGTTCTACTTTTCCTGTAGATTTTTTAAATTCTCTGCCGGTTTGTAGCACCATCTTCTGGTGGAAAACAGAATGACAACAGCGAAATGAGAAAATTTACTAGCATGGACATAGCACCCTCTTGTGGCAGATAATTATATGACCACAATGTCTTTATCCTAATTTCGCCTGATGGTAGATACTTAGGTTCGGTCAGTAGTGATAAAGTACTTTCTGATCCCCATTTATGAATATTTCACTTTGACAGTTTTGCCCAAGTGATGTCTATGGTCTTCCTCCTCTTTAGGACTATCTGCTTCTTCATACGTTCCTCGGTATGTGAGGACACCCCTCTGCCCCCCTCTCCGGCGGCCAGTACTTCGTTTTAAAGAGATATTGATTTTAGCAAATCAGTTATCTTTTCTATAATTAAAAAAAGGTGACAGTTTTCATATATACTTTCTGCATCAATTCCTTAGAAGCTCTGCTTGCTGTCACTCAATAGGAACATTCACTGTTTACTCCTAGGAGAGGCATATCTGTCCTGGTCATGTGATGGACAGGTCATAGTACAGAGTTTGCGTCCTTCACATGTTCCTTGGAAGTAAACAATGAAAAATCCTATTGAATGACAGCAAGGAGAGATCTTAAAAAGGGGTAACGGGTAGTGTTAATGCTGCTTTGGGCTCCGACAGAACTTGTCCTGTTCACAAATTCACTTTTTTTGGGCAGAGTTTACAAGAGGAAGACTAGATGGAAGCAGAGAAGATGTGAAGGCATCATAAGAGGAACGAGGCAGAAGTGGAGAAGAACGGAGGACCGGTCATTCTGCTTACATCATTCAACTATGGCGATTCTATGGAAGAGACTTCTCATCCCTTAACACAGTGGTCAGCAACCTTCGGCACTCCAGCTGCTGTGAAACTACAACTCCCAGCATACACATTTGCTTGTCCTTTTTATAAACTCCCATAGACATGAAAGGAGGATTCTGGGACTTGTAGTTTCAGAACAGCTGGAGTGCCGGATGTTGCTGATCCCTGCCTTAACGAGACCCCAGAGCAATTAAAAGACCCTTCCTCACCTGCCAATACCTCCAGTGACTTTCAGGCATCAGAACCAACCGGTGGGATCTACACAAGGATGCCGACCATGGTGGACCCACTGGCGCTGCATTACCAGTAAGGATTAAAGCCTTTTACCATGTCATCCCCATTGGAGGTCAATACCATGGAGACTACAATAGCACCTGGACCTTCTCCACCCATCCTTTCTTCTGGGTCCTGTCACTTCTTGGTTCTTTGGTTTATAGCAAAGCTACGAGAGGATGATGTCCTGGGATCTGCGAAAATGGCATAAAACCTTGGAAAGCAATCTCATTTTAAAGGGGTTGTTCAGCTATATAAAGCCGACAGGGAGTTAAAGGGTCGTCCAACCCGTCACAAGTGATGAGGTATCCTCAGGATAGGCAGAGAACAGACACCCTGCACGGTGTATGGAGCTGCTCCCACCGAACAGCATGAATGTCAGCAGTTGGAGCCATCGTGCAGACATGCTCATTTATACAGTAGGATCCATTTCTGCTTCCGCTTAAGGAAAGCAAGCCACCCTTCTTTGATGGACCGTTGCAATCATTAACAGATCAGCGTTCTTCTCCAGGCACTCCTGCACCATCAGACCACCATCTGCATGTATTTACATTAAGGATCACAGAATAGACCGTGCAGTTTCATGCTCTGACATCCTACAGTAGACACATCACCTGCAATATAGTATTTATGAAGGACATATGGGGGGGGGGGGGGGGGGGGCAGAACTTCTAGAGACTCACATCTCTGACCATATGTGGTAAAATGTCCCTGCTGCCCTCCGAGGGTATCAACCATCATAATAAAAAGGAGATTTTTGTGAAACTCACCTGTAAAATCTTTTTCTCGTCTTTTCCATTGGGGGACACAGACCATGGGTATAGCTTAGAGGTATTAGTAGGAGGGACACTATGCAAATGAAAGAGCTCCTCCTCCTCGGGCTATACCCCCAGACTCCACCAGGAGGAACTCAGGCGTTGCACAAGCAGTAGGAGAAGGAGCAAGAAAAAATCATGGAAACCATCGGACCAAGCCATAAGGTCCAACCAGAAACAGAAAAACTGAACTAAAGACCCCTCCTGCAACAGGAATAATGGGTGGGAGCTGTGTCCCCCAATGGAAAAAGACGAGAAAAAGATTTTACAGGTGAGTTTCACAAAAATCTCCTTTTCTCGTGCTTTTTTCCATTGGGGGACACAGACCATGGGACGTCCAAAAGCAGTCCATGGGGTGGGAAAAAATATCAGCACCGCCAGGAGGAACGCCCCAACGGTCAAACAGGAACCACAGCCTGCAAAAGCCTGCGGCCAAAGCCGCATCAGCCGAAGCCAGTGAATGCAACTGACAAAAATTTGCAAAGGTATGCAAGGACGACCAGGTGGCCGCCGTACACAGCTGAGACGCAGAGGCACGACTGCGTCTTGCCCAGGAAGCCCCCTCCGCCCCAATGGAGTGAGCGGCAATTCTAGCCGGGGGAACTCCACCACAAGCGTGACAAGCCGCGGAAATAGCCAAGCAGATCCAGAGCGCCAAGAACGGCGGACGGAAGCAGTAGCCGCGAGACACACCTTCAGGACCCGTACAACATCCAGGGAATGCAGAGTGCGTTCCTTGGGGTTAGCCGGAGAAGGACAAAAGGAAGGCAGGACAAGATCCTCATCAAGGCAGAAGGGAGAGACCACCCTGGGCAAAAAGAAGGGGACTGGACGGAGCACAACTTAATCCTGGAGGAAAACCATTAAGGCTCCTGACAGGAAAGAGCGGCCAGCTTCGACACCAGTCTGACCTAAAAGCTCGTGATGGGACGTGAACTCACAGCCACTGCATAATAGCCCAGAACTTTAATCACTACGCTATGTAGCTGTATCAGAAGCTATGGTCACAAGGAAGTCCAGATGAGAACAGTCAGAGAGACCCTCCTCAAAGGCTCGAAGGGAGCCGACTGCAGAGTGCGCAGAACCAAATTGAGATCCCAAGGAGACAAAGGGGGAACATACGGGGAACCGAATGCGCCACCCCCGAAGAAAGGTCACCACCGGACCCTTAAGAGCAAGGGACCTCTGACGGCCCGCGCCGAAACCTGACCTTACAGGGAACTAAGCGACAGTCCCTGCACAAGCCCAGACTGAAGAAAAGACAGTACCATCAAGATGGAAAACCGAAGGGGGGGGAACCCCGAACCCTCAAAAAAGGATAGGAAGGCCATCCAGGTACGATAGTAAATCCGGGAGGAAGAAGACTTCCCCGGACTGATCATGGTCCTAACCACTGAATCCGAGAACCCCATCTTTATCAGGATGGCGGTTTCAACAGTCACGCCGGTAAACGAAGAGACCGCAAATTCCGGCGGAAGAACGGGCCCTGAGACAGTAAGTCCTGTCCGTCGGGAAGAGGCCATGGGGCGTCCGCCAGCAACCGAGCCACGTCCGAAAAACCACGCGCGGCGAGGCCACTCTGGGGTGATGAGAACGGTCGGAGTCCCTTCCGCCTCGAACTGGCGTAGACCCTTTGGCAGGAGAGGAAAACAGAGGAGGCTGAAGTCCTGCCACGGAGACACCTGCGCATCCATCCGTACGCCTCCGGATCACGGGCGCGAGCCAGGACCACTGGGATCTTGTTGTTGAACCCGGACGCCATTGAGTCCACATCCGGACGGTCCCATCTGTGGCAGATTTCTTCGAACCCTTCTGGATGCAGAGACCACTCGCTTGGATCCACCGTGTTGTGGCTTAGAAAGTCCGCTGTCCAGTTGTCCATTCCTGGAATGCAAACTGCTGACAACACCGGAACGCGAGTCTCCGCCCACGTCAGAATTCACTTCACCTCCTGCATCACCATCCGGCTGCGGGTCCCGTCCTGATGGTCGATATAGGCCACGGCCGCGGCATTGCCCGTTTGAACCCGCACTGGGAGGCCCAATAGGAGAGAGAGAGCGGAAAAAAAAAATCGCCCTCAATTCCAGAAAGTTGATTGGAAGGCGAGACTCTGCCGCCGGCCAAATTCCTTGAACCGTGCGAGACTGGAAAACGCCCCCCCAACCCAGGATGCTGGCATCGGTGGCGGCGATCGTCCAGGAGAATGCGAGAAAGGAACTCCCCGACCTCAGGTTCTTTGGGAACAGCCACCAAGGGAGAACTGCCCGAATCCGCTGAAAGGTAAAGGATCTCCTGTTGCGCCAGGCGAGTGTGAAACTGGGCATATGGAAAGGCCTCGAAAGAGGCTACCATAAGACCCAGGACCTGCAAGTATTCCCGAATGGAGAGGCACGGGGAGCGCAGCAGATGCGACACTGCCCCCTGGACCTGGGAGGACTTGAAGGCTGGTAGAATACTTTGGCAGCCGAGGTGTCCAAAATCACCCTCCGGAAGGAGAGCCTCTGGGACGGGAAGAGGCAGGAGTTTGGGAAAGTTACCAGGCAGCCGAACCGTTCCAGGGTCTGAACAGTGATCCGGACGCTGTCCGTGGTCTGCGGTAGAGAGGGGGGCCTCTATCCGGATATCGTCCCGACAGGGCAGCAAAGGAATGCCCCTGGTACGAAGAAGCGCCATGAGCGGTCCAGGACCGTGGCAAGGACCCGCGGGGTGGTCGCCAACCCGAAGGAAGGGCGACAAACTGACAGTGTCGACCCATAATGGCGAAGCGCAGGAATCGATGGTGGGATTCCGCAATCGGGACATGTGATAGGCCTAGGAGCAGCAGGGCGGGCTGACTGGGCCCTCTAGTGCCGGGAAGGCTGGTGCAAAGGAAGGCCTCTTTGCGGGCGACCTGAGACCCCCGGCGGAGGAAGCAGGCGACGGCCTACCAGATGAGAAACGGCAAAAGGCATGCAGAGACGAACTCGTCCAGCTGATCCCCACAAGGCCTGGAAACCCCAAAGGGGAGATTAGCAAGGGAACGCTTGGTGGAGGCGTCAGCGTCCCACACCTTCAATCAGATCTCTTCGCGCTGAGTGACAGAGATGGCCAACCTGCGGGCAAAGAGGGAAACAATGTCCCTAGAAGCTTCGCAAAGAATGTTAGAAGCCTGAGACATCTGGAGAACCAACTCCAGTGTGTTAGTAGCCGCATCTCGTACCGCCAGTTCCTGGTGGTGGTGTTGTAACCACACCGAGAGAGCACTGGCTACCCCTGCTGAGTGAAAGGTAGGTCACAGGGACACGCTGCCAGCGAAAAAAGGACCTGGAAGAGAGTCTATGCGTCTGTCTACAGCATCCTAGAAAGAGGAACTGACTAAGACAGGAAGGGCCACATAATTGGCTAATCCGGCCACCGGAGGATCCACCTTAGGGGGAGGAGACACCTCTCCTCGCCGTCAGCAGGGAAAGGAAAGTATATTCATGCGCTGGGTGGTCGAGAACCTTATTAAGACCACCCCAGGCCCTGGACATGACCGCGGAAAAATCCCTCATGGACCGGGAACATGGTAGTCTCCGACTGCCTGGACGGAAAAAGGGGGAACTCCTGACCAGTGGAAGGAGGAGAATCCCCTTGGAGAATAAAGGTGTCTCGGACAGTCACCACTAAGTCAGCCACCCTGGTGGAGAGCTTAGGCGAGGGGTCCCGCTCCATGACCTAATCAGAGCCGGAAATTCTCCTTCAGACTTGCGCTCCCTAAGGGAGGGGAGAGTCGCCCGAACGCGCCTCTAGACGAGGGGGGGGGGGGGGGGGGAGAGCCAGAGCCATCCGAGGCTCTGTATTCGGGCGTCTTCTGTGGAAAACCACTTAGAGAGGTGGTTGGCGTCACAGGATTTGAAAATGCCCTATAGTCCAAAAAGGACGTGGCTCGTCCGAGCCGGATAATTCTCCTTCGGAGTACTCTCCCTAGGGAGGGGGAAGAGCAGTCCGCAAGCGCCACCGGCGAGGTGAGGGGGGTGGAGAGACAGAGACATCCGAGGTGGGATGCTGCCGCTCACGCTGCCTCTTCGTAGTCAGTCACCCACTGTGGGGACCACTGAGAGAGATGGAGTCGTTAGCGCCACAGGATTAAAGGACATGGTTGCCTTGGTGACTAAGACCAATTTAGCGGCCGCGCTGGACATGGCAGATGCCCAAGCGGGGACCGCAGGCCCCCAGGGACGTGGAGGAGGGGGGTAAGGCAGGGATGCAGGCAATACTTATCTGCTCCTGCAGAACTTCTCCCTCGACTCCAGGACCAGCAGGGATGCACCTCATCAGGCTTCTGACTCCTTGTCCAGGAGTGCAGTGTTCTGGTGGAGGGTGGCAGCAGGAGACCCAGTAGCTGGTGGGATACCGGAGCTGCAGGTCGAGCCCGGATCCACTTGTCTTCTTTGGGGGGCAATGGAGGCAGCCAGGCAGCGTCCAAGGACGGCAGCGGGCATTCCACGGGGGACCAGGAAGGCGCCATGCCGACCTGTGTCCCCATCCAGAATAATATAAACAATTTTTGAAGGCTGAAAGGGGCTTTGAACTCAGAAAGCCTGGACATGGGGCAACAGCAGCAGTACCACTGAGCTACCAGCTTGCCTGGCACAAAACGGAGTAGAGTGATGAGGAGCTGCACGGCCATGAGCAAACAGAGTCTCCGGTGTAAGGAGAGTCAGAGCGGCATGCCGAGGCTCCGCCTCCCCTAACGCGTCATTATGGCGCGAAAAAAGCGCGCGAAAATAAGCGCGCGCGAAAATATGCGCGAGCGCGAAAATATGCGCGAGCGCGAAAATAAGCGCACCACGTGGAGGAGCGGCCTGCCGGCGGGCGCTGAGGGAGCGCAGCAGCCAAGGCCCGACGAGAGAAGCGCTGAAGCCCACAGTTTAAGGGGAAGAGATGCCAGTACTCCAGTGCCAAAATGAAGAAAGTGCCCCATCAGGATCCTTCTTCAAGCTCACCCAGGCAGCCACAGACAAATAGACACAGAGGGAGGGGGAGGGATTGTGCAACACTTATCTGCTCAGCATGCTCCCTCGATGTCCAGACCAGCAGGGATGCGCCTCTTCAGACTTCTGACTCCAATCCAGGAGAACAGTGCTCTGGAGGAGGGTAGGCAGCAGGCGTCCCAGCAGCTGGTGGGATGCCGGAGCTAACAGGTCGAGCCCGGATCCACTTATCTTCTTGGGGGGAAATGGAGGCAGCCAGGCAACGTCCCAAAGACGGCGGCGGGCACTCCACGGGGGACCAGGAAGGCGCCATGCCGACCTGTGTCCCCATCTAGAATAAAAATAACAAAAAGGAGTAGAATCAGAGAGAGTGTCAACCTCCTTCACCAGACACTAAGCAAAGACTGAGTTCCTCCTGGTGGAGTCTGGGGGTATAGCCCGAGGAGGAGGAGCTCTTTCATTTGCATAGTGTCCCTCCTACTAATACCTCTAAGCTATACCCATGGTCTGTGTCCCCCAATGGAAAAAAGCACGAGAAACAGAAAGTATGTGTCTTCAGTCATTACAGTAGACCACCATTTAGTTTTTTTGGTGAAGTCTGCACTGCCGCGCAATACAAACTATCTTTAAAATAATGTATATTATGCAAATAAGAGACCAATGTCTTGTCCAGAATGGTGAAGACAAAGCAGTTGAGCTCAGACAAAATACAAGGGACTGGAGAGAATATTTATGAAATCATTTATTAATCCTGAGAATAAAGTGTTAAAAAAAAAAGTGTAGAAGCAAAAGTTGGGGCAACAGTCGTTGAGTTCATCTTGGTGTACTGCACAGCTTTATCTGGGAGCGGCCCCGCTCGCTGGCGTTTTAGCTTTTCCCGTCATTAAGTGCTCGGCTAAGATGAAAGAAACAAGAGTTCACCCCCACCTGAAGAAAGAAAGCAAAAAAGGTCAGCATCTCCAGAAGTGGCCAGGGTCAATAAAGGTGCTTGAGGCAACAGAACCCAAAACTTATTTACAGAAGTATTAGGATCCAGGTGCTGGTTTAAAAAATAAAATTGAGTATTTTTCCTGGGACAATCCCTTTACCGTCAGGAGGTGTTGTCCTAAAGAAACACTGGCTACAGGTTTTAGACCAGAAAAAAAAATAAATATATATATAAAAAAATCAAAAAATCAATCAAGCACCGAAAACTAATGTAAAAGGCCATCTAGTACAAGATCCTTTAAGACACTAAGTGTTTAGTCTTCACTTTTCTTGACAAAATGGATGAAGTGTGCGGGGCTTAACAGGAGGGGGACAATTTACCATCATTAACACCAGAAACTGGTGTCAATGCTAGTTCCAATCCATGCTGGCTCATAGCTTCCATAGGTTTCCAGTGTAGACCGTCCTCACCTTTGCTACTAACACAGTAAACTTCTTTACGTTCCCAATTTTAGCATCCCTTCATGGCGGCCTGAATGGCGACCTCAATCTTCTGTAGCTTCACACTGCTGTCCACAAAACCGTCTCCATTCTAAGACACAAATAAGGGTTAATTGCCTACTTTAAAAAAAAGTTTGTGTGTAGTCCACTTTCACATAAGTTTAAGAACCAAAAGCAGGAGTGGGTCCAGAACATGAAAGAACTACACTACTGACCACATCAAAGTAGCCTGAGAGGGTTTGTCCAGGATTTGATATCAGAACAGAGGGCTCTACAGCATATACTGAGACATCTCCAGTTATACAATTTTTAATTAGCACTGAAAATTGGGCATTAAAAAGCAAGTTAAAAGGCAGATGTTGCCTTTGTCTGGAGGAGAAGTTCTGCAACCTTCTAATGGACTTTGCCTTTTGTTTCTTTACCATTTACAAGATCACTGCTTACTGTCAGATTGGAATCTTCCCAGAGGCCAAAAATATATATAAAATCTAACCTGGCCCAGTATCTCCCCAGAGAGCATGTCCCCATCTTGACAGTCCTTCAGCAGCAGCACAAAACTCTGTCCCCATCGTGTCATGTAGAAGGCATCATCCAGACAGCTACAGCAAACCTGTCTAAAGTATCAGCCTGACCAAAAACCCAATGACGGGACCCTTTATGGAAGGGTGCAATGCACAAAGCATTACCAAGCACCCTCGTGCTCCTGGTAATAAATAGTCCAAGTCTGACAAGTAGTCCCTACCAACCCATGGGGAGAGTCTAGTGACCACATCAGTCTCAATGTCTAGAGCAGGACTGGTTACTCAGGTTTTCATGATTTGCAGCCTTGGATCGCCTTGTTTAACTGCTTGTCAGACTTGAACCAAAGGTTACCAAATGCAACAAAACATAACTAAAAATAGGAATCGTGCAAAAAAAAAAAGAAAAAAAAAAAAGAAGTCTGTCACTAGCATATAACAAGACCTGGACGCTCACCAAGGAGCAGAAGACCCGTGAGGAGACCAGAGAGCCAGCCAGGGTCTTAGGCCTAGTTCACACGAACGTATGGCTTTTATTGTTTTTTGCGGTCCGTTTTTGAGTTTGTTTCCCTTCTGTTTTTCCGTATGCCATGTACACTATACAGTAATTACATAGAAAAAAATTGGGCTGGCCATAACATTTTCAATAGATGGTTCAGAAAAAAACTGAATGGAAACGGAAGACATACGGATGCATTTCCGTATGTGTTCCTTTTTTTGCGGACCCATTGACTTGAATGGAGCCACAGAACGTGATTTGCGGGCAATAATAGGACATGTTCTATCTTTCAACGGAACGGAAATGGAATGCATACAGAGTACATTCAGTTTTTTTTCTGCGGAACCATTGAAATGAATGGTTCCATATACGGAACACAAAAACGGCCACTCGCGCAAAAAAAAAAAAAAAAAAAAAAACACGTTTGTGTGAACTAGGCCTTATGCAACTAGTGGTTTCTCAGCTGCTGAAAAACAGACCATCCCCAAGTTGTCTACTTTCCAAGACTACACTTTTCTCAGACATGTTCCTTTTATTGCTTGCTTGTCTGTAATAAATCCTCTTGGGATAGACGAGTAATTTATGAGGCTCTTGAAGGAAACAAAGCAAAGTCCTAAGGCCAGCCATACACAATAGATAACTGTCAGACAAAAGTCTTGCTCGGCTGACCAGCTCCTCCTGACCCAATATACAGACACAACCAGAGCCTGGTGGCTGCCACTTTTACAGCAGAGATGGGCAAGTGGTTGAGGGTTCCTCAGGGGAGGGACCTTTTTTCACACCACTCTGACAGTAAAGAGTTTGGAACCGCTACCTCTACATTTAGGAGGCTGCTTGGTAGTGGAAACCTTTTTCGGGTCCAGTTACCTTCTTTGAGTGCACAAGCTTCCCATTAATGGACACTTCGAACTTCCCTGTGGACGTTGGAGTACCTTCGCCATCCTGAAATGGACAAGTTAGACGTGTGAACGTGGTCTTCACCTATTCTGTGTAATGCATGGTAAATGTTAAGAGGGAACTTACAATTCTCAGCAGGCCGGGGAACCTCTTCTCTAGTTCCTTCTTCAACTGCTGAAACTAGAAGACAATTGACATCAGTTATATCTACAGTGGGAACCTATTGTAGAACCATTGTCAACAGCAAAAAGATTCTCCACTACCCCCCTCCCATACATTGGGGCATATCGCTAGGATATGCCCCCAATGTCTCATAGCTGCAGACCCACACCCATCTCTTGAATGGAGCCCACAAAGAGAAGGAGGGCACGCTGTGTATACCCAGCCGCCAGTCCTTCCTAGCGATATGCCCCCAGTGTATGAGATAGGCCACCCCCTTTAACATGTTTCTCACTAGGCTCACTCCCTGTCCATACTGGGGGAATAGACTGCACATGAAAAATTTACGGCAAAATTCGGATTTTGCTACAGATTTCACCCCATGCATTGCAAAGAGTGAACTTTCAATGGACATGCAGCAGGTAAGTCTCCATGCAGATTCCACAGACTGTAGCAGGGCACGGATCAGATTAGAAGAGTATGTGCCCAGTGTTAACAGCCCCCAACAGGAGCTGGCCACCTACTAATGATGTGATGTAAAGCAAGTACTGCACCGACATCTAGTGGGCAGTATGAAAACAGCACCAGATGAACTTTACAAATATGCAAGTACTTTTATTAAGATAAAAAAAATAAAAAACACTATTTTTTGCCAGTCTCATTCTTCTTAACCCCCCCCCCCATACACTCCATCACACCCAATATGTAGTCCATGTAAGGACATGGAGCAGTTATTTTAATAGGGCGTGCCCATTGATGCTACATTCATAATTTAAGCAATAATAACCAAGGGAAGGAGAAAATCAGCCGAGATAAAGGGATTAACTAACAGCATGAAGCTCATTGAGAACATCTAAGACAAGCAGTTTCTAATTTTGTGACCACACGAGAGCGGTCTTACCTTAGGGCGGTACCCTCAGGCGCCACTGTGGGGAAAAAATAAATTAGATGCTTTTCTGTTCATTTAGTTCTGTTTAATCACATTAGAGACATTGCAAAAAATAGAAAAAACGTTAAATACGAATTGTGGGAATATTGGACAGAATTGCACCATGTGAAAAGGGTGGGGCCCCCCCCCCCACTACTCATCGCCGATGTGACCAGTGACCGGCTGAGCAGACATCTCCTGACACTGTGTCCAGACGGAACAAAGTGGAAAACGCAGTAACTTGGAACGGCAGCGGACTGGCGAGCCAAGTACTGTTTTATTGGTTTTTTTTTTAAAACATCATTCTGCCCTTGATCTGAAAACTAGACAACCCCTTTAAAGGGGTTCTGTAGTTCTTTTAAACTTATGATCTATCCTCTGGATAGATCATCAGCATCTGATTGGCGGGGGTCCGACACCCGAGACCCCCACCGATCAGCTGTTTGAGAAGGCAGCGGCGCTGGCAGTAGTGTCGCAGCCTTCTTACCGTTTACCGCAGGCCCAGTGACGTCACGACTAGTACCACTGGCCTGGGTGGGGCTAAGCTCTGTGCACTTGAATGGAGCTTAGCCGCGCCCAGGCCAGTTGATACTATTCTTGATGTCACTGGGCCAGCGGTAAACAGTGAGAAGGCCGTGACACGCCGCTGCCTTCTCAAACAGCTGATCGGCGGAGGTCCCAGTGGTCAGACCCCTGCCGATCAGATGCTGATCAGTTTAAAAGAACTACAGAACCCCTTTAAAGGGGTTGTCTAGTTTTCAGATCAAGGGCAGAATGAAATGGAAACTTTGGCTCGACAGTCCGCTGCCGTTCCAGCGCCGCTGCCTTCTCAAACAGCTGATCGGCGGAGGTCCCGGGGGTCAGACCCCCGCCGATCTATCCAGAGGATAGATCAGTTTAAACAAACTGCAGAACCCCTTTAAGGCTAGAGCTTCATAGACTTACAGGGACATCAAGAAGGTGGACTTCAGGCAAGTTAAAGTAATTCCAGTATGCACTCCAAGACATCAGGTCCATGAACGGGCCACATATCCCAGAGGGGCATTGATCGTACACAACATCATTGTCATCTATGATGTTGTGTACGCTTGTGTGCACGAGCAATGCCGCTCCGGGACATGTGGCACAATCACAGACTGTACGTCGAAGGGAATATGGTCGTGTGGAAGAGCCCTTTCCATTCTTGATTCTGACTGCTCATCCAGAATTCCCATCGAAAGTTAAAATGCATGCCAAAAGTTTAAAAAAAAAAGTGTCCAAAAAATAAAAACACCCAAAGAAAACCCGATGTGGATTCTGCATCTTTTTTATACCTTATTAAAATCTTTGAAGAAAACCCCTCTACAGAAGGTGCGGAGCTGCACACACAATTGACATGCTACAGATTTTAAATCCATGCAAAAAAAAAAAACATTCTATTACCAAGTGCAGTTAATTTAAAGGGTTTCTACCACTTTGATTTCACATAATTAGGTGTCAGACACTAGCGATCCGCTAGTGTCTGCTCTGCCAAACAATCCTGCTATAATAGCTTTTGGGGCAGCCGATTACCTAAAAAAAGAACTTAGTGATATGCTAATGACCCTCTAGGTGCTAATGGGGGCGTCATTAGCACCTAGAGGATCGGTCTACCTTCACAAGATGCCGCCGCCCAGCGCGTCCCTCCAGCCCGCCCATCTCCTCCGGAATGCGATCAAACGGACGACTTCACGCGCATGTGCCGCTGTATTCGGCACATGCGCAGTGAATGTCCGACCGCTTCCCTGCTCCGACATCTCCACTGCGCCTGCGCCGATGACGTCATAGTGCTCCATCAGCGCAGGCGCAGTGGAGATGTCTGAGCAAGGAAGCGGTCGGACATTCACTGCTCATGCGCCAAATACAGCCGCGCACGGCGCATGAAGTCGTCCGTTTGATCGCATTCCGGAGGAGATGGGCGGGCTGTAGGGACGCGCTGGGCGGCAGCATCTTGTGAAGGTAGACCGATCCTCTAGGTCAGGGATGTCAAACTCGTGGCCCTCCAGCTGTTGCAAAACTACAACTCCCATCATGCCTGGGCATACTACAGCTATCAGGGAATGATGGGAGTTGTAGTTTTGCAACATCTGGAGGGCCATGAGTTTGACATCCATGCTCTAGGTGCTAATGACGCCCCCATAGCACCTAGAGGGTCATTAGCATATCAATATAAGTTCTTTTTTTAGGTAATCGGCTGCCCCAAAAGCTATTATAGCAGGATTGTTTGGCAGAGCAGACACTAGCGGATCGCTAGTGTCTGACACCTAATTATGTAAAAACAAAGTGGTAGAAACCCTTTAAGGGTATGACCACACGGCGTGGTTGCGACATGTCATGAGGGGTTCGAGTACCACACGTCTAACAGGGCCGCAGTAGGCGCCAAGGAAACTAATTTAGGGTACTTTCACACTTGCATTTTTCTTTTCCGGCATAGAGTTCCGTCACAGGTGCTCTATACCGGAAAAGAACTGATCAGTTTCATCCCCATGCATTCTGAATGGAGAGTAATGCATTCAGGATGCATCAGGATGTCTTCAGTTCAGTTGTTTTGACTGATCAGGCAAAAGAGAAAACTGCAGCATGCTACGGTTTTATCTCCGGCGAAAAAAACTGAATGCCCCATAGGAATGTATTAGTGCCGGATCTGGCATTCAAAATACCGGATCCGTCCTTCCGGCCTGCGCAGACCGGTAAAAATGTGAAGAAAAAAAAAAAAAAAAAAAGATAAAAATACAAGACGGATCCGCCTGTCCGCATGACAAGCGGAGAGACGGATCCATTCTTGCAATACATTTGAGAGACGGATCCGTCTCACAAATGCTTTCAGTCACAACCAAATCGGCGGATCTGGCGGGCAGTTCCAACTACGGAACTGCCCGCCGGATCACACTGCCGCAAGTCTGAAAGTAGCCTAAGGCTACTTTCACACTAGCCTTCGGGTGTCCGCTTGTGAGCTCCGTTTGAAGGCTCTCACAAGCGGCCCCGAACGCATCCGTCCAGCCCTAATGCATTCTGAGTGGACGCGGATCCGCTCAGAATGCATCAGTCTGGCACCGTTTGTCCTCCGCTCTGCTCAGCAGGCGGACACCCGAACGCTGCTTGCAGCGTTCGGATGTCCGCCTGGCAGTGCGGAGGCAAGCGGATCCGTCCAGACTTACAATGGAAGTCAATGGGGACAGATCCGTTTGAATTTGACACAATATGGCTCAATTTTCAAACGGATCCGTCCCCCATTGACTTTCAATGTAAAGTCTGGACGGATCCGTCTGAGGCTACTTTGACACTTAGAATTTTTTTTTACAATATAATGCAGACGGATCCGTTCTGAACGCAAGTGTGAAAGTAGCCTTAGACGGCACTGTTCAGTGGGTGTGAATTGTTAACTGCCGTGCAGCGTCTTCAGTAGCGTACTGCCATTAACAGCACAGACCCACTGAACAGAGCGGTCTTCAATAGCACAGCCACGTCTGCGCCGTGTGGTCGTACCCCAAGGCCACCCGCACACGGGTGATCGCACACAAGATCCGCACAAACTTCCGTTCGGATTTATGCGTGTTTCTGCAGCATATCCGCACCAAAATCCACAATGTTGCAGATTCTATGCGGTTTTGTTGCAGAGCGCACCCTTCCATTGAGAAGCGTGACATTCGCAGCTAAAACCGCAAACATAATTGACATGCTACAGATTTTGAAATCCACACGGCAGGTCAATTTCCACACGGGAAAAAAAAATAAAAAATCTGCTGAGTACATGAGATTAGTGTCATCTCCTACACCTTGCTGGTGCTGTAATAGGCTGCGGTTTTTCTGCACACAAACGTATATTTTTTTCCGTTTCGTAGTTTTTTTACAGGTCTGTATGCGGAACCACTCACTTCAATGGGTCAGAAAAAATAAATAAAAAAATGCCATTTGCATTCCATTTCCAAATGGCCATTTTGCAAACTGATAAAAGGTGTCCAATTCTTGTCTGTTTTGCGGATGAGGGCACGCATTGTTATAATGGCTCGGCAAAAAAATAAAAATGGATGCAATACAGATGTCGCAAGGATATCATCCGTGTTTTTTTTGCAGATCCGGGTTTGCAGACTGCAAAATACATACAGTCGTGTACATGAGCCCTTAAGACTCATTCAGACAGCCGTATGCTGTCCATAAAAATGCGGATCTGTTATTTTTTTGCAGATCCATTCACTTCTATGGGGCCCTTTTCTTCCGTTCCACGGCTCCGCAAAACAAATAAAATATGACATACTTGTCAGTGAAAATCAGGATGTGGACCCATTGAAGTCTAAGAGTCCACGAAAATACAGAATTCTATCTTTTTTTGGGGAACATGCCTAACTGTCCACAAAACGGATGCGCATTTTTTTTTTTTGCTGGCAGCATACGGCCGGCTAAATGAGCCCTTAGGGTCCATTCACACATCCATATGTGTTTTGGGGATCCATAAAACACAGACACCGGCAATGTGCGTTCCACATTCTGCAGTCCGCAAATCGCCGGTGTAGCGTTACATTACCCTACTTCGTGAGATTTCCCTACCTCCTGAATTCCCGTCGCACTGCTAATGACGTGAGGAGGCGTTCCTGAGTTTTGACGATCTGCGCATGCGCAAACCGACAGTTTATGGAAAATCTCTGCGGAGTTCAGCTTCACACCGGGACACTGCGCATGCGCCGGAGTTAGCCGTGCTTGCGCACTGGGCTGTAATATTTCCCTACTGAGACTCTCCTGCACATGCGCAGTGTCCCAGTGTAAAGCTGAACGCTGAGATTTTCCATAAACTGTCAGTTTGCCCATGCGCAGATCGTCAAAACTCAGGAACGCCTCCTCACGTCATTAGCAGTGCGACAGGAAGTCAGAGGGTAGGGAAATCTCACGCGGTAGGGTAGTATAACGCTACAATCCGATAGTCGATCCACTAGATCCCTGGGTAGTATCCACAACCCGCAGCCAATACAGGATACTGCAAAGCTCAGCAATATTTACAGGCGGGTACAGACACCCACGGATCTCCTCACCAGTACACCACATAGACCTCGACTCTCTGCGTTCCCGACATGGCGCCCGTCTCACTCGTGTCCGTGCAGCTGTCACTGTGCCAGTGCCTCGCAGAGCCGTCCGACGCTCATAAATGGCAGCTGGCCACGCCCACCCTGCTGACTCACCCTGACTGCACCACAAAAGAGGAGGGGGAGACCTAGGACTGTACCATTCCACGCCCCGGGCTTAAAACACCTCAGGGAACAAAATTCAGCAAACATAATTGATTTTTTTTAATCAATGCATTAATTATTACATAATTATAACGAATTATACATCTATCTAACATCTTATTGTCAAAGATATTAAATAGGAAATACAACGCTCTGATGAATGGATCGTCCGGATGCACCCCCGTGTGTGTGTTAATGGAACCTTCCAGAAGAAAAGCTAAGAGCCCCTTGAAGAGGCGTCTTTTGTTGTCCTGCTGCAGACTGGGTGGGGTGGTCATTTTATAAGGCGTCTTAT
Organism: Bufo gargarizans; assembly: GCF_014858855.1. NCBI lineage: Eukaryota > Metazoa > Chordata > Amphibia > Anura > Bufonidae > Bufo > Bufo gargarizans. The sequence continues at coordinate 2,873,410 of NC_058088.1, forward strand.
GATCCTGGAATTCAAGTTGTTCACCTCAGTTTTGTAATAACAATTCTGTAGCATCTGCTTCTTTGCCATTCCTCTATTATTCCTGCCAAAAGCTATGAATGAATTGCTAGCAGTGGAATGAAGATGGGTGTCACTGGGAAGGGGTGTCCCTGCACATTCTGACACTGATAGCACTGATTGGACAGTGTCAGACTGTGCAGAGACACCCCCCCCCCCCCCCCAAAAAAAAAAATAATAATAATAAATAATTTTTTTAAAAAAAAATGGTAACACCCAACAGGACCTTCATTGCAATTCATTCATAATTTCTAGCAGGAGTAATAAAGGAATGGCGCAACATAGAGCCATAAGAATAGATGCTCCAGAATTGTTACTAGCATTGGGAGTGCACATTGTGGCAGCTCCTCCCTCTGCAACTGACAGGGCCAGGTGTGATAATGTTTTCACCGCCTGGCCCTGTCAATCAAAGTGCAGAGAGAGCTGAGCCTCTAGGTGTAACAGTAACAGGTGGTAAAATGGAGTCAAAAAATGTCATTTTTAATTATAAAAAAATACCAAATTTACCAAAAAAATTAAAAATTAGCACATTTACCAATTTCAATTTTTCTACTTTTATAATAGATAGTAATACCTCCAAAAATAGTTATTACTTTACATTCCCCAAATATCTACTTCATGTTTGGATCATTTTGTGAATGTCATTTTATTTTTGGGGGACGTTAGAAGGCTTAGAAGTTTAGAAGCAAATCTTGTCATTTTTCAGAAAATTTCCAAAACCCACTTTTTAAGGACCAGTTACTTTGTGAGGCTTACATAATAGAAACCACCCAAAAATGACCCCATTTTAGAAACTACACCCCTCAAGGTTTTCAAAACTGATTTTATAAACTTTGTTAACCCTTTAGGCTGAGTTCACACGAGCGTGACAGATTTGGTCCGGATGCGTTCAGAGTGCGTTCAGTTAAACTCGCACCATTTTGCAAGCAAGTTCAGTCAGTTTTGGCTGCAATTGCGTTTAGTTGTTCAGTTTTTTCCGCGCGGGTGCAATGCGTTTTGATGCATTTTTCACGCGCGTGATAAAAAACTGAAGGTTTACAAACAACATCTCTTAGCAACCATCAGTGAAAAACGCATTGCATCCGCACTTGCTTGCAGATGCAATGCGTTATTAACGCAGCCCCATTCACTTCTATGGAGCCAGGGCTGCGTGAAAAACGCAGAATATAGAACATGCTGCGATTTTAAAGCATTGCAGAAGTGATGCATGAAAAAAAATGCTCATGTGCACAGCCCCATTGAAATGAATGGGTCAGGATTCAGTGCAGGTGCAATGCGTTCACCTACTGCATTGCACCCGCGCGGAAATCTCGCCCGTGTGAACGCAGCCTTAGGTGTGCCACAAAAATTAATGGAAAATGCAGATGACATTTCTGAATTTCACTTTTTTGGCAGATTTTCCATTCTAATCATGTTTTTCCGCTAACAAAGCAAAAGTTGACAGACTTAATATTTATTGCCCTGAATTAGTAATTTACAGAAACACCCCATATGTGGTCATAAACTGCTGTACGGGCACACATCAGGGCGCAGAAGTAAAGGAACGCCATTTGGTTTTTGTAAGGCAGATTTTGCTGGACTGGTTTTTTGACACCATGTCCCATTTGAAGCCCCCCTGATGCACCCCTAGAGTAGAAACTCCAAAAAGTGACCCATTTTGGAAAAAACACCCCTCAAGGAATTCAAAACTGATTTTACAAACTTTGGTAACCCTTTAGGTGTTCCACAAGAGTTAATGGAATATAGAGATAAAATTTCAGAATTTCTATATTTTGGCAAATTTTTCATTTTAATCCATTTTTTCCAGTAACAAAGCAAGGGTTAACAGCCAAACTAAACTCAATATTTATTGCCCTGATTCTGTAGTTTACAGAAACACCCCATATGTCATCGTAAACTGCTGTACGGGCACACGACAGGGCGGAGAAGGAAAGGAATGCCATGCGGTTTTTGGAAGGCAATTATTATGTTCTCCAGGTCTAGCACAGGCTGTGTGTCATATTACAGCTCAACCCCATTCACTTCAATGGCGCCAAGCTAAAATACTAGACACAACCCAGAACAGTCGTGGCACTATTTTTGGAATAAAGCAGCCTCGTATTTCAATCCTAGACAACCCCTTTAATAATGACTCTCAAAGCTTTCCATTTTTCCCCATTTCTTCCACCAAAATGGACAGATATGAGGGCAAACACATCAAATCAACCTGTCACAGCCAGACAAAATTGGAGTATTTCACTACATGACAATAAAATGGCGAAAAGTGTGGTCACCGTGTGGAAAATATAAAAGAAGCAATACTCACCTCACTGATTCCCCGCTGCTCCTGTTCCAATGTTCACTGTGTCCCCACTGGTCTCTACTTCCTGGGGCTGTCTCGACACTGCAAAGGCTCAGCCAATCACTGGCAGCAGCTGCGACCCCCTTCCCCCCGTCCTCCTTAGCCAGTGATTAGCTGAGGGGTACCTGGTATGCTTTGGAACAGGAGAGTCGAGGAATCAGTGAGGTGAGTATCACTTCTTAGATTTTAACCCACTTTTTAAACCATTTGCCAAAAACATTTCCCTGTTGGACCACCCCTTTAAGGGAGTCTGTCATGAGATTTTGCATGTTAGTCAGAGCTGAACCTGGACATATCCCCATTTTTACCCAGCAGTTCATGCTCCGATGTCCTCTTTTGCCCTGTGCTAAATCACGCAATGCAAAGGCATTTTTATTAATTCCGGTGACGTACCGGGCTCTCCAGGGGGCTGCCAGGAAGCCCGGGGACGTCACTGGCACTGATAGGCGGGCTTTAGCGCTGCCCTAGCCAGTAAAACGGCTAGGGCAGCGCTAAAGCCCGCCCATCAGAGCCGGTGACGTCACCGAACACACTGCTGAGCGGAAGCTTCCACCCGGCAGTATGTTATGATAAACAAAAGAGCCCGTGCCCTGCGCGATCTAGCACAGGGCAAGGGATCGCATCGGAGCATGAGATGCTCCGATGCTAGCCTCAGGAGGGATGCCTTGGTGAAAATAAGGGTATGTTCGGGTTCATCTCTGAACCCGGACAACCCCTTTAAATAGGTAGAGCTATTATAGGTCGCTGGTAGAGCTTAAATAGTCTATGACAGTGGTGGCGAACCTATGGCACGGGTGCCAGTGGCGGCACTCAGAGCCCTCTCTGTGGGCACCCACACCCTAGAAAAAGTCTATGGTGTACCAATATGTCTTAGACTTTTCCTGCCATTCTTCAGCCCAGGACACACTATGAACAGCACAGGCAGTGCATTGAATGTAGGCAGGATATTATAGCTAAATGATAAAGTACAAAGTATTCAGGTTAAATTGCCGTGTTGGCACTTTGCGATAAAAAAGTGGGTTTTGGGTTGCAGTTTGGGCACTCAGCCTCTAAAAGGTTCGCCATCACTGGTCTATGAAAACAGGGCACTCGTTAACCTTAGCCGTGATAGCCCCCCCATATCAACATTTTTGAACAAAACATATGCAGTTGGTTAGATCTTTGTTAGATCAGGTTAGATCAATTGTTGTTTGCGTTAGATCTCACACAGAAGTAGGGATATTAACAGTTATTTGCAGGGGGGCTAACCCGTCATCAGCCCCCCGCTTATCAAAAAATTGACCAAACAATTACCTATTTTGGAAGATATTTGTTAGATCCGGTATGATCAACTAGTTGTTTTGTTAGATCTCACATAATTACAGACTTATTAAAGGGGTTCTGCACCTTCATTTAACTGATGATCTATCTCTGGATAGATCATCAGCTTCTGATCGGCCGGGGTCCGACACCCGGGACCCCCGCCGATCAGCTGTTTGAGAAGGCAGCGGCGCTCCAGCAGCACCGCTGCCTTCTCACTGTTTACCACCGGGCCGCCCGCCCACTGACGTCACGACTTGTATCAACTAGAGTGGGCGCGGCTAAGCTCTGTTCACTTGAATGGAGCTTAGCCGCGCCCACTCTAGTTGATACAAGTCGTGACGTCAGTGGGCGGGCGGCCCGGCGGTAAACAGTGAGAAGGCCGCGGCGCTGCTGGAGCGCCGCTGCCTTCTCAAACAGCTGATCGGCGGGGGTCCCGGGTGTCGGACCCCGGCTGATCAGAAGCTGATGATCTATCCAGAGGATAGATCATCAGTTAAATGAAAGTGAAGAACCCCTTTAAAGGGGTTGTCCCACTTCATAAAATAGGTTTTATCTAATCTATTTACCCCCACACAACATATCTTCCTATCCATGTTATTATCCAAAAGCTACCTTTCATTCAAAAAATCATGTAAAGCGATTCCTTTGTTGTTTTCTGTATCCCATGGATACGGCCTCTTTCGTCCGGCCGCATCGCTGTGCCGCGCCTGCGCACAACGGCTGAACAAGTACTCGGGCCGCCTCTCCATTCCTACAAGTACGCGCACGCCCGCGCATGCGCAAATACAGCAGGCGGGTGCCGGAATCAAATAGCCGGCACCCGACCTCTATGACAGGGAGCGGGACCTTAGGGGTTAACTGCCGCTGATCGCAGCCCCCTATCATAGAGGTCGGGTGCCGGCTATTTCACTCCGGCACCCACCTCCTGCATTTGTATTAACATTGGTGGCGCAGTGCGCCCCCCCCCCCCCCCCAGTATAATATACATTCAGTGCGGCCACCCCCCCCCCCCAGTATAATATACATTCAGTGCGGCCACCCCCCCCCCCAGTATAATATACATTCAGTGCGGCCACCCCCCCCCAGTATAATATACATTCAGTGCGGCCACCCCCCCCCCAGTATAATATACATTCAGTGCGGACCCCCCCAGTATAATATACATTGGTGGCGCAGTGGGAAGTGCCAATGAGGGTTAAAAAAATAAATAAAAAATTAACTCACCTCCTCCAATTGTTCGCGCAGCTGCCGGTCTCCTGTTCTATCTTTAGGACCTGTGAAAGGACCTTTGGTGACGTCACTGAGCTAATCACATGGTCCATTACCATGGTGATGGATCATATGATGTACCATGTGATGACCACAGTGATGTCACCAAAGGTCCTTTCACAGGTCCTAAAGATAGAACAGGAGACCGGCAGCTGCGCGAACAATTGGAGGAGGTGAGTTAATTTTTTATTTATTTTTTTAACCCTCATTGGCACTTCCCACTGCGCCACCAATGTATATTATACTGGGGGGGTCCGCACTGAATGTATATTATACTGGGGGGGGTGGCCGCACTGAATGTATATTATACTGGGGGGGGGGTGGCCGCACTGAATGTATATTATACTGGGGGGGGGGGGGTGGCCGCACTGAATGTATATTATACTGGGGGGGGGGGTGGCCGCACTGAATGTATATTATACTGGGGGGGGGGTGGCCGCACTGAATGTATATTATACTGGGGGGGGGGGCGGCCGCACTGAATGTATATTATACTGGGGGGGGGGGTGGCCGCACTGAATGTATATTATACTGGGGGGGGGGCGGCCGCACTGAATGTATATTATACTGGGGGGGGGGGGCGCACTAAATGTATATTATACTGGGGGGGGGGGCCGCACTCAATGTTTATTATACTGGGGGGGGGGGCGGGACCTCACATACGGCTCCATGTGGATGACCTCATACACATGAACGAGCACGCAGGGTGAGTCATGAGGAGGCGTGGCCTTCACTCAACTGCCTGAGAACCAGGAAGTTATCAGGACATCTACTGCTGATAAGATTAAAAAAGCAAAGTGGGACAACCCCTTTAAGTGATTAATGAGGGGGCCCCCCCCCCCCCATACAATTTTCAGGTAATTCATTCAGGCTAATAGATCTGCATTAGATCCGGTAAGAACAAGTGGTTTCAACGTTAGATCTCATATAATTACAGATATTTCACATGAAAACACAGATACTAGGTAGTATTAAATGGGGGGCTAGCCCCCCCACATGCAATTTTCTGGTAAAATTTGAAGCAGACTAATAGGCCTTCTTTAGTTTCGGTAAGATCAAGTGGTTTCAACGTTAGATCTCATATAATTACAGAGATATTATGAATATTTGTTATTACATAAGGGGGGGCTAGCCCCCCCCCCCCCCACATGCAATTTTCTGGTAAAATTATATTCAGGCTAATAGGACTTCGTTAGATCCGGTAAGATCAAGTGGTTTTAACGTTAGATCTGATATAATTACAGAAATATTATGGATATTTGGCATTACATAAGGGGGAGCTAGCCCCCCTATTTAATACTACCTAATATCTGTGTTTTCATGTGAAATATTTCTGTAATTATATGAGATCTAACGTTAAAACCACTTGATCTTACTGGATCTAACGAATGCCTATTAGTCTACATAAAATTTACCCCCCCCCCCTCATTAATCACTTAATAAGTCTGTAATTATGTGAGATCTAACAAAACAACTAGTTGATCATACCGGAACTAACAAATATCTTCCAAAATAGGTACCGTATTTATCGGCGTATAACACGCACAGGCGTATAACACGCACCTTCGTTTTAAGAGGGAAATTTCAGGAAAAAAAGGGTAGCTCAGAACTTTTTTTTATTAATATTAATACCACTTATAAGGTAAATAATGTAAAAGGATGACACTTATGGGGCTCTGTGGATGACACTTATGTCATCCACAGATCCCCATAAGTGTCATCTACAGATCCCCCATCAGATGGATAAGTGTGGAGAGAGGAGGCGGGGACACTCATGGCGGGGCCCGGTGCAGTGACTCTACTCTAATACACCGGGCCCCGCAACTGTTAAACATTCAATCTGACTCTATATCTAATTGTACGGTACTTACTGTAGTACCGGAGGTATAACATTAAGACGGCGCAGACCGGCATCTCCCTCGGTCATGCACCGCCTGTCTCAGCTCCCTCCTCATGCGCCGCCTGCCCCAGCTCCCTCCTCATGCGCCGCCTGCCTGCTTATCTCACTTTATGAATGAACAGGCAGGCGGCACATGACAGAGTGAGCTGGGGCTGGGGCAAGCGCCGCATGACAGAGGGAGCTGGGACATGCGGCGCATGAGGAGGGAGCTGCGGCAGGCGCTGCGCCGTCTTAATGTTATACCTCCGGTATGTAAAAACATGGCTTCTTAACATTATATCGGCGTATAACACGCATACATCATTTGCCCCCTATTTTCAGGGGGAAAAAGTGCGTGTTATACGCCGATAAATACGGTAATTGTTTGGTCAATTTTTTGATAAGCGGGGGGCTGATGATGGGTTAGCCCCCTGCAAATAACTGTTAATATCCCTACTTCTTTGTGAGATCTAATGCAAACAACAATTGATCTAACCTGATCTAACAAAGATCTAACCAACTGCATATGTTCAAAAATTTTGATATGGGGGGGGGGGGGGCTATCACGGCTGAGGGCACTCGTTATGCTACTGCGCTGTTTGGAGCACTGAGGGCGGACTCCGGACCCTCGGTGCACAATCTGACCCTCCCTGTGTCTATGGAGCTTCTCCTATCCTTAGGTGGTTGACAGGACCAGATGTTTGAATACTGCTCACGCCTGGCCCTGTAAACTTGTGCCTATGTTGTGTGCCACAATTTCAGCGCACGCACAGTACTGCTTATGCTTCCTGCCCAAGAGAGAAGCAACGTACTGCGCATGCACTAAAATTGTGGTGCAAGCGCAGGCGGGAGATTTCAGAAACAGCTCATTATCATTTTAGGATGAAGTACATTTTCTACTGAACACATTAACAGATTAAAGGATCATTGATTTTTCTATAACAACAGCGCAGGCGGCGCAATGACGTCATGTATGTAAAGTACCCCTGGAATTAAATGGAGGGATCTACATGGGATTCTAATCATCCCTGTGGTGTCTGTTGCAATCGTGTTGGCGGGAAAATTTCCGCCAGAAAAGTATGGTGGGTTAATAATAGTAAGGTCAGGCAGGTTAGGTTCAGGGATTATGATTGGGTTAGAGTTTAACCAATGGCAGTGCTGTTGTTGGGGTGAGGACGGCCCAGTAACAGCGCTTCCATTGGCTGTAACAGACATGTGACTGGGCCAGTGATGTATAAAATGACAGGGTTGGCAATAGTAAGCTGTCAGCCTTATCTGGAAGGGTAAGTCGCTGACTTTTAATGGGCAGGTATATACCGTATTTCTCTCTTTATAAGACACACCTAGGTTTTAGAGGAGGAAAAATAAGAAAATAATATTTTTATCAGACCACAGAACAGACACCCCAATTTTTATCAGACCCCCAAACTAGACCCTCAATTTTCATCAGACAAGATCAGACCTCCCATGTCAGATCTCAAATCAGACCCTCATATCATATCTCAGATCAGACCCCTGTATCAAACCTCAGATCAGACCCTATCAGACCTGAGATCGGACCCCCACATCAGACCTGAGATCAGACCCCTGTATCAAGCCTTAGATCAGGCCCTATCAGAACTCAGATCAGACCCCTGTATCAAACCTCAGATCAGTCCCTATCAGACCTCACATCAGACCCCCATATCAGACATCACTTCAGACCCCCATATCAGAACTCAGATCAGACCACCATATCGGACCTCAGATCAGACCCCCATATCGGACCTCAGATCAGACCCCCATATCAGAACTCAGATCAGACCCCCATATCGGACCTCAGATCAGACCCCCATATCAGACCTCATCTGGGACCTCCATATCACACCTCAGCTCAGAACCCTATATCCAACCTCAGATCAGACCTCCATGTCAGATCTCAGGTCAGACCCCCATATCAAATCTCAGATCAGACCCCCATATCAGATCTCAGATCAGACCCCCATATCAGACCTCAGATCAGACCCCCATATCAGACCTCAGATCAGACCCCATATCAAACCTTATATCAGACCCCCATATCAGACCTCAAATCAGATCCCCATAAGACCTCATATCTGACCCCTATCAATATAAAATAAATGAAAACTTACCTCTTCTGCTCCGCCGTCACTTTTCAGGTCTGGCAGTCTCTCGTGCAGTCACTGCTCCCTGTTTTCCTCCGGCCCGCACTGCACCTCACTGCGTACAAAGTCAGGTCATAGTGCGCACACTACGTCCTGAAACTGTACGCGGTCGGAAAACGTGCAGTGCTGTGCCTGGAGGAAGACTAGCGATGAGCTAGCAACGCTACAGTCACCGATCTATCTGCCTCCTGCATACTAGTGAGCGCTACCATAATGGAAGCGCTCACTAGTATTCGCTTTTGTCACAACCAGACATCTGAGAAGCTCTGACAGATGCCTTTCAGAACCTCCTCCTTGAGCTTTCTTTGTTTTGGTTTTCAGTTCCTCATCTCGTTAGTCTCTCTCAGCTGTCATGTAGTTGGACTGATTGCATCCCTTTAAATTCCTCCCCATAATGCATTAGTGTGCGGTTTATACAACTTCCTGGAGTGTGTGTGCATGCTGATCCTATTTCCCAGTCTTCTACAAGATAAGTGTTGTACATTCATTTGTGATTTTCTGTTTGCTGGATCCCAGGTGACCCTGACTCCCTCCGTGTCTAGTGTAGGGAGCCGGTGGTCGTGTCCCCTCACTATTGTAGGGTGTTTAGGTGTTATATAGTCGGGGTACGAGGATATGCGATCATCCACCATTGGGGTGTTCGCATAGGCTGAGCAGTCAGGGAGAGTGCCAGGTCTTATGCAGGGGTCTCCCTTTTGTTCCTTAGTTTTGGATCCAGTGAGTCATATATCCATTTTGCATCGTCTTGTTTCCTGTACACCTTCAGTAACATTATAAACCGCCAAAACCGTCTCAAGCATGGATCCGGTTTCACTTTTATTTCACAAATTTTTTATTAGAAAATCATAGCATACATCATCTTCCACAATGTCAAATTACCGTACAGTACAGTATAATTTGCTCATCACATTGCAGGATAAAAGACACTGGATGTAAAGTTTTCATTTATATTAAAGAAAAAAACAAAAAAAAAAACAAGGCCGTAAGAGAACGACCAACAAACAAACAAACAATAATAAACGATCCGGTTTCACTTTTGACTGAACGCTTCCAGGGTCTTTCATTGGAGGTAGCAGATTTCCGTAAGACTCTTTCTCAGTTTCTAGTGACCGGTTCAGCTTGCGTTCATGGAGTTTGTTCTGAGCCTAAGATCTCGCTCCCGGATACGTTCTCCGGGGGTAGTTAGAATTTTGTGCGTTTCAGAGAGGCTTGCAAACTCCATTTTCGCCTTCTTCCCCATTCCTCTGGTGATGAGGAACGGAGGGTGGGGATCATTATATCGCTGCTCAGGGGTAACGCTCAGTCGTGGGCTTTTTCGCTGCCGGTGGGGGCACGGCCTCTCCGTTCAGTGGATGAATTCTTTTTAGCCCTGGGTCAGATATATGATGATCCGGATCGTGTTGCTTTGGCTGAGTCTAGACTACGTCTGTTATGCCAGGGTAAACAATCCGCAGAGATATACTGCTCAGAATTTCGGAGATGGGCAGCTGATACTGGTTGGAATGATGCTGCACTCCGAAGTCAATTTTGCCATGGTCTTTCAGAGGGATTGAAAGATGCATTTGCTTTTCATGAGAGGCCTATCTCCTTGGACTCTGCTATGTCTCAGGCCGTTCGTATTGAAAGGCGTCTTATAGAGAGAGGAGAGATCTCTCCTTCCTGTCATACTCAGTCCCAGGACAGTGCAGCGGTCTCATTCTGTGCGCAGCGGCCTCAGTCGCTGTCAGCCCCTTCTGAGCAGGAGCCCATGCAGCTGGGGTTGATTGCCTCTGACAATAGAAGATTCAGCCCGCATGGGAAGGTTTGTTTTTGTTGTGGAGGTATAAATCATTTGGCAAATGTTTGTCCCTCTAGGAGATTCAGGCAGTTTTCTGGGAGTAATAAAGAAACAAAAAGGAAAAAATCTTTTAAAAATGTTCCATCTGTTACTATTGGCAGGGTTGAGGCGGAAATTGAAGTTTTTCCATTTGCTTGTAGTTCCCGTTTTGTCCTGCCTGCCAGGGTGGTGCTAGAGAGCAAGAACATTTTTAGATAGTGGAGCAGCTGTCAATCTCATTGATAATCATTTTGCAATAACTCATGGTTTCCAGGTGTGCACTTTGGGAAAGGATATTCCTGTTTTTGCTATTGATTCCGCTCCACTTTCTCAGAAATCATTAAAGGGCATAGTTCACAATATTTGTTTAATTGTGAGTGATGCTCATGTTGAGGATGTGTCATGTTTCGTCCTTAGCGGATTACCTACTCCTCTTGTGTTGGGGCTACCCCGGCTCACTAAACATAACCCCACCATTGATTGGCAAGCGAGGCAAATAAATGGTTGGAGTGACTTTTGCAGAGAGAATTGCCTCACGACATCTGTTTCTGAGGTTTCTACTAAGACTGTACCACCTTTTCTCTCTGAATTTTCGGATGTCTTCTCTGAGAGTGGTGTTCAGGACTTGCCCCCTCACAGGGAGTTCGATTGCCCTATTAATCTCATCCCAGGCGCCAAGCTGCCTAAATCTCGTTTATACAATCTTTCCCAACCTGAAAGGGTCGCTATGCGTGCTTATATCTCTGAGAGTCTGAGAAAAGGACACATACGACCCTCGAAGTCACCTGTTGCCGCTGGTTTTTTCTTTGTTAAGAAAAAAGATGGTTCTTTAAAACCTTGTCTGGATTTCAGGGAGCTGAACAGTATCACTATTCGTGACCCTTATCCGCTTCCTCTGATCCCGGACCTGTTTAACCAGATTGTTGGGGCTAAAGTCTTTTCCAAATTAGATCTAAGAGGGGCATACAACCTGGTCAGGGTCAGAGAAGGAGACGAATGGAAGACAGCCTTCAATACCCCTGAGGGCCATTTTGAGAATTTGGTTATGCCTTTTGGTTTGATGAATGCCCCAGCCGTTTCACAGCATTTTGTGAACAGCATTTTTTATAATTTAATGGGAAAATTTGTATTAGTGTATTTGGATGACATTTTGATTTTTTCTCCTGATTTCAAAACTCATAAGGAACATTTACGTCAGGTCTTGCTCATCCTGCGGGAGAATAAATTATACGCGAAACTGGAAAAATGTGTGTTTGCGGTTTCAGAAATTCAATTTCTGGGGTTTCTTCTCTCCGCTTCTGGTTTTCGCATGGACCCCGAGAAGGTCCGCGCTGTGCTTGAGTGGGAGCTTCCTGAGAATCAGAAGGCGCTGATACGTTTTTTGGGCTTTGCCAATTATTACAGGAAGTTTATTTTGAATTATTCCTCTGTTGTTAAACCACACAGGCATTTATTGATCACATTGTCAAATTGCATGGCATTCCTTCAGACATAGTCTCTGATAGGGGCACGCAGTTTGTTTCCAGATTCTGGAAGGCTTTCTGTTCTCGCTTGGGGGTTCGGTTGTCATTCTCTTCTGCTTTCCACCCGCAGTCGAATGGCCAGACAGAGCGCGTCAATCAGAATCTGGAGACATATCTGCGCTGTTTTGTGGCGGAGAATCAGGAGGATTGGTGTTCTTTTTTGTCCCTTGCTGAGTTTGCTTTAAATAACCGTTGTCAGGAGTCCTCTGATAAGTCACCATTTTTTGGTGCATATGGGTTTCATCCGCAGTTTGGGACATTCTCGGCAGAGGGGTCTTCTGGTTTACCTGATGAGGACAGATTCTCCTCATCTTTGTCATCGATTTGGCAAAAGATTCAGGATAATCTAAAGAGCATGAGTGAGAGATATAAGCGTGTGGCAGATAAGAGACGTGTGTCTGGTCCGGACCTGAATGTTGGTGATCTGGTGTGGTTGTCTACCAAGAATATCAAATTGAAGGTTCCCTCCTGGAAGTTGGGTCCTAAGTTTATTGGGCCTTACAAAATCCTGTCTGTCATCAATCCTGTTGCCTACCGTCTTGATCTTCCTCAGACTAGGAAGATCCATAATGTTTTTCATAAGTCCTTATTAAAACCTTATGTTCAACCCATTGTACCCTCGCCTTTGCCTCCTCCTCCGATTATGGTTGATGGGAATCTTGAATTTCAGGTCTCTAGGATTGTGGATTCTCGTGTTGTCCGCGGTTCTCTCCAGTACCTCGTTCATTGGGAGGGTTATGGTCCTGAGGAGAGGATGTGGGTCCCAGTGACGGACATTAAGGCCACTCATCTCATCAGGGCTTTCCATAGGTCCCATCCTGAGAAGGTGGGCTCTGAGTGTCCGGAGTCCACTCGTAGAGGGAGGGGTACTGTCACAACCAGACATCTGAGAAGCTCTGACAGATGCCTTTCAGAACCTCCTCCTTGAGCTTTCTTTGTTTTGGTTTTTAGTTCCTCATCTCGTTAGCCTCTCTCAGCTGTCATGTAGTTGGACTGATTGCATCCCTTTAAATTCCTCCCCATAATGCATTAGTGTGCGGTTTATGCAACTTCCTGGAGTGTGTCATACATCCATTTTGCATTGTCTTGTTTCCTGTACACCTTCCGTGACAGCTTTATAAGATACACTGACATTTCCCCCGCACTCTTGGGCCCCTTTCACACAGGCGAGAATTCTGCGGGGGTGCAATGCATGAGGTGAACGCATTGCACCCGAACTAAATCCGGACACATTCACTTCAATAGGGCTGTGCACATGAGCGGTGATTTTCACGCATCACTTGTGCGTTGCGTGAAAATTGCAGCAAGCTCTCTATTGTGCGTTTTTCCCGTTACACTCGGTTATTTTTGGCAGCCCCATAGAAAATGAATGGAGGGCGGCTGTGCATAGGCAGTGCACCCTCCACTAATTTCGGGGCTCAGTGGGACCCACACCTATCAGACAATGGAGGCATATTCTAGCGATATGCCCCCATGGTCTGAGATGAGACAACGCCTTTAAGATGTTCTTTAATAAAGTTGGCCGTGGCCTAAATTATTCCGTAGCACGTTCATGTTTGCATGTCTTATTTATATACTAGTTTAGAATGTAATTATGATCTATAATCGCAAGGTATTTATCTACAATGAAGGCCTCCAACATATGCCATATAGTTGCATACTTTGCCAATTAAGGGTGCATTCACACGACCGTAAGTGTTTTGCGGTCCGTAAATTGCTGATCCGCAAAACACAGATACCAGCCGCGTGCGTTCCGCATTTTGCGGACCGCACATGGCCGGTGCTATATAGAGAATGCCTATTCTTGTCCGCAACTGCGGACAAGAATAGGACATGCTCCATATTTTCTGCGGTGCCACGGAACAACTGATGTGGAACGCACACAGGTGTGCTGTCCACATCTTTGGCGGCCCTATTGAAATGAATGGGTCCGCACCCGTTCCGCAAAATTGCGGAACAGACGCGGATCCATTTTTACGGTTGTGTGAACGCACCCTAAGGCCTCATGCACACGACAGTATTTTTTGCGGTCTGCAAAAAGGGGTTCCGTTGTTCCGTGATCCGTTTCCGTTTTCGTGTGTCTTCCTTTATTTTTGGAGGATCACCAGACATGAAGGAAAGTAAATAAAAGTCTAAGTCAAGTTTGCCATGCAAATGATAGGAAAAAAACAGACGCGGACGCGGATGACAATCTTGTGTGCCTCCACGTTTTTTCACTGACCCATTGTCTTGAATGGGTCCGCAAACCGTTTTCCGTGAAGAAAATAGGACAGGTTATATTTTTTGGATGGACTGGAACCGAGGATCACGGACGTGGGTGACAAACGGTGCATTAGCCGAGTTTTCAACTGACCCATTGAAAGTCAATGGGTCCGCAGAAAATCCCGAAAAACTGAACAACGGACACGGAATGAAACAATGGTCGTGTGCCTGAGGCCTAATTCTAATAAAAAAAAAAAAAGGAAATAATGATTATTTCTGTGATCATTCATCCCATAGTTTCATTGTTTGTCACTGAAACTGTATTATATGTCGGCAAATAAGGATTTTTTTGTGCCACATAACTGATCGGATTATCAGCAAATTTACATGGGACCATTTTCAGAAATGAACATTCGTTCCCGTGTAAATGGATCTTCACTTGGCAAGAGAGTTAGTTTCAGGCCTCTTTCCCACGGGCGTGGGGCAGCCGCAGCAGATCGCAGAACCCATTCACTTGAATGGGTCTGCGATCCGGCCGCTCCGCAAAAAGATAGGACATGTTCTATCTTTTTGCGGAACGGAAGTACGGGACGAAACCCCACGGAAGCACACTGCTTCCGTAGGGTTCCGTTCTGCACTATTCCACATCTCCGGATTTGCAGACACATTGAAGTGAATGGATCCGCATCCGTGATGCGGAATGCCCACGGAACGGCACCCGTGCCTTGAAAATGCGGTCCGCAATACGGCAACTGGGCGCACACGCCCGTGGGAAAGAGGCCTCACTGTGAGGTCAATACTGAGTCGGAGGATGCATGAGAAGATTCTCACGGTCCACCACCAGGACTGGCCAGAAAACACAAATGCAATTATATGACCCAGTACTCACTATAAATTGACATCTTTCATAAAAAAACACATGACGGCCGTGGTTCTGGGTGTGGTGAATCCAGATGGCACGGAACTGTTCAAGCAGGACATCTGCTTAGACCATGACCTCAAAGGAGTTTCTACAGCAACCATGAAACATGAAATCCGTCTTGCAATTGTAAAGGCTAATGACTCTCAGCGTATGTTTATGGAGATAAGTTGGTGATCATAAAGTTTTTAATCTTATGCACAAATTCTGAGAAGCTTAATTAAGGACACGGCCATATTTAACCTTAAAGGGACACTGACAGGGCCAATAAGCATATTGAGGTATATATATGGCACTACAGGTCTTATACAGGGTATTACAATCATATAAGTATCCCCCCTGTCCACATTATACATACAGTAAACTTAAGTTTTATAACCTGCTCCAACGGTCTTCAATCTGCCCAAGGGGCGGCGTTTCACCTCTCTTGCGCCCAGCCAGCCTCCCCCAACTGCCGCTTTGAAGCGCCGCCCAGCTCATGAATATTCAGTTTGCTGGGCGGCTTCTGCGGTCCCCGCTCTGAAGCGATGCGCTTAACAGTGCCCTGCGCATGCGCCGGATCTTGTGAAGTCCGGTACAGTAAGCGCCGCCCAGCTCATCAATATTCACTTCGCTGGGCGGCGCTTACTGTCCCCGACTTCACAAGATCCGGCGCATGCGCAGGGCACTGTTCAGCGCAGCGCTTCAGAGCGGGGACCGCAGAAGCCGCCCAGCAAACTGAATATTCATGAGCTGGGCGGCGCTTCAAAGCGGCAGTTGGGGGAGGCTGGCTGGGCGCAAGAGAGGTGAAACGCCGCCCCTTGGGCAGATTGAAGACCGTTGGAGCAGGTTATAAAACTTAAGTTTACTGTATGTATAATGTGGACAGGGGGGATACTTATATGATTGTAATACCCATTATAAGACCTGTAGTGACATATATAGACCTCAATATGCCTTTTGGCCCTGTCAGTGTCCCTTTAAGGACCAGGCCATTTTTTGCAAATCTGACCAGTGTCACTTCATGTGTGAATAACTTTAAAACGCTTTGACTTATCCAGGCCATTCGGAGATTGTTTTTTTGTCACATATTGTACTTCATGACACTGGTAAAAATGGAGTCAAAATTCATTTTTATTTATAAAAAAAAAAAAAAATTTACCAATTTTTTTAAAAAATTTCCAAATTTCAATTTTTCAACTTTTATAATAGATAGTAATACCTCCAAAAATAGTTATTATTTTATATTCCCCAGATGTCTACTTCATGTTTGGATCATTTTGGGAATGCCATTTTATTTTTTGGGGACGTTAGAAGGCTTAGAAGTTTAGAAGCAAATCTTGAAATTTTTCTGAAAATTTCTAAAACCCACTTTTACAGGACCAGTTCAGGTCTGAAGCCACTTTGTGAGGCTTACATAATAAAAAAAACACCCAAAAATGACCCCATTTTACAAACTACACCTTCAAAGTATTCAAAACTGATTTTATAAACTTTAACCCTTTAGGTGTTTGTTGAGGAAGTGTTGAAATATATGCATGTGTCCATATATATATATATATATATGCAAACCTGTGCATGTATGTATAATATATATGCATGCATTAACAGGCACATTATAGAATGATGTGCGCAGATGTGCCCAGCATCTGCACACATCTGCCCTTAGTATTCCACAGGGGCTCATTGTGGCCCCTGTGGGGAATATATGCCCCCTAACATGTATATATATCCCCCTATGTGTCCCCTCATAGATATCCCAAACTCATGTCCATATGGTGTATACATGTGTATGGATGTGCCCCAAGCATCCATATACATGTATATTATATATGATGTCCCCTTATAATCATATATTCCCTTATAGGCCCCATTGATGGGAAAAATGTCACCTAAAACCAGAGGTATCAGTGTGAATGTGCCCCAAGCATTCACACTGATGCCATCTGGTTAATTGCATCAGAATGACCAGACAAGAGTCCGGTCATCCTGTATGCTTCAAAGAACTCCGATTCAATAGAATCGGAGTCCTTTGTATTAATTATCTCCAGCGCCGCTGGAGATAATTATGCATAATAGGAAGAGGGGAGAAACCTCCCCTCCTTCTATTATGTGCATTCCGGCAGCGCGATTACTATCGCGCTGTCCGGAATGTGAAGTGTTGCAAGCGGGAGATCAAAGACTTCTCCTGTCTGTCAGGAAGTGGCGCGGCCTTGACTCGCTCGTGCAGGGACGCGCGGGCTGGCGCAGTGACGTCATCTCACTGTGCCGACCCACTTTTTGTGTCCCTGATGGTGGCACACGCCCGCGCTCCACAGTGTGGGCGCTGCGGCAGTGCGGGCCGCCGGACATAAATATCCGGTGGCCCCTGCACTGGAAAAAGAAGAGCCGAGCCGCCCCCCCTGAAGAGGATCTCCCCTGGACAACGAGCAATACCCGGAGGGCTGAGTACCACTACCCCACCAACATTCCCCATACCACTATCCCACCAACGATATTTTCCCCATACCACTATCCCACCAACGATCCTTTTCCCCATACCACTATCCCTATTCCCCATACCACTATCCCACCAACGATTAACCCTTATTACTCACTACCTGCCCATATTCCACCCACTATCCCACATCCCCCCTGAACCACCAATCCCCTGTCCTATCTTACCACCCACACTTTGTAGGAATATCCCTGCTGTACCCCTGCAACCCTGTGTCTGTGGCCTGCATTTACCCTTGCAGCGCCACCGTAGAACCCTTCATTCTCTTAGGGATAGTTATAGTCCAGGTTGGGTGGGTTGCTAATGTATGTGTGTGTGTGTGTGTGTACTGTATAGTTAGTTTGTGGGTGGAACTTGGGATTGAATAGTGTATTTAGTACTGTATTTTTAGTACTGTATTGTTAATTTAGTACTGCATTTTTAGTACTGTATTGTTAATTTAGTATTGCATTTTTAGTACTGTATTGTTAGTTTAGTACTGTAGTTTTAGTACTGTATTGTTAGTGCATTGCGTGCGTTGTGTACTGTATGTGTTAATAAATACTGTGTGTTATTTGTACCTACTGTGTAACGTGTGGTTACTTGCGGTAGTTCAGTAAGGCGCATGCAGCTAGTTTAGTGATTAGCGTAAAGCAAAGGAATAGTGTGTTATTATTATAAGGGTATAAATAGGCGGAGTCATCGGTAGACTATTCCTCCTATTTATGAATATTAATTATTGATATTTGCATAAATATTGGTAATTAATATTCCCCCTTTACAGTGTTCCACAAGAATTAATGGAAAATAGAGATAAAATTTCAAAATTTCCCTTTTTTGGTAGATTTTTTATTTGAATCAATTTTTTCCAGATACAAAGCAAGGGTTAACAGCCAAACAAAACTCAATATTTACGGCCCTGATTCTGTAGTTTACAGAAACACCCCATATGTGGTCGTAAACTGCTGTACGGGCACACGGCAGGGCACAGAAGGAAAGGAATGCCATACGGTTTTTGGAAGGCAGATTTTGCTGGACTGTTTTTTTGACACCATGTCCCATTTGAAGCCCCCTGATGCACCCCTAGAGTAGAAACTCCAAAAAAGTGACCCCATTTTGGAAACTACGGGATAGGGTGGCAGTTTGTTGGTACTATTTTAGGGTACATATGATTTTTGGTTGCTCTATATTACACTTTTTGTGAGGCAAGGTAACAAGAAATAGCTGTTTTGGCACCGGTTTTTATTTTTTGTTATTTACAACATTCATCTGACAGGTTAGATCATGTGGTATTTTTATAGAGCAGGTTGTCACGGACGCGACAATACCAAATATTACTTTTATGGGTTATTTGTTTCAGTTTTACATAACAAAGCATTAAAAAAAAAAATGATTCTTTAGTGTCTCCACATTCTGAAAGCCATAGTTTTATTTATTTTTTGGGCGACTGTCTAGTTTTTTAAACAAAAAAAATCATGTTTTAGTGTCTCCATAGTCTGAGAGACATAGTTTTTTCAGTTTTTGGGTGATTATCTTGGGTAGCGTATGATTTTTGCGGGAGGAGATGACGGTTTGATTGGCACTATTTTGGGGTGTGTATGTCTTTTTGATCGCTTGCTATTACACTTTTTGTGATGTAAGGTGAGAAAAAATGGCATTTTTTACACAGTTTTTTTTTTTACGGTGTTCACCTGAGGGGTTAGGTCATGTGATTTTTTTATAGAGCAGGTTCTTATGGACATGGCGATACCCAATATGTATACTTTTTTAAATTCTCTTAAGTTTTACACAATACCAGCATTTTTAAAACAAAAAAAATTATGTTTTAGTGTCTCCATATTCTGAGCCATAGTTTTTTTATTTTTTGGGTGATTGGCGGGATGAGGTGACGGTTAGATTGGTACTATTTTGGGGGGGGGGGCATATGCCTTTTTGATCACTTGGTGTTGCACTTTTTGTGATGTAAGGTGACAAAAATGGCTTCTTTTTTTACACCGTTTTTATTTTTATTTTTTTATGGTATTTATCGAACAGGGTGGATCATGTGATATATTTATAGAGCCGGTCATTATGGATGCAGCGATACCTAATATGTGTGATATTTTTTCTTCAGTTTTTTATTATAAAATAAGGGCAACGGGGATTTTTTTTTTATTATTTAGTAATTGTATTACTTTATTAATTTTATTAAAAACATTTTTTTTTACTTTTTTTTCTTTACTTTTTTTCTGATGTTCACTTTTGGGGGTCTGATCCCCTCTGCAATGCATTACAATACATTTGTATTGTAATGCATTGCCTGTTCGTGTACTACAGTGAGTAGTACACAAACAGGTTGCCTAGGAGACCGGGCCTGAGGCTGGATCTCCTCGGCTACCGTAGAAGGCAGGTCCCGATGCCGTGCAAGGCATTGGGCAGCCTCTGCACGGCATCGGGCTGCCCTCTGAGACATCGAGTACCCGCCACAGCACTCGACGCGCTCCCTCAAACACAAACCCCTTCTATGCCGCAGTAGCTATGCCACGATCGCCAATACAGGACCCCCCTCGGTATTGACCCAAGGTGCCTGTTGATTGGTGTCACCCTCCTGTTGGAAGTAGGATAACTTCTAATTTGCAGTATAATTATTGATAGGGGTTAAGCTCCATCTTTAGTCAGTTCTAGAGAATACTGTTAAATATCCCTCTATGTTCCATTTAGATAGGCAGATAGCTCCTTAGTCTTCCATAAGTCCTTACTACGTAGGTTAGGGACAAATAGGCTCAGACGAATTGGGGATGTTTGGGCGGGGTGGGGTTGTGGTAGGCAGTTCCAGTCTTTTCCTACTTTGGTGTGTAGGTGTATGTGAATGGGGCAGCGACTCTGACGGACGCCGGTTGTGGTGACACCCACCTTCCGAATACCCATGGCGACATGTAAGCTGATCTCCTGGAATGTTCGGGGGTTAAATGATAAGGTAAAGAGGTCCTTAGTGTTCAATTATATAAAGAAATATAACCCAGATGTTTTTTATCTTCCAGGTCAAAAAGTATTGGCGCTTAAGACCATGGGTAGGTACCATGCAACCTATTCTAACTATGCCGGAGGTGTATCCATACTGTTAGTAAAGCATTGCCGTTTCGGTTGATTTCCGTGCACATTGATCCGTCTGGGATGTACGTACTGCTGCAGGCCACTATTAGAGGTTGCGCTGTTTTGGTTGCAGGGATATATGTCCCCCACCTTTTGATAGGGAGGTTTTAGACCAGATTATGGCCCGGGTAGCCGTACTCCCGCCGGCTCCACTATTTCTGCTGGGAGATTTCAATGCTATATTGGACAAACAACTGGACAGACTGCATCCGTCATCTAGGCATAACCCAGCATTACTTCATTGGGCACAGGCACATCATCTCACTGGGATATGGAGGAGGCTGTACCCTGATAATAGACAATTCTCATGCCACTCATCCTCCGTTCATTCACTATCACGTATAGAACTGGCATTTGCATTTGACATGCGGGACTTGCATGGGTAAAGGAAGCTGAATATCTACCTGGTGGTATTTCTGACCATGCCCAACTCCAGATTATTCTTACACAGCCACTAGGCCGTCCTCTTACTAACTGGCACCTAAACCCTACTTGGCTGATGGTGCTTCCAGTGGAGCAGAAGTGTAGGGAAGGGCTATCGGAGTTTAACACAGGTTCCTCCAAGCCGTTGATAGAATGGGACACATGCAAGGCAGTTATGAGGGGGGTACTGATAGCAGCAATAGCAACGCATAGGGCGGAACTACTCTCCACACATAAAAAGCTAGAGGAGAAGTTGGTAATTGCAGAAGAGGCTTTCATTGCAGATCCCACAGCGGAACATGAGGCAGTATGGCATTCAGCTCAGAGGTTTTACACCTTACATTTGACCGATTACACACAGAAGCGTGTGCAAGCACAGAAGCGGTCTATTTTTTCCGAAGGCAACAGGATCGGTAAAGCTTTGGCGTATTTGGCAAAGACAGATTCTCCACAGACAGTGGTAGCAGCAATCAGGAATGAATTGGGTGAGATGGTTACTACTCCAGAGGCTATATGTGAGCAATTTGTGAAATACTACTCTGCTCTTTACTCCTCTAAAATGTTGAGGCCATTGGAGGAACTAAGAAGCTTCCTAGAGAATACTTCCCTCCTTAACTCAGTCGGAGGGACAGGTATTGAATGCTCCCATTACTCCAATAGAAACCCAAACTGCCATTCTTTCCATGGTGAGGGGGAGGACCCCCGGTCCGGATGGCTTTCCGGTTGAGTGGTATAATTTTAAGAAAGAGGAAATTAGTCAAAGGCTGAGTAAGTTTTTTGCATATGCACTGGAGCACAGGTCACACTACCTGCGTCTTTTTATGAAGCCACAATAGTTGTGATCCACAAAGCTGGGAAGCCACCGGACCAATGTAGTTCTTATCGGCCCATTTCACTGATAAATACAGATGCTAAACATCTAGCTAAAGTTTTGGCACTTTGGTTATCTTCAGTCATTCTATCTATTGTTGGTACTGACCAGTCGGGCTTTATGCCAGGGAAAACCACCGATATAAACCTGAGGCATCTAGTCACCAATCTACAGGTCTCCCATGACAATGCGGGCAGCAGAGCGATTGCCTCACTAGATAATGAGAAGGCATTAAACTCGGTGGAGTGGAGCTTCTTGTGGGAAGTATTAAAGAAAGTGGGGGTCCCCCAGAACTTCCTCAAATGGCTACACTTGCTCTATCTTCAGCCGACGGCCCGGGTGAGAGTTAATGGGTATTTGTCCAAATCATTCTCATTGGGAAGGGGTACTAGACAGGGGTGCCCATTGTCACCCCTCCTGTTTGCTTTGGTAATGGAGCCCTTATCTGCGCTTATAGTGGGAAGTGCGAGAATACAAGGTTTGGATACCGCTGGCCTTTCTGAGAAAATATCACTATATGCGGACGACATGTTAATTTACTTAGGAGATGTGGACCCTTCGCTCGAGGCTCTACTTGAGGTGGTCAACGAGTATGGTTTATACTCAGGGCTAAGGGTCAATTGGGGTAAATCGGTACTATACCTGGAGTATTATGTCAATGCACGATCTTTATCCTCCTACTCGTCCCTCCAAATAGTAGATACATTGTAGTTATTCATAAGAATGTCACCCAGTTTTTTGCACTCAATATGGGTCCAGTGATGATTTATGTCTCACAAAAGCATAAAGCCTGGAAAAGCTTACCCTTATCCCTTATAGGACGAATCAATGTTTTCAAAATGTTTATCTTCCCTAAGCTCCTTTACCTCTATAGGGCGGTCCCCGTGGTACTGCCAAAGTCTCATTTTCAAGCACTTGACCGCCTATTGACCCCCTTTCTGTGGTGTCGGTCGGTGCCCCGCATTTCCAGGAAGACTAATCGAGCCCCTTATGGGATGGGTGGTTTGGCTCTCCCCGACATGTATCTATATTATATAGCCACACAATTGAATTACACGTCCTGGTGGATTAGGGCAGATTCAAACAACCCTGCGGTGGTGCTGGAGGCGGCTCTGATAGGATCATACGAGGCCATGCCGAATTTGGTATATAGGGCAGGCAAATACCCGGTGAAACATCTTACTTCCCTCATGGCGGAGGTGATCAACGCATGGAATTCATTTGTTGTAGTGATGGGGGATAAGGGACAGAGTGAGATATGGTCACCAGTTTTACCTTTATGGAGAAACCCTAAACTCCCAGAATTATTTTCTTTGCCGGACTTTGAGTTCTGGCCGCGGAGGAGCATTGAATACCTCACCCAACTGTATGAAGAGGGGGGTTTTAAGACCTTCTCTGCTCTGCAGGCTGAATACAACATACCACGCTCATCTATCTTTAGGTTTTTCCAATTGAGGCATGCATGTGTATCACAATTCGGCGCATGCCAGACACACAGACCCTGGTAAAATGGTTTCCTCCTTCTACGGGACACTTAATATCCTACCAATCTTCGCCTATATCCAAGGAAAATGGAAAGGTGATATTATGACTCTAGACTTGCAGCATGAAAAAGAATTGGCTTCCTCATGGAGGTCAACAGTTATTTGTGCACGGGATCAGCTGATTCAGGCTAAGTGAATACACAGAGTATATTTGACTCCTGTACGTCTGGCACGTATGCATAAACTCTCATCAGATATCTGTACCAGGTGTGATGAAGGCAGAGGGACGTTGATACACATGATTTAGGAATGTCTGGTTATTGAAGACTTCTAGAAAGATGTGCACAGATATCTTAATTCTAGACTGGGTCTTCCAGCAGTTATATCCCCAAAGGTTAGTCTATTGGGCCTTGTCAATGAAATTATTCCTACCAAGTACAATAGAATCCTCTATAGGTTATTACTGTCTTACACTAGGAAGTCCATGTGCTAAATTGGAAGCCTCCAAAGAGTTCTTCCCTACCCCACTGGATTCAACTTATTAATGCAGCATTACCTATGTAAAAATTGCAAATTTGGGAAAATAAATGGGAAACAAGGCGCTCATAGGGTAGTAAATTTTGGGTATCAGATTTAGAGAGTGTGCTGTGTCAATTGTTACACTCACCTTCTGGTGTTGTGCTTATGCCAGTACAACACTTGCAAAGACGGGGGGGGGGGGAAGGGGAGGGGGTCGAACAGAGGGGGGTATGCTGCCGGTATCTTCTCAATCCTTGGAGTTGCCAGCACTCCAGAGGAGTGATGTAGAATACTGTAAAAAAAACGGTGTACTAGCTCGTACACAATGTGATACCTCTTGGCGCAAAACCACAATTGCGAGTGACGTCTTTTTAAGAGTTATTTATTCATTCAGGTGACAAAAATATGGAACGCTTCATGACAGGCAAATTCATGAAGCGTTCCATATTTTTGTCACCTGAATGAATAAATAACTCTTAAAACGACGTCATTTGCAATTGTGGTCTTGTGCCAAGAGGTATCACATTGTGTACGAGCTAGTACACAGTTTTTTTTACAGTATTCTATGTACAAATTGACCTTTGAAGCCAGGGGTACACCGGATAGGTTTGAAAATATTTGGGGTCTCTGGTTGAGTGCCAGCTTGGTGTCAGGATAGTCCATAGAAAAGACTCAGGGGTATGTGGGCCACTGCCTGTGTGAGTGCTGTGTGTGAATGTTGGACAGTCGCCGATGAAGACCATTTGTATGCAGGAATTCTAGGGTTATGGGCTGAAATTGGCAATGTATTTGTCACGGATGATGTTGCAGATAGCTGGAACTTAAAAATAAACATCCGACTGGCTTGATCCCAAACTAAGGAGCATATGGGTGAGCCCTATAAAACCCCTAGAGCTCTCCCTGACTGCTATGCCCATGCAAAAGTCTCTATGGTAGACGATTGCATGCCCACGTACCTAATACTGTGTGACACCTGAAAACCCTATAATAGTGAGGGGACACGACCACCGGCTCCCTGCACTTAATACGGACAGAGCCAGGGTCACCTAGAATCAAGCCAGCAAGGAAACACAAATAAAGGAAAAAGACTTATCTGAGGAAACAGCAGCAGCAGCCTCCAGCAGTGAACACTTCATCCAGGAAGTAGTATAAACCTCAAAGTGAGGCAGTATGGGAGGGAATATAAAGGGAGACAATTAGTCTAAATAGGTGACACTTGGGAGAAGGAAAGGAGATGACAAAGTGAAACCAAAACAAAGAACGTCATGCAAGAGGTAGAGAAGAACGTCTGCCAGACCTTCTCACAGAACTGGCGGTGACAGTATTGATCCGAAATGATATGCCAATGTTACGTAACCCTTTTCTTTGACTGTCATTTGAAGGTAACTGAATGAAATTTAGTTTTTGTTGTAATTTTTATTTTTTATTTTAATTTTTTAAACCTTGAAAAATAATAATATGCCCCTAGAATTGCGGGCAAGGAATTTTTATTATCCAATATTCCTGGGGCCTAGAGAATTGAAATGTTTTTTATATCAACATCATTATTGGTCAAGGAAAATGAAAGGGTAAATGCCAGCTGGAGGCCTAGGTACTAAGAGGTCTATGCCAATAACCTTGCTGGTCTAGAATACTGAAGATAAATACCATAATCTCTGGTGGTCTAGGGCAAGAAAAGGGTCAATGTTAGCATTCATTGTGGCCTGCCACCCAGTGGCAACCAGTGATGAATGGTTACCCATTATAATCAAGCACCCTATAGGTTCTACAGGGTTCAATACCTATAACCTTGCTGGTCTAGGGTATGAAGAGCAATGTCAAAATCCCTGGTAGTCTAAGGCAGGAAAAAGGTTAATGGAAGGACCCCTAGTGGCCTGCACATGTTCTTGCCACCCAGTAGCATCCAGCAACAGATGGTTCCCATTATAATCAAGCATCCCCATAGCAGCTCAATGGTCTGCCTTTGTGGTGTGGAGGCCTCCCTGCCATAGTGAGCCTCATAAAAGAGGAACCAAATCTGCCTGTGCCATATAGACCTGCATAATATAGAGGATCTATACTGCTTTGTCAGGCCTGTGTCATGGCAATTTTCAGATAAGACACCACTTATCTCCATGTATGAGATTGACAACATATTCTACGAATTATTCTTGAAGATAGGTGGAGGTCCTGAAGCCTCCCCTGCATACTATATAATTATATCATATCCAGTCCAAACGACTAAACTACCCTAGACCTCCAGGGATAAAAGATATATATCCTAATCCACCGTGGACAGAAGATATCAATATGAACCCCTGTCATGAACCTAGACCACCAGGGGTATTATGGAAATACTATCACAAAACCATACTTGCTAAC
Source organism: Bufo gargarizans (assembly GCF_014858855.1). Classification (NCBI taxonomy): domain Eukaryota; kingdom Metazoa; phylum Chordata; class Amphibia; order Anura; family Bufonidae; genus Bufo; species Bufo gargarizans. Next base: position 2,900,128 of record NC_058088.1, read on the forward strand.
ATTTGAAAGTTGGGTTGTGGGAGATTAATGAGTGCAGCTCGCACAGTGTATTGCTGGAAATTTTCCGTACACGCACATGCCCCCTATCTGTATCACCCACCCCTTTATACGGCACTCCACCGATTTCATGCGTCTCCTCTCAGCCCTTTCCATGGCACCCCGCTTCCCATCCAATGCACTTTGGGCACTAGGGCTGCATCTCATGATGCTGAAATCTGGTTCCACGTACATTTACAGTACATAGAAGCCATTCATGCTGTGCCTGGGATATCTGCCAACAGTGGGAGTTCAGGAAGTCTCTTCTTCTTCCAGGAGCAAGTATACACTAAACCATTGTGTCCACTGTTATATATCACACTATGATCACACAGCACCTAGGCTGCTTTGAGTCTCTGTAGAAACGGCTTGGGGCATATGCGGTTCTTGTCGACTGATCAAAGCGGCGCTATAATAAAGGACCATATCTGGCTTGTGCGCCATAAAATAAAATAAAAAATCTTATATTATACAGGTGTCGACATTGTATTACATCTTATCATTATAATTTACCCCAGATTGGATATTGATGCAATAAAACTGATAAGAATTGAGTGTTTATGAGCTGTCAGAAGTTCAGAGATAAGGGCTACAGACAGAACCATGGGGAAGAGACCCTGATATGCACTGAAACTGAAAGCTGTAAAAGAAAAAACGCTGAACATTTTTAATAAAATAAATGCAATTATGAAAAAAAACTGCAAAAGTGTCCATTGCCTTTAAACCTTTCACGATCAGTGCTGTACATGCCAAGACCTGGGGCTAATGTCTGCAATCGGCAATACCGGTGATCGCAGAAATGTAACCCCTCAAATGTGACCATGGAATCTAAGCGCTGAAAACCCAGAAGTGGTGCGTTTCCAGGCCTGGAATGACTCTTCTGCTGGCGATCAAGGCATGCCGTTCTTTCGCTCTCATGCGCTGAGTCTGGCTACTTGCACACGAACGTTGTTTGTTTCCGTGTCTGTTCTGTTTCTTTTGCGGATAGGATGCGGACCCATTAATTTCAATGGGTTTGCAAAAAATGCGGACAGCACACTGTGTGCCGTCCGTATCAGTATGTCCGTTCCGTAGCCCCGCAAAAAAAATAGAACATGTCCTATTCTTGTCCGTTTTAAGCATTGTTACAATGGATCCGCAAAAAAAACAAAACGGATGGCATACAGATGGCATACATTTTTTTTTTTTTTGCGGACCGCAAAACACATACGGCTGTGTGAATGTAGCCTCTCTCTGAAGAAACCCAGAGCTGTATCAGAGCTGTAGTTCCTACGGAGGCCTGCTGGTGGCAGAGCTCTATAGGATAACTGCAAATGAAGATTAAAATACAGTGCTAATTGACTGCAATAAGCTAAAAACAATATGAAGATCATGCATACTAATTCTCTAGGGGGGGGGGGGGGGGCTAAAAAAAGGTTTTAAAAAGTAACTGCTGTAATGGAAAGAAAATCAAAATGGCCAATTCATAGTTTTTTCATCACTTTCCAAAAACAAAAATTGAATAAAAAGTGATCAAAACGTCATACACACTCCAAAATGGCATCAATAGAAACTACAGACCAAAAAATGAGCCCTCACACAGCTTTGTAGATGTAACTATAAGTTATGAGGATCAGAAGATGGCGATGGAAAGGAAAAACATATATTTTTTAAGTATTAAAACACAAGAAAAACTATACATATGTGATATCATTGTAATTGTACTGACCCGGAGAATGAAGTAACAGGTCAGTTTTACCGCATAAAAACAAAACCCTGGTGAAATTGCGTTTTTTTCCCAGTTCTACCCCATTTGGATTTTTTTTTCTTCTAGTTTTCCACTACATTGTATCCAATAGTAAATGTTGTAAGCACAATTTATCTCTCAAAAAACAAGTCTATGTGAACGGAAAAGTAAAAAAGTTACGGCTCCGGGATGTAAAAAATGAAAATACAAAAATTCTAAATCCTCCGGAGCTCAAGGGGTTCAGCTTTGGTCCATGTTCTCTGGTTTAATAATTCTACTTTTACACCTAAAATACTAAAATAACTGGGTCATATGGCACTGCGTGCCTACTGGGTTTATTCCCATGATAAACCACTTCATGCCACACTGGATTCCATTTCCTGGACGTCCACCATGGCTATTCAGTCTGTAGGGAGGTGAACGGTCACATGTCGGAGCGTGATGTAATCTGGAATATCGCTTTGTTACGGATTTGTTCACTCACTTCTAGGAACCGGCTAAAAAACATTGATGGCACAAATTTGACCTAAATGTGTTGAAATCTCAGTCCTCAGGAGCCACGCACATCCGCATATTTATTATCATATCGTGCAGGATGTTATGTATCTTTTTCTGTACATCCTCAAGAGAACCAATTAAAACAAAGCAGAGGGCCCCTGGATAGTATAGGGGCCCCTAGTTCTCTGCAGATATAGCAGAGACTCATGGCTCTCTAGTTTTTCCTAGTGGATTGCAGAGGCATAACTTAAAAAGGGTATTCCCATCGCAGACCATAGGGGCATATTAGGGGCATATCACTAGGATATGCCCCCATTGTCTGAGATGGAAACACCCCTTTAAAGCCCATCTGTCAGCAGATCTGTACCTATGACACTGGCCGACCTGTTACATGTGCGCTTGGCAGCTGAAGGCATCTGTGTTGGTCCCATGTTCATATGTGCCCACATTGCTGAGAAAAATGATACTTTAATATATGCAAATGAGCTTCTAGGAGCAATGGGGGCGTTACCATTACACCTAGAGGCTCTGCTCTCTCTGCAACTGCCGTGCTTTCTGCACTTTGATTGACAGGACCAGACAGGTGTGATGATGTTTACACTGCCTAAGGCTACATACACACAAACGTTGTTTGTTTCCGTATCCGTTCCGTTTTTTCTTTGCGGATAGGATGCGGGCCCATTCATTGCAATGGGTCTGCATCAGCAATGGGTGACTCTGTGATTGGGGCACCATTGAAAAATGACTATAATTAACCTCAAGTGACTTTAGTATCTTGCTGGTGACACTTGTTTTGGACAATTGTATTTGCTTTAGGCCTAGCTTTCTGTGCAAGTTCCTGCACTTCTAGAGTCCTTCATGGTCTAGTTCTTATGTTTTAAAGGGGTTGTCCGGGTTCAGCTCTGAACCCGGACAACCCCTTTAAGAAAATGTGAACTGACGTTTTCCTTGTTTGTACATAGTACTCAGTGCCACCATTAGATGGCAGCACTGAGCTGAAGAAAAATCAGGCATTAAAGGAAATGTTTCATCAGAAAATGAGCTATTGTTTAAATCAGGTTTTTATGTCAAACATATTACAAAAAATTTTTTGCTGACATACAGCTAACGCCTTGCTGAAAGAACTGGGGTCATTTAACCCCTCAGATGCTTAGGTCAATAGAAACAACAGCATCTAAGGGGTTTGTCACAGTGCCTCCATTGCCCCCACCCAATGCGATCACGGGGTGCTGATGGGTCATTATGGTGGACCGGGAGTCTAATGAAGCGGCAGTGTTAATAGGAAGACCACGGCACTCAAAGGAAAATGTTGCATAAATATTATTATTATTTATTTTCTTATATTTTTTAGTATATATATATATATATATATATCCATCCGAAAAAATAAATTCATAGTGGTATACTGGCCATCGTTTCGGCCTTATCCAAAACCTTGTTCACGGCCTGATATATAGAAAAATAACAAAGTGGCATAAATAATAGGGTTCAAATATCACATATAGTAGATAAAGGATATTACATGTCACATGATTGTATTCATATATGATTACAGTAGAAGAGGCAAGATTGTCATCAAGGATACGTGATTCATGGAATATTAGGTGGGTATCTACAGAGCAATAGATCAGTACATCTACCACAGATGACAATATTAGGGTACTTTCACACTTGCGGCAGGACGGATCCGACAGGCTGTTCACCATGTCGGATCCGTCCTGCGGCTATCTGCCGTGCCCGGGGACCGCCACTCCGTCCCCATTGACTATAATGGGGACGGGGGTGGAGCTCCGGCGCAGCACAGAGGTGCACGGAGAAAGCCCGCCGGACTAAAATTACTGCATGTCAGGCTTTTTAGTCCGGCGGCTTTCTCCGTGCACCGCCGCGCTGCGCCAATGGGGACGGAGCGGCGGTCTGCGGGCACGGCGAAATAGCCGCAGGACGGATCCGACATGGTGAACAGCCTGTCGGATCCGTCCTGCCGCAAGTGTGAAAGTAGCCTTACATAGGTACATCAGACAAATAGACAAGTATAATGTGATGGCTGATCCAGCGACCTCTGCTGGGGGAAGGTTCCTAGTTCCCTGTGGTGATAGAGATCCGTATCCACTGGAAACAAGAAGAGTTAGATGAGTGTGAAATAGTTTTATGTCAAGGGGGTGGGCGGGAGGCTTGCAGCGTGTCTGTGCACCTTAAGTACAATTTAAATATAGTCCTGGCATAGACTGATGCAGTGGAATAATGTGTTAGCTGTGGTATATCGCTCTTCAATACTACTCCTCAGTATTACAATATCTGCAGCCAGCTTATGAGACCATTGAGGTTAAAGTATATTATAGAAAAATAAAATAGAACATGTCCTATTCTTCTCTGCAGACATGGACAAAAAAAGACATTTCTATTATAGTGCCGTCCATGTGCGGTCCGCAAAATGCAGAGCGCACATGGCCGGTGTTTGTGTTTTGCGGATCTGCAATTTGCGTGTGAATGGACCCTTATATAAAAGGCAATTTTGTCACAGTACATTGCCCCCAACACAAATAGTATTCTAACATCAATTTACCCTATTAAACCAGGTGTACTGCCTGGTAGGGTTGAAAATTCCGAATAAAATGACACCTGTCTTGTGAAACTTGGTTGCAACATTCCCAAGAAAAAAAAGACTTTTAATTTTTAGGCTTTAGTGCACCAAGGGGTGCTTATCCCCCAGATGCACCTCAGGTCTTCAGCTTTCCAATGCTGGCCACGCCCCTCACTGCACTGAATCTTGCATTTGCATAAAGACGAAAAGTTTTTTTTTCTCGGAAACACCACAGCCAATTTTCACAAGACCAGTACAAGTGCCACTTTAATCGTCAGAATCATCCCTACCAAGCAGTAGGGTTGATTCTGCTAGTGGGTGCTCTTTTAGCATGCGTTGCTAAAAACTTGCACAATGATATGTTCTTTTGTAAGCCACTTCAATCAGGAGAAAGGATCCATTAACTCCATTTTTAACACCCCAGGTCCCCACAAGTGTGAGGAACAAGTGGTCATTCCTCGCCTAACATAGGGATGCCCATGTGTGCCCAAGTCTAGGTAGCCCTCCCCCAGAAGGGTATCTTGAACTTAAGCAGGCCATACACAATAGATTAATATCAGTTGAACCTGCCGAGCCAACCACCTAATGTGTAAAGTGTTGCCCTGACATTCCCCCAACATCATTTGAAAAAGGACTGGCATGCTGAATTTGCCCAATACTTTGTTTTAAGTGGAGACAAGCTGCCACCATAGGTTCCTTGTAGTGAATCATTCCCTTCCCCCCAGTTTATATATGCTTGAGGTACATTTTTAACACCCCCAGGCAGCCCACAAGTGCGAGGAACAAGTAGTAATGTCTTGCCCAACATAGGGATGCCCATGTGTCCCCAAGTCTAGGTATCCCTCCCCAAAAGGCTATCTTGAACTTAAGCTGGCCATACACAATAGATTAATATTGGCTGAACCTGCCGAGCCAACCATCTAAGGTGTAAATGTGTTGCCCTGACATTCCCCCAACATCATTTGAAAAAGGATCGGTATGCTGAATTTGCCCGATACTTTCTTTTCAGTGGAGTTAAGCTGCCAGCATAGGTTCCTGGTAGTGAAATATCCCTCCCCCAGGCTATATATGCTTCAGGTACATGTCTATGGAGGAGTTGGGAAAAATTGCTGTTGGCCAAAGAGTATTAGGTAATGGCAGCTGTAAGGAATTTGGAAGTCCCTACAGTTCTTCTCGTCAGTAGTGACTGAAAGGCTCTTTAGTTTCGCAGCATGTTTTATGGAGTTGTTTTGTCACTATTATATTCGGGCTGGTCAGTGAGACTGGCCACTCTGGACAAAGAGAGTGAAGGGAAACATGACCTAAACATCTCTTATCTCTCCTTCACTCTTTCCAAAGCATTAAGACCCCTTATAGTCCAGCCGAGTGATTAGACGACACACAACATCCTATTAGCATTGTTCTGGAGTGGGCTCCTCCCTTTCTGCCACTTGTTCTTTCTTTGCCTTGTTGCTCCCTGGGCCACAAAGTCTTGATAAGACTTGTGCACAGGAGTAGACCTTGTAGTTATTACTTTCAAGCTTAGACATTGATTTCACAAGTACTCCACAGCTTGGGACTCAAAGTGTCTTTTTGTCCCTTGGACTGTTTGCTAGTGTCCAACCAACAGCAGTCATGGAGGATCTCAAAGCTTTCTCGCTAGACTCGTGTCTAGAAGGATATGCTCCCCTTGTTCAGGTATCACATCAGTCTTGCCTTCAACCACCTATGGGTTCCCCTGGATTCTCTATGACCCATTGTCTTCCTCAGAACACATTTAGAACTTGTTGTCCTGGAAATTATCCAAATTCTGGAGAGCTACCTTCCTACCAGGACAATCTCCGGGGAACCGACTGGTATGGAACAAGCCAGGAAATGCATTACCCATCATGTAAGTATTGCCATTTTATTTTCTACTTTACTTGGACATTTCCACATTCTTCTTAAAATGTATTTGGAGACATTGAACCGTCACGTCTCCAAATTTTATTATAATTTATAATTTCAAGGAATTCAGTCTAAGGATTTTGACTTTCAAATGCTTGAAATTTTTGGGACATTTTGACATTTTTCTGATTTACAATCCTTATAATATCATACATCACATAAAAAACGGAGCCCCACTGATTAGTTTTTCCCCCCAACATCTATGGAGCAAGTTAGGTGACGGTAGAAGAAGCTTCTATGTTCTTGTGGTCCAAGTGGTTGGACAAAAATAAAAAAGTTTAATCGTAATAAAGATACCTGAAATTCTGGTATCCAAGGCTACAGAAGATGTTCTTAAAGACTGAGCTTCAAGGAATATATGGAAGTCTATGACTCTGCTAGGGTAAATGACATGGTTCTCAGACCTCTGGGTGGGTGGCGGGACTACTTTAGGGATTGGCAGAAGATTTAAATTAATTGAAGTTTTATATACATAAAAAAAAATCAATTAAAGTTGTCCTTAAGCAAATGGATACTACTAATAATTTCCAGGGTTTCCAATAACTGGTGTATCTGTGTTGACTCACAGTTATATTTTAAATGGAAAATTTGTCAGCCTGAAAATTTAAGGCTTACATTTTTTTTCACCGACCATTTTTTAGCACTACAATAAAAGCGAATGTGAATGTGTCTTCCTCAAGTAATTTATATGACCGTGCTTATCTGCTCGGGGTTAGATCTCAGTGTCTATGGTCAGGTTTGTGGATTCTGGTTGATCCCCGTCCTTATTGTTCCCTTTCTCTAAAGAATTCCAAAAATAATCTTTTGGTAATCTGAAAAGTGGCAAGTATATTGTGTTTATACCTGTCCTGTTATCACCGATCAGACCCCAACTACTATTGTAATAGTATTCCAGAGACTTATCGATGATAACACTCTGTCCGATGTCCTTGGTGAGCCCCGAATGCTGTACGGAAAGATGAGCTAACTTCTAAAAAAAAATGTGATGCAAATATAGTATATGTATATACCATATATATATTTATTAGGTTTTTTTTTATCTATCTGGATACAAGTCTGCAAGAATTGAGCCAATTGTGGAGCAATTATTCTCTTATCTGTGTGTATTTTCACTGTTTTTCTAGAATCCATTGTGGCAGTCAGACAGTTATTTGCCCATAGAATAGGCTTATTGTAGACGCTATCTTATCTCAATATTTGAATTAAGATATCGGGGAGCCCATCAGAAGGAATACTTTGTGTGTTTCTATCGCAGTCCCCCAGCAGGCTGCAACTTTTTTAAAGTAATAAAAGGTCCATCACAGCATTTATCAAAAATAGAGTAAGACTATTAAAAGAAAACTACTTGCTTAATGAAAAATAAAAATGAGAAAAGATATTACATTTTAATCTAAATCTAATTTAAAAAAATTGAAATGAAGGTGTAAATCAAATTAAAATGATATGGTTCCGTTATTACAATCAATAAGTATAATAAAAGTACAATAAAAAGTATAATAAATTATAAAAGTAAAAAAATTACAAAATATATAATTTATTGAATGTTTAACTATGTATTTTGGGTGCATACAGTAATTTATTTTTTTACATACATGTATAAAAGAAAATCCAACCGGAAAATTTACCACATATCCACACTCATACTTCTTGAGTAATTTAATCCAATGAACCTCTCAGTTAAGATTGTTTATTCAGATTACTAACAGCCCAAAGAATTCTAAGTGGAATCTTAAGAGGACTTGTCTTGTACAAGGTTCAATAATTTTTTGTAGATTAAGAACATTCCCATCGCACCGCAGTAAAAAATTTCCAAACGCATATTTTGCATATTTTTTGTAATTTAAAAAATAATAAATTATTTTATTCTATTATTTCAGAGGCAACCCTTCACAGGGTGATCAGACCCCGGGGGTGATTAGATATCAGTCCTGGCACCCCCGACCAAACAGCTAATTTTGCCAAGGGAAGCCGTTGTGGCCGCTGAAGGGGAAGTGTAGTATTACATAGGAGCCATTCAGATGAATGGCTATCCGTGTAATAAAAGGACAGCTCGAGTTCTCCAGAACGGAAGCTGGTTATACAGAGTGGCTTTCCACTTTGGCTCATAGGGGATTCTATGCTAGAGACCACCACTCCCCACCTTCCAAAGGATGTTCATAGCAGGGAATATGAACTGGAGTCATTTTCATGAGGCAACCCCTTCAAATAATCAATTTTCAACATATTATTTGTTAGAATTTCTTAGGAAATTATTATAGTACAGTGTTATTTGTTTATGTATTTGTTTGAATGATGAATAATCAATTAATTGTATTATATTTTTTTTAATTAAATTTGTATTTTTTTTTTACATTTTTAGTTCCGAGAATTATTACCCCGGGATTTAACGTTTCAGCTTCCAGCTGCCTGGGATATATCGGAGATGGAGTAAAACCTCTGTATCTTCAACACACTTCGAAAAGAAAACGGAGGGTCCTTTTCTCGCAGGCCCAAGTGTACGAGCTGGAGAAAAGGTTTGAGCAACAGAAATATCTAACTGCGCCTGAGAGAGAGCATCTGGCCAAACACATCCACCTCACCCCTAATCAGGTCAAGATCTGGTTCCAGAATCACCGCTACAAAATGAAGAGACAAGCCAAGAACCAGGATAATCTCGGTGAGGAGGAAGCCAAGCCCTACAGCGTGGAGTCTGATGATGCCAAGGTGGCATGTAGTAGTCCGTGTACCTCCATAGAGGACTATAGTGACATGAAGATAGACTATAAGTGTTCCATCCAAGACCAACATCTCAATGGTCAAGGTCTGTTCTTGGGACAGGACTTCCTCAGCACTGCCTCAGACCTTCATGAAATTGAAAAGTCGTCTCGAAATATAGTCTTTAAACCTTGGTGACTGAACAAATATCATTACCCTATGCTTTCAAAAATTGGGGGATACTAATATAGCTGCCTCGTCTGCCCTCCATCCATTCATTTACAAATATAGTGATATGATACATACATGATGGATGAAGATAAGATATTTGTACAGATACCATAGCAGCATATGTTCTCTACATATTTGTACTGTGTATTTTCATGGAGCTTATACGGAGCTGACTGGTACTGACCTTACTTGTCTGTGATAAAAAATATATATATTTAAATTAATCACAGACTCAATGTACAATTATCAATTTTCTGCTTTTGTAAAATAATGTAATGATCGGTGACTGCCACACACATACAAAAAAAAATAATCTAAAAAAAATAGCAAAAATTGGTTTATGGTATGTGCACACATACAACAACAACAAAAATCATAAACTTGATAACAAAATCCATTTGGAAAAAAAATAAAATGGTTATGAAATATTGTAAAACCAGAAATTCTTGTTGATAACTTCATGTAAAGCAAACATTTTTTTCCAAATTTTTTTTTTAAATATATTTTGTAACTAAAAACTGTATTTGTGTAATGACCTTTGTAGAATAGCACTTCAGATTAAGAGAATGAATACATTAAAATACACTAATTTTTAAGATAGTCATGAGGATAGATAGGACAATTATCTGACAAACCACAAATACAACAATCACAAAGACATAAAAAGAATATGTAAAGAGTTTATTTTTACAACTTTTTACATCAGGATATCAATTAGCAAACGTCCATAGACTAAAACACCTGCACAACAGACAGGAATGATATTGTGGGGAATATTTTTGTTCAGTTCTAATACTATTTAATTTATTACCGAATATTGCTTGGTTGTCAGTTTAATGTATTAAAAGTAAAATAGCAGCATAAAGAACATTTCTAGGCATTTTGCTTTTTAGTTTATGATTTAGCATGGGGAGAGGAATTGACTATTTATTGGAAAGTTGTATTTGTAAAATTTAAGAAAAAAAGAAATAAATTAATTTTTTCCACTTTAATTTTCTTGTATTTTTATAATTCCCAAACTGATCAAATGACATTTTCTTAAACTTTTCCAGATATTTGATAGCTAGACAGAAAGATAGAATTCAGCACCACATGGGCTCTGGCCTTCAATCTAAATAAAACCAACATCAACATCATGGTGTTCCAGGTGTTCCAAGAGAATGCAGAAACCAGCTGTGCATCTTCCCATCCTGCTGAGATACTGTCCACTTACAGAAACTGACAGATGCACCTAACCTAGGCCTAGAAATCAGCCAATCAGGGAGTTTTAAACAAGCCATAGAGCAAAGCATGCAAAACCTTCTATACCATCTCAAATCACCAGTGACCATTTGGCTTAAAATCTTTGATAGCATCATCATCATCATCATCATAACAGTGAAGTCTGGGGTCGAGATACATACCAAGACTGGGTACTTTCACACTAGCGTTTTTGTTTTCCAGTATTGAGTTCCGTCACAGGAGCTCAATACCGGAAAAAACTGATCAATTTTATTCTAATACATTCTGAATGGAAGGCATTCCGTTCAGGATGCATCGTTCAGTCCCTTCCGGAAAAATGGATCCGGATTACTGGTCTGAGCATGTGCAGACCTTTAACAATGCAAAAAATAATAATACCGGATCCGTTTTTCCAGATGACACCGGAGAGACGGATCTGATATTTCAATGCATTTGTCAGACGGATCCGCATCCAGGATCCGTCTGACAAATGCCATCCGTTTGCGTCCGGATTACCTGCCGGAATCCTCTGCCGCAAGTGTGAAAGTACCCTTAAGTGGGATTCTGGCCTAACAGAAATATTTCACCTGAAATTCTGCAAACACCTTCTCCAAGTTCATTGGAGGACCTCAAACAGCGCTTGAGAAGAGGGCACTGGATAGAGTCCAGAAGAGGGCACTATCATTCAGAGCCCATCTTACATAGCAGCAGTCCAAGTTTCTACCAACACAAGTCACCCAAACCCAGCCTGACCAAGCCAACAACCAGCACAGCCAGACCAAGCTACTAACCAGTACTGCCTGACCAGACCAGCAACCAGCACAGCCTGACAAATCTAGAAATCCAGAAGCCAATACACTAGAGCAAAGAGGAATATATCAGAGTCTGAAGGAACAACATAAGAACATCAAAGAAGCTGACAATATACTAGAGTCTACAGAGGGATCACAAACTGTCCCCATATGTGGAGAACCTCCCCAACCCCAGAGACTAACAGGTCCTGACCCGGTACATACTGAGCGCCCATAGCCTGCTCATCGAACCTTGGCAGCACCGACAGATCTACGAACCTTGGGGGAGCAGCAGTGCGACCAGGAGGCTGAGCCTCACTTCCTGCTGCGAAGACCCAAATACTCAGCAGTGAGGGACACTCACTTCGGGAGACTGTCTGATCTCTGCCCAGACTCCTTTACCCCCATCCTGGATGTGTCACTATCCCCATCACCCTTCCCTACCTGATTATTTCCCAATTTCTTTGGCAATGCTAATATGTATTTAGTTCTGCTAATAAAGCTTATTTGAATTTAGATAGATAGATAGATAAAGAGAGAAGACATTTTCTGGCAAATGCTTGACTAAACTGATCTGTATGAAAATCGGTAACATGTGTTGATAAGTTGTGACTGGATTTCTAACATTTACAATAATATCTCCCTGGAACTCGTGAGCATTCAACCAAGCACAAGTACAGACGCTACTTGTCTGCTCAGCTAGAAGTATTCAAGAGGTCTCCATATGTTACCTGGTTAAAAAATTGAGTTTTAAAGGGAATGCATCATCAGAAAACTATCTATTGTTTAAATCTCTTTTTACGTTAAACACATTATTAAATAATTTTTGGTGGTTATTTTCCATGTCAATATATTTAAACAAAAACCATAAAATCCTGCAGTTTTCGTACTAGGCCTAATAATAGGGGCCACTTCTTGGTCGGTACAGATTATTTTACTGCAGGTATCTGCTTATCATTAGAGGCAGGATTAGAATGACAGATAGCACCTCTGTGTATAGATAACACAGGTTCCACCATTCACAATAGGTGATATCACAGCTCATCTACTCCCTACTGACCTCTTCACAGATCACAGAGCCTGTCTAGAAAACCCTCCCATTCCAGACCATTGTGTCCATGGCCCATGGTGGCTGCCATAAAGCAATTCTTTAAATGTTTTGTAAATGCTACTAAGAACAGCTCTGGCAAGATGGCCGCCCCCTTAATCATGGTCAGGCAAAAGAATAATAAAAGATGTAGTCACAAAATAAAAACATGATATGTTTTGCTATCTGGTTTTAATTGGCAGAAAAAATATTGGTGACACATTCCCTTTAAGTGAGACGTGCTTCAGTATTGATCTCCTATCAGTTACGTAACATGGTATCCTGGAATTGCTTATAATAGTTTACCACATAGTGTGTTTAGTGTATGATCAGCATGCAGTGAGCTCCCCCTAGTGGCGGCTTCAGACAGAAGTTTACCATTCAACACAATATTTAGATCCCTTTATCAGACTGGGAGACCCCTGTGAATCTACCACCCAGGGGCCCACATATACCTAAGACAAAAATTCTTATGTAATTATAGCTCTTTCAAAATGCTTTAAATGGATTGAATGTAAGATGTGAACTTAAAGAGGAGCGATCATATTCTCCTGTTTTAGTACCTAAGTGCAATCACCATGTAATACATTTCTTATGATTCTATGGTGCACCATTCCTTTATTATTCCTGCTAGAAGTTATAAATTACTAGCAGTTTTCAATGAAGGACCAGGTGGGTGTTACTACTTGTGGGTGTGTCCCTGCCCAATCGGACACCATCCAATCATTGCTGCTAGTGTCAGACTGTGCAGAACCCCCCCCCCCCTCCCCTCACAACTGGTAACAACCTTCTGGACCTTCAATTTAATTTCTAGCAGGAATAATAAAGGAATAGTACAGCATACGAATAGGGGCAACATAATAGTTATTACATGGGAAATGCAAGTAGTTACTTAAACAGAGATGTCAGAGGTGTGAGGCCCTCTTTAAAAGACAACAGAACAGTGAAAACATTTTCAAGGTAACATCCTTAAAACCTGGATATTAGTAAAATGTGGTTTCTAGGAGTATATGTGTCAGTGTACTGAAAAATACTAGGACACTATACAAAAGTTAGTGTGGACCCCGCTCCCCACTGAGAGCACTCCCGAATTTACTAAAGGTAATGCATATATTTTAGGATCAAAACTATGTTTTGCTAACATAATAAAATATATAATTCTGAATTCCAGTAGCCACCACTAGGGGGAGCTAGCGGCAGATGAATTTATATGCAGCCACCACTAGGGGGAACTAACACCATATGGATTTATACAGCTAGTAATGAACCTAATAGCAGCTTTATAAATCTGCATGTAGTAAGTGCCCCCTAGTGGTGGTTGAAGGTAGTTGCTATAGCAGTATCATGGTGAAAACAGGGAAGCAGGTCAGTGTCGAGTACTGCTACTTTGGAAAGTACAGCACTGAATGGGACAGTTGTTTGTGCTGCTGCATTGCAGAATGAATGGGGTTTTCGGGACTTAGTTATTGATGACCTATCTTTAGGATAGGTCCACAATATCACAGTGCACCCCTTCAGGCCGTTGCTCCCTGGGGATCGGTGCAGTGGAATAGCACTTTCAAGAATCAGGACAGAAGTAAAAGTATAACAGTCTCTCTTTACTAAGTGCAGAATATACTTGTAGCACATCCAGCAGTATGAAGTACAAAGTGCAGTTTCTGGCACCCAATGAGGCAGTATGGTGACAGGTTGGATGGCTATTGAGTGGCACTAGCAGGTACTTGTGGACATGCAGTAGGTGTCCACCGTGTGAAACACGCTTGAAGTTAGTCAGGGCTGGTGATTATTCTAGATAATGGGTGTCTGATCTGTCCCTCACCAGCAGCAGGGTCTGTAAAGCGGTGATTTTGCTGAACACTCTGCTGTCTTGACACACTGATGCTTTCTGGAAGCTGTGTTTTCGATTGTGTCTATATTCCTAGAGTAAGGGGCTCACAACCAAACTGGATATGGTCCTTTGGAGTAGGAGCTCTAGCAAGTGCTTCCTACCTCCTTGCTGTCTGGACTCGAACTCCCCCTCCTGGCAGGAAGTAGGATCAGCCCACTCCTACCAAGAGGGGAGAAACACAGTGGTTAGCCCTGTTCCTGCCAACCATGCCTCCTGTTGCTGGAACACACGCCCTAAACATATGCATAACGTGATAAAACAGAACAATTGCAGATACCACAGGTCTGGGGTACTGCATCAATGGCTCCACTCTTTCCTTTAATCCACGCATCCAAGTCTTTTCCACCTCCTGCCACCTTCAGCTCAAAAATATCTTTCGGATCCGCACATTCCTCAAGGAGGAGCCAGTGCCCTCATCATCTCCTACCCATCCTCCCATGTGGCCTCCTATCTAACACTGTGGCGCCCCTCCAATCTATCCAGAGCTCTGCTGCCCAGCTAATTTACTTTTTCACTCCTTTGCCAGTCCCTTCACTTCCCATTGCCCAGAGAATCCAGTACAAAATATTAACCATTACATACAATGCCGTCCACATCTCCTCCATGCATCTGTGACTTGATCTCCCAGTATCTTCCCACATGGAATCTCCGATCTTCACAAGATCTTCTTCTCTACTCTCCTCTTCTCTGATCTTCCCACAGTCACCTCCAGGATTTCTCCAGTGCATCCCCAATACTTGAAACTCTCTACCCCAACATATCAGACTCTCACCTACCATGGAAATCTTCAAGAGAAACCTGAAAACTCACCTCTTCAGACAAGTCTACAGATATGAGCAGCTTCTTCCCTCACCCACTGGGCAGGGTCCTCTCTCCTTCTGCACCAGTAACTCACCATATTTGTTGCGTATCGTACTTGTTTTTGTATTATGTATTTACACCTTGTTCTTACGTAGAGCGCACTGGAAGAAATGGCGCACTGGAAGAAATGGCGCCATAGTAATAATAAGATGAGAGTACCCCTTTAATGGCTCATACAAGTAAATACAGCAGGGACGAAACTATGAGAACCTCGCACACGTAGCAGCCAAGCCGCAGCCCAGTGTACCAGCACGCTGTGTGGTACCTGCACACTTAGTACCCAGATCAAAGGGGATCTGTCGTAAGGCAATAGACTCTTCTTTACGTTTTAAGATCTTAACCCCTTGCCTCTTTACATTCCAGCGGCCATAAGGTTTTTATTTATTTGTAGATAGAGCTGTATGAGGATATTTTTGTGGCCTCATTTTTTTTGGTAAACACACATATAGGTTTTATTTCTTTTTTATGCCTTTACACATCATCATAAATGCTGTTATAAATGTATTGTATGGGGTCAAGAACATACCACTTTTTTTTATTTTTTTATTTATTGTTTATATCAGTTTATTCCTTTATTTATTGCTAAAATTGTGTGTTATTGGGTTCATTTTTTTGTTACTATAATGCATGGCATATACTGTATCTGTTAACCCGTCATGTCCTCACACAACTCAAACTGGCTGCGTACCTTTACACCCACCACATTTTTTTCCTCTCGTACCCCCCCCCCATCCCTATTCGTCCACAAGCGGTACCGTTACTTTTGGTGTCTAGTACTAGCAAATTTTGGTGCGCTAGTAAATTGTCAGATGGGTAGTCCCAACCATTGAGTGTCAATGGCTACAGTAATGTTTCATCGACGCAAGCCGGTTCAGGCTGCCCCTTTGACAAGCATTGGGCCCCAAAATTAATGGCACTTATAGTCGGCAAACGGGGAGAAGGACTTGAATGGAGACGAGGCTGTAAAGGTATGCAGACAGTTTCAGTTGTGTGAGGACGTGAACGTCAACTTGACATTGGTGTGGTATTTACAGCAGATTTTATGATGAAGTATTATTCAGCGCAACCACCAGGTCTGAACAGAGGCTTCAGGGTTAAATGCTGTGTACCAGTAAGGTGTGGCGAAGATACCGAGATACAAATAAGTACTGTATGTGCCATAAGACAAAAAATATCTCTGCTGATGATCGCAATGTCCAGGAATTTGTATTCCTTTCGTTGTTTCCGTCCTACCCCTCTACAGTATGGGCGGAACACATGGGTGGTGGATTTTTCCATTGCTTCATTGAGGCAAACATATTTTATATAAGAGGACAAGTCCATGAGGGACAACTCCTTTCTTGCAGAAAGTCTATATATGTTCTGCCTTGACTTGGGTGCTACTGCCCTTCAATCCTGGTCTAGAGAGTCAGACCTTATCCGACATGTGAGACTAACAAGTAGAAGCAGGAGATCCTATGGGACATACTTCACTAAAGGGATTGTCCCATCTGGACATTTATGGCATATCCACAGGAAATTCAATAAATGTGTGATAGGTGCGGGTTCCCACCTCTAGAACTGCTCCTATCTCAAGTACGGGGTCCTATCTCAAGCATGTGCATCGCTGGGTCTTCTGAATACAACCTAGTAAGAGCCATTGAATTCTTAAGATAGGGGCAGGTCCCAGAAGACATTTTTGAGATAGGGGCGGGTTAGGGTAGGATACAGCTTTGCTATAAATGTCCAGATGGGACATCCTCTTTAAATGTTTTTTTTATGGTTTTCTGTAAATACAGTTTAAATGGAAACTCCTACAACTATCAAATATACACTATGTGGCCAAAAGTATGTGGACACCTGACCTTCACACCTAGATGAGCTAGTTGGACATCCCATTCCAGAACCATAGGCATTAATATGGAGTTGGGCCTCCTTTCTTGGCTCCACTCATCTGGGAAGACTTTTCTCACGATTTTGGTGTTTGTCTGTGGGAACGTTTCGGTGTTCCATTTCATCCCAAACGTGTTGGATGGGGTTGAGGTCAAGACTCAACAGCCGCTTGAGTTTCTCCACACATCATATCACATCTTCATGGAGCTCAGTCATGATGGAACAGGAAAGGATCTCCAAACCGTTACAACAAAACTGGGTGTCTTTGTGGGTTGTAGCATTACCAATACCCCTCACTGGAAATAAAGTAGGAAACCCTGGAAAACAGCCACTTTGCTCAGACGCTGGACGAGCCCTGTACGGGATTGCAGAGTGCGAATATAAACAATGTTCTCATTCACTGACAGCAAACAAACATCTAGAAAATGGTGGGAAAGTGAAAAGCAACGTTTATTAGAAAGTTGTAGAACTTTCATTTATCTAGTACCAGGGGCGTAACTACCATAGCGGCAGACCATGTGACTGCTATGGAGCCCAGGGCAAGAGGGGCCCAGTCTTAGTTGGGATTATCTCCTCTTCTACTGGAGGTGAAAACTTGGTCAGGACTCTACCCTCTATAGGAACAACTTTTAGCAAATGAGGCAGGTTCATTGAAAAGGGTTTAGGCACCCATCACAGTCTTTATTTTATTCGTTGCACAATAACCCCTTAGTGACCAGCCTGTTTAGGGCCTTATAGACTAAGCAATTTTTTTCATTGACGCTTTCTAAAAGCAGTACAAATTTTTTTTTTCTGTCTATGTAGCCGTATGTGGTCTTGTTTTTTCAGGACTAGTTGTAGTTTTTAATTGCACCATTTTGGGGCACACCTAACTTACTGGTTACGTTTTATTAACTCTTTCTGGAGGGGAGATAGGAAAAAACTGGAATACCGCCACTGAGTTTTTACGTTATTGGTTTTGCGGCTTTCATTTTTCAACATAAATAACATGATAAGTTTATTCTTCGAGTCAATACAATTGCAGTGATACCAAATACATATATATATTTTTTTAATTTATTTCTTTTGCACAATAAAACCTTTTTTTGTAAAAATATGTTTTTGCATCACCACATCCCAAGAGCTTTTTTATTTTGAGGGCTGTGTGAGGGCTTGCTTTTTGTGGAATGCCTTTTAGTTTCCATTGGTACCATTTTGGGTACATAATATTTTTTTATGGCTTTTTATTCCTTTTTTGCCGGGAATAAGCGTAAGGCTGCATTCACACGTCCGTGATCTATACCAGTGTATACTGTACGGCGGCGGCAGCAGGAAGCGCACGGCGTCATAGCAACCAATGGCGCCGTGCGCTCCTGTACTCTAAAGAAATCCAGGCCGGCATCACACGGACCGTGTTCCACGGACGTGTGAATGCAGCCTAAAACAGCAATTCTGGTAGTTTTTTTTTACAGCAATCACCATGAGGGATACATTTTTATGATAATTGCTTTGTATTTCTTTTTTTGTGAGGAAAAGCAGAAAGCAGCAATTTTGACAGTATTTTATTTATTTATTTAGGGCAATCACCATGAGGGATAAATTTCATGATGCCAAATACGTGGAGGGGATTTTATTTTTGCAATTTCCATTTTTCATTGGAAAAGGTGCATTTTTTAACTCGGATATTATTTTTATTTAATAAAACTTTTTTTTTTAACCATTTACTGGTCCCCCAAGGGGACTTTATAAAAGGTGATCTTTTCATCACTTCTATAATACACTATACTGCTTATGCAGTACAGTGTATCATACTGTCAGTACTGTACTGACAGGCACCATCAGCCTTACTGGCGCTGCCTGATAGGGCATACACTGCAGGTAGGCCTGAGACCTTTAATAGGCTAAGACATCGGCACCCTGTGATCCCATTCCCGGGGGTGCCGTGCTCCCTCCCTCTAAACCACTTAGATGCCCTGGTCGCTATTGGCCACGATATCTAAAGTGTTAAACAGCCCAGGTCAGAGCTTCTGTCAGTCCAGGCCATTAGAGTAGGAGCTCTCTGCTGCACAGGAGACCCATGCAATGGTTAGACTAGGCCGCCGTAAAGAGGTGACTGCCCAGCCTAAGGCCCAGCTTGTTTCATAGACCTATCCCCTATCACTGGCCCACCCATGGACATAACAGCACCGGAAATAAGAAAGAGATCCATGGACATGGTCATGTGATTAAAGCCCACTATGGGAGGTAGGAGCAATAAAGGTAAATACATTAACAAATTACAGCTACCTTCATAAACAATTATTTTAAAGGATGTTGATGCAAACTCGAAGACCCCCTTTAAGGACTTAACTGAGTACCTGGGGAGTACCCTCCACTGATGCTGCCAAAATTTTTAATTTTTTTTTAAATGCCCATCATGTGCCCCACTGTGATCCCCCAGAGTTTTGGCGCCCAATATTTTAATGCCAAGCATCGTTACAGGGAGGAGGAGACGAACGCGTTTCACAGTGGGCGTTTCCTTCTCCCTGGCTGTGGCGCTCTCCCCTGTGATTGGACCCTGCCACAACCAGGGAGAAGGAGACTCCCATTGAGAAACCCGGCTGTCTCCTCCTCCCTGTAACGATGCTCAGCATTAGCAAATTGGGCGCCAAAACTTTGGGGGATCACAGCATGGCAGACGAGGGGTCTTTCAAAAAAATGAAAAATTCCGCCAGCATCAGCAGAGCTCCTACTCCAAGGAACCTTAATGAGCGCTCCTGTGAGACCCTTATCCAGGAAGATTGCCAGAGTAAAAAATACTGCTTTCAAAAAGCTTCAGTGTGCCTAGACCGCAAAGTGGTCAGCAAAACCATAGCTTTACAGACCCTGGTGCAGGTGAGGGACTTCAGCTCAGGCACCCATCACCTAGGCCTCTATAGGCCAGGCTTGTATCCCACCATGGACACCTATATGCAGAAGTGCCTGCAAATGCCATTTAATTGCCACCCTACCTCTTTATCTGATGACAGAAATCCCACTTTGTATCTACCACAACCACAAGTTATATTTTGCACTTAGTAAAAATAGACTTTTTTATGTTTACTTCTGGCCTGATTCTTTAAACCACCTTTCCACTGCACCAATCTCCAGGGAGAGACGGCCTGAGAGAGTACATCGTGACACAACACCTCATCAGGGTCACTACCACTCCCATCCTCTGCACCGGCTCCTCAGGGGCTCGTTGCAAGATGAACAGGCGATTAAACCCCTGTCCCAGTTCTCTGCAGGGATTTCTACAAGACGTTTTGCGACTTTTTGGATCATAACACCGAGGGCAGCTATATTCCTTGTTTACTTTTATCACTTATTTCTCAGTGCCTTTAAGTAGGACACCATCCTCAAGAGTGAGATTTACCATGCCCTATTAATTCTAATGTGGAGTCAAGTCTAAGAAGAGTCGTGCTGTCTTATATGTGTCATGATTTGTTCCCGAGTTCAGTTTACACCCTTTGTATTAGAATAAAAAAAAAAAGTCTAGTCGTAGTTTTCAATTAGAGGGGCAAAGGTTTAAAAGTAATATCAGGAAGTATTACTTTTCTGAGAGAGTAGTGGATGCATGGAATAGCCTTCCTGCAGAAGTGGCAGCTGCAAATACAGTGGAGGAGTTTAAGCATGCATGGGATAGGCATAAGGCCATCCTTCATATATGATGGGGCCAGGGGCTATCCATAGTATTCAGTATATTGGGCAGACTAGATGGGCCAAATGGTTCTTATCTGCCGACACATTCTATGTTTCTATTCTTACAGAAACAGCGCCACATCTGTCCAGGGGTCGTGTCTGGTACTGCACCTTAGTCTTTAGGTTTTTAGAAGAGAGACCCTTTTTGGAACCCTTTTTTTCGCTACTTTCTATGGTATTATTATGGGGGTGTCTATGTCTCCATTCTATCATTTTGCATTAACATGTCATCTAGAATAATGTAGTTTCTTGGACGACGGGAACGGCAATACGTGAAGTAACAGTAGACGTGAGTGAAGTTAATGGATGGGAGCTGTCTTCTTCCGGGTGATTAATTATCACGTCGTCTCTGATTTTTTTGTTTTATGAGAACAAACATAAGAGAACGTTCTGCAATTATTTCCCAATTGCCGTCTTCCAACAAAGAGAGCATACATCATGGCACTTTATATTGCCTCATACAGGACAGTGCTGGCTCCAGGCCCGGCCCGCTCTCCACCTCAGGGTAAACACCTTAAGCCACTGTGACTCTGCTCCTTTCTTTACTTACACTGGAATGCATAGGCTTAAAGGAACCCAAATTAAAGCTCCTCTCTCACAAGACGAGGAGAAGAGAAGCCAGGATTCCTTGTTAGGTTCTTTATTTTTTTTCTTTTTCGCCTTATCAAAGTGAGCAAACTCTATTTGGAGACCTGAGTGACATCATTTCTGCCCAATACTTGAATATTTGGGTCAATATTGACTCGGGTGGAGATAGTGAAGTTGTCCAGGGCTTTCTTCCTTAGATCAGGTCAGTCTCCGGCGCCAGAGTCCTTTACAGATTTGAAGGAACTTTCTCGACCTTGTTAGAGGAGCAGATAGCCGTTTGATCTTGTTTATACAATTGATGGATTAGTTGGGCAAACTGCACCCTTTCCTTGCTGGGACAAGTCTCTAAATAACTGTTAGGTGCAGGACGGAGTAAAAATGGAGACCCTACATGACTTCAAAGGAATTTGCTTGAAGAATGATTTGGGTTCTTGTGTTTCTAGATATTGAAGACCTAAAGGTCATTAATATCTAGAGATTGGAGAAACCCTTTAAAAACAAGATCTCAACCAAGTTATGGAGGACAACACAGACCATACTAAGTGCAAGTTGTAGGACTAATCCCTATAGTCCTCACTGTACAGTACAGAATCTGATCTCCTCCACACTGTACAATACAGAATCTGATCTCCTCCACACTGTACTATGCAGGATCTGATCTCCCCCACACTGTACAATACAGGATCTGATCTCCTCCACACTGTACAATACAGAATCTGATCTCCTCCACACTGTACAATACAGGAGCTGATCTCCTCCACACTGTACAATACAGGATCTGATCTCCTCCACACTGTACAATACAGGATCTGATCTCCTCCACACTGTACAATACAGAATCTGATCTCCTCCACACTGTACAATACAGGATCTGATCTCCCCCACACTGTACAATACAGAATCTGATCTCCACACTGTACAATACAGGATCTGATCTCCCCCACACTGTACAATACAGGATCTGATCTCCTCCACACTGTATAATACAGGATCTGATCTCCTCCACACTGTACAATACAGGATCTGATCTCCTCCACACTGTACAATACAGGATCTGATCTCCTCCACACTGTATAATACAGGATCTGATCCTCTCCATACTGTACAATACAGGATCTGATCTCCCCCACACTGTACAATACAGGATCTGATCTCCTCCACACTGTACAATACAGGATCTGATCCTCTCCATACTGTACAATACAGGATCTGATCTCCTCCACACTGTACAATACATGATCTGATCTCCTCCACACTGTACAATATAGGATCTGATCTCCTCCACACTGTACAATACAGGATCTGATCCTCTCCATGCTGTACAATACAGGATCTGATCTCCCCCACACTGTACAATACAGGATCTGATCTCCTCCATACTGTACAATACAGGATCTGATCTCCTCCACACTGTACAATACAGGATCTGATCTCCTCCACACTGTACAATACAGGATCTGATCCTCTCCATGCTGTACAATACAGGATCTGATCTCCTCCACACTGTACAATACAGGATCTGATCTCCTCCACACTGTACAATACAGGATCTGATCTCCTCCACACTGTATAATACAGGATCTGATCTCCTCCATACTGTACAATACAGGATCTGATCTCCTCCACACTGTACAATACAGGATCTGATCTCCTCCATACTGTACAATACAGGATCTGATCTCCTCCACACTGTACAATACAGGATCTGATCTCCTCCATATTGTACAATACAGGATCTGATCTCCTCCATACTGTACAATACAGGATCTGATCTCCTCCACACTGTACAATACAGGATCTGATCTCCTCCACACTGTACAATACAGGATCTGATCTCCACACTGTACAATACAGGATCTGATCTCCTCTACACTGTACAATACAGGATCTGATCTCCTCAATACTGGACAGTACAGGATCTGGTCTCCTCCACACTGTACAATACAGGATCTGATCTCCTCCACACTGTACAATACAGGATCTGATCTCCTCAATACTGGACAGTACAGGATCTGGTCTCCTCCACACTGTACAATACAAACTACCTCTCAAAGACCACCTGTAGGTAGCTACTCTGCCAAGTCATGGGCTAACCTATTAATACATAAGCCTTGATACATGACTAGGCCAAGCCAGATTTTCCACCAAAAGGAAGATAAACCCATCTGAGTGAAAAATTCTGGTAATTAGGGATAAGCGAATCCAAAAGTCGATTTGCATAAAACTTTGTTCTAATACTGTACGGAATTGAACCCGATTTCGGGAAATGTTTTTTTACAGTAGAAATTGATTTAGGAAGTTATTATGCGAAGTCTTGCGAGACTTTGCAAAGTAATAACTTCGGCTCATCGGAGCCAATACATTCTAATACTGTACAGAGTAATCGCTCCGTACAGTATTCAAACGAAGTATTATGCAAATCGACTTTGGATGTTTCATCTGAAGTCGATTCGCTCATCCCTACTGGTAATTCAGGCAATTCTCACACAGAAAGCTGCTGGTAGTAAACACTGGAAAGGGGGGGGGGGGGGGCATGCTGCTGCATATGCATTCACATAACTCTCATTTATTTCAGCTGGCATGCTGACAGTATTGTTCATAGGGAACACTCTACTAGCAGAATTGTTCACTGAGGGACACTCTTCTGACAGTATTGTTTTCCTAGGGGCACTGAATGTATTATTTATTAGTGCACTGTCCGCAGAATTATTCATTAGGGCACTCTGTTGAGTGTGTTTTTTATTCAGGCACTCTGCTGGCAGTATTGTTTATTGGGGCACTTTTCTGGGGGGGCACTCTGATTGTGGTATTGTTCATTTAGATGGAGGAGCGCAACCCCTCTTCCCCTCGGGGAACACTCTTGACTTTTGGGGCCTCCTGCCTGGTCGTGGCTGGGGTGGATCGGTAGAAGAGTGCAAGGCAGGAGAGCAGGTGGAGAGCTGGTAGATGGTGGAGGCGAGGACCAGGTCCGCTTGGTTACAATACGTAAAGTCTTGCTTTGCTAAATAGATGATGGGTGTCACAGTGCAAATACAGGCAGTAGGCACAGTATTTCACAAGGCAGTAGTTCTCCAGAAGGCTCTGTATAGAGAATACCCCCTAGATCTCTCTCTAGATACCATCAATTATTCCCAAATGACCTAAGGCATACAAATACTTTCTCTATATTTTTGCAGGTCCCAGCTGCAGGATGCCATCCTAATGAATGACAGGTCCATCTCAGGAATGTGGAGGGCACCAAAAGCAATTAACTCTCACCACATGCAGTTAAGTCCAAAGCCATAAGCGAGCAGTACTATCTCAGTCCACACACAGCTTTTCTAGTCCTCAACATCTATAGAAATTCAATGCTTCTTTTCTCAGAGGTTGATTCTGCGCAGAGTTGCTTTTCTAGCAACCTTTCCTCTTGGGTATAGTGTCTCCCCACTGAAGAGATCTTTCCAGGCCTACTTGGCAGAAGCACACAAAACAAACAGGTCTTTACTCCAGCCTGACTTGCTAGGAAATCTCTACCACTGTAGACAATGGTGCCAGCCCACCACCCAGCAACTGTTACAAAGGCTAGCAGTTTAATACTTTCCTCCCATACATAGCTTTTTTGGATAACAGGATGCAGAAGTCACAGTTAGCATAATAGTAAACATTTTAAAATAGTGACCCTAAGTATAAACCCTTTACAAGTGGTCCAGTAGGTCACTGCAGTAGTCCTCACAGTGCATAATCCCTGCATGATGGGTTTCACAGTGCAAATACAAGCAGCAGGCACAATTCTCAAGTATATCAAACAGTAGGCTTTTCTCAAAGGCTGGTCCCCCCTCAGTCTCTTCCCATAGATACTAGCAATCTTCCAAATTGACCAGCGGCATGCAATTTATCTAACTTTTTCCCCTGAAACGCCCAACTGTGCGGTACAGCCCTAGATCGGATGACCAGTCCGTCTCAGTAGTGTGGCAGGTGCCAGAAGCAATATAACCAAAACCAAGTGCAATAAAGTCTACCGCCATATGCAAATGTTACCTTTACTGTCTCTGAACAAACACTGTCTCTTTATGGTCCTCAACCTTCTGCAATTCAAAACTTCTTTCCCTCCAAGGCAGATTCTTAGCAAACTTGCTTTTTTGGCAGTTTTCTCTCATAGGGATGGTGTTTCCCTGGAGAAAAATTATTATTTTCTTCTGCTTTAGCTCTTCTGGCTTACACATCCACCAGTGACAACATACACATCTTGAAACTTACCCCTTCTGCCAGAAACTTGCTACTAGCCAGGGAAAAGTGGGACAAGCCCACCGCCCGGCAACTATTACAAAGGTCTGCCAGTTAATAGGGATGAGCGAACCCGAACTGCAATGTTCGGGTTCGTACCAAACTTTGCAGGTTCGGACACCCGGACCAGAACCCGGACTTTTTCACTGAAGTCCGGGTTCGGTTTCGGTGTTCGGTTCATTTTATTATTTATTATTATAGTGGAAAATAATAGCATTCTTTAGACAGAATGCAAAAGAGTATGGCAATTTAGGGGTTAAAAAAACAAACAACTCATCTCATCCACTTGATCGGTCTGCCGCGTGGTAAGCGTGGTGACGTCATTGCAGGTCCTTTTGCTGGTCTTGCTGAAAGAAGATAGAAGACACTGCGACAGAGCGATCAAGTGGATGAGGTGAGTTTATTTTAAATTTTTTTAACCCCTAAATTGCCATACTCGTTTGCATTCTGTCTTAAGAATGCTATTATTTTCCACTATAACCACGTTATAACGGAAAATAATAAAGTGAAGTTCGGATCCTCAGTGACTTCAATTGGGTCCGGGTTTGGAGTCAAGTTCGGGTCCTGAACCCGAACTTTGACCCTACCAGTTAACTATTTCCCACCCATACACAACTTTTTGGAACATAGTGAATATTAAAGACACATTAACCATTTGAATCACTAAAAGTGTATAGTAAACACCTCAGTAAATATTTTAACAGCTTACCAGTGAACCATTTGATAACTTTAGCAGTAAACCATAGCATTAACCCTTTAGCAGTAAACCAGCAGGTCACTGCACTTCATTTCGCTAGCACTGTTTCTGTGGGCTCTTTCAGTGGAGGAACTTTATCTGGCGTTAGGGTCTCTTGATGCCAGATGTGCTGAGGGCCACCCTAACATATCCAGATGCTAAAATATCTGAAAATTCAGAGGTAACCTTTACATCCTTGGCTGGTTTAATAGCTTCTAAACCCGAAGGATTTGATCACCCTATATATTATAGGACTTGTGACCTAATTCCTCCCCCATTACATTGTACAGAACAGGATCCCCCCCCCCCCCCCTTCCCGTACAATGCAGGATCCGATCTCTCTCCATGCAGATGGAGCACACCTCAGTGATGATGTCAGACATTCCCTGGCTGATACTTGTGCAGTATGTGAGACACAGGGTTGGTATATATTTACTACAGGTATGTTTAATGGACTAGTGTTGTGTCAAGCTGCTTAGCAACTGAGATAGAGCATGACCAATGACAGCGGGCGGGTGGAATACAGATAATGGAGAACAGGTTATAGCCTCAACCATGTATAACAGCCGGCCGCCAAATATCGTCATGGAAACACTGAGAGGACTGGAGGGGGTGTGAGATGTAAGGTACACAGGAGAGCTAGGCTGCTCCAGGTATAGGGGCCAGGGAGGGGGTGGAATGGATTACAGATGGGCAGAATGTACAGATATATATACAGTTGCAAGAAAAAGTATGTGAACCCTTTGGAATAATATGGATTTCTGCACAAATTGGTCATAAAATGTGATCTGATCTTCATCTAAGTCACAACAATAGACAATCACAGTCTGCTTAAACTAATAACACACAAAGAATTAAATGTTACCATGTTTTATTGAACACACCATGTAAACATTCACAGTGCAGGTGGAAAAAGTATGTGAACCCCTAGACTAATGACATCTCCAAGAGCTAATTGGAGTGAGGTGTCAGCCAACTGGAGTCCAATCAATGAGATGAGATTGGAGGTGTTGGTTACAGCTTCCCTGCCCTATAAAAAACACACACCAGTTCTGGGTTTGCTTTTTACAAGAAGCATTGCCTGATGTGAATGATGCCTCGCACAAAAGAGCTCTCAGAAGACCTACGATTAAGAATTGTTGACTTGCATAAAGCTGGAAAGGGTTATAAAACTATCTCCAAAAGCCTTGCTGTTCATCAGTCCACGGTAAGACAAATTGTCTATAAATGGAGAAAGTTCAGCACTGCTGCTACTCTCCCTATAAGCGGCCGTCCTGTAAAGATGACTGCAAGAGCACAGCGCAGACTGCTCAATGAGGTGAAGAAGAATCCTAGAGTGTCAACTAAAGACTTACAAAAGTCTCTGGCATATGCTAACATCCCTTTTAGAGAATCTACGATACGTAAAACACTAAACAAGAATGGATTTCATGGGAGGATACCATAGAGAAAGCCACTGCTGTCCAAAAAAAAACCCATTGCTGCACAAGAGCACCTGGATGTTCCACAGAAGTACTGGCAAAATATTCTGTGGACAGATAAAACCAAAGTTGAGTTGTTTGGAAGAAACACACAACACTATGTGTGCAGAAAAAGAGGCACAGCACACCAACATCAAAACCTCATCCCAACTGTGAAGTATGGTGGTGGGGGCATCATGGTTTGGGGCTGCTTTGCTGCGTCAGGGCCTGGACGGATTGCTATCATCGAAGGAAAAATGAATTCCCAAGTTTATCAAGACATTTTGCAGGAGAACTTAAGGCCATCTGTCCACCAGCTGAAGCTCAACAGAAGATGGGTGTTGCAACAGGACAACGACCCAAAGCATAGAAGTAAATCAACAACAGAATGGCTTAAACAGAAGAAAATACGCCTTCTGGAATGGCCCAGTCAGAGTCCTGACCTCAACCCGATTGAGATGTTGTGGCATGACCTCAAGAAAGCGATTCACACCAGACATCCCAAGAATATTGCTGAACTGAAACAGTTCTGTAAAGAGGAATGGTCAAGAATTACTCCTGACCGTTGTGCACGTCTGATCTGCAACTACAGGAAACGTTTGGTTGAAGTAATTGCTGCCAAAGGAGGTCCAACCAGTTATTAAATCCAAGGGTTCACATACTTTTTCCACCTGCACTGTGAATGTTTACATGGTGTGTTCAATAAAAACATGGTAACATTTGATTCTTTGTGTGTTATTAGTTTAAGCAGACTGTGATTGTCTATTGTTGTGACTTAGGCCTCTTTCACACTTGCGTTGTCCGGATCCGGCGTGTACTCCACTTGCCGGAATTACACGCCGGTTCCGGAAAAACGCAAGTGTACTGAAAGCATTTGAAGACGGATCCGTCTTCAAAATGCTTTCAGTGTTACTATGGCACCCAGGACGCTATTAAAGTCCTGGTTGCCATAGTAGGAGCAGGGAGCGGGGGAGCGGTATACTTACAGTCCATGCGGCTCCCGGGGCGCTCCAGAATGACGTCAGAGCGCCCCATGCGCATGGATCATGTGATCCATGCGATCACGTCATCCATGCGCCTGGGGTGCCCTGACATCACTCTGGAGCGCCCCGGGAGCTGCACAGATGGTAAGTATACTGCTCCTCCGCTCCCCACTGCACTTTACCATGGCTGCCAGGACTTTAGCGTCCCGGCAGCCATGGTAACCATTGAGAAAAAGCTAAACGTCGCATCCGGCAATGCGCCGAAACGACGTTTAGCTTAAGGCCGGATCCGGATCAATGCCTTTCAATGGGCATTCATTCCGGATCCGGCCTTGCGGCAAGTGTTCCGGATTTTTGGCCGGAGCAAAAAGCGCAGCATGCTGCGCTATTTGCTGCGGCCAAAAAACGTTCCGTTCCGGAACGGAAGACATCCTGATGCATCCTGAAGGACGGACTGTCCATTCAGAATGCATTAGGATAATCCTGATCAGTATTCTTCCGGCATAGAGCCCCGACGACGGAACTCTATGCCGGAAGACAATAACGCAGATGTGAAAGAGCCCTAAGATGAAGATCAGATCACATTTTATGACCAATTTGTGCAGAAATCCATATCATTCCAAAAAGTTCACATACTTTTTCTTGCAACTGTATATATATATAAGTGCATTTAGTGGTGTGCTGCTACTTTATTTGTTTGCTGTATTATTGCCGGGTAGCCTGCACCTGCGATTAGTCTCAGGAGGTGCTGTTCCGTTTTTTGCTTATATGTATATTATAGAGGACTAGGCATCCTCTTTGGAACTTAGCACTCCTCGCCCATCCCCCAGCCCTTGGTGTTTTTAAATCAGAGTGAAAATGGAGCTGGACCCTCCATGTTAGAGTAGGTCCCATCTGATAAGAAGCAACCTTGTCGCCTGGTAGGTGGGCCCGACATATTTTTGATCAATAATATGCGCTAAAAGCTTCTTTACTGCATTTGCAGTAAATAATAATAATAATATTGGCGTCATGTATTTGACCCTGTTCACATATTCACTTGTATACTCAGTCTTAGTGCATTTAGTGGTGTGCTGCTACTTTATTTGTTTGCTGTATTATTGCCGGGTAGCCTGCACCTGCGATTAGTCTCAGGAGGTGCTGTTCCGTTTTTTGCTTTCATATATATATATATATATATATATATATATATATATATATGCACACAGTTTATATATATTCTTATATTCTTGAAGGGGTCGTCTGAGAACAAGAAAAAAAAATAGGCGTAGCTATAGGGTGTGCAGAGGCATCAGTCACATCCAATCCCTGGTTCCAGAGGAGACCCAAAAGCCCCTCTTGTACATATTTATTATAAATGACACATGGTAGGTGGTAGCTGTTAAATATTTTAGATTGGAGTCCGGGACTTTAAAAGGTTTTTCCAGGTTTTGTCTTTTTTTCCGTCCCACTCAGAGTCACATATCTAAACTTACCTGCTTCCCGCTATTCCGTGGCTCTGAAGGTCTCTTCACTGGAATTCGGGTCCCTGTCAAGTTCCGCAGGGGCGGGGTCACTTGAATTGCTGCAGCCAATGATTTCTCCCCAAGCAGAACATCAATTCTGGGTCACAGAAGGTTTGGGAACACATCACCGCGCTGAGGCCAGTGGTTCACTTGACCCCGTCCATGTAGAAGTTGACAGATGGAGAACGGAAGGGCAGTGAAAAGAACTTATGAGGAGCCTTGGAGTCGTAACGGAGGGGGATGATAAAAAGAACAAAGAAAAGTTGGACCCCAATATAAAATATGTAACAGGGTTTCTACGTACCATGTGCCATTTATGATACTTATGGTGAATCATTTTCGCCCCCCTCAGGCAGCAGGACTTGGATGCAAGTGATGCTTCTGCACCCCCTATAGCTACACCACTGACCCTCCCGTGTTTTTTCTTTTCTTTTTGTTCTTCCTCTCAGATGATCCCTTTAAGAGTACCCTATTGCTTCTTACAGAGCTAAGCAGCTCCAGAGACGTCTGGCAGCCACTCATCTCCAAAGCAGTCTGCCAAGATGAATGTGAATAGGAGAATCAGGGTTTTCATAAGGTCATGGCTGCTTTTCATAGATAGCGATCATTGAGGAAAGTTTAACCCTGTCAGTACCAGACTATAACATAGAATTTACAGCTTCACCAGGCGAGGGAGGGGAGGACGTTTCTCTTGACAACTATGGAGAGCAATCCCTATACACGTGTGTTACGAAAAATTTAAAAAATGTATTTAATTGATTCCCAGACGCATTCACGAATTACGTCTTAAAATAGCATTGCGGCTTTTGAACACTAGAGGGCACTGCGCATCCCAGAAATCTCGGCCTACTACGGACTGACCTGGTTCTTTGTGAACCAAAAAATTCTTGAAAACAAGTAAATAAAAAATGACTGTAATTTATTGAGAAAAACACTGTGACATAAAAGGATTGTTAGACCTCTTTTTCACATTTCCGTTTTTTCCAGACATCTGCATTTTCCACGGAGGAGCACGCATACCCATTGATTTTAATGTGCTTGTTCACACGTCAGCATACTTACCAACGTTTTAGTTAAAATCAGGGAATCTAAGCCTCACCCCATGGGAACTTCCTATCCCCACCCATGAACACCCACTTATGGGCGGTGTTTACATTAGCCCCACCCATTTTCAGTGTCAGTCCCTACAATTTCTGAACAGTTGACAACTATGCCTCAGGGATTTTCTAGTGACCGTCAGTGGAAAATCAGTGGTCAGTGGAAAAATCACGAAGACCTACTACTTTGATCTATGATGCAGACCAAACAAGCCCATTGAAGTCTATGGGTCCATGAAAAACCACTGCCACAACACGGATCAGTGTTTTTTCACGGATCATTGGTAGGGGATGCTCTTGGAGTTAATTAATTTGATGACACACGGAGGGCAAAAAACAGACACACGAACCAAATATGGATATCTTCAAGGCTGAAGCGCGGAAGGATTTTTTGCGGATGTCAAACGGACATGAAAATGTGAACGAGGCCTTATTAGTTGTAGGAAGATTGGTGGGGCGGTGGAATAGCTATGAGGAGGCAGAAGTAGCAGTCACGCCCGGGTCGTGGTGTCTGAGAGAGGCTCCTCTGCCACGTAAGAGGACACCAGAAGGTGTGGGGGGGCTCTCTTACAGATTTTGCATCACATTATGCTTCTGGACAAGAGGACTCTCCGGCCGTCCCTACAGCTGCAATGATGGATTTTTAAGGAAAGTCCGTATATATGAGGCATAGAGCGAAATGATATCAGGAGGGCCGGCCGCTGGCTGACAGGACTGTATTATTACTGGTGTGACACAGATGATTGCTGCGGCCTACGTCATGGATCTGTCACCTCCACCGCACAACCCCCAGCCACCTCACACATTAAACCCCCCCCCCCTCCCGAGCTTACAATGAGCTCTTCCATGATTATATCAATGGGGAATCTGTCAGTAATTTCCCTCAGGACCTCTGTACCTGTGATCAGGAGGGAGATCACAGGGAATAATGTCATCCCACCTGCTGCCTGACAGCCCTTAACCCATACTGGGCCGGGATAAGAAGAGGCGGGAGAGACGAAGGGGGAGAGTATATTATAATAAGTGGTATTATAGCCTGTACCGGGCAAATAGAAGGGAAAGCTGGGAGAAGAGAAGATGGTGGATGATATGTGAGGTGGAAATAGTAGGGTTCTATTTTTGGTTTCATACTTTGAAAATGTTGAAAATTAACACAAATAATTATAGTGTCCTAATAACACAGCGAGCCATGGTACCCCCATAATGCTGACAACTACAGTACCCCATAACACAGCGAGCCATGGTACCCCCATAATGCTGACAACTACAGTACCCCATAACACAGCGAGCCATGGAACCCCCATAATGCTGACAACTACAGTACCCCATAACACAGCGAGCCATGGTACCCCCATAATGCTGACAACTACATTACCCCATAACACAGCGAGCCATGGAACCCCCATAATGCTGACAACTACAGTACCCCATAACACAGCGAGCCATGGAACCCCCATAATGCTGACAACTACAGTACCCCATAACACAGTGAGCCATGGAACCCCCATAATGCTGACAACTACATTACCCCATAACACAGCGAGCCATGGAACCCCCATAATGCTGACAACTACATTACCCCATAACACAGCGAGCCATGGTACCCCCATAATGCTGACAACTACATTACCCCATAACACAGCGAACCATGGAACCCCCATAATGCTGACAACTACATTAACCCATAACACAGTGAGCCACAGTACCCCCATAATGCTGACAACTACATTACCCCATAACACAGAGAGCCATGGAACCCCTATAATGCTGACAACTACAGTACACCATAACACAGTGAGAATGGTACCCCCATAATGCTGACAACTCCAGTACCACCGCTGCATGGAGGGCTCCAAAGGAGCATGGGGGCATAATACAGAGAAGGGAGACACTAAAGGAGCATCTCGCCTCATGGAGGGCACTAAGGGAGCATCATACTGCATGGGGCCACTAATGGTGCACAATACAGTATGAGGTGGCACCAAGGGGGCATCATACTGCTGGGAGGGACTAAAGGGGGCATCATACTGCTGAGAGGGACTAAAGGGGGCATCATGCTTTGGGGTTGCACATAGGAGACAACATGCTGTATAGGGGCACTAAGGGGCATAATGTTGCATGGAGGCATCATAGTGTTGGTTGGAATAAAGGGGCATCATAATGTGTGGGGTGCACATAGGGGGCACTAAGAGACATAATAAAGAGGAAGGAGGCGCCAAGGGAGCATTATACTACATGAGGGGCACTAAGGGGTATCATGCTATGTGGAGGCATCAAAGGCATCATATTGTGTTGGCCAAGGTGTCACCACGTGTTGCTGCTCTACAGATGGGGTTGGTAAGGCGTAGTGCACCTCAATGGGGAATAAGTCCAGAGAGTCAGGGTTTGCAGTAAACCAGTGTGCTTCTTTACTGGAGGAATTCAAGCGCAAAACAATACAAGCGAGGCATAGGGCTGGCTTCTCCAGTCTCTTCCCTGGCAGAAGAAGGCTTTGATGCTGAGGAAAGGCCTGAACTAGCTGTCCCTCTCTCTCTCTCTGGTGTCCTGGCCAGGCGCATTGCTAGGGTTTTAAAAGATCCGGGGCCCAAGCCCCAATGCATATGGCCCAGTTCTCTAAGTCAACCCCCCCTCCCCCCACACACATTTTGCTGTACTTGCTATACAGCAGCCAGTGGCGGATCCAGAGCCTGGTCTCGGGAGGGGCACTTTCAGATTATTTTCTGTCCGCCGCCACAAAACAATGGTGCTTATAGAACAGACTATACAGTGTAGAGGTATACTGTATATTGTGGGGCACAGTGTAGAGGTATACTGTATATTGTGTGGCACAGTGTAGAGGTATACTGTATATTGTGGGGCACAGTGTAGAGGTATACTGTATATTGTGTGGCACAGTGTAGCGGTATACTGTATATTGTGGGGCACAGTGTATCCTATATGTGTATAACAAACATATTTCACATGAAAACTTACAGTTACTTGGCTTGGCCCTTGGGGATCTCGGACACCACTTCAACACTTGGCCGGGAGCTCGGCGGAGCTGATGTTTTATCCTAATGAAAAAGATTTCATAATAAGGATTTGGAGAAGGGGCAGAGGGATAGCAGAGCAGGGAGAGGCTGGTGCTGCTACTAGGGGGTCATACCATGGGGGAGTAATAAAGCCCACCATAATGCCCCCCCCAGTAGTAATAATTCTCTTTATAATGTGACAGTGCAAAAAATACCCCCTTGTAATGCCCCCAGTTGAGCTAATGTCCCCATAGTGCCCCCATAATGTGCCAGTATAAAATACCCCTATATAGTGCCCCTAGTAAATGACCCCATAGTGCTCCACACCCTCCTTCCTCCTAGTACCCCCCATAATGTACCAGTATAAAATGCTCCAGTAGATGCCCTCAGTGTCCCCCATAATTTGCAAGTATAAAATACCCCTTCTTAGTGCCCCCCGTAGATGACCCCATAGTACTCCTCTCCCTCCTTCCCCATAGTACCCACCATAATGTGTCCCAGTATAAAATTGTACTGTACAGAGAGCCCATATAAAATACCCCTTCTTTGTGGCCTCAGTAGATGCCCCTATAGTGCCCCCAATCATGTGCCAGTATTAACAGCCCCCCCGTGCCAGTAATAATAGCCCCCTATGCCAGTAATAGCAGCCCCCCTGTGCCAGTAATAGCAGCCCCCAGTAATAACAGCCCCCCTGTGCCAGTAATAACAGCCCCCAGTAATAAGAGCCCCCAGTAATAACAGCCCCCCAGTAATAAGAGCCCCCAGTAATAACAGCCCCCCAGTAATAACAGCCCCCAGTAATAACAGCCCCTCTGTGCCAGTAATAACAGCCCCCAGTAATAAGAGCCCCTCTGTGTCAGTAATAACAGCCCCCAGTAATAACAGCCCCTCTGTGCCAGTAATAACAGCCCCTCTTTGCCAGTAATAACAGCCCCCAGTAATAAGAGCCCCCCTTTGCCAGTAATAACAGCCCCCCTTTGCCAGTAATAACAGCCCCCAGGTGCCAGTAATAACAGCCCCCCTTTGCCAGTAATAACAGCCCCCAGTAATAAGAGCCCCTCTGTGCCAGTAATAACAGCCCCCAGTAATAAAAGCCCCCTTTGCCAGTAATAACAGCCCCCAGTAATAAGAGCCCCTCTGTGCCAGTAATAACAGCCCCCAGTAATAACAGCCCCCCTTTGCCAGTAATAACAGCCCCCCTTTGCCAGTAATAACAGCCCCCCTTTGCCAGTAATAACAGCCCCCAGGTGCCAGTAATAACAGCCCCCGCCAGTAATAACAGCCCCCCTTTGCCAGTAATAACAGCCCCCGCCAGTAAAAGTATTGTATATAATAAAAAAAACACAAAAAAAAACCACATACTTACCTCCATGTCAGTGATGCAATGCAGGCCTCTTCTGGCCTGTGTCCCACGCTGTATGGCTCAGGCGGCGCGATGACGTCATCACGCCGCCTGCGCCGGCCTCTGATAGGCTGCAGGCACTAGGCCGGCAGCCTATCAGAGGAAGGGAAAGGGACACGCCTCTCCCTCCCTTACCGCAGCACAGGCAGGCATCTGTATCGCTGTCCTGAGGACGGCGATACAGATGACTGGAGATGAGCGCTTCCACAATGGAAGCGCTCATCTCCCTGTGCCCAGCCGCCGCCGCCCGCCGCCAGCTCGGGGGGGGCAATTGCCCCGTTGCCCCCCCCGGATCCGCCACTGACAGCAGCACATACCTCTCACATCCAGTGCCTCCAGGTGACGTCTCCTCTGATGTAGATCTTCTCTGTCATCATCTTCTCCATTTGGTCTATAGATCTTCTCTCATGCCAGCCTGATTACTGCAGACCTCACCTGTGATCACCTCAGGTAGAAAGGAAAACCCGTACTGGAAGGGTGTGGACTGGGAACTCCCTCTACCAAGCCTAGCCACCAGTCCAAGTAAAATCCAGCCCAGAAAATGTATACAGAAATGTCTCAGCAAACTATGCTTTGCTGAGACTACTGCCACTCTCTGGATTTTATCTGTCTCACCCATCTGAGGTACCTGAAGTGCGACAACACACCTTCCAGCACTGTTCACATTACCACAACCCCCAAATACTATCCTGAAGAAAAATTTGTCCCCCCCATAGTAATAGTGCTCCTCATAGTCCCACCAATAGTAATTCCCTTCTAGAATGCCCTCATTAGTAATACTGCCCCCTACAGTGCCCCCAACAGTGATAATGCTCCCCAAGAATGCCTCCATTGGTAATACTGTCCCTACAGTGCCCACAACCGTAATAGCGCTCCCCAAGAGTGCCCCCACTAGTAGAAGAGCACTCCAGTATTAATAATACCCTCACAGAGCCCCCAGTAGAAATAAGTCCCCCTATTGTTCCCCCAATGGTAATAAAGCTCTCTACAGACCCCTCAGTAGTAATAAGGCCCCCATAGTGCTCTTAGTAGAAATAAGGCAGATATATAAGTCCCTCCTATAGAGCCCCCAGTAGTAATAAGAATGCCTATAATGTCCCCAGTATTTATAATACCCCTACAGTGCCCCCAGTATTTATACTGCACCCTGCAGTGACCCCTGCAGTTATATTCCTCCCTCAACAATACAGTCCCATGTAAATAACCATCACACCATCTCTCCTGCCCCCTCCAAGATACAGTCCTATGTTAATAACATCGTTCCCCTCCCTTCAGCCCCTCCAATATATAGTCCCATGTAAATAACACTATTTCCCTCCCTTCGCAATAGAGTCCCATGTAAATAACATCATTCCCTCCCTCAGACCCCTGTAACATTCAGTCCCATGTAAATAACATCACTCCCTCCCCCAGCCCCCTCCAACATACATTCTAATGTAAATAACATCACTCCCTCCCACAGCCGCCTCCAACTGTCACGGTCCCTCCCGTGACAGAGGTGAGAAGATCGGATCTACTTGCTGCACATGAGGCTATTTGACAGGTCTCTCTGTTTTCCTCTTTGTATGTTGTTGTTTGGCAGTATCTCACCTCTCCTCAGGTTCTGCTTATTATCAGTGATGAGGCTCTATTTAGGTCCGCCTCACACTGCTGACCATGTGGTTGATATTTCCTCTTGGAGTTGCTAGAGCTTGTTTGTCTTGGATCTCCTGCTTCTCCATTCGTCTCAAAACAAAGTACTTGTTGCCTGTTCTGTTTGTTGTTCTCTGGTATGTTTTGGTTCTAGGCCTCAGGGAGGCGCGGGTTTCTTCATCTGGGAAGGAACCAGCTGTCTCGTCTTCTGCTACCTATCCTAGGGCTCGTCAGTTTTAGCAGGGCATAGGTATCCGGCGTATGAGCATTTCCACCATCAGGATCTGCTCATACTGGCAGGAGTTAGGGAAAGGCCTAGGGATTACTAGGAGGTCACCATCCCTCTTCCTTAGCTTTTGAGGTCTAGACTGTTGTCTATTTCTTTTGTGTGTACCTGGTGTTTTCCCCTTCCCCATTACCCGTGACATCAACATACAGTCCCACGTAACTAACATAATCCCCTCCCACAGCTGCCTTCAACATACAGTCCCATGTAAATAACATCACTCCCTCCCACAGCCCCCTCCAACATACAGCCCCATGTAAATATGCCGTAATGATCAACTAATAAAAAAAAGTATATTTGATACACCAGCAATTAAGTGCCGTGGTCTATCTTCCACTATATGAACGCTAAATACCACTGAGCACTACCCGTACATAAAAGAGGTGTGCCGTTCAACTTCTCTTCCTCCATGTAAATAACATGACCCCCTCCCAAGCCACCTCCAACATACAGTTCCATGTAAATAACACCCCTCCCTTCAGCCCTAACATACAGTCCCAGTTAAATAACCACAACTCCCAGCATTGCTCTGACTCTCCCTTCACTTACCTCTCCCATGTAGAAGACATCACCACAGAGTCACCTCTTCACTGCCTTCCTCTCCTGCACTGGTCACATGATGGTGACATCATCACAGGTCCTTCTCAACCACTGCCTGTTTTGCTGGTCACATGACCTGTGATATCACCACAAGTCCTTCAGCTCTTCCAGTGCATTAGATTAAATTGTATTTCTGTCAATAGGAGGGCAATACAGTTGTATCTAGCTGGCAGGCAGGAAATTCGGGGCCTGGGACAAAACATCAGGGGCCCAGGCCCCAAATGTTTTAACCTAGCAATGCCCCTGATCCTGGCCAAAGGTTGGCAGCCTAGGGTCTGTGGCTCTATCTTCCAGCTGGCTCCCTGGTCCCAAGGCTGGTGGCCCAGGGTCTCTGGATCAGTTGTCCTGCTAGCCCTCAGGTCAAAGGGTTGGTGACCAAGGGTCTGTGACAGAGTATCACTGTCTCAGCATCTTCTTCTAGTCACTCATGCGCTCACAAGTCTCTTTTTTACTAAACACTGGTTCCTATCTGCAGATAACTAGGGTCTCTGGCTGCTCTCTATTTTTTCAGTATCTGAACAAGAACTTTCAAGTAGGAGGCGTGGAGTGGTGAAGCATAGCCTAACCAGAAACACTGTTGCAATTCTAGTCTGCCATAGACTTTTATAGATTTTAAATACAAGTCTATGGGAATGACTTAGTACTTCTGAAGACATAAACAAGTCTTCAGAACAGCAACAACAGAGCTAAACCAGACAGTCAAAAGGTCAGTGTGTTTTTGTTCCCTCCAAAACTTTGCATAGTCCCTTATAGTAACCGTGGAAGATTTCTAACTTCTCAGTGCACAGAATGGAATGTCCTAAAGTCTCTATGTATTAGGTGGCTGTGGATTAACCCTTTCCGCAGTGCAGCTGTAGTGCAATAACATTGCAGATGAACAGGATATGTTACAATAAACATACGACATGTAGTTCAACAACATAAAACAGTATAAATGTATACAATGGCATATTTCATAGTGCAAGTTAACCCTTCCGAGTGCACTAAAGTAGTCAGTTGATTGCTTTGCGTATAGTCCAAAGTACTCTTACTCCAGGGCAATAGTCCAAAGTACTCTTACTCCAGGGCACTACAATATTGCTCGGGTGCACAAGGGGCATCATGCTGCACCGGGGAACTAAGGGGGTATTCAGTAGCATGATTCCCTCTTAGTGCCGACTATGCAGTATGTTGCCTCCTTAGTGCCCCCATGCAGCATAATGGGATGGGGGCACTTTGCATTTTATCACAGTTGGGCGGTAGGAGATCTTTATCAGAGGAATAAAGCTCAAAGGCTATAAAGCCATGAACGTGCATAGAATGTGCAGATTATTTTTAAGTAGACATATGTGTCTAGAGTGATTTTTCGCATGGAAGCTAAGATCCTTCGGCTTGACAGCAAAGTTTTCACATATTAATGTAAAAAGCTTAGTAAGTATAATCTGAGAATATGGCACACGCTCCGAGAACAAGCTGCTGTCTGTGAATGGTGACAATCAGTGCAAATTCTGATAAGATGGATTCTGACCAAAAACAGACTTCCCTGCTAAAACCCTCCTTTAATAATCTCTCTGGATGCAGTGAATCAGCTTTGGCATCTCGACAGAGCGGAAGAATTGCAAATTTGGTACTAAAATTAGAAAACGTCTTAAAAAAAAAGGCTCCTCTCCTCGACCAATCAGTATCGTCATTTATATCCCGGGAATAGTCACTTTTTTTAGAACCGAGGAGAAGACATCTGCTGACCTTGGGATGGCACTGGGATAAATCGTTTCCCAAAATGGAGAAAATAAATGACAGCACAAACTCCCTTTGTAAGACCCTAGAGCTACAGCACAGAGTGTTGTTACACGTTACGGAATATCTACCATTTACGGTGGGCCTCATTCACATTTCCATTTTTTACTGACGTGTGCTGTCCGCATTTTCCACGGACAGCACAAGTATCCATTGATTTTAATATGTCTGTTCACACCTCGGTATTTTCTTACTGACTGTAAGGGTTCATGCCGACTGCCCGTCCGTTCCGTGCATTGGGGACAGCGATTTGCGGTCCCCAATCCACAGGCAACATCTGTGCGGTTTCTGCAAGTGGATCCAGACCTATTCAACTAGAATTTGTCTGTGATCCGTCCGCACTGCAAAAAAATAGAACATGTTCTATTTTTTTGGGGTGCGGAGCCATGGAGAGAAACCCCAAGAAAGTGGGGTGAATGGGTCCACATCTGTGATGCGGTGCAAAAACATCTGGGGCCCGTATATTGTAATATGGGCACGGCCGGCACACTGAGAGCTCATGCACGCGAATGTATATATTCTTTCAGTGTCCGTTCAGTTTTTTTTTTGCGGAACCATTCATCACAATGGGTCTGCAAAAAAAACTGAAGTTACTCCGTGTGTCTGTATTTCCGTTCCGCAAAAAAATAGAACATGTCCTATTATTGTCTGCATTATGGACAAGGATAGTACTGTTCTATCAGGGGTCAGCTGCTCCATTCCGCAAAATATGGAATGCACACGGACGTCATCCGTATTTTTTGCGCAAAATACATGCGGTCATGTGCATGAGGCCTAAGTCAGTAAAAATATCACAAAGAAGTGCACTACTTCTGTGATCCGTATTGTGGACCAAACATGCCCATTGAAGTCTATGGATCTATGAAAATCCGTGTTTAGTCCGTTTTTCACTGACCACTGATAGAGGAGATGCTTTTGAAATTAATTTTCAGCCTAGCAGTGTCTGTAAAATACAGGTGACACACGGAGGGCAAAAGTCGGACACATGGACCAAACATGGATCCTTCACAGACAGCTTCATGGATGAAACGCACACTGAATTTTTCACGGACGTCAAGCGGACACGGAAATGTGAACGATGCCTTAGGCTCTATTCACACTTACTTTTTGGCTTGTATTCATAACATAATAGATGCCAGTAATAGCACCCTATAGCAAAAGGGACGGAACAGCCAGGGCTGGGCTCCATCTCTCCAAGGGCTCCATAGCAGATAGCTGTCGGCCAAATGCTCATTAGGGTGCCGCCTCACAGTGCAGCTGGCCACGTGTGACCAAGCCACACTCACATATGACAGCCAATGGCTGCATGATTTTGCAGTAACATCATGCGGCTATTGTCTGCTGTGGGTGACCAGCTGGAGAGTGGGGTCATACCCCTACAGATATTCTTCCCAACTCCCCCATACACAAGCATGCGTATTCAGTAAGACCAAATGGCAGCACTTAATCTCCCATGGAAACAAAGGGTCCTTCTTCTCCTCAACATCTGCTATCGAGGAAGGGTAAGGAGACCCCCATACACATAATGTAGTTGGGTGATCGGGTGGAAATTGGAAGGTTTTGGCAATGTTCCTACTTTACTATTAGTGTGCCACTGTACATACACTACCGGAAAATGAATATAGAACGCCTGGAAATGCTGAGACTGACAAAGTATAGACCACTAGTGGTGCTCGGTCAATGATCGCACAAGGGGGTTG
Organism: Bufo gargarizans; assembly: GCF_014858855.1. Classification (NCBI taxonomy): domain Eukaryota; kingdom Metazoa; phylum Chordata; class Amphibia; order Anura; family Bufonidae; genus Bufo; species Bufo gargarizans. The sequence continues at coordinate 2,942,278 of NC_058088.1, forward strand.
GTGCCCCTTTATTTTGGGCTCTGCAGCAGGGTACCTTGGCTGAACTACGGGTCCAAGTGGAAAGAGCTTGGAATGACTCCAGGAGGACATCCTGCATCTGTATGAACATCACCATGAGAGGCCGCCGGTATCACAGCAAGGGGAGATGCCACCCAGTATTAGTGTTACCTCCCCAGGTACCCTGCTGCAGAGCCCAAAATAAAGGGGCACCACCTTGTGTGATCATTAACCGAGCACCACTAGTAGCAGTTAATTGCATTACGTTTTCCAGGTGTTCTTTATTCATTTTCCAGTAGTGTAGTTTAGCATTCATTCAATTTTTTCAGGTTAAAGAGGACCCATCACCTCCAATCAGTGCTACCAGTATCAGACTGTCCAGGGACACCCTCCCAACTGATAACACCCAGTTGAGGATTCATTCACAAGCTTCTAGTAGGAATAATAGAGGAATTAATAGGGGGAGTCTTTACTGAAACAGACATGTCAGGAGAGGTGACAAGGCCTTTTAAAGATTGAGTGAGGATTCAACTAAACTGATAACGCACAATCATTTTGGTAAATCATTTCTACAAATGAACATAATGACGTGATACAATATTCAATCTGTGTAGTGTAATATAGTAAATAGACTGGGAGAGGGGGAGGAGGCGGATGTAGCTGCAGGTTGGTGCTCAGTGGAGAGAGAAGAATGAAAAGAGGGTATCTGATTGGCTCAGTAAGCACATTTCACAGTTGTCACCAACTGGGGGGGGTGTCCCTGCACAGTCTGGCACTGGCAGCACTGATGAGATAGTGTCAGACTGTGCAAGGACACCCCCACAGTTGGTGACACCCATCTGGATCTTCATTGCAAACTGATAGTAATTCTTTCATAACGTCTAGCAGGAATAATAAAGGAATGGCACAACATAGAGTCATAAGAATAGATGTTCCAGAATTGTTATTACATGGGGAATGCAGTTAGTTACTAAAATAGTCCTGTCAGGAGAGGTGAGAGGTCCTCTTTAACATTAAGAACCTATTTTTCCAGTGGCCTATTAGCAACCACTTTATCTGTCTCCATGGCATGTACTCTTCTAAATATATGAAACAAAATACACGGGGGGGGGGGGGGGATATGAAAACCACTCTCCTTGGGGCGTGTCGGAAAGCGGTGCTTGAATCTGCTGCCTCGCTGTCTCACCAGACACAATCCAGTTGCAGAGTATCAAGGGAAATGAAGAAAAAGGAGACTTCTCGTGAGCGCTGCTTGTCGAAGAAACTTTCAACTGCATAGTCTAAGTATATCCGTTTATTTCTGTAAAATAGAAACGCGTTTCGCGGCAGGACCAGCCCCTTCCTCAGGCATCACTCAGTAACAAGACAGATAACAATCACACTTTCAGCAGATATTTCAGTGTGTTTTTTTTCTATTTAGGGTGCATTCACACGACCGGAAGTGTTTTGCGGTCCGCAAATTGCGGATCCGCAAAACACAGATACCGGCCGTGTGCGTTCCGCATTTTGCGGACCGCACATGGCCGGCGCTATATAGAGAATGCCCATTCTTGTCCGCGGAGAATAGGACATGCTCCATATTTTTTGCGGGGCCGCGGAACGGAACAACGGATGCGGACAGCACACGGTGTGCTGTCCGCATCTTTTGCGGCCCCATTGAAATGAATGGGTAGGCACCTGTTCCGCATAATACGGTCGTGTGAATGCACCCTTATTATTGTCTGATGCCTGAGGAAGGGGCCGGTCCAGCCCTGAAACGCTTTGCTATTTTACACAAATAAACGGATAGACTCAGACTATACAGTTTCTTCGACAAGCAGCGCCCACGAGAAGTCTCCTTTTTCTTCATTTCCCTTGATACTCCATGGTATGTATGATGCAGGCATACAGTAAGTTACACATACTGTTACATAGCCCTTACTAGTGGACTAGAAGCGGACTGTGTCAGACTGGGGTAAGCCGATGTCATCTTCTTATCAATAATTCACATGCAGTTGTTGCTAATTAAAACATAACATTCGCTCACATCCATCCATATGTAACTGGTAATCCCTCTGCATTCCCACAGTCTATGTCCATAAATAGCTGCAGAACCTGCCACCGGTGTAATGCCATATTACCATATTATAGAGCAGGAGGAGCTGAGCAGATCGATGGATTGTGGGGGAAGATTTATAATCTATAACTTTAAATCCCTGTTCTTCTTATACTTAGGTGCCCAGTGGGCGGTCCTACTCAGTGATTGACAGCTAACTTTATATTTCTAACGCTAAATACTTGTTTTCCTATGGGCCGTCCTACTCAGTGATTGCCTGCCATATTTGTATTTTACTTTAAATCCCTGTTATTTCTATGCTTAGGAGTCCAGTGGGCGGTCCTACTCAGTGATTGACAGCTATCTTTGTATGCATGGGAGGCTGTCAGTCACTGATAGGACCAGATGAATAAAATACAAGTTCTACTGAATCTTTTCCCATAAATCTATATATCAATCTGCTCAGCTCCTCCTGCTCTATAGCCTGCTGCCTGCAGATCAGACGCCATGTTCCATGTGACGGGTTCCCTTTAACTATCATCATTCGGCTATAAGTCAGTCAATCTCAGCTCATAATACCAGTATATGTGTGACCTAACATGCATGCTGGGGGCATAGACTGGGATGGGCTGGTAAGGCAGGTGGCCCCGGTGCTGGACGGGGTTACCAGTCACTCTGCAATGACTACCGCATTTAAATCCAGGGCTGAACTGAATATTTGCCCCAGGGGCAGCAAATCCTTGCTCCATATTGCCCGGCTCTCATTCCTATGACCTCTACCTAAACCTCTTAGTAATTAAATCAGAACAAAGGGTCGGAATCCACCAGTGAGATGGAAGGGGAAGGATGCGGAGTGACAGTGATGAAATGGAGACAAGGGAGCGAGAGGGTGATGTAAATGCAGAGGAAAGGGTGAGGGGCAGCTCCTAAACCAAGCAATGACAGAACAAAAGGCTGGTCTGCTGCATATGGTAAGACAATGGAATGTGCAAAGGCGATGGGTGCGAAAAGAGAAGGCCGTGCAGAGAATAGGAGACATCCAGCAGCCTCGTGGTATCCGAGACAGCCGGGAAATGTGGGCTCCATCCATCACTCGCCTGCATTCCTGCACACAAGCCATTGCACTGACTGGGGAAAGATGCAGAATGAAATCAGCTTATAATATGGCAGAAAATCTCCTCCCATCCAATAGAGAAAGAGTCATTTATCCGGATTAAGCGAGACGGCGGCATGTGGGAGAGAGAGCGAGAGACAGACGGGGTACTGGAAAGAGAGCGTGTGCAGGGGAAAGTGACAGAGAGGGATCACAGCGTGTGCGAGATTCAGAAGGGGAGGGATCTACGGCAAGGAGTGAGGGGGAGACAAAGGGAGAAGAGGCGAGGGAGGGCAGAGAAAGGTAGAAGACAGAGGGATGCAATGACACAGGGAGAGGAGGGGGATAGCAGGTAGTCTCAGGAAAAAGAATGGGGGGCAGGCGGCGAGAAGGCGAGAGAAGAAGAGCGAGAAGGCAGAGAGTGAGAGAGAACCTGGAACTGATGCTGATTGCTGGCAGTAAAGCATCTCCTCTGGACCAGCAGCTATTTCAGCACCTGGACAGCGACCTGGATGAGCAAGGTGGACGCGAGGGAGACGTAAGATGCGAGCGTAGAGGGGGTGGCAAAGAAGAGGCGCTTCTACGCTAACTCATTAAACAGGTGCTCGTTAAGGGTTGGCGGCGTACCCAACAGACCATCATTTATAATCATCCTAGAGTTATTGATCCTAGCCGTTGGGGGCATCGTTGTAGAAAGAGGCGGGTGTTTTCCACCTAGGACTAACCATCCGGCCATCTCCAGGACTAGGCGACCAGTGTCAAGGAAATGCTACTACCTACCCCAAGATTTGGGGGTAAGCTGAGGACAGGACTTTAGGCAACCAAGGAGAAGGGGGGTGAGGGAGTTGTGTCTCTCTCCCCATCTCCCACTGAGGATGTTTTCCAGGAGCCATCGGTAGAAAAAAAAAATAATTAGGACTTTGAAATCCGAAAGTGGGAAAAAGGTGGTTGGAGAGGGAGGCCAGCTCGTTCCTCCCCGGTGTCCAAGCTGAGCACGGCGGGGCAAGAGGCAGACGTGATGGGCGAGTGGACCATACTGGAGCGCCTGCTGGAGGCTGCAGTACAGCAGCACTCCACCATGATAGGAAGGTAAGCCGATGGACTGCAATGGAAGGGGTGGGCTGGGGGCCCGACGGCTTTAAAACATGGGAAAGAGATCATTCAACGAGATATGGGTTTGCAATGCTCAATATTACATTGAAGTCAATGCAGATGTCCTCACATCAGGGTAGAGGGAAGGTAGGTTAATGAGTAGGTGTGGTGAGTCGTTTCCATAGATGAGGTGAACCCATATATATTTTCAGTCCCCCCCCCCCTCCCCCGACATGTTTTGGACATGAATGGGTTAAAGGCATCTATAGGAGCGATTCACAAGACTGGTCTCGTCTGATATTCATAACCTTGCCCCATGTATTGGGCTTTAAAAAAATCTGAACGCTCTCCATTTAACCCTTAGAAGCCGGCACAGTGGAGCAGAGATGTGAATGTGCTAGGTGTGCCTATCGTCATTCTCACTATTTACTATATGTGTGTTGCTAGGTCACCGTCGGAGTGCTCGTGTAACCATGCAAACCTGTCTCTGCGTGATGGATGTATGGATGCTCCCATGTACTGCCGTGTATGTGCACTAATTGCGAACTCATAAAGATCACTTGTTCCCTGCAGTCTTTTCCTTCTCCCCGCCTGAAATGTCACACGCGATTTGCAGTTTTCTCTGGCTGTCCTGTAACCCTTCATGGTGCGAGGAACCATCATCCTTCCATATAACAGAAGACATTAGGGCACCGGCCTGATTTTGTAGAGTAGAATCACTTTGGTGTCGGTCATGGTGAGGAGGTTCTCGCTTGGTCACCTCATGTCTGATGCATATGGCGGACTTCGCTGGAAATATTGCTAGCTTTGAGTATACTCCCAAAAAAACTATGTCCTTAGCAATGCATGACGGGTTCCTTCATGTTCCTGGTGGTGTAGCTGTAGCCAGCGGCTATCTGTCTAGAAGTGATGATCAATACCCATTATTTTAGGTCTTGGGGGTCTATGTACATCTGCTTAATTTTGGCCTCCATCTTAAGGGAGTGGGAATAAACCACGGCACTCGTTATATATAGTTAAATCAATTATGCTTTTCTATTTTTTATCCATCCAGGAATTAATTGTATAAACTGGTCAACGTTGGCCAGTTTATACAATTAATTCCTGGATGGATAAAAAATAAAAAAGCATAATTGATTCAACTATATATAACGAGTGCCGTGGTTTATTCCCACTATATTGATCATAACTACCATTGAGCACCGTACTGAAGAACCAGAGGAGTGCCGTCCAATCAACTCTAAACACTGGTCCATCTTAAGGGAGACATAGGATCTTGTGTGGGTCGACCAGCAGTGACTATACGTTCCATTCTCTTCAGTGTTTCTCAGTGGTAGGCCCAAGGAGTCTTAAAAATGGCAGCTAGTTGGCTGGATTGGTGGTAGGCCCTAGGTCAGCAGATGACCAACCATACATCTTCTGCCGATCAGATGTACAAGCATACCCACTAAGGATTTACATTGAGTAATCTTCTTCACTTTGAGGCCTGAAGAAGACTCTTAATATTGTATACCGATTCGTCTCAGACATCCGTGGTCTTCACCTTGTTTCTGAGTACCACCATGCATCATGCCAATGTGTCCTAATTCTAGGCTAGTGTCTCTTTTACAGGGGTTTCCAGGACTGTCTGGTTTCTTCTAGAAATAGTGCCACGCCTGTCCACAGGTTGTGAGTGGTATTAAATTTCAGCTTCATTCACTTTAATTCTATGTTTCTATGTAAGACGTAGCCCATGGACAGGTGTGGCACAGCATTTTTCTTGCAGTTTGTTAATTTTGTTAGCCTGCAATCAATAAAGAAATATATAACGAGCTACAAACATGCATCGGGTCAGTGTCATATTTTTTTTATATTCAACATTCTCTTGGTATCACATTTTCTGTTGGACTGGAAAATGCATTAAAAAACCCCGGCAGGTAAAATGTATGAATAAACACTACCCAAGGAAGCCTAAGGCTGGCTTCACACACAAGGGCAGATATACTACATATGCTAGTCTTAGGGTATGTTCACGTCTGCGTTGGAGGCTCCGTTCAGAGCCTCCGTCACAGAAATTATCAAAAATCTGGGAGCAAAAAGTCCATGCAGGACTTTTTTTCTCCGCTAAAAAATGTTATCCAGAAGGGAAATCGAACGTATCCCATTGAGATCTGTTAGGTTCCGTTTGTGTCAATTATGTGCCATATCCAGCACTTACATTATTGCCATTCTTCTGCTTCTATAACAGAGCAGAAGAACGGAAAATAATAGCACTGATGTGAACAAGCCCTTAGTCTAAAGTCAGTGGTCACAAAATGCACCAAAGTTATTAAGCACAGGCCTCTTAATAAATTTGGCGCATCTATCGGCAGTCCAATCACCAGAATTAAAAATCTATACCAGCTATGAGCTGGGGTAGATTTCTGTCATAATTTATGATGGTTTCTAGCGTAAATTATAGTAAACCTAGCGGGTGACGCCCCTACCACTTAGCTCCACCCCCTTTCACGTTACTAAGTGTGAGATGTGCAAAAGGTTGTGGCGTGGATCCAGCATTAAAGAGAAATGTAAGTTCTTCCTTGCTGTTTCATATTCCTTTGGAATGCCCCAAAAAACTGCAACCAAATCTGTGGTGGCACCTCTGCAAAAAAAATGCTGCTTGTAAAACCACCTATAGTATCCTAAAAATGTCACGTTTCATTCCAGTGAGTTTTAGTTCTAAGCTGACGAGGTTTTAGTTTCAGTGGATTGTATACAGACCCGTCTTAGCTTGCCCCCCCCCCCCCCCACTGAACAATGCTTTCTCAATGGTCATCCATTGTTCTAACAGAACGGGGAGAAGTACGGTCATGGACTGGCTCACCCAAGTACCAATGGATACCAAGTTTCTGACACAATAATAGGCTCCAAAGGTCCATCAGTTGATGTTCAGATGTTCTGTATAGGCTGATGGAAGGCTTTGAGGATCTTTTCCATTGGTGGGACCAGCCTGACTGGAGAACTTAATGATGCCCTCCTTAGCTCAGCATGGCCTATTAGGATGTGTGTGACTGACTACATCTAGTCTGGTTTTAAGCTAGACAAGGTATGAATAGGTTATCCCACGAAAAGCATTTATGAACTATCCACAGGATAGGAGAAATTATATGATCGTTAGGGGCTCCACTGCTTGGACCACCACTGATCATTAGGTTGGAGATCCTAAGCTCCCTTTCTGGAGGAGTTGGGATGGAAAGGTGGTCACACATGTGAAGATAGACTGCTCTCAGTTATCACTCTCAGTCCCAAAGAGATGGACTGGAGCTACAGACATGCGTGATCACTTCTCCATTCAACGTCCTCTGGAATAGGGGCTCCTCAGTCAAAGGGGCTACAGTGATCATATTATATTTCCTGTAGATAAGTAAATATTTTTCATGGGATAACCCCTTTATAGGGGAAATTCTGTCAAAATACTCTTCTCATTTGTCATAAACACATTTGAGAAGATCATGTTGGTTACAGGTTTCAGATCTGGGAACATCACAGATTTCCAGTATTAAAGGGCTCTATACATCATCACGCCTGTGGAGATGGCATGGAAGTTGCAGAGAAAGTGGAGCCTCTAGGAGTAACGGCAATTGCCCCCGTTGGTCCTAGAGGCTCATTTCCATTTAATAAAACATCATTTTTCTCAGCCATGTGGACACGTAGGAACATGGGACCAACACAAATGCCTTCAGCTGCCAAATGCACATGTAACAGGTCAGTCAGTGTCATAGGTACAAATCTGCTGACAGATGCCCTTTAAAGCGGTTCTTCGGGAATTAAGAAAATGAAAATACTTAAATATTACTTTATTATAAATATATTCTCAAATACCTTTCATTATTTAAAATGGCTCGTTTTGTCTGGGGGCAATCATCAGAGGAAACAAAATGGCCGCTGTTCCATTAGTTCACACAAAATCTGTCCTGATCACACATGATGACAAGTTACTTTACAACACTGAGGTAAAGAGCTGCCTCATCCTCCTCCTCTCTACTTGTCAGGGATCATGATCCTGAATACAGATGATAAGAACTTTAGCTGAATCTCTGGGGAATTTAGTTCATGAGGAGACATGAAGTACAGACAGGACAGGCTGTGGTAATGGAGACTGCATACAGGTGCTGCTGCTCATCAGTCACATCTCCACCCTCCCCTCATGTCTCCTCGTCATCTCCATTTCCACAGAGATTCCCCTGTATTCTGGATCATGATTCCTGACAAGCAGAGCAGAGAGGAGGATGAGGCAGCTCATTAACTAAGTGTTCTGAAGTAATTTGTCCTCCTGTGTGATTAGCACAGGTTTTGTGTGTACTGATAGGACGGCGGCCATTTTATTTCTCCTAATGATTGCTCCCTAGACAAAACAAGCCATTCTAAGTGATGAAATGTATTTGTGAATATATTTATTATAAAATAATATTTAACTATTAAAATTTCCTTAATTCCTGGAGAACCCCTTTAAAGTAGGAGTCTAGTCGAGGATGAGCCACTGCAAACATAGGCATTCTGTGTACGGTTGGATGGTAGCACCTTGGGTTACCATGTTGTACCCAGGATGCAATGTGTCGAGGGGCGAATATTTCCATAATACAGCATGTGATGGATCATACCACAATTTTCTTTCTCATTCAGATCCCGTAAGAAGAAAATCTCCATGTGCCTTCATATAAAATCATATTTGTTACTGTGTGGGCTCATAGGTTCCTATAGGCATTGTATTATAGGATCCGTACAACACATCGATAATATGGGGACGTGTCTGATGCATTCGTTTGGATTTATGCCATTATCCTAACATTGTAATGTCTACAGCTGGTCACACACACTTTTTGGCCCGATATCAGAAATGAGCCAAATGAATGGGGAGATAATAACTGTGGTTTATATTCAGAGCGGCAGAAAATCTGCTGTATTCATATAAAACTACCACTGGGCACTTAATTGCTTATCCAGGGGCAGCAATCAAAGAACAGGCAGATGTCTTTATTACCATGTAATATCCAGCTGTGTAGGAACATCTTAGTGCTACAGAAGTTTATATAGGGCCCAGTATATCCTAATCGCTAGCTAGTGTCTTCAAACTGGTAATATTACCTCCAGCCACCACTAGGGGAGCTCACTGCATACAGATGTATACAGCCCCCGCTGAATTCAATACAAAAGGTTGAAAGAAAAATCATATACCGTTAGCTCCCCCTAGTGGTCGCTGCAAGCATCCAAAATTATATGAATTTAGTCAAGGCAGAAAAAACAGGTCCCTATTCGTATGTTGTATGAAATTAATCAGAACAGCATTTTGGCCCTAAAATTAAATGTTGGCCCTGAATTAGGTTGTGTTATGTGCAATTATTCCAAGTTAACAGCTATTGTATTCCTATGTTTCCTAAATCTAGATCTTACCTATGACCGTACTGTGTTTTTGGTTCAAATATCTTGTTGCAGAGGTTAAATATATTGTATGAGTTGGCAATAAGCTATGAAGGGTAGACAGGTAGAAATAGGCAAACGTCTTGAATTCCATCAAAGCCGCCGGAAAGACAGTTTTTCTGATGATAGGTACCTTGAGGTGGCGCCGTAGTCACCTTGTGTAGCATGGATGGATCTGCAGAAGTTGGTACGTTCATAATACTACACCCTGTCCCATTCCAGTACAGATGCCCATGAGAACGTCAAAGAAAGTAGAATTGCCAAATACATGAACCATAAGTGACCTTTAGTGTCTACCTTCAACTAGCTCAATCAAAGCCACTGGCTTTTGCATATATACAGGTCCTTCTAAAAAAATTAGCATATTGTGATAAAGTTCATTATTTTCTGTAATGTACTGATAAACATTAGACTTTCATATATTTTAGATTCATTACACACCAACTGAAGTAGTTCAAGCCTTTTATTGTTTTAATATTGATGATTTTGGCATACAGCTCATGAAAACCCAAAATTCCTATCTCAAAAAATTAGCATATCATGAAAAGGTTCTCTAAACGAGCTATTAACCTAATCATCTGAATCAACTAATTAACTCTAAACACCTGCAAAAGATTCCTGAGGCTTTTAAAAACTCCCAGCCTTGTTCATTACTCAAAACCGTAATCATGGGTAAGACTGCCGACCTGACTGCTGTCCAGAAGGCCATCTCTGACACCCTCAAACAAGAGGGTAAGACACAGAAATAAATTTCTGAAGGAATAGGCTGTTCCCAGAGTGCTGTATCAAGGCACCTCAGTGGGAAGTCTGTGGGAAGGAAAAAGTGTGGCAGAAAACGCTGCACAACGAGAAGAGGTGACCGGACCCTGAGGAAGATTGTGGAGAAGGACCGATTCCAGACCTTGGGGGACCTGCGGAAGCAGTGGACTGAGTCTGGAGTAGAAACATCCAGAGCCACCGTGTACAGGCGTGTGCAGGAAATGGGCTACAGGTGCCGCATTCCCCAGAAACAGCGGCAGAAGCGCCTGACCTGGGCTACAGAGAAGCAGCACTGGACTGTTGCTCAGTGGTCCAAAGTACTTTTTTCGGATGAAAGCAAATTTTGCAAGTCATTCGGAAATCAAGGTGCCAGAGTCTGGAGGAAGACTGGGGAGAGGGAAATGCCAAAATGCCTGAAGTCCAGTGTCAAGTACCCACAGTCAGTGATGGTCTGGGGTGCCATGTCAGCTGCTGGTGTTGGTCCACTGTGTTTTATCAAGGGCAGGGTCAATGCAGCTAGCTATCAGGAGATTTTGGAGCACTTCATGCTTCCATCCGCTGAAAAGCTTTATGGAGATGAAGATTTCATTTTTCAGCACGACCTAGCACCTGCTCACAGTGCCAAAACCAATGGTTTACTGACCATGGTATTACTGTGCTCAATTGGCCTGCCAACTCTCCTGACCTGAACCCCATAGAGAATCTGTGGGATATTGGAAAGAGAAAGTTGAGAGACGCAAGACCCAACACTCTGGATGAGCTTAAGGCCGCTATCGAAGCATCCTGGGCCTCCATAACACCTCAGCAGTGCCACAGGCTGATTGCCTCCATGCCGCGCCGCATTGAAGCAGTCATTTCTGCAAAAGGATTCCCGACCAAGTATTGAGGGCAGAACTGAACATAATTATTTGAAGGTTGACTTTTTTTGTATTAAAAACACTTTTCTTTTATTGGTCGGATGAAATATGCTAATTTTTTTAGATAGGAAATTTGGGTTTTCATGAGCTGTATGCCAAAATCATCAATATTAAAACAATAAAAGGCTTGAACTACTTCAGTTGTGTGTAATGAATCTAAAATATATGAAAGTCTAATGTTTATCAGTACATTACAGAAAATAATGAACTTTATCACAATATGCTAATTTTTTGAGAAGGACCTGTAATCTACAGAGTGCCTGTTCTGCAGCCTTATTTTAAGCTTACATATTGTACTGCTCAGTTGTCTACTTCTCATTCATGTCACAGCCGCAAGCTTCTAGCAACCCAACAATATTGTACCCTAGATGCCTTCTCTGAAGTTCACCATCTTCTCCACAGCAGCCCACAGCCGTTCTACTCCTTATCCCGCATCATTATTCGTCTCCAGCCTGATATAATTCACACCTTCCCAGATTTCATATAACACTTCTGTTAACTGAAAAGCTTTATTCGATATACTTCAGGATTGTAAAGTTAGAAAGGGAAACCAATCATTTAATGTGCAGAATGACTCATGGACTATGACTCATTGCTTAGCACCGGTGAGACCCTTGTATCTACACACCTACTGATGAAAATATGTAATGAAACCAGTGATAAAGCCTTTCCTGATGTGTGCTGGGAGGGTGGTGAGACAGCTCTGGACCCGTAACCTGGAACTGATGTCACTGTGATGACATCACGTAGGGTGAGATACCCCACCAAAGACAGAAGCTGTTAGATCACTGCTGATGGTCACTGCTATGAGCCATCATTTACATGGGGTACATGGGAGGGGTACCTTGTGATAATAGGTAAAGGGGGTCAACTGGTTTGATAAATAATATGACAAATACATGTATCCTCTTAGTGAATTCTGAATTAATAGAGGTAGATCCCTCTTTATGGAAGACCCAGTCTATCTAATAATTACACATACAGACCATTTATTTCCACAGGCACCATGTAATACTTCATTTCCTCTGTGGTGGCGCCTGCAGGGAAACTAAACACTTACTGACAGGTTCTCTTGCAGATTACAGCTGATCTCTGAGGTTTTTTTTTTTAACAAAAGTCTTCCAAAGATTGTCCAAAGCATAAACCCTTTTAAAGTGAGAATTGTGGGCCAGGTCCAGCACACATTGCATCATCCATTGACCAGTTTGCATTGTAGGACCTTATTAGTCATTGAATGGCGTACAGAGCCTAAAGGTGGACATATAGCCATTAGCTGACCGCTATCCCTCCCAAGCATGCATGTGTTCTCAATAGGGAGAGCTGATAAAGCCACCGATTTATTTATCTGGCAGGGGCTTATCTTTTGTGAAAAAGAAAACGCATCAGTCAAGCTGAACCTCACTATCCCCGATCTTTCTTTCCACCCGACAGCAGAGGTCGGCACCCCCCATAATGTGTATGGGCACCTTTACTGAGATTATAACACTGTCCTCTTAGACCCTTGTGATAGACAGCTTCATTATACCATAAACTGCATGCGCCACAAAACAGGTGCCTCTTCTCTTCATCTTCCACCCATCGATCAGATCTACATTGCCTGCAATTAGCGCTATTACTGACAATTGAATTAGGCTGATTGAAGAAGGCTATAGAAATTTATGGTATTGATGCCCAGTCCCATTCTCTTAGATATATATATCAAAAATAGGCAGCACTCCAGGAAATAAATGAATTAACAATCACCTTTTATTCACCCATGTGGGCAGCGCAACGTTTCGGCTCAGCACTAGAGCCTTGAGAAAGGCTCTAGTGCTGAGTCGAAACGTTGCGCTGCCCACATGGGTGAATAAAAGGTGATTGTTAATTCATTTATCTCCTGGAGTGCTGCCTATTTTTGATATTTTTGTATTGAAAGGACTGCTTATCCTTTGGGCCGTGCACACTTCCATTGATTGATTCCTCTATGCTGCCTTATTTTTCTACACATATATATATATATATACACACTGTGGCTTACCTTCTAATAAGACTGTGCTCTCTTCAGATTACTTGTTTGCTGCTATGGCACCATATAGTGAATAATGAGGACATTATCATAGCCCTGACATTATGCATGACCCACAAAATCCATCAAAGCCTAGCAGCTAGTTATGGTAAATTATGCCGTCCTATCTGTGAAGAATGCTTAGACTATAAAGTCAGGAACCAGGTAATTTTTTCTCATTAGCCGGTTCAAAGTAAAATGGCCAAAACATAGTAGACATCATTTCCATACAAAATATTACAATAACAGTTTAACCTGCAAAGAAGACATGCAAAGTCACATCATGCCTGTAAAACAATCATTCACCTACAGGGGTGAAGCTATAGAGAGTGCAGAGGCAGCCATAGTATCCCTCTGTCACATTGTATCTAGGCCCAAAGGGTCCCTCTGTCACATTGTACCTAGGCCCAAAAAGTCCCTCTGTCACATTGTACCTAGGCCCAAAGGGTCCCTCTGTCACATTGTACCTAGGCCCAAAGGGTCCCTCTGTCACATTGTACCTAGGCACAAAGGGTCCCTCTGTCACATTGTACCTAGGCCCAAAGAGTCCCTCTGTCACATTATATCTAGGACCAAAGGGTCCCTCTGTCACATTGTACCTAGGACCAAAGGGTCCCTCTGTCACATTGTACCTAGGCCCAAAGGGTCCCTCTGTCACATTGTACCTAGGCACAAAGGGTCCCTCTGTCACATTGTACCTAGGCCCAAAAAGTCCCTCTGTCACATTGTACCTAGGCACAAAGGGTCCCTCTGTCACATTGTACCTAGGCCCAAAGAGTCCCTCTGTCACATTATATCTAGGACCAAAGGGTCCCTCTGTCACATTGTACCTAGGACCAAAGGGTCCCTCTGTCACATTGTACCTAGGCCCAAAGGGTCCCTCTGTCACATTGTACCTAGGCACAAAGGGTCCCTCTGTCACATTCTACCTAGGCCCAAAGGGTCCCTCTGTCACATTCTACCTAGGCCTAATGGGTCCCTCTGTCACATTATACCAAGGCCCAAAGGATCCCTCTGTCACATTGTACCTAGGCCCAAAGGGTGAAGAAAAAAGGGGGTCAGTCAGCACATCCCAATGCGCTGGTGCATGCTGCTATTGCTGAAAACACAAAGAAAAAAATACAATGCAACAGCTCTCTGCAAACCAAAAAAAGTACAATAGAGTATTCTAATGCTAATGCTACGCTTATTAAGTAAATTTGAGATTCTTGGCAAATACATTTTGTACATAATTATTTGGGCCCATCTGCCACACGTCAAGGCGATCTCTGTAAGACGGGAATCTAACACTAAGTTCTACCTGTTATGTGCCATGACGGCCACCATACAATTCAGGGAGTGTAGGTTTCACATGCATGCTGGCCCACCTTAATTTTTGTCATTTTTGGTGCCAAAATGGCCTCCATTAAATCTTTGCAGTTTGTACCAGAGGTGTACTTGTTTCTGTTTTTAAGGTATGCTTTATTTCATCATATAATTCACATCACAGGACGCGTTTCGGCCGGTCCAGCCTTTCTCAACTGCACTATTATATGATGAAATATACAGTGCTGCCCATAATTATTCATACCCCTGGCAAATTTTGACTTAAAGTTACTTTTATTCAACCAGCAAGTAATTTTTTGACGGGAAATGACATAGGTGTCTCCCAAAAGATAATAAGACGATGTACAAGAGGCATTATTGTGGAAAAAAAATAATAATCTTGGCTTTTATTTACATTTGAGCAAAAGGTGTCCAGTTCAAAATTATTCATACCCTTCTCAATAAGACGGGAACCTAACACTTTACTTTACTTCAGAGTGCTGTTGCATTTTTTTTTTTCTTTAGGCATAAAGGGTTCCTCTATCACATTGTACCTAGGCCAAAAGGGTCACTCGATTACATTATACCTAGGCCCAAAGGGTCCCTCAGACACACTGTATCTAGGCCCAAAGGGTCCCTCTGTCACATTGTACCTAGGCCCAAAGGGTCCCTTTGTTACATTGTACCAAGTCCAAACTGCTCAACGGTCACATTGTACCTAGAACAAAAGGGTCCCTCTCTCACATTGTACCTAGGCCCAAAGTGTCTCTCTGTCACATTATACTTAGGCCAAAAGCGTCACTCTGTCCACTGTACCTAGGCCGAAAGGGTCCCTCTTTTACACTGTACCTAGGCCTAAAGAGTCCCTCGGTCACATTGTACCTAGGCCCAAAGGGTCCCTCTGTCACATTGTACCTAGGCCTTTGTAAGATCAGGTCCCTGTAATATCTGTGTGGTCAGGCAGATTTTGCATTTAGGATTAAGAATTTCAAGTTTGGCCTCTGGTAACATACTGTACATCCACTATGTCTTGGGTGGATGACCCTCTACTAGTGGTTTTCACACTTTCAGGGCATATCCATAGGAAGAAGATACTGGGTGGATTGGTGGATGCCATTGCTCAACTGTTTCCATATGTCCCATACACTTCGATGAAGAGAGCTGCACACTTCCATATAGTTTCATCCTCTGTGGAGCAGCTGCCCCTTTCAAGGGACCCTCTTTCTCCCAATAGTCTCTGCGACTGAGATGGACCTCCATCCTCTCAGACATTTATGACATATCCTGTCCCCATTAGGGACTCTATCTAACACTGACCATCAATGCATATCAGACCCCAATTGTCAAAACTGCCTCACGAAGAAGTGGCCTGGCTGCTGATAAGAATCAATTAGGGTTTGGACTATTGGATTTAACTATAATGGGGAATGGCGAAGTTACGGCCGCAACCTAGCAAATATGCAGAGAATCAGCCAGAAAAAAACAGCTGCACGGCGGGTATCAGGTAGCGTCCGGTAATGCCGGATCCATAAATCTCCGGCTGGCTGCTCCCTGCCGGAACAGCCTTCCGGAGATGTCTAATGCTAGTGTGAAACAAGCCTTAGTTGCCTATAGCAGCCAATCAGAGGGGGAAAAAAAAGTGGAATTTGAATGGTTGCTATGGACAACTAAGCCAGTTTTCACTTACACCAGTTTTGATAAATCTCCCACCGCGTCTTATCTGTATAGCCAGTTTTACAGCTAAGCCTGCAGACACCACTAGAGGGAGCCTAGGAGTCTACTGTATACTGTTTATACATTGAATTCAATGATGGACTCAGTATTCTCTAATTGAGCTCCCCCTAGTGTAAGCTGCAAGCAGACTGAGTTTTGTCATCCAGCTTTAGGTCTAGGCAGGGGATTTGTAGCTCTTTATCAGAGAAAAAGAAATATGAAGAAAGTAAGGAATTGAGTAAATGAAGAGAAACTGTCTAAATAAAAAAGCTGCCTATAGCAACCAATCACAACGCAGCTTTCATTTCTTACAGTCCCCTTGTAAAATAAAAGCTGTGCTGTGATTGGTTGCTATGGGCAACACAGTCCGCTTTCATAAATGTGCCCTTAAAATGGTGGACAATCACTTTAAAGCCAAATAAAATGTAACAAGAGATGCTTGTCTAATGTTATATTGATGCCGTAGGCCCCAGCGGATCCGTGTGCTGACCTACAGATAGCATGCGGATGCGGACGGACCGTCCGGTCTGAATGAACTGTAAATACAAAGCATCGCATGTCATTTCTCTTCGCATCCTCAGCTTAAATTTCTGCACCTCGCCAGCTCAGACCCAGCTTTTCTGGTAATTAATCACTGCACAGGCCAATACTAGGCCGCCCAATTAGAACAATCCATTATGGAAACTTCATTAAAAAAAAACTCATTACGAGGTGGAGGTAAATGCCGCCCTCAGCAAGGAAACAGAGCAGTGATGATTCTGCTCTTATCTACCGAAAAGGTCTCCATATAATCATAGACATAATGTCTCAAGAAGAGGAGGCTGAGGGTTAAAGCCAAAGGGGTAGGTGAATGTTTACTACTCCACTATGGGACGCTGCAAAGTATGACGGACAATAGACTACAACTCCCATTGTATTAAACTCCCCTGTCATTCAGAGGACCCCCAAACAGAAGCGTAACTTGAAGCTCCTGGGTCCCAACTTAAAGAGAACCTATCACATTAAATGTCTACTTCAAGGGGTTCTCTAGGAATTAGGAAAATGAAAATACTTAAATATTACTTTATTATAACTATATTCCCATATACCTTTCATTAGTTATAATGGCTCGTTTTGTCTCGGGAGCAATCATTAGGAGAAATAAAAATGGACGCTATCCTAGTAGTACACACAAAACCTGTCCTAATCACACAGGAGGACAAGTTATTTCAGAAAACTGAGGTAAAGCACAGCCTCCTCCTCCTCTCTGCTCTGCTTGTCAGGAATTATGATCCTAAATACAGATAAGATCTTCAGCTGAATCTCTGTAGAATGGAGTTCATGAAGTACAGAGAGGGCAGACAAGACAGGCTGTGATAATGGAGAATGATACAAATGCTGCTGCTCATTACTCCCACCATCGTCTCTGTACTTCATGTCTCCTCATGAACTCCATTCCTACAGAGATTTAGATCAAGATCTTATTAGCTGTATACAGGATCATAATCCCAGACAAGCAGAGCAGAGAGGAGGAAGAGGCAGCTCTTTAGCTCAGTGTTCTAAAGTAACTTGTCCTCCTGTGTAATTAGGACAGGTTTTGTGTGGACTAGTAGGATGGCGGCCATTTTATTTCTGCTGATGATTGCTCCCCAGACAAAATGAGACACTATAACCAGGGGCGGATTAAGTGCATGATAGGCCCAGGGCTGTCTACCCAACTCGCCCATAGTCTAGGTGTAGCTCTGTCCCATCTGAGTGATTGGGTCTGATCTGTAATACCAAGCACAGTGCTATCAAATGGACAGAGCTGTGCTTGGTAAGGAGCAAAGAGGCTGTGGCGCTCACTGGGACATCGCGGTATCCTCAAACAGTTGATTGGTGGGGTGCCAGGAGTCTGACCCCCACCATCTCATAACTCTCTGAGTACAGATGTCATAGATGTTACCTGCAGTACTATGTAACACCCCACATAACACAGTGAACTATTGTGTTATGTGGGGTGTTACATAGGACTGCATGGAACATCTACTACATTATCTGCACACAGAAGGCTATCACTGTTATCTAGGCTGTTACATAGGACTGCAGGTGACAAATTAAAATTTTAGTTGCCAAATTTAAAATACATATGATTATGATAAAAAAAAAAAAGACTTGGAGGAGAAGATGAGACGCAGTTCACAGTAGTGAACCAGCTCTACATACAGGGGAATACAGCACCACATACCTGTTACATCCAGTGAGGCTGGACATATCAGGGGAGGCCGACATGATGGGTTTTGGGAGACAGGGCCGGGAGGTAAGGGGTCAACAGGGAGCTAGCGGGGCGAGATGTAAGGAAGGGCGGGGTATAGATTATAAAGGGGGCGGGCGCATGCGGGACAGCGCCATTTTTAGAGGAAGCAGTGAGGAGCGGGCATCTCCCTCTATTTTGTATTTAGGGGTGGTGAGTGGTGTTGTTTGGTTTTTTAAGTAAAAAAAATATATAAAAAAATAGAGAAGGTTGACGGGCCAGGGAAGTGTTCATAGGGATGTTGCGGCAGTCGAGGCGGGGGAAGGTCATAGAAGCTGGTGGTATTGGATGGTATGGAAAATGGGAGGGCCTCCAGGATGGGGGCTGGACTCTCATAGTTGAGGCTTTTTTGGTTGGTTCAGAGAGGCGTCCATTAGTTGGTGTCTCCAAGCTGGAGTTTGCGGCTGGAGGCAAGATGGAATTGCCGTGTTGGGGTGTTTATACATATATGATTAGGAATTTGGGGCTTCTATGACCTCCCTCGTCAGGGGGTATGTCAATGTCATTGTTATATACATGTTATGTATTTATTTATTTTATAATAAAACGGCTGCTGTGGCCAATTTAATCCAACCCAGGCTGTGAGTGTTCTTTGGGTAGGAGGGTTGGGGTATAATTTATCTTCCTAAGATTGGTGAGAGGCCCTGGGGAATAACCAATAACCCAATCAAGTGACATCTCCTGTCATGTAGATCTTCTCTTTCCTCTTCTCCTCCGTTTGACCCAGACCGCCATGACAAATTCTTTCAGCCGCATCTCGTCTCTACAGAGTTTGTTACACAGACACGTTAGATTTCTCATAATTGGGGTCATTTATCAAACTGGTGTAAATTACAACTGGCTTGGGTGCACATAGCAACCATCAGATTCCACCTTTCATTTTCCAAAAGAGCTGTGAAAAATGTAAGGTGGAATCTGTTGCTATGGGTAACTAACCCAGTTCTACTTTACACCAGTTTGATAAATTACCCCAAAGGTCCCTATAGTGTCTACAGCAATTATAATGTCTGCTAGAGTGCCCCCAGTAATAATAACACCCTATATTGTGCTCCAGGTAATAATGCCTGTATAGTGTCCCCCAAAATAATGTCCAACACTGCCCCCATATAGTAATTTCCCCCACACTACCCCCATATAGTAATTTCCCCCACACTGCCCCATTAAGTAATTTGCCCCCACACTGCATTCCCATGAAATAATTTGCCCTCACACTGCACTCCCATTAAATAATTTTCCCCCACACTGCACCCCATGAAGTAATTTGCCCCCACACTACCGCATATGCCTCAGGCCTACTAGGCCTGAAGCCTATGGCGGTGATCGGCGGCGGGGCAGGGAACTATTCGCTCCCGTGCCCCGCCGCAATATGTGGGTGTTCGGGGCGGCGTTGGGCCCCCCAGGGATGCCGAACGACCCTATTATAATCCGCCACTGACTATAACAAATGAAAGGCATTTGGGAATATATACACTGACCAAAAATATAAACGCAACACTTTCGGTTTTGCTCCCATTTTATATGAGATGAACTCAAAGATCTGAAACATTTTCTACATACACAAAAAAAACATTACTCTCAAATATTGTTCACAAATCTGTCTAAATCTGTGTTAGTGAGCACTTCTCTTTTGCCGAGATAATCCATATCACCTCACAGGTGTGGCAAATCAAGGTGCTGATTAGACAGCATGAATATTGCACAGGGTGCCTTAGACTGCCCACAATATAAGGCTACTCTGAAATGTGCAGTTTGATCACACAGCACAGTGCCACAGATGTTGCAACATTTGAGGGAGCGTGCAATTGGCATGCTGACTGCAGGAATGTCTATTAGAGCTGTTGCCCGTGCAATGAATGTTCATTTCTCTACCATAAGCCGTCTCCAAAGGCGTTTCAGAGAATTTGGCAGTACATCCAACCGGCCTCACAACCGCAGACCACGTGTAGCCACACCAACCCAGGACCTCCACATCCAGCATGTTCACCTCCATGATCACCTGAGACCAGCCACCCGGACAGCTGCAGCAACAATCGGTTTGCATAACCAAAGAATTTCTGCACAAACTGTCAGAAACCGTCTCAGGGAAGCTCCTCTGCATGCTTGTCGTCCTCATCGGGGTCCGGACCGGACTGCAGTTCGTCAACGTAACCGACTTCAGTGGGCAAATGCTCACATTCGATGCCGTCTGGCACGTTGGAGAGGCGTTCTGTTCACGGATGAGTCCCGGTTTTCACTATTCAGGGCAGATGGCAGACAGCATGTGTGGCCTTGTGTGGGTTGGCGGTTTGCTGACGTCAACGTTGTGGATCGAGTGGCCCATGGTGGCGGTGGGGTTATGGTATGGGCAGGCGTATGTTATGGACAACGAACCCAGGTGCATTTTATTGATGACATTTTGAATGCACAGAGATACTGTGACGAGTCCCATTGTTGTGCCATTCATCCACGACCATCACCTCATGTGGCAGCATGATAATGCACGGCCCCATATTGCAAGGATCTGTACACAATTCCTGGAAGCTGAAAACATCCCAGTTCTTGCATGGCCAGCATACTCACCGGACATGTCACCCATTGAGTATGTTTGGGATGCTCTGGATCGGCGTATACGACAGAGTGTTCCAGTTCCTGCCAATTTTCTGCAACTTTGCACAGGTATTGAAGAGGAGTGGACCACCATTCCACAGGCCACAATCAGCGACCTGA
Source organism: Bufo gargarizans (assembly GCF_014858855.1). Taxonomy (NCBI): domain Eukaryota; kingdom Metazoa; phylum Chordata; class Amphibia; order Anura; family Bufonidae; genus Bufo; species Bufo gargarizans. The sequence goes on from NC_058088.1 coordinate 2,963,647, forward strand.
TCAACTCTATGTGACGGAGATGTGTTGCACTGCTTGAGGCAAGTGGTGGCCACACCAGATACTTGCTGGTTTTCTGATCCCTCCCCAGTAAGGCAAAACTGTGCACATTTCAGAGTGTACTTTTATTGTGGGCAGTCTAAGGCTCACCTCTGCAATATTCATGCTGTCTAATCAGCACCTTGTTTTGCCACACCTGTGAGGTGGGATGGATTTTCTCGGCAAAGGAGAAGTGCTCACTAACACAGATCTAGACAGATTTGTGAACAACATTTGAGAGTAATGGGTCTTTTGTGTATGTAGAAAATGTTTCAGATCTTTGAGTTCAGCTCATGCAAAATGGGAGCAAAACCGAAAGTGTTGCGTTTATATTTTTGGTCAGTGTATATATCATAAAGTAATATTTAAGTATTTTCATTTTCCATAATTCCTGGAGAACCCTTTTAAGTAACTACTTGCATTCCCCATGTAAATAGAGTATCTATTTTTTTGAGTCTACGATGTGCCATTCCTTTATTATTTTTGCGAGAAGTTATGAATGAATTACTAGCATTTTGCAAAGAAGGTCCAGCTGGGTGTTACCAGTTGGTGTGTGTCACTGTACAGTCGGACACTGGCAGCACAGATAGCAGTCGCAACTGGTGCCTGAGGAGGGCCAAAATAACTGCCAGTATTATGAATGGCACACAGTACATTTGGGGCACTGCTACATATTTTTCACCCAGGAACTTTAAATTATACTGCTGGATGGTCCCCTGTTCTGCAGGGACTATGTGCTACTGCTCAGGTGATATGAGTACTCCTGCCCCTGAGGTCCATAGAACAGAGAGAGGCGGTATTGAGATGGGCCAAACATTACCCCATCCAAGTTCCTGCTTCCAAAATGTAACACTTAAAGGACAAGCAGCTTGGCACAGGGCCCTCCACTTCTATGGGTGCAGTCTACATCTGTGTATGGGTACACCAGTCTTTAGTGGGGATTCACTGTTCTCCATCAGATCCATATGCCACAACTAGAGAGAGGTAATCCCTAGAGTCCTTCAAACTACTGATCAAATTAGCTCTTTTACCATCAGTGCATCTTTATCCAACCTTCTTGCTAGAGACCACCTCTCTATAGGAGCTATACAGGAGCCACCTCTAATATACCTCTCGAGGGAAATGTAATTTTGGGTAGTGTCCTGCCTATGAACACGTTACAGCTGATGGACACACTAGAGCTTGGGAAACTGTCCACTAGTGGATGCCGGGTTGGCAGACTCTGCTGTTTCCCTAGTCCCCAAGGTTCATGATGGCATACAGGAGGTGGTGGAACTTGCTAACAATAGCTTTTAGCTCATTAACACCTCGAAGGCATCGCATCCAACTAGCGCTAGAAGTCTCACCACGTGCTGGCACCTTTACAAGATGCTGAGGAGGACCCAGTGACAGCTTATGCTAATCCCATAATTAACCCTTTATGACGACATTCCAGGTTTGCATGTAGAATTCCAGATTTCCAAAAGCCGTGGTCTTCACCGTGGTCAGGAGCTTTACAAGCTCTCTGTCTATTAGATAATTCCATGGGGAGAATGAAAACAATTCGATCTGGAATATAAAAAAGTCAGAACCTTGTGAGGCCAGCTGGCCACCATCACAATAAAGTTTCAAAAATGTATCATTTTTATAGGAGAGAGAAGAAAATCTGTTGTTTGACGTAGCCCCCTCAATGGCATTTTGTATGATGATGTCAACTGAGGAAGTGTGTTGGGGGACCCTGTTTATTGCATTTTTGGGGGCATCTACCATGGTAGCATTTTAATAAAAATCATCAGTGGTTGGCCATCTGGAGGCATCTTTAACAGAGTTTTCTGGGAGCCAATTCTATGGCAGACACATTGATGGTATTAGAGGCCCTACATGAGGGCATTTGTGGCTGGTACCTTGAAGTCAGTCTCTATAACAGGTAACCTGGGGAGCATTCCAAACTAATGCACTTATTGGGTATCCCATGACAGCGATGAGGTCCCAGTGGCCCCCAATGAACTTGCCTAAAACCCCACCCCCCCAATGAACTTGCCTAAAAGTCCCCTTTTAAAAGCAGATCCATTGGGACACTAGATAACGGCAAAGGGTATCTGCATAACATCTATTACAAGAGAATATGTTAAATCCATTATAATCTATCTGTTCAGCTCTAATCTGTTTTCTTCCAATTATGTAATCCGTCAACTAAGCCCTGTCATGTTTATTAGGTCAAATGCCGGCTTGTATGATGACTATAAATGATCCGGTTCTTGGAGGTCAGGGGGTACGTCTGACCAGTTTTTGAGCACCGTATCCTTCAAATTCACCTTTAAGAAGTTTTTATACTTGGACATAAAAGGTAGCAGAAAGATTTTGTAAAGAATATATATATATGTTTTATTAGAGAAGTTTTGAAAAATTGATTTGGCAGCTTCACCAAAGTTTGACAAGAAATTCGATTGGTTACAAATTCACTTGTCACGAATCGCTATGTTGAAACCCTATTCAGCCTATCAATCAATGAGACTGTTTTTAACGGCTGCTTAGACACAAGTACACCCGTTAAAAACGGTAATATGCTTGTGCAATATGGCCTTTTGAGTTTAATTATTATTATTTTTTAAATCACTCACCTCATCCCCAGAGGCAGTCCGCTCCTCTCTTGAGTGGAAACGAGGACCGTCACCTTGTGATCACCCTGGGAGCTCAGCGTAGGTCCTTTGGCGGGTCCTCTCTTCTCAAGAGAGGAGCGGACTGCCGCTGCGTGAGCAAGTGGTTGAGGTATTTTTCCTCCTTCTTTCTAAGACAACTCTAGCAGCCATTTTAGGGAAAATAATTTGTTACCACAAAGAGCAAGGAAATTCGGCTTTGTGGAGAATCTAATTTTAATAAGTAATTGGCTATACTAAATTTATTCTAATAATATTCACATCCAGGTGCTTAAGTAGAATATTTTTCATGGAACAACCCCTTTAATTCTCAGGGGACCCCGAGGTAAGACCACAGGATTCTTAAAAGCATATCCTACCATTATGCCATCACTTTATGAGATGGGATTACTCCTTGAATTGAATTCTATGACTGAACGGATTAGCAGGAAATTGGCACGACCGACTGAACTAGGGAGTGGTTTTTGATGAGACGATGTGTGTCATAAATGTGCAAAACTTCGGAGCACAATTCGTTCATAAAATCAACTAGCAGGCGGTGTAACCTTAGGCGAGACCAAGGGTCAGCAATCTTCAGCACTACATTTTTATCATGCTCCATTCGCTTTTCTGGAAGTTCCAAGAACAGCCTGCTGGGAGTTGTAAGTTTCACAACAGCTGGAGTGCCAGAGGTTGATGAGGGCCTGGACTAGACAGTCTAAAAGCGCTTTAGACTGTCTAGACTAAATTTACAGCGTCTACACACAGGGCCGGTGCAAGGATTTTTGCCGCCCCCTCATGTCACTCACTCACTGACAGACACACACACTGACAGACGGACACGCACTCAGACACTCACTGAATGACGTACACATACACTCACTGACAGACAGACACACACTCACTGACAGACAGACACACACTCAGACACTCACTGAATGACGTACACAGAAACTTACTGACAGACACACATACACTCACTGACAGACAGACACACACTCACTCACTAACAGACGCTCACTGACAAACATACACCTACCCACTGAAACACACACACACACACATGGAAACTCACTGACAGACACTCACTTACTGGCAGACAAACACACACATATACTCACTGACAAACATACACATACTCACTGACCGACAGACATCCCCACTCACTGACATACACTCACTCACTGACATACACACACACACAGACAGACACTCAATAACAGACACACATACATTTGCTGACAGAAAGACAGACAGACATACATACACTCACTCACTCACTGACATAAATACACAGGCAGACACTCACTCAGTCAAACACTTAAACACTCACCTCCCTGGGGTCCAGTGTGGTCCAGCTCCTCAGTCCTCCAGCGCGCCGTTTAGTATGACTTCATATTCCGGCATCACAGAGGGCGCACGAGGGAGGAGTGGGCAGCTGCTAGAACAGCCTCCCTTGCCGCCCGCCTCCTCTCCTCCGGTAATTTACTGGCAGAGCAGGCACCTGCCATCAGGGTAAGCAGATGCCTGCTCTGCCATATTTAAGAAGGACCTCCACCTCCTGGCCCCCCTGTAACAGAGCTGGGGGCGGCTCAAGAGCCGCTCGCCCTGTCAACCAGGGCTGCAGCCCCAGTCAGGGGGAGCCTACCAGGGCGCCCCCAGCAGGCCGGCACCCTAGGCGAACGCCTAGTTCGCCTATATGGTTGCGCCGGCCCTGTCTACACATTAGAAGGGTTAGGAAACCTGCCCCAGTGTATGTCTAGTTGATCCTGAGTTGTGTCAAGAGAAGAAACTCTTTTAGATATCAGCTGTTTGCTGCGCCTTCGTGCAAGGTCTAAGCCTGTAGAAGAAAAGAGGAACATCCCGCTAGGGCATTGTACACTCCAGGCCATTGTTTGCCTGAGTGCGCGTCTAGAGCCCTGTGGTGCAGGCTGGCACATGTGTGACCAGCTTTTCCATCTGCTCCGAGCTGCACGCAGACCATTGCTCTCTGCATGACAGAACTGCAGACCGCGGCCTCGTATTCCTGCTGTTTTATAATATATGAGACACATCAAAGCCCCATCTGTTGTGCACTGGCTGTACTTCACACTGCAGACTATGTGAGCTCTAAGCGATGTACAGTACAGACCAAAAGTTTGGACACACCTTCTCATTCAAAGAGTTTTCTTTATTTTCATGACTATGAAAATTGTAGATTCACACTGAAGGCATCAAAACTATGAATTAACACATGTGGAATTATATACATAACAAAAAAGTGTGAAACAACTGAAAATATGTCATATTCTAGGTTCTTCAAGTAGCCACCTTTTGCTTTGATTACTGCTTTGCACACTCTTGGCATTCTCTTGATGAGCTTCAAGAGGTAGTCACCTGAAATGGTCTTCCAACAGTCTTGAAGGAGTTCCCAGAGATGCTTAGCACTTGTTGGCCCCTTTGCCTTCACTCTGCGGTCCAGCTCACCCCAAACCTTCTTGATTGGGATCAGGTCCGGTGACTGTAGAGGCCAGGTCATCTGGCGCAGCACCCCATCACTCTCCTTCATGGTCAAATAGCCCTTACACAGCCTGGAGGTGTGTTTGGGGTCATTGTCCTGTTGAAAAATAAATGATGGTTGTCACGACCCCTGGTCATGGTCGTGACTCCTTGGGAGCCGCATGCAGTTATCCGCGGTCTGGTGTTGTCGCAACCGCAGCTGGGGGCACTTAGTGGTTTGCCTCAGGTGCGGTTGCCGCGAATAACAGGCATGCGTGCGGTTGCCCTTGGCATCGTGTTTTGGTGTGCACGTCCTTCGTCTGTGTTTGTGTGCACTTCCTGGTCTGTTTGTTGTGCACGAGGTTGTATGCACTTGGACACCTCCCTTCACCTGTGGTTGTCCGCGGCAACGTCTGGTGTTGTGCATGTGGTGGCTGGGTCTCTGCCTGCTGGTTGTTCTGCAGGACACGGTGGCCACGCATGCCGTTGCCAGCGGTGACAGGTGAGTGAGTGTGTGCTATTCCCCTTTAAGTTGGTGTTTTCCCTTCTGTGGTGTAGGAAGGGTTAACTCCTTTCCCAGTGTGTGTGTTGTCACTGGGTGTGGTTGACTGGTGGGTGTGGCCTTTCGGCCTATATAGCCTGAGACTCTTGCAGGCTTCAGTAGGTTGCTCTCAGCCATGCTGGCTGGAGCAGCCTCCTGTCTCCTCCATCTGCCTGGTGAGGACCAACCTTCTGGTCATACTGTCACGGCTGGCGGTGGGGAAAACCCCCAGCCGTGCGGTGCCAGGAGATGGTAGGGTTACCCCTTGACCTGCTCCCTAACTCTGTGGTCCCGGCCAAGGGGTAACCCTACCATCTCCTGGCACCGCACGGCTGGGGGTTTTCCCCATCGCCAGCCGTGACAATGGTCCAACTAAACGCAAACCGGATGGAATAGCATGCCGCTGCAAGATGCTGTGGTAGCCATGCTGGTTCAGTATGCCTTCAATTTTGAATAAATCCCCAACTGTCTCACCAGCAAAGCACCCCCACACCATCACACCTCCTCCTCCATGCTTCACGGTGGGAACCAGGCATGTAGATTCCATCCGTTCACCTTTTCTGCGTCGCACAAAGACACGGTGGTTGGAACCAAAGATCTCAAATTTGGACTCATCAGACCAAAGCACAGATTTCCACTGGTCTAATGTCCATTCCGTGTGTTCTTTAGCCCAAACAAGTCTCTTCTGCTTGTTGCCTGTCCTTAGCAGTGGTTTCCTAGCAGATATTCTACCATGAAGGCCTGATTCACACAGTCTCCTCTTAACAGTTGTTCTAGAGATGTGTCTGCTGCTAGAACTCTGTGTGGCATTGACCTGGTCTCTAATCTGAGCTGCTATTAACCTGCGATTTCTGAGGCTAGTGACTCGGATGAACTTATCCTCCGCAGCAGAGGTGACTCTTGGTCTTCCTTTCCTGGGGCGGTCCGCATGTGAGCCAGTTTCTTTGTAGCGCTTTATGGTTTTTGTGACTGCACTTGGGGACACTTTCAAGGTTTTCCCAATTTTTCGGACTGACTGACCTTCATTTCTTAAAGTAATGATGGCCACTTGTTTTTCTTTACTTAGCTGCTTTTTTCTTGCCATAATACAAATTCTAACAGTCTATTCAGTAGGACTATCAGCTGTGTATCCACCTGACTTCTCCACAACGCAACTGATGGTCCCAACCCCATTTATAAGGCAAGAAATCCCACTTATTAAACCTGACAGGGCACACCTGTGAAGTGAAAACCATTTCAGGTGACTACCTTTTGAAGCTCATCAAGAGAATGCCAAGAGTGTGCAAAGCAGTAATCAAAGCAAAAGGTGGCTACTTTGAAGAACCTAGAATATGACATATTTTCAGTTGTTTCACACTTTTTTTGTTATGTATATAATTCCACATGTGTTAATTCATAGTTTTGATGCCTTCAGTGTGAATCTACAATTTTCATAAAAATAAAGAAAACTCTTTGAATGAGAAGGTGTGTCCAAACTTTTGGTCTGTACTGTATATATCTTACATATGAGGGCTAGCTGGAAATATCTGACATGGGGTGTTGACAGCAGGGAGTTTCTGAAAAGTGCCCTTATGTGGCGCCTATTTATATAGGTTACACCGCCAACGTAGGGTATTTGAATTATGGAGAAGTACATATGACCCCCGTCATCACTCCACAAAATGAATGCAGATCTTAGATAAGACCCCGTAAACTAATGCAGACCATAAACAAGACCCCCTAAGGCTACATTCAAGCTGTGTTTGCAAGTGTACGTTAGAGGTATACATTGGGAGGATATCCCTAGGTTTACTTCCAACATACAGCACCATACGTCACAACACTAATCCATAGAGGTTTACCAAATATGGAGGCCAAAAGGACTGTTGGGTGAGTGGGGCCCACGGATACATTGGACTTTCCTTCTGCATAGGAAGCCACTTCCAACATGTGGAGCTGGCGAGATGGTTCTCGTTTTTGGAAGATACCTCTTTGCATATTCATTTCCCATGGTGCATTGCCAGTAAGTCTGCAGACAGAACTGGTCTCTTTAAGGAGATTCAGCACCCTGGCTAAGCTGCTTCCAAGTCATTGCACTAAGCCAGCCAGAATCCTACTCCATACTGATGCGCCCCAAAACAGCTGTCTACGGATGGATATCTGGCTTGGCTATATTCCCAAATTCAAAGGCTTGATAAAAAATTGTGTTTGAAAAAATATCAGTATAGATGGGCAATCATACACCTGGTACCACCTGGAAGCAATGTCAATACACAATTTAATAAGCACTGAATGGAATAATCAATAACCTATAGCAAATAAAACCGCTGATAAAATATAGCATAAAAAAATATCATAAAAAACATAGATAAAACATTATTGAAAAGCAAAAGTGGTCTGTAGTGTTCCAATGTATTACTAGAACTAGTGCTGACAGCTAGCCACCCGGGTAATATAAAGGATCAGCAGACAAAATGTCATACACTATGCAGTAGAATATCGAGGTCGATCCAGAATTTAACTAAAACCAAGTATCCAGAATTTAGATAAAGCCAAGGAATGGATAACAATGTCGCTTATTGAAGATACATCTTACGCCATAAAATGAGCACACATGTGGAATCGCGATCATAAAATGAGCACACATGTGGAATCGCGATATCACTTGAAGATAGACGTTTTTGTATCCAAATGTCTAGGGTTGTCTATTGATATATAGTAGTTATTATTGTCCGTGATGGAATAGAGTTGATGATATGACAATTGTGTAATGCCGATACTCCAACAGAGTTGATATAAATATGTATTCTAACAGTAAACGGTTCTGATTAGTTGCTTGTGAGATCCATTATTGGATAAATTGTTTATTGTGCTCTGGTCTACAGTGCACAGTGCCGTATTGTCTTCCATATACTATACTCACTGTTCTATGAAGTATATACCGTTCGTGGCGTCCCACGTGGTGGTTAAAATGGTAAACTTACTTCTATTGGTATAGTATAGATAGCGGAGATAGATACTGATCTTTTGAAGACAAAGTTTCCCAATTGGCTCTAAGGAGATGCGTTGTGCGCTGCCCAGTAGGTGCTCAGCATATTCTATGGGTTGCAGAGTGAGTATAGGCAGCGCGCGCTCGGCGTCCCACGTGTCTTTTCTGCCGCGGTGATGGTGAGAATCAAATAGTTAGCGCCTCTTCCTGGATCCGGTGGATATTGCCTGAGGCTTCGTGCCTTCTCTTATCAGTATTGTCCGTGAAACGCTTCACTAATCTTTGGATATAGGGTAATGAATCATATCTATGATTAATGGCCATAATGTCCATAACTCCTATGGATGTGCAAGTGTATAGAGAACGCCATACGCGTTTCGGAGTGTCACCTTACGCCTTCATCAGTGGCTACACTTGCGCAAAATGACTGCCGGTTTTATGTCCTTAATTTTTAGACTATTTGAAAAAGCTGGACTGGATTCAGGAATGCAAAGACGCATATTTAACCGCTTGCCGTCACAGTAACGCTGATAGGCGTCCGGACGGCATCGCTCTCAGGTCTCAGTGACGCCTATTGGTGTCATCTCGTGAGACCTGAGATTTCCTGTGAATGCGCGCTCACAGGAGCGCGCGTTCACAGGATTGCGCAGTTCACAAGTTGAATTACAGCCTGCCAGCGCTGATCATTGGCTGGCAGGCTGTAGATTTTTAAAAGAACCAATCAAATAGGTATATCAGACGCTATTTTGTAAACAGCGTCTAATATACCTGCTACCTGGTCCTCTGGTGGTCCCTTTTGCTTGGATCGACCACCAGAGGACACAGGCAGCTCTGTAAGTAGCACCAAGCACCACTACACTACACCCCCCGTCACTTATTAACCCCTTATTAACCCCTGATCACCCCATATAGACTCCCTGATCAACCCCCTGTCACCCCCTGTCATTGATCACCCCCCTGTAAGGGTCCCTTATCACCGCCAGTTAGTTAGCTACTTGTTAGGTAGTTAGCACCCAGCCCACCGCACCGCAGTCACTGATTAGTGGCTGATTAGCGTCATCGCTGTCGCTAATCAGCACTAGTACTATATAGTATCTGTAAGTGATCAAGACTGATCGCAATCAGATCTATATCAGTACATTAGGGTCACCTTAGGCTCTACAAAAAACGCAGTGTTCGCCCGATCAGGCCTGATCTTGTGCGCACACTTGCGTTCAGTCCGCCCCACCGCAGTGACAGAATTTTTTTTTTCTGATCACTGCAAAAACACAGTAAAATCGCTGCGGCGCTATAAAGATCACTTTTGAGCTTTCTGGATCTTTATTAGCGATCGCAGCTTTACTTCGCAAGCACTCCTTTTTACTAGGTAGGTTTGCTCTTTTTCCTGGGTAGTCTCAGAGGAATACCCCCTAAATTTAGTTAGCCCAAAATGTCAAAAAAGGGGTATTCCGCTGAAGAGGCCTACAGGATTCTGGCCGTGATGGATGAAAGCGATGGGGACGCCTCACCCGCTGAATCCAGTGGTTCAGAATATGAACCTGTGAAACCCTAAAGGTACTCATTGGAATTTGGGCCCCTTTGTGCACCTAGGCTGAAAAAAAGTGTCACACATGTGGTATCGCCGTACTCAGGAGAAGTAGGGCAATGTGATTTGGGGTGTATTTTTACATATACCCATACTGTGTGTGAGAAATATCTCTGTAAATTACAACTTTTTAATTTTTTTTATACAAAGTTGTCAATTTACAGAGATATTTCTCTCACCCAGCATGGGTATATGTAAAAATACACCCCAAAACACATTGCCCTACTTCTCCTGAGTACGGCGATACCACATGTGTGACACTTTTTTGCAGCCTAGATGCGTAACGGGGCCAAAAGTCCAACGAATACCTTTAGGCTTTACAGGGTTGCTCACAATTTAGCCTCGCCCAAAATGCCAGAACAGTAAACACACCCCACAAATGACCCCATTTCGTAAAGTAGACACCCCAAGGTATTCACTGAGGGGCATAGTGAGTCCGTGGTAGATTTTTTTTTTTTGCCAGACGTTAGCAGAAATGGAAACTTTATATATATATTTTTTTCCTCAGAAAGTGTCATTTTCCGCTAACTTGTGAAAAAAAATTAAATCATACATGAACTCACCATGCCCCTCCGCGAATACTTTGGGGTGTCTTCCTTCTAAAATGGGGGGTATTTATACTATCCTGGCATTCTAGCACCTCAAGAAACATGACAGGTGCTCAGAAAGTCAGAGCTGCTTCAAAATGCGGAAATTAAAATTTTTGTACCATAGTTTGTAAACGCTATAACTTGCGCAAACCAATAAATATACACTTATTGGATTTTTTTTTTATCAAAGACATGTAGCACAATAAATTCTGACACAAACTTGTATAGAAATGTAATTATATTTGAACAATTTTACCAGAAAAGTAAAAAATACACATTTTTTTTGAAAATTGCTGTCTTTTTTGAATAATATCAGAAAAACTGAAAATCTCAGCAGCAATCAAATACCACCAAAAGAAAGCTGTATTTGTGAGAAGAAAAGGAGGTACAATTCATTTGGGTGCCAAGTTGCATGACCGAGCAATAAACCGTTAAAGTTGTGGAGTGCCGATTTGTAAAAAAGGGCCTGGTCACTAGGGGGGTATAAACCTGTGGTCCTTAAGTGGTTAATGACATTGCGATTCTTATGCGTTTTTTTGGATGCTAGTGCGTTTTTTGGTGTGTAATATTTGAGTCAACTATAGAACATTTCTGATAAATTACTTAATAAAACATACTTTGCTTTTCTTGGAAATCAATCAGAACACATAAAAGGTTATACAAGACATATATTATGATCCATTCCCGATGTTTATTTCAGGGAAAAAGAGGGAAAATAGATCTTAGTGTATTGTGTTAGTTTTTCATTCTTCTACGAAAATATAATTAAAGTAAATGTATTCAGGCTATGGCTAATCCAAACAAGGTTGAATTTGTTTGCCCGAAGTGTAGGGGATGGGGGCCTCCACCGAGAAGGGATCGTGACTGCGATCCCTCGTCGGTAGGGGGCACACACCGAATGGATCAGAGAAACCCCTCAAGATCGGCATTCAATCCATCTGGTAAAAGACTGCCAAAGTCAAAGATCCGTCTGGATTCTGTTCTTGACATTCTGGCGATGTACCCGTGACATTAAAGCGAACCTTTCACCTCATTTTCACTTTTTAAACTATCAACAGTACGTTATAGATTACCTTTAGTGTGTTGTTATCCATGTTAGGTGCGCTTTCCTGCGCTCTTTATTCATCCAGAAATCGGCTTATAAAGTTCAAATTTTGTGCTGTAACAGTCAAGCAACAAGTCAAGGGGGTAGCCCTTCCCTCTCCTCTGGCCGTACCGCCCCTGCCCTAACGCCGCCTCTATGCCTTGTAATTGACAGCAGGCTCACTCGCAGGGACGGCGCTTCTGAATCCTGTGCATGCGCCGTCCTCCTCATTCGCCGCTCGCTCCCGTCTTTCTTGCGGACACAAGCGCGACCATGTAAGAGAATAGCGCATGCGCCGTACGCGATTCCTGCCTGCTTCTCTTCTCTACCTCCCGTGCGCGCGCTCCACTATCTTCATGCTCCAAGTGCCCCACGTGATCACTGTAGACTTGTAACCAGATTGCAAGCCAGTGATCATCGGGAGCGGAGCTTGTGTCCGCAAGAAAGACGGGAGCGAGCGGCGAATGAGGAGGACGGCGCATGCGCAGGATTCAGAAGCGCCGTCCCTGCGAGTGAGCCTGCTGTCAATTACATGGCATAGAGGCGGCGTTAGGGCAGGGGCGGTACGGCCAGAGGAGAGGGAAGGGCTACCCCCTTGACTTGTTGCTTGACTGTTACAGCACAAAATTTGAACTTTATAAGCCGATTTCTGGATGAATAAAGAGCGCAGGAAAGCGCACCTAACATGGATAACAACACACTAAAGGTAATCTATAACGTACTGTTGATAGTTTAAAAAGTGAAAATGAGGTGAAAGGTTCGCTTTAAATGCTAAAAAATATATGGATGAATCGACCAAAGATACAGAACTGATTCATATGGAAATAATTTAACAAAACAGGAGATATGTGCGATCAAACAATTACAAACACAAAACTACTTGAATGTATTAGTTGACGCAGCGGAGGGGGCGGCGCCGTTCACCTCGGCTGTGGGGCGATATTTCTTAATGAGTAGGCGTGCTTGGGCTTTAAATTAAGGCGAGATGCGCACTGCAGGGGGCGTTACTGGGCTCAAGAGATGAAGAATGACGCCCCTCTGGGCACCTTCGAGGTTTATTTGCATATCACAAAAAACACTTTTTTATCAGAATTAAACCATGAAGAGAAGAAAGAAGACGACTGCAGGAAATAAGGTCGTTTATTGTACGTGGCAATGGTGACAGCTTAATATCCTCAAACCAGGTGACAGATTCAGGACACAACACAAATTATCCAAATTTTTTCAAATTTTAAAGTACAACCCCACTGGATAATTGGAACATTAGATGTCCAATCACTCTACAATAATTATTGATCATAATCAGGGAATGGCAGCGATGAAGTCTCAACTGGAATTCAGTGGAGATTTTGGTGAGAAACAAATACAATTTCTAAAAAGAGGGTGTAAATTATATACTGACCCACAACTATTTTTATTTTGAGAAAGACCTTCAAACTCGCGGTACTGCCATGGCCACTAGTGTTGATCACGAATATTCGAATTTCGATTTTTTTATCGCGAATATAGGTACTTCGAAAATTCGCAAATAATTCCTTTTTTTTCGATTTTTGTTTTTTAATCAGTACACATGATCCCTCTGGGCCAATAAGAAGGCTGCAATATACTTGACTTTAGGAGTAGTAGTGTTTGCGAATTTTGCTCTATATTCGTTTTTTTCCGAATATTTGCTATATTGCTATATATTCTTGTTTTAGAATATTACGAATATTCGAAAAAACGAAGTTATAGCAATATAGCGAATATTCAAAAAAAAACTAATATAGAGCAATTTAGCTAATATAGTGCTATAATCTTCTTTGTCTAATAGTTGTAAGTTGAAAAATTCGCAATAAAAAATCGAATCTGAAAATTCGAATTACGAAAATTCGCATATTACACAATAATTACCTTGCCGATTTTTCGAGTAAAAAAAATCGTAGAATATAACGAATATTCGAATTTGCGAATATTCAACGAATATTCTACAAAATATTCGCAAAATATCGCGAATTCGAATATGACCCCTGCCGCTCATCACTAATGGGCACTAGATTTGCCCCCAGCTATGCCAATTTATTCATGGCACAGTGGGAACTCCACTACATTGTGCCCATACCGGGGGCGGATTTAGTGCTCTGGCACAGGTACATAGATGATATTATTTTTATTTGGCAAAATGGAAGACCAAAATTACAAACATTTTTGGATGAAATTAACATTAATCAATATAATTTATCCTTTTCATCAAATATTACCAACAAATGTACAGAATTTCTGGATTTGCAGATTGTCAATCATGGAGATCAGTACATCTGTAATACCTATCAGAAACCTGTTGCAAGGAATAGTTTTATTCTGTTTTCAAGCTGCATTTACCCAGATGGCTAATTAACATTACCCTTGGTCAAATTAAAAGAAATTGTACCAACAATGAAAAATTTGAGGAAGAAGCCATTCAAATGAAGGAACAATTTAAGATAGAAAAATATCCAGAAAGATTGTTATATAATGCGTTACAAAAAGTAAAAGAGAGATGGACAGAACAACCTTCTTTGCAACAGATTCAGATAAAATTAACAAAAAATAATAATAAGAGAAACCCCGTATAATCTTGCCTTATAACGCACAATTCAAGACAATTGAACGCATTATGAAAAAACATTGGCACTACATTCAAAAAGATCAACTAATAGGATCTACAATACCTGACTTACAGCAAATTGTTTATACGGAGACCCGAAATCTGGGATTAAAGATAGCCCCCTCCATTAAATATCCTACAAAGAACAATCAATCCATACATAAGTGGCTAAATATGAGTGGTTTGCGAAAGATGTATTAATTGCAGAAACACATTATAAAAAAAAAAATTAAAACAATTCGACACAAAATTCCTTCACTTTCGATATAAAATATTTTCTAACATGTAATTCCTCCAATGTTATTTATATCATTCAATGCCCGTGTTCTAAACAATACATTGGAAGGACAAATATAACATCATTGGAGGGGGGGGGGGGGCGACCACAAGAGCAGAATCCAGACGGATCTTTGACTTTGGCAGTCTTTTACCAGATGGATTGAATGCAGATCTTGACGGGTTTCTCTGATTCATTGGGTGGGTGCCCCCTACCGACGAGGGATCGCAGTCACGATCCCTTCTCGGTGGAGGCCCCCATCCCCTACACTTCGGGCGAATAAATTCAACCTCGTTTGGATTAGCCATACCCTGAATACATTTACTTTAATTATATTTTCGTAGAAGAATGGAAAACCAACACAATACACTAAGATCTATTTCTCCTCTTTTTCCCTGAAATAAACATCGGGAACGGATCATAATATTTTATTTATATGATTATATTATATTTCATATATTTTACATATGTCTTGTATAACCTTTTATGTGTTTTGATTGATTTCCAAGAAAAGCAAAGTATGTTTCATTAACTAAATTATCAGAAATGTTCTATAGTTGACTCAAATGGTACACACCCAAAAAACGCATAAGAATCGCATAGGAACTGCAATGTAATTAAATATGCGTCTTTGCATTCCTAAATCCGGTCCAGCTTTTCCAAACAGTCTGAAAATTAAGGACATAAAACCGGCAGTCATTTTGCGCAAGTGTAGCCACCGATGGAGTAAGGTGACACTCCGAAACGCGTATGGCGTTCTTTATACACTTGCACATCCATAGGAGTTATGGCCATTAATCATAGATATGATTCATAACCCTATATGCAAAGATTAGTGAAGCGCTTCACAGAAAATACTGATAAGAGAAGGCACGAAGCCTCAGGCAATATCCACCGGATCCAGGAAGAGGCGCGAACTATTTGATTCTCACCATCACCGCGCCAGAAAAGATCTGAGACACGTGGGACGCCGAGCGCGCACTGCCTATACTCTGCAACCCATAGTCCCTCAGCTACTTGCCGGGACACAGAATATGCTGAGCACCTACTGGGCAGCGCACAACGCATCTCCTTACAGCCGACTGGGAAACTATGTCTTCAAAAGATCAGTATCTATCTCCGCTATCTATACTATACCAATAGAAGTAAGTTTACCATTTTAACCACCACGTGGGACGCCACGAACGGTATATACTTCATAGAACAGTGAGTATAGTATATGGAAGACAATACGGCACTGTGCACTGTAGACCAGAGCACAATAAACAATTTATCCAATAATGGATCTCACAAGCAACTAATCAGAACCGTTTACTGTTAGAATACATATTTATATCAACTCTGTTGGAGTATCGGCATTACACAATTGTCATATCATCAACTCTATTCCATCACGGACAATAATAACTACTATATATCATTAGACAACCCTAGACATTTGGATACGAAAACGTCTATCTTCAAGTGATATCGCGATTCCACATGTGTGCTCATTTTATGGCGTAAGATGTATCTTCAATAAGCGACATTGTTATCCATTCCTTGGCTTTATCTAAATTCTGGATACTTTGTTTTAGTTAAATTCTGGATCGACCTCGATATTCTACTGCATAGTGTATGACATTTTGTCTGCTGATCCTTTATATTACCCGGGTGGCTAGCTGTCAGCACTAGTTCTAGTAATACATTGGAACACTACAGACCACTTTTGCTTTTCAATAGTGTTTTATCTATGTTTTTTATGCAATTTTTTTTATGCTATATTTTATCAGCGGTTTTATATGCTATAGGTTATTGATTATTGCATTCAGTGCTTATTAAATTGTGTATTGACATTGCTTCCAGGTGGTACCAGGTGTATGAGTGCCCATCTATACTGATATTTTTTCAAACACGATTATTGATTAAGGTGCATCAACAGTTTGGAGCACCACTCCGCGTTTAGTAAGGGGTGAGTCGTCCCACAGACACATATTTTATCTTTTGAATTAAATTGGATCTCGACTCATAGGAAGCCACTTCCAACAGGTGGTGTTGGTGAGATGGTCCTCTTTCTTGGGAAAAACTTCTTTGTATGGAGCATTGCCAATAAGTCTCCATAAAGGACTGGTCTCTTTAAGCAGATTGAGAACACTGCCCCAGCTGCTGCATACCGCAAACTTACACTGCAAAGTATGCACACAAATACAGACCCCCACTAAATATATACAGACCATCCGTATTCTTAAAAACTAATACAAACCTTGTCGAGATCCCTTAAATACAGATCACAGACCTGACCACCTGACTAAATACAGAGCTTCGAGCAGAACACACAACCCAGCTTTCCTAACTAAATACAGACCCCAGACCAGACGCCCTAACTAAATACAGACCCCAGACCAGACCCCCTAACTAAATACAGACCCCAGACCAGATGCCCTAACTAAATACAGACCCCAGACCAGACGCCCTAACTAAATACAGACCCCAGACCAGACGCCCTAACTAAATACAGACCCCAGACCAGACGCCCTAACTAAATACAGACCCCCAAATCCAGACGCCCTAACTAAATACAGACCCCTAAGCAGAATACACAACCCAGGACAAACCCACTAATCAAATACAGATCCCAAAATAAATACAGTTCCCAGACCAAACATCTTACTGACTCTTTCCAGACCCCCTAACTAAATACAGACCCCAGAGTGGAAAACGTAACCCAGACCAGCCCCCCTAATTACATACCCCAGACCCCCTAACTAAATACAGACGCCAGAGCAGAATACACAACCTAATCCTAGACCTAGACCAATGCCCCTATTATTTACAGACCCCAGACCATACCCCCTAACTAAATACAGACCCTAGAGCAGAAAACATAACTCAGACCAGCGCCCGTAACTAATTATATACCCCAGACCCCCTAACTAAATACAGACTTTAGAGCAGAATACACAACCCAGACCAAAGCCCCTATTATATACAGACCCCAGACCAGACCCCCTAACTAAATACAGACCCCAGAGCAGACCTCTTAATTAAATACAAATCTCAGGGCAGAATACATAACCCAGGCCACACCCACTAACTAAATACAGACCCCAAAATAAATACAGTTCCCTGACCAAACACCTTACTCTTTCCAGATCCCATAACTAAATAAAGACCCCAGACCACAACCCCTAACTAAATACAGACCCCAGACCAGACTCCCTAACTAAATAAAGACCCCAGACCAGAACCCCTAACTAAATACAGACCCCAGACCAGACTCCCTATCTAAACACAGACCCCAGATCAGACCCCCTAACTAAATAAACCACGGAGCAGAATACATAACCCAGCCCAGACTCACTAAATACAGACCCCAACATGCATTTCCCAGACCAAACAGCTTACTAAATCTTTCCAGACCCCCTAAATAAATACAGACCGTAAAGAAATGCAGCCTCCAGACCAGACACTTGTGGCCACTCTATTTCTCTGGTATCACTGACACATTCACCCTGTAATGATTCTATATACTGTATAATGCAGGGGCAGCAGTATGTATGGTATATATAGAGACCCCCTGTCGTGTTACATTATAGTATGTACAGCTGGAATATACACATAGCGGCCATGAGGCTACAGAATATAAAATACATATATATTGTATATGCGCTGATGAAATCAGGGGGAAATTAAACAAATGTTCTGTCCCTTCTTCTCACATCCCCGCCATCCGGTGGTGCAGGTACCGCTGTGTACTATTCTAGCACAAATGAGACATGACATGAAGGCGTTCTTGTAATGTCTGGAGATCTCATGAGACAGACACCACATATGTGCCGGGTCCAACAACATCTGGATGAGACTCTGAGCTTATTCATATATTAAACAATACAACCATTGTTTCCAAGGCCTAGGTATAAAGGTATGATGTACAATAAGGTACCTTCCATAAAGGAGGTCCAAGACAGAGGAGGCATGGTACTGTACAGGTTTACTTAGTGGCGGATATGGTTTTATACACTTCCCATGGAACATAATACTAGCTGTAACAGTTGATATAAATTTACAGTAGCTCCCTCTAGTGGTGGCTGCATGCAGTCAGAATTAAATAATTTATGAAGTTAGAAAGACCGAGCTCCTCTCTACAAATATATAATGGAATTAAATCAGCTATTAAAATTCAGACAATTGAAAAATTCAGTGATAGACATTAATAAAGGCATAGTACATTTGTCAGAGTTCTCATTGGGGTACAGCGTAACCCCCGAAGATATGTCTTTCTTTTTTATTTGCAAATGTAGGGAGTCTGAAGCAGGTTTCCATTGCCATGGGAAAATGACATTGGACATTGGACGAATGGTGGCAAATTATTGTTGGCCTAGCCCGCTAATTACCAATTTTGTTATTAACTGGAAGACATTTCAATAAAAAAAATGTGATAAAAAAGTCACCCTCCGCCTCACCCACTTTATCCAATTTCTATGTTGTTCTGAACATCCTATTTCTCAATGCATTTACACCTTACAACTGCCATAAGTACATGGATAACACTTACTGTAACCGACCATGTAATGTGTATGGCGGCCTCTTAACTCGGGGGGAAAGAAGGATCGGCTGGAAATCAAGATACCCAGTCCTTTTGTTCTCAAGGGAAATAGGCAACAACCAGAGGTTCCTGGCAGAAGCTTATTTCGTCCTCTCCATGTTGAAAATACATGCATGCACTGCCAAGCTGAGCAAGCATGTGCAGTGATGGTCAGTTCGCAGTGTTTGCCAGCGAACACATGCGGGCTGCCATCTTTAGTAAGGTAGACTCACCCGTCCGGCGATGCACAGGTGAGCCCTTACCTCTGCCTGTGCCGGTCTGAAATCAAATGCAGTCACTGGGAGCAGGCAGTTCCGAGAACAGCCTGATGAAGGCCCCCGGCGGCTGTTCTATGAACTGCCTGCTCCCGGTGACTGCACTTGATTTCAGACCGGCTCCCGGCACATTTAAGGGCTCACCTGTGTATCGCCGGACAGGTGAGTCTACCTTACTAAAGATGGCAGCCCGCATGTGTTCGCTGGCAAACATTGCGAACTCACCATCACTGTGCATGTGTATATGGGCATCAGAAGAAATAGCTTACAGCTATCTGAAGTGTATGGTCAGCTTAACCACTTCAGCCCCGCTAGGTGAAACCCCCTTCATGACCAGAGCACTTTTTACACTTCGGCACTACACTCCTTTCACCGTTTATCGCTCGGTCATGCAACTTACCACCCAAATGAATTTTACCTCCTTTTCTTCTCACTAATGGAGCTTTCATTTGGTGGTATTTTATTGCTGCTGACATTTTTACTTTTTTTGTTATTAATCAAAATGTAACGATTTTTTTGCAAAAAAATGACATTTTTCACTTTTAGCTGTAAAATTTTGCAAAAAAAACGACATCCATATATAAATTTTTCGCCAAATTTATTGTTCTACATGTCTTTGATAAAAAAAAAATGTTTGGGCAAAAAAAAAATGGTTTGGGTAAAAGTTATAGCATTTACAAACTATGGTACAAAAATGTGAATTTCCGCTTTTTGAAACAGCTCTGACTTTCTGAGCACCTGTCATGATTCCTGAGGTTCTACAATGCCCAAACAGTAGAAAACCCCCACAAATGACCCCATTTCGGAAAGTAGACACCCTAAGGTATTCGCTGATGGGCATAGTGAGTTCATAGAACTTTTTATTTTTTGTCACAAGTTAGCGGAAAATGATGATGATTTTATTTTTTTCTTTTTTTCTTACAAAGTCTCTTATTCCACTAACTTGCGACAAAAAATAAAAAAAAATAGGAACTCGCCATGCCCCTCACGGAATACCTTGGGGTGTCTTCTTTCCAAAATGGGGTCACTTGTGGCGTAGTTATACTGCCCTGGCAATTTAGGGGCCCAAATGTGTGAGAAGAACTTTGCAATCAAAATGTGTAAAAAATGACCGGTGAAATCCAAAAGGTGCACTTTGGAATATGTGCCCCTTTGCCCACCTTGGCAGCAAAAAAGTGTCACACATCTGGTATCGCCGTACTCAGGAGAAGTTGGGGAATGTGTTTTGGGGTGTCATTTTACATATACCCATGCTGGGTGAGAAAAATATCTTGGTCAAATGCCAACTTTGTATAAAAAAAATGGGAAAAGTTGTCTTTTGCCAAGATATTTCTCTCATCCAGCATGGGTATATGTAAAATGACACCCCAAAACACATTCCCCAACTTCTCCTGAGTACGGCGATACCACATGTGTGACACTTTTTTGCTGCCAAGGTGGGCAAAGGGGCACATATTCCAAAGTGCACCTTTCAGATTTTGCAGGCCATTTTTTACACATTTTGATTGCAAGGTACTTCTCACACATTTGGGCCCCTAAATTGCCAGGGCAGTATAACTACGCCACAAGTGACCCCATTTTGGAAAGAAGACACCCCAAGGTATTCCGTGAGGGGCATGGCGAGTTCCTAGAATTTTTTATTTTTTGTCACAAGTTAGCGGAAAATGATGATTTTTTTTTCTTCTCTTTTTTCCTTACAAAGTCTCATATTCCACTAACTTGCGACAAAAAATAAAAAATTCTAGGAACTCGCCATGCCCCTCACGGAATACCTTGGGGTGTCTTCTTTCCAAAATGGGGTCACTTGTGGCGTAGTTATACTGCCCTGGCAATTTAGGGGCCCAAATGTGTGAGAAGTACTTTGCAATCAAAATCTGTAAAAAATGACCGGTGAAATCCGAAAGGTGCACTTTGGAATATGTGCCCCTTTGCCCACCTTGGCATCAAAAAAGTGTCACACATCTGGTATCGCCGTACTCAGGAGAAGTTGGGGAATGTGTTTTGGGGTGTCATTTTACATATACCCATGCTGGGTGAGAGAAATATCTTGGCAAAAGACAACTTTTCCCATTTCTTTATACAAAGTTGGCATTTGACCAAGATATTTTTCTCACCCAGCATGGGTATATGTAAAATGACACCCCAAAACACATTGCCCAACTTCTCCTGAGTACGGCGATACCAGATGTGTCACACTTTTTTGCTGCCAAGGTGGGCAAAGGGGCACATATTCCAAAGTGCACCTTTCGGATTTTGCAGGGCATTTTTTACACATTTTGATTGCAAAGTTCTTCTCACACATTTGGGCCCCTAAATTGCCAGGGCAGTATAACTACCCCACAAGTGACCCCATTTTGGAAAGAAGACACCCCAAGGTATTCCGTGAGGGGCATGGCGAGTTCCTAGAATTTTTTATTTTTTGTCGCAAGTTAGTGGAATATGAGACTTTGTAAGGAAAAAAGAAAAAAAAAGAAAAATCATCATTTTCCGCTAACTTGTGACAAAAAATAAAAAATTCTAGGAACTCGCCGTGCCCCTCACGGAATACCTTGGGGTGTCTTCTTTCCAAAATGGGGTCACTTGTGGCGTAGTTATACTGCCCTGGCAATTTAGGGGCCCAAATGTGTAAGAAGTACCTTGCAATCAAAATGTGTAAAAAATGGCCTGCGAAATCCGAAAGGTGCCCCTTTGCCCACCTTGGCTGCAACAAAGTGTCACACATGTGGTATCGCCGTACTCAGGAGAAGTTGGGTAATGTGTTTTGGGGGGTCATTTTACATATACCCATGCTGGGTGAGAGAAATATCTTGGCAAAAGACAACTTTTCCCATTTTTTTATACAAAGTTGGCATTTGACCAAGATATTTTTCTCACCCAGCATGGGTATATGTAAAATGACACCCCAAAACACATTCCCCAACTTCTCCTGAGTACGGCGATACCACATGTGTGACACTTTTTTGCAGCCTAGATGCGCAAAGGGGCCCAAATTCCTTTTAGGAGGGCATTTTTAGACATTTGGATCCCAGACTTCTTCTCACACTTTCGGGCCCCTAAAAAGCCAGGGCAGTATAAATACCCCACATGTGACCCCACTTTGGAAAGAAGACACCCCAAGGTATTCAATGAGGGGCATGGAGAGTTCCTAGAATTTTTTTTTTTTTGCATAAGTTAGCGGATATTGATTTTTTTGTTTGTTTTTTTCTCACAAAGTCTCACTTTCCGCTAACTTAGGACAAAAATTTCAATCTTTCATGGACTCAATATGCCCCTCACAGAATACCTTGGGGTGTCTTCTTTCCGAAATGGGGTCACATGTGGGGTATTTATACTGCCCTGGCTTTTTAGGGGCCCTAAAGCGTGAGAAGAAGTCTGGAATATAAATGTCTAAAAATGTTTACGCATTTGGATTCCGTGAGGGGTATGGTGAGTTCATGGGAGATTTTATTTTTTGACACAAGTTAGTGGAATATGAGACTTTGTAAGAAAAAACAAAAACAAAAACAAAAACAAACAAAAAATTTCCGCTAACTTGTGCAAAAAAAAATGTCTGAATGGAGCCTTACAGGGGGGGGGTGATCAATGACAGGGGGGTGATCAATGACAGGGGGGTGATCACCCATATAGACTCCCTGATCACCCCCCTGTCATTGATCACCCCCCCTGTAAGGCTCCATTCAGACATCCGCATGATTTTTTACGGATCCATGGATCGGATCCACAGAACGCATGCGGACGTCTGAATGGAGCCTTACAGGGGGGTTATCAAAGACAGGGGGTGATCAGGGTAATCAGGGTGATCACCCCCCTGTCACTGATCACCCCCCCTGTAAGGCTCCATTCAGACATCCGCATGATTTTTTACGGATCCATGGATACATGGATCGGATCCACAGAACGCATGCGGACGTCTGAATGGAGCCTTACAGGGGGGTTATCAATGACAGGGGGTGATCAGGGTAATCAGGGTGATCACCCCCCTGTCACTGATCACCCCCCCTGTAAGGCTCCATTCAGACATCCGCATGATTTTTTACGGATCCATGGATACATGGATCGGATCCACAGAACGCATGCGGACGTCTGAATGGAGCCTTACAGGGGGGTTATCAATGACAGGGGGTGATCAGGGTAATCAGGGTGATCACCCCCCTGTCACTGATCACCCCCCCTGTAAGGCTCCATTCAGACATCCGCATGATTTTTTACGGATCCATGGATACATGGATCGGATCCACAGAACGCATGCGGACGTCTGAATGGAGCCTTACAGGGGGGTTATCAATGACAGGGGGTGATCAGGGTAATCACCCCCCTGTCACTGATCACCCCCCCCTGTAAGGCTCCATTCAGACATCCGCATGATTTTTTACGGATCCATGGATACATGGATTGGATCCACAGAACGCATGCGGACGTCTGAATGGAGCCTTACAGGGGGGTTATCAATGACAGGGGGGTGATCAGGGAGTGTATATGGGTGATCACCCGCCTGTCATTGATCACCCCCTGTAAGGCTCCATTCAGACGTCCGCATGTGTTTTGCGGATCCGATCCATGTATCCATGGATCCGTAAAAATCATGCGGACGTCTGAATGGAGCCTTACAGGGGAGTGATCAATGACAGGGGGTGATCAATGACAGGGGGTGATCAGGGAGTGTATATGGGTGATCACCCGCCTGTCATTGATCACCCCCCTGTAAGGCTCCATTCAGACGTCCGTATGCTTTTTGCGGATCCGATCCATGTATCCGTGGATCCGTAAAAATCATACGGACGTCTGAACGGAGCCTGACAGGGGGGTGATCAATGACAGGGCGGTGATCAATGACAGGGGGGTGATCATGGGTGATCAGGGGTTTATAAGGGGTTAATAAGTGACGGGGGGGGGGGGGGTGTAGTGTAGTGTGGTGTTTGGTGCTACTGTACTGACCTACCTGAGTCCTCTGGTGGTCGATCCTAACAAAAGGGACCACCAGAGGACCAGGTAGGAGGTATATTAGACGCTGTTATGAAAACAGCGTCTAATATACCTGTTAGGGGTTATAATTATAATTTGGATCTCCAGCCTGCCAGCGAGCGATCGCCGCTGGCAGGCTGGAGATCCACTCGCTTACCTTCCGTTCCTGTTCACAGGAAATCTCGGCTCTCGCGGGAGGACGCGTATATGCGTCCACCCAGAAGAGCAGGACCGCCGGCAGGACGCAATCCTGCGTACGGCGGTCCTGAGGTGGTTAATGGGCATCTGTGTTGGTCCAATGTTCATATGTGCTCGCATTGCTGAGAAAAATGATGTTTTAATATATGCAAATGAGCCTCTAGGAGCAACGGGGGCGTTACCATTACACCTAGAGGCTCCACTTCCTCTGCAACTGCTGGAGTGGAGAAGGTGCAGCAGTTGTAGAGAGAGCAGAGCCTGTAGGTGTAACGGTAACGCCCCCGTTGCTCCTAGTGGCTCATTTGCATATATTAAAACATTATTTTTCTCAGCAATGCGGGCACATATGAACATGGGACCAACACAGATGTCTTCAGCTGCTGAGCGCACATGTAACAGGTCAGCCAGTGTCATAGGGACAAAACTGCTGACAGATGGGCTTTAGGCTGACCAAGGGCACCATAGTAGCTGTATGGGCGGTCCTGGCAATGAATGTATATATTTGATGGTTGGAAATATCTAAAAATAAAAAATAAATATTTTGCCCAAAACTGATTTTGGGCAGAGTATCCCTTTACAGTGAAACTGGTTAGATGCTACGCATATTGCATAAAGATATCACAATGATTGCACATGCCTCCATGGCGTCTGTGACATTGAAAGGTACAATGCAATGTAACAACCAATTTGTCAGGGGTGCGGTAGCCGACAGCTTGTCCTACGGCTATGGAAACATCACAATCTGACAAGTGTCACCGCGTGTCGCCCCCGCTTCTTCATACGCTATTTTGCAGGGAATGTCTTCCTCTCAGACAGCACACCCTCACTGCACTCTCATTTTCTGCACTGGATTAGTTTGATGGCAGAGCAAGGGTTAATAAAGCAATCCCCTGCCGCCGAAGCAATGGAGAGGAAGAGGTAATTATATATAAGCGCATTTGTTTTAAGACACAGGCGGCTAGATAAATCGTGCTCAATTTAAAATATGCCAGGGTGGTTTCACGTTCGGGATTACTTAAAGATTTTAATCAAATCAACAATTATAATGACAAAACGACTGTGCGGTACATAGTGCTCTTCGCGAAGACGTATGAGGGCGCATGATAATGATACATTCTCTGCAGATGACGAGGTATTAAGCAGATTCAGAAGTCTTCGTGTTCAGTAATCTTATTTCTACATATGCAGATTGGGCAGCCAGTCTGGAGAAGAGGCTGATTCAGTCTTGAAATGCGTCTGACAAAGCAACTTTAATATACTTCTGACCGGCCCAATCTGTGTCATGCTAAAGGAGAGGGTAGCGCCATAGGGAAGGGATTGATCTTCTATCTGTCCACAATCGTCCCTTTATGGGGCCAGCTGGTTGAGGTCCCGGGACAATTACATGGTCCCATCTGGATGTTCTTATTACTATTCTGTTATTACCATGAACATGTTTAACTTGTACAGATCTCATAGGGTCCCATACCAAAACTTAGTATGGGCTCGACCCACTACGTGTGCCTCAAACCCCCAGATTTCTTATGCATTTACCATTTTTGTTATTAACTAGAAGACATTTCAATAAAAAAAAGTAATAATAAAAAAAGTCACCCTCACTCACTTTATCCTATTTCTATGTTGGAAAAAGTGGACAAAATGGCACTTGTTCTGAACATCTCATTTATCAATGCATTTACACCTTACAACTAGCATAAGTACATGGATACAACTCCCTATGCAGGCATATATCTGCTGCTTCACTCATACAGTTTATATAAAATTGTCTCCCTGAAGCCACCACTAGGGGGAGCTCAGTACATTGGAATTTATACAAAAACCACTGGTAAAATTCTCTTTGCACCGTGTTCCCCCTATTGGTGGCTGCAAGAAAATGCAGTGTTTATGTCAGGAACAAAAGAAAAATCTCAACGTCCACTCATTGTCCCAGGCAATGCCACTGGTCATGCTGACATGGGGCTTAATTATCGGATTAATTTGAGTAAAATATTTATAAATCTTTAAGTATTTTCCCTAATTATTTCAAGTTTTCATAAGGAGTTTTATGGTGAATTTTTACTTGTAAGGGTTTGCTTCTGCTTGACAAGAGAGGAACATTGTAGACTTTGGTTATGCAGTGCAACATATGTTGAGTACTCATTATCTTCTTCTCTTCCCGGTAGGATTCTGCTGACTGTAGTGGTCATTTTCCGCATATTAATTGTGGCCATCGTTGGCGAGACGGTCTACGAAGACGAGCAGACTATGTTCATGTGCAACACTCTTCAGCCTGGCTGCAACCAAGCCTGCTACGATCGAGCTTTCCCAATCTCCCACATCCGGTACTGGGTCTTCCAGATAATCCTTGTGTGCACACCAAGCCTCTGCTTCATTACATACTCTGTCCATCAGTCTGCAAAGCAGAGGGACCGGAGATATTCCTTTCTCTACCCCCTGCTAGAGAAGGAACTGCCACGAGAAAACAGGAGAATGAAAAATATCAATGGGATCTTAATGCAGAACCCAGACTTGTCCTCCAAGGATGAACCAGACTGCTTGGAAGTAAAAGAGATCCCGAACACTCCCAAGAAAGCAGCCAAAAGCCCCAAGGTGAAACGTCAAGAGGGCATTTCCCGCTTCTACATCATTCAGGTCTTCTTTAGGAATGCTTTAGAGATTGGGTTCCTTGCAGGACAATACTTCCTTTATGGCTTCAGTGTTCCACCCATCTTTGAGTGCGACCGCTACCCTTGCTTAAAGGAGGTGGAGTGCTATGTATCTCGGCCAACCGAGAAGACAGTCTTCCTGGTCTTCATGTTTGCCGTCAGTGGCATCTGTGTCCTTCTTAACTTAGCCGAGCTAAACCACCTTGGTTGGCGAAAGATCAAGACGGCCATGAGGGGAGTACAGGCTCGCAGGAAGTCAGTGTGCGAGGTGCGTAAAAAGGAGCCATCCACCCTGGCTCAAGTGCCAACGTTGGGGAGGACACAGTCCAGTGAGTCGGCTTATGTTTGACCGCATGTTTGGTCAATACTAGTGCTTTAGAGATCTCCTCAATGCTATAGAGAATGTAACTGGTACATGATTATGGCAGAGAACGGTGCCAGTCTTCCAACCACCAGTGGAGACCCTCAAAACTGCGTTAACAAGTCTGTCAATAATGATGGCTGCTGGCTTATCGGGGGCAGAAAAGTTTCAATTTAATGGGGAGGACGGGTGGGACACGTGTAAAGGGTGGGAGATGCAAATATGAACAATTGCTTTTTTTTTTTTTTTTTTTTTTACAATAACTACAACTGGGCCTGTACATTGATGAGTTTTGCTTAGTATTACTATATTCTGCAACTTCTCGTTTTTATAATGCCAGCCACTGACGGACTGATGATGATCGAAAGTGATATATATGTATTCTCCAGGGTGTGTATAAATATAGAAAATCTGCACTAACTTATAAGAAGCCATAACGACAGACGAGGAGGACAAATAAGATGAATAGGGGTTCTTTAAGAGAGGAGTTTCAACAACCTCTCACGACTGTTATATACCTCTCACCTCCCACACACTGCAAACTCCCTCCGAAAAAAAATCCTCATTTACATCTCACCTGCTCCCGAAACAGAATTGCCAATTACAAAACCTGTTAAGGAGCCAGGAATTTCTTCGCTTCGCTTTTCTTTTTTTAAGCTAACACGTATCTCAGAAGGGCACAAGAACACCCAGCAGGCACGATGAGAGAATAATGTAGCAAACAGGGTAAAGGAAATATCGTAACACTGCAAGAGCAATGACCGAAACTCAATGGGTATTATGGCAGAGGACCTACACACACGAAGGTAGAACCAGTGAAGGTCCAAACACAAGATAGCCAAGAAGAAATGGTGAGGAAACACCAAAGTCAAGGAGACATCATGAAGGAACATTGTATCTTGACATAGACATACAGGGTAAATGACACTACTCCCAACCGGCAGGTGCAGGAAACACTCCAACACTCCTCATGATTTCAACACTTTGATTTAGTAAGGGATGCAGTTTAGATAGGGTACTGGCTCTCCTTAAAGAGACCAGCCCTGTATGGAGGTTTACTGGAAGTGCTCCATGGGAAAACAATATGTGAAGAGGTGTCTCCCAAGGATAGAGAACAATGTTTCTTGCACCACTTTGTTGAAGTGGCTCCTTACGAGTGAAAATCCCAAAATCCAACTTTTTAACAAGCCCTGGGACATGGCAAAGTAAAAGGGGGCATTTGGCTTGGCTGTTTTCCCTTGTCATGTCCCAAAGCTTTTTGACTCATATGGAGCCACTTCCACAAGATGGCACTAGCAAGATGGTTCTCTTTCCTTGGGAGATATCTCTTTGCATTTAGCAAGGGACAATGGGTCGTCACAAGCTCAGGGGCTGGCCAAGTAAGCTCCCCTTAGAGCAAAAAGGATTGGTATGTGAAAATTCAGCTTGCTCAATCCATTTTTTCCCCGACATCTGCCAAAAGAACTTCTAAAACACATTACATGGTTGGCCAGTACTGCTGAAATCAGCGAGTTTGGCCAACTTTAATTTAATGGTTATGGCCACCTTAGAGGGGCTCTCCCATGAAAAAGTATAACTATGCAATGAACAGGGCATTTCAAAGGGGGTAATAAGTGCAACAGACATGCAATAAAAATACTGTAAGGTTTTAATGTACATTTTCCTCTCTGGTAGCGCCTTTTGCCGTTTCTCCTTCTGGTCCACCTTCTGGTTCTACTTCTGCTCCCTTCCTCCTCTCAGTGCCAGCGTAGTGATCCCATAGTGAAGCCGTACTCATAGAAATATTTACAGTTATATCTGTCTGTAGACAGTGGGAGAAGGAAAGCGGGGGTGGAGAGGGGGGTATTACAAACCATAGTGCAATTTATATAATGGGTGCCCTGAAAAGACTCAAAATCCTGCAAGGCGAAACACAGAAAGGGCCAAGAACCTCACAAATCGAGCACTACAGCTCCCAAAATGTTGAGGGTGCATCATGCAAACAAAGGGCACACAAAGTCTACTGGCCTAAACAAGAGCAAACATTAAGCAAGCAGAATGAGGATACATGATACACAACGAGGGAGCACCGAAACACCAAGCTGTTGAGACGCAAGGCTTCAGGGCAGATTTCATAGACTGGCGGACGGTACGAGTAGCATGACGATTGACAATTTTAAAAAAACGACTCGACCTAATTTTTAAGTAAATTTGCATGTTAAAGATTAATATTAAGATTTGCAAGATTTGATGATGCCTCCAAGGACACAAATGTCTTGCTTGGGGAAACCAGGAGTGCATTTAGTGGTTGTAAATTTGGCATGTTGTGGTGCGATCTTCATTTGATATCTATATATAAATTATCTGCATTTTTCAATTAATGACAAATTGTCAGAGTACCTGGCATGGGTTGAGGGCACCAGATTCATAGGTGGGGATTTCAACCAGCACTAGCATGGAGGACATCAAGAACTGGGGGGGTTTTAACCTATACTAAGTTTTAAAGGGTTGTCTGGTTTAGAAACCGTGTAGGGAATTTGGGATTAATAGAGTGAAGAGTGGCAACAAAGAGTGTCTCTTGCTCTGGGAGGACCCAGCATGTCTGTGCATTCCATAAACAGCCATTCATTTCCATGGACACCACGTAATGCTTCATTCCCCCAGTGGAGGGTTGGAGGTTGCTCTATAGATTACAGATGATCGATGGTGGTTCCAACAGCTGGACATCCAGAGTAGACAACCTCTTTAAAGTTGGCACATCCACCTAGTTTGACCTACTTTAAATATACTAATTCTAAAGAAGGTATTACAAAAACTCAGTTAAACAAGGAGAGTATTCTTTAATCAGTTGCTCTTTATATGAAGATGCCAATCTCGTAATAAAGGTATCCAGTCATTTGAAAATTCCTCAAGATGACTTCCCAATGAAGTGTCAGTAACTGTTGACTGGGGAAGGTGGGGGAATAAAGTTGGTGCTAACTGACTAAAGTACCAGCTATGGATTCACAACAGCTATCTACTACGGGAAACATTCTAGATATACACAGATAATAGGAGAAAGATATCTACTTTTTCATGTGTTGGACCAGTGTTTCTCAACATTTCTAAACCATATCTCCCAACTCAAAGAAATGATCTCAATGTACCCTTAAAGGGGTTGTGCCACAAAACATATTCTATATTTTTTAAACCAGAACCTGGATCTGAATACTTTTGTAATTAAAATTTTAGTATAGCCACTAAGCTATTTGATAAAATGTATATGTATAGCGCCACCTGCTGTTTGTTCTTTTCCTTATTTCTTGTCCGCCTCACTGAGGTGGTCGTACACTGCTCAGCCCTTTATTCTGCTAGAAGCTGTGTTGTGTCTGTTCCAGGGAAAGAGCTACAGCAGAAAGAAGACGCCCCTGAGCTGCCAGCCTAAAACAAGTCTGGCAAACAATTGCAGTAATGAATGGAGCGATCTCTGGACCCATGTGAGGTACAGGGCTGGTTCTAGCTTTGTTAGAAAGAGATTGGCATGTACTATATGATGTCTGATTTTCATTTTTTACATCAATCATGGCATAACCTCTTTAAGGCTACAATCCTATACTGTGCCTGCATTAGCAAAGTATAAGTACCTCCCAAAAGACACTTTCTTTCAATGCACTTTTTGTATAGTCTCCGATTATCATATAAGTCCAGATAAAGTGGTAACCTTCTGATCTAGAAAACAACTGTGGTGCTAAATCTCAATAAAGAGGTAGGGTCTTGAGAGGGATACTACTAAAACAAGTGTCAGTAATAAAGAGTTGGCACTGCCCAGTTTTAAAAATAAGTTTTCAATATCAGAATCAAAAGTCAAGACCATGATTCGTTTTCAATTTTATTTTTTTAAGATGTATTCAAGATGGCCGATTTCAAGTTGAAGGAGGGGTAGAGAACCTTAACGTATTATACCAATCAGTATCATAGAATCGATCCAAGGATGGACTGAGTGTGGCCTGGGTCCCCAGATTTTAAATGTCACAGGAGGAGGGCTGTCAATCACTGTGTGGGCAGGGAAAGCAGGACTCACAGGCTCTATCCATGAGTGGACGGGGGAAGCAGGACTCACAGGCTCTATCCATGAGTGGACGGGGGAAGCAGGACTCACAGGCTCTCTCCATGAGTGGACGGGGGAAGCAGGACTCACAGGCTCCCTGTAGGAGTGGACGGGGGAAACAGGACTCAGGCTTTGGCCTCATGCACACGGCTGTTGTCCTGTCATGGCCGCATATGCAGGAACCGGCTGTGTGCTCCCCGCATCACGGATGCGGACCCATTCACTTGAAAGGGTCTGCAATCCAGAGCTGCGGTGAGGAATGGAGGCCCGGAAGCACTACAGAGTGCTTCCGTGGCTTTTCTGTCCGTGCCTCCAGACCGCAAAAAATAGAACATGTTCTATTTTTTTGCAGTGCGTACAGATCACAGACCTATTCAAGTTGAATGGATCTCGATCCGTTGCCCGTGCATTGGGGACTGCAAATTGCGGTCCCCAATGCACAGAACAGCCGTGTGCATGAGGCCTTTCTCTATGGTCGGGGAAGCAGGACTCACAGGCTCTCTTTATGAGCAGACGGGGAAGCAGAACTCAAAGGCTTTGAGTCCTGAAATCAGTTAAATAGCCTTATGGAAATACTGTAACAAATCGGTCTCCCCCTCCATCCTATTCTGCCCCCTTAGAGATCATTTTTAAAGGAATTTCTTTAAATGGGCTTTCTGAGATTCTGATAATGAGGACCTATCTTCAGAGTAGGTCATCGATATTAGATCAGCGAGGGTCTGATACCTAGCACTCCCTTTGAGCAGCTGTGCTTGGTATTGCAGCCCAGGCCACGTGACCAATGAATGTGACATGACTGTCCTAAGTAGAGACCCCAGTATCAAAAAACAAAAAGTCAGTCCCCAGCTGATCGGACATTGATGATCTTGAGGATAGGTCATCGGTGTCAGACAACCCATTTAATAACTTAAAACAGATGCTTGTCCTTCAGCGTAGATTCCAACCATCCAGATGTTTGTGCCCCCTCTTCAGTGTCATGTATCACTACGCTTTTCTAATATCATGAGTTGGTATGTAAGCATGTGTTTAATACCTGTCTATGGCTTGTTTTTTTATTTATTTTTATAAAAAGTGGAAAGTATTGTAACAGAATGTTATGTTAGTGGTTTGATGACTATTACACAGATCAGCAACTGGGAAAATCCAGAGGGTTTTTATTCTTTAAATTGATGTTTATTTCCCTTGAAGGAATCACTGCCTCCCATTTAGTAAATTCTTCCTCAGGAGAGACAAGTCAATGGACGTCTTTAACTAACTGATCTATAGGGAACTCTCCGCTAAGAGTCAAACCATTCTTCTATGCTACACCCGCCTTCAACTGCAGGCAGCGCAGTGACGTCAGCCGGCCTGAGACGTGCGCCTCAGGTCAGACTCAGGACACAGCCAAACAGAAGAAACTCAACGGTGCTTGTATCAACCAAATGTACAGAATTATCCAACTGTTCCAGACATTGACTTTCTTATCATCACATTTCTGGCACAGGGTCATGGGATGGGGGTGAACAGATGATGCAATGCAGAATTCAGCTGTAATACAGGTGCAATATTCCGAGAAGAACAAGTCTCAGGAATTCTATGGAGAAACTATGAAATAATATAATAAATGCTGATATGTGTCTTCTTCATGTCACTTATGTCAGGAGGGGGGGGGGGGGGGGGGAAGTAGAGTGCATAGCAAAAAGGTTTCGGCTCCTGTCGATCATTGCATGTCCAGAAGATCCAGTCAACTGGTTGGATCTTTGTCTTGGAAAACCCCTTTAACTGACACCATAAACTTTTTACATGAATGATAATCTCGATGGGAACTCAGCATAATATGGTAATGCAACATGTAGTATGGATTTAAAGTGGTATGCCCATCTTAGACTATGGGGGCATATAGCTACACTGAGAATAGAGCGGGGAAGGAGGAGCCCAGGTATTCCAGGGTCCAGCCACCACTAAGAGCTCTCCCAGGGTCTGGCCATGGCTCCCATTCATATCCATGGGACCGACGGAAACAGCCGAGCCAGTGCTCGGCTATTTTCGGCAGCCCCATGTAACTTAATGGCAGGTGGCTGTGTTTGCAGGGGGTCCTTTCTTTATGTAGGTGCGGGTCCCAGAGGTGGGACCCGCACCTATCAGACAATAAGGCATATCCTAGCAATATGCCCCCATTGTCTGAGATAGGAATACCCATTTAAGCAAATATCTGTGTAGGGCTCATTCTCCAGTTGTTAAGCAGTCCAATAAAAGATATTGAAGAGGTTCCCTGGGCTATAGCTTTCAATAACCTATCCTCAGGACAGGTCATCAACATGAGATTGATGGGGGTCTGACACTCCGATATTTCAGGCAGCCTTCTGCTTCCACTTCATACACTGCACCAGCTGAGCGGTGGGTGTGCCAGGTGTCAGACCCCATAAATCTGATACTGATGACCTAACCTGAGGATAGGTCATCAATATCTGTAACCCGGAGAACCACGTTAATTCTAATGATTGGCCTATAACGTAGGTGCAGAATTCATTCCCTTATCCCTAATGGAAGATACTAGAGAGCGGAGGATTATTTCCAGTTTCGGCCTCTCAATAGTTAATATTGCATCAGCAGATCAGAGCAAGGTAGCCTCGGAGACCAGCACGCTCGCTCCTCTACACGCAAGCCCCCATCTTGCTCTCCGCTGCTAGAACCGCAGGGCAGCCTCACAGCTAAATTTAGAATGTAGAAAGGACAAGGGAAGGGGGGACTGGGAAAAAAAATAAAATTACAAATTCAGTGTTTCTATTTCTGAGGCATCAGCAGGAAAGAAGGAAGCAAAACCGAATGGAAGACATAGAAAACGCATTAATCCCTTGAATAATACATGGAGAAAAGCCAGAATGCCTCACATCAGCAGACAGACGCGCAGTGAATGAGCAGCCGGGGGATTAGAGGGGAAAAAAAAAAAAAAAAGGACATTACTGCATTAAGCAGAGACCGTGAACTTCTACAGACTCCATTGGGATTCTCCCGATACCTGCCACACTGTAATTTAATCAGAGCACTTCCTTTTCCCGACCAACCTAGTAATGTGCCATATGGCGCAGCGATGGCTCATATAACACCCAGCCGTTCCTGCAAGCACATGGCCATGCCGCAGTACTGCACTACACACGTTGGCGCCAAGCAATTTAGAAAAACAGCTTGGCGGTGCACTATTTCCACAACCAGTGTCTAACGTAATTGAGCAGGTTAGAAGATTTGCCACCGTGCATCCTGGGGAAAAATGTGCAAAATAGGTGTTTTCTAGAAAACTCTCCAGTGCCACCTATAGGTCACTACATTGTCAGGGTTTGACACCTTAGGCTAGGGATACACAGGCTACCTGTATCTTAGTAGGTAAAATCCACATGCTACAACTGCAGTCCAAAGTCGCATGCAATCTGGTGGACTGCAGGGGGTCACAATAGATAAAAGATTAGTAGCTCTTCAAAAAGTCTCCATGGAACCCTTGTCTTGAGGTCAGGTCCACACGTGTGTAGTACAGGTGCATTATGCAGCCGCAACCAGTAGGTGTAAAGGAATTTTCTGGGACTTTAACCCCTTAGTGAACACAAATTTTTTCAAAATTGCATTCCAAGAGCTATAACTTTTTTTTTTTTATCAATATACCTTTATGAGGCCTTATTTTTTGCAGGACAAATTATAGTTTCCACTGCACCATTTTGGGTACATATAATCATCAATTAACACCAGCTGTCTTAAAACCCCTTTGTTTACGTCAGTAAAAAGGCATATTAGTGGTCACTAAGGGGTTAATATTGATGGCCTATCCTCAGGATAAGCCATCAATATCAGCTCTGCGGGGTCCGACACCCCCCCCCCCCAATCAGGTGTTCTGCAATTGTTCCCGTGTCGAAACTACAGATCTGTCCATTTCTGTATTGGATGGAGATAGTTACTGCAGGACTGCTCCCATTCACTTCAGTGGGGGCAGTGCTGCAGTAAACAGCTGCATCCATCAGGTAGCATCACGTGGCTCTATGATGCTCTACATTTGGGGTCAGTTTAAGGAGTATCCCAGTACTATAGAGTGGATGGCCTACCCTTATGATAGACCATCAATGTCTGATCAATATCTTTTTTAAATCTCACTTTTCGACTGTGTGCTCACTGTCAGTGTATTTTTCTCATGCTACATAGTGAGGAACAGAAAATATTCTGAACTCCAAAATAGATAAATTTATTTGCACAGGAGGTACGTAATGAAGTCCGTGTACAAAGGTATTCATGTCCGACGTAACCAAAGATGCAGCTTGACTTCAATCGCCTTTCAGGTCGTGTGTCTCTTGCAAATTTTCGGAGTCTCCTCATCAGCTTAAGACAAGTACAGTAACGCCCACTCACTCTGAGGAGCATAGTGCTTGCTGCAGGGGTTAAGAGATGGCGTGTGAACCCATAATTTAGCAGGATTACAGGTACTGGAATGAGATGCAGAGCTGTTATACCAGATCTCCGGCAGACAGAAGTGAAATAATTCAATTTGGATGAACTTGGAAAGTGCCGACTGTGACCTGATGAATCCTGTTAATCCAATAGGCAGAATGATCCGCCTGCAAGTGAAGGGACTGGAGACCAAAGATGCAGTATAATGGAGGGGTTTCATCCAGATGAAAGCTCTGAGCAGATCCAGTCCAGGGTGGGAAGTCCAAATTAGGCGCTGATTAAAAAGAGCAAAGAACATTATAAAATTAAAATAGTGTGAAATATTAACAGGTGAGATTGAGCAGACAAAGCAAAGCTCTGCAGCATCTCCAAATCTACAATCCCTGGCACGGCTTGTAGGGGGTCTTCTGTCATTATTTCAAAATGCACCTTTAACAGGACATCTAAAAGGGAATCGGTCACTGTTCAGCGAATGAGCAATCGCGAGACTACAGGGCCAGACATGAGCACATCTTCACTGCCTGGCACTGTTAGTCAAGGAGATGGGGTGTAGCTGGGAAGGAAAAAGGAGTGGAGTCTCAAGTGCACCCGGAGGCCAATTAGCATAAAATTAAAAGCCTAATTTCTCCACAATAGGACCAACACCATTAGACTGTACTGAGAAGTGTGCAAATGGTTTCTTACCAAACTATGTGGTGACACATTCCCTTTAAATTGTTAACCTAGTTACTTCATGCTGGTCTCTAAGGGCCCTTTCACATGAGCGTATGCTGGCCGGAAATCACGATGCGAGCGTGATCCTCCATTCTGGACCCTGCTGGCATTATACGGATTTATAATGCCATGTGATTCTGCGTGACCTTACTTCTACAGAATAATACTGACCGCTCTATGTCACGTTGATTCTGTAACAGTAAGGTCAAGCAGAAGAACATAGCATTATAAATCAGGATAATGCTGTGCGACCCTGCAAGACGAGCAGTGTCCAGGACGGAGGATCAGGCTCACACGTGGAGTGCGATTTCCAGACTGCACCCGCTCATGTGAAACAGCCCTAAGGGTACGACCACATGGCATGGCCACGTGGTACTCGAGACATGGTTCTATATAAAAACTTATGAGACTGCACTGTTCAGCGATTCTGTATTGTTAAAGCCCACACGGGACCTTTGATCCTACGCGGCCATTAAAAAAAAAGAAACCGTGAACAGTGCGGTCTCAGTAGTTTAATTAAAGCTTAGTGCAACCTGTACTGGATCACAGCAGGGCTACATTGCAAACATGCCATGGGGTCGTACCATCATTGTTCATGACCAGGAACTGCATGGCCATTAACAATGATCCAATACCAAACCAATCTGATGCAGCTTGCATGGTTTTCTATCGTAATTGTAAGGCAATGGCGGGCAGTGACTAGCTTCCTAGAGTCCCCATCAATGCTAGGGAGGTTATTCTCTCTCTCCCCCCCCCCCCCCCCCCCCCCCTGACAACAGATGCTGCGGGAACCAGGTAAGTAGAATCAGTGTGAGGGGCCCGGCCTATGGCAGAGCAGCAGTAAATGTTAGAACATGCTACTGCACCCTTTTCTCCCCAGCAGTTTCTAGAGTCACACCCCAGTCCTTCACGCTGGTGTTTCCTGTACACGTCACCTTCCATTACAGCCAATCAATGGTCTCAGCAGTCACGTGCTGTATACTGAAGCCACCAACTGGCTGCATGGTGACCTGGTGTGCATGACACATCACTGCTGCAGCCAAGAACCTTTAACAGTATGCACACACAGACACAAATCCCCACATATTATATGCAGAATTCACACTTTATAGGATCTCCTAGGGTTTGTATGACTACATATTCTTTCCACCAGATAAGGAAAATGGTCCTTAAGATGCACTGGGGACTAGGACTGTTATAAGGGTACAATTATACTGCCCGATATGTGCGGGTTTCCATTGGCCAAGAAAAGTATGATGGGGGGGGGGGGGGAAACGACACACAATTGCTACTGCAGTGACTTCTCCCCCCATTCAGTTGTAGGATTACACAGGGCGATGTGTTCTTATTCTGCATAAAAGATGCAATAGGCCTACAAATGTGCGTTTGTTTACTAAGGCGTGTTTATACGAGCAAATTATCAGGAACGAGCGTGTTCCCAAAAACTGACCCAAAGATCGCTCGATGAAATAGGTCCCTTTGCAAGCAATACGTTGGTGGTATACAAGGAAACAATCCTCCTGTTACTTACGAGATTTCTCTGAACGCTCGTTTCTCCACATATTTG
This sequence comes from Bufo gargarizans, assembly GCF_014858855.1. Classification (NCBI taxonomy): domain Eukaryota; kingdom Metazoa; phylum Chordata; class Amphibia; order Anura; family Bufonidae; genus Bufo; species Bufo gargarizans. Next base: position 3,002,203 of record NC_058088.1, read on the forward strand.
ACCTTCAGCTTCCTCTTGAATCTGCATAACAAAATAACCAACAGGTCAGACCTCCCGTAACAAGAAATGGACGCAATGATTGGTTTACACGAGAGGGAACTGAAAACTACCGACAGGATATTTGCAGAGACGCCTCAAAGGTAATATTGGTAGCAAAGGCCGGTGAATTGTCTGCAAAAAGGACTTCCCAAAAAGACAAAAGCAGGTGCTTGAACCTAACGGGGTTGTAGGAGATGAGAAATCTGCGATGGCTAACAGCCAGAAGTTGACTTTTCAGATACAACACTCATCCATATTCAGTTGTAAGGGGGGGGGGGGGGAAGAAAAGAGCTGCAATACCAGTGAAACTATGGATAAGGGTGGTACCGTTTCTGGACGGAGGTCCCGAGTCTTAGAATCTCACATAACACTACAAATATTGTAGACTGGACTATTAAAGGGAGTACTGATGGCAAGACTGAACATCACTTTTTGATCAGTGGTGGCCAGAGATCTGGAACCCCCACGGATCCCGGGAATGCAGCACTGGTATAGCACTAAATCCCTATTTTTCCCCTGTGCTTCTAAACACTAGGCTGCTTAGCAGGTGGTCGGGGAAGCACTGACAGGAAAAACGGAGAAAAAGATAAAGCTCTACACCAGCACCGTGTCCCTTTTCACAAGATCCTAGTGACATGCCACCACTTCAAGGGGTTGTCTCACGTTGGCAAATAACTTAATCTACATGTTAAATGCTAATACAAGGCACTAATTTATTGCGATTCTCCATATTGCCTCCTTTGCTGGCTGGCTTAATTTTTCCATCACATTATACACTGCCCATTTCCATGGTTACGACCACCCTGTAATCCATCAGTGGTGGGTGGTCGTGATTGCACGTGATAGAAAAAAGTGCCAGTCTATGAGCTCCCACGATCCCGACGCTTTTTCCTATAGTGTACAAGCACGACTACCACTACAGGATTGCAAGGTGGTCGTTACCATGGAAACAAGCAGTGTTCTAGTGTGATGGAAAAATGAATCCAGTCAGCGAACGATGCAATATTGACAATCACAATACAAACCACTTACTAATGTATTAACTACTTCTATATGTGATCAATACCAATTGCTGAAGTGAGAGAACCCCTTTAAAAAAGGTGGATATTTGATTATAATCTAATTATATACAATCATTAACTACAAAAAAGTGCCTTAGATATACTCACTTACTGGTGTGACAGATGGTTACCTCATAATATACATACAAAGATGCAGCATGCTAATGAGCTGATTTGAGTCCAGCATGATGTCATTGAGTCCAGCATATATTTAATTCAGAGCTATAGCCACTCCCCTGCTGCTGATTCATATGGAAAATAACTGTCATTCAGCAGCAGGTGGGCGGGGAGAGTCAGGAGCTCATGAATATTCAGGACTCATCATTATCAGCTGGAGCTTTTCAATACAAGATGTTGGCAGATTGACTGGGTCAATTAAAGAAAGTGACCCAGCATTTTGCTAAGAGAGTCAAGTCACTTATTTATGTTGTCCTTAGTTAGGACACCATAAAACTGGTGACAGGTTCCCTTTAAGTTGGGGAAAAAAAAAAATTGTCAGCTCTTTTACTGAAGCAAGGGTACAGAATTGGCTGCTGGTTAAATGGGATACCATCATATGCATTCAAAATATTCGGCCCACCTGTCCCCGACACTTACTTTGCACGCTCCCTTGGCTCAATGAGGTTTCTCTTCTGGAAACTCTTAAACCTGTCTTTGGTAACGTTCCCCTGCGGCTGTAAGCAGACAACATTCCCGTGTTACTCTAGTGGTTAGCTGAGCACGTCAAGTGCTTACAAAATATAATCCATTTCCAAATTCCCTGCTCCCGAAACCATCAGCAGGCTTTAAGACTGGAGGACGTGATTTTACTGCAGACAGTAGTCTAAGAAGCCTGGGTGGAAGTTTTACCTTGAGTTTCCTCAGCGACTCTGTTAGCTCTTCACTTAGCAGGACATCCACGTCGGGTTCTTGATACCTTTAAATAAGAAGCTATAGGTCAACTCACACAGGAAGAAAAAAGGGAGCCAAGACACGAAAGTACGCCTATCCGAGGGGTTCGTTATCTAATAGCTAGGCTTGTATCTTAAAGGTTTTGCTATAAATCAGTCCTCTGCCCTCAGGCCCCAGAATAGGTAAACACACCCGCCTCCAGGGCACCCAGTGTTGGCATCACATTTCCAGCAAAGCCGAAAATTCTCGCAGCGCAAGGATGTGTCTCATCATTGGGCAGAGCTCTGATCCTACGGTCAAGTACTAGAAAAACTCTGCTGCTTTCTTCAAGAACAGTGCCACGCCTGTCCATGGGCTGTGCCTGGTACTGCAACCTGGCTTCACTGACGTGAATGGGCCTGAGCTGCGATACCTTGTGGACGGTTTTGTCCTTAAGAAAGCAGCCATGTTTATCAAGTGTGAGCAAAGGGGGTTTCAGGACTAAAAGTACAGGACGAATGGGACACCGTTTGCTGGAGCACATTGCCCCTACCATCACCGATCACCCGATAGGACAGTAGGTCATCAATACTGTAGTCTTGAAAGCCCCAGATCTTCACGAGGAGACTTTACTTTTCATAATGTAGCTTCTTATAAACGCCTCTCTGAATTTAAGATACAATCCAATAAACCTCACCTCAATAAGGGCAAACCCACACAGATTCATTGCAGGGATTTCTGTGACTCTCTCCCACTTATCTGGAAGGGAGTCACAGAAGTTTCTCCAAAAACAAAAAACCAGAAGGGCTACGTGTGAATTCACAGACGGGGACCAGCTCAATGGGTACATGATTGCCAAGTATGAACCTTTACTCCACTATGAAACCACCAGTCACAGCCCACTCACTTTAGACGGCCCAGTCTCTTGGGTTGTAAGGCCTTTGCTTTTTGAGTCTTCTCGCGCAGCTTCTTGCGTCTTAAGAGCTCATCTTGTCTGGACTTCAGAGAGGTCTGGATGGACTTCAGCTGGAACAGACCCTGTCGTCGCAGTCTCTCCGTCTTCTCAGCTTCTTGACGGGCCCTCTGCAAAATAAGATCCATTTAAAGACTTTCTACGCAGAAAATGGGGAAGAGCCAAGCATCACAGCACAATATATGTGCCTGCATCTAAGAGGCAGAAGGTTTAAAGGGGTTTTTCCAGGAATTAAAGCGGTAATATAGTAACGGTTTAGAAGGCTGAAAAAAAGCCCTCTGTCCATCCAGTTCAGCCTGTTCTCCTGCAAGTTGATTCAGAGGAAGGAGAAAAAAAACAAAAAAAAAAAAAACACCCACACGAGGTGGAAGCCTATTTTCCTTATTTTATTTTTAAGAGGGAGGGGGGAAGGGGGATTCCTTACTGACTCCAATCAGGCAATGATAATACTCCCTGGATCAACGAAACCCTGGTATTCCTTTTACATTAAGTTATCCTCTATTCACAGTATAGAGGATAACTATTAGATCGGTGAGGGTCCTACTGCTGGGAACCCCATTGATGACGAGCCCCTGCAGCCCCCTGAAATGAACGGAGCGGCCAGTCAGGCATGCATGTGGCCATTCCATTCATTTATAGGGTAATATCTCTGGAACCCCCATAGAAATGAATAGAATGGCCATGTGCATGCCCAACCGGCCACTTCATTAATTTCAAATGGCTGCAGGGCCGCTCTTCTCGTGACCAGTGGCGGTCCCAGTGGTAGGACACCCACCGATCTAATAGCCATCACCTATCCTGTGGATAGGGGATAACATTTTAACCAGAATACCCCTTTAAGATAATGACGACCTATTGTCAGAATAAGGGCTCATGCACACGACCGTATGCCCTCTGAGACATACTGTCTCTGAGCGGGCCATATGTCCCAGAGCGGCAATGATCGTGCGCAGGGGAGCACACAGCATCATAGATTACAATGATGCTGTGCAGGTCGGGCCGCTGGACTATAGTCCCGCGCTCAAAAGATCATATGATTACAGGACAATAGCCACGCGGGCGGCCCGACGTTCACAGCATCATTGTCATCTATGATGCTGTGCGCTCCCCTGCAGACGAACAATGCCGCTCCGGGACATATGGCCCGCTCACAGACCGTATGTCTTGGAGGGTATACAGTCGCGTGCAAGGGCCCTAAATCACAAGAATTTATGATCGGTGGGGGTTGACTTGGCTCCTCCGCCAGTTCGTTTCTCAATGTTACCACACAATAGACAGATGACAAGTGTTTCTTACCCTCAGAACCTGGGGATGGAAAACTGACCATAACCCCAGGGCACCCAGAGTTTGCATCACATTCCTAGCAAGCAATGCAGAGAATGCTCACAGCGCAAGGATGGGTCTCATCACAGGGCAGAAGGACACCTGCAGGCTTCTAAAGGAGCACTAGACGGCCTGGATGTCACTCACGTCCAGAGCAGGAGATAAAGGAATGATCACTGAGGCCGACATTGTTCTACACCTCAAGACATCACTGTCATGGGAATTACTTCAGTGGTGCAGTCTGATAATCTGATCATGTTCAGATCTTCAAGGAATTTCCAATTCTTCATCACTGCCATCCAAACCCATCATTGGCCTATACCTCTATGCATACAGATAGATGGAAGAGGACTATTGAAGGTGGCTATTCCCAGATCCATAACTGATAAGGTCCATACATGACCCCAACGCTGTCTAAAGCAGATTAAATATTAATTTAGGAGATACAGGGAACCCACAATGCAGAATAAGCGACAAACTGGAGGGGAGCACCTTGACAGGAGAGGTGGACTTAAGCTGGTACTGGCTGAATGCCCAGGTAGCAATGAATTACCAGGCAGGGATTTAGAGTCTCTGAGAAGGGCATCAGTGCTTAACTGTGGGGGGAGGGAGGTCACTGGACCCCAGACGAGTTCACACCATATTTACAACCTGAGCTACAGATGTGCAAATAATAAAATCAAGGGTTAAAAAGTACAGGCTTAGCGTTTTCAGCCGACAATCACAGCCACAATCCTTCTAATGATCAGGCAGAGCTGTTGTACCCACAGGCTAAGGGACGATGCACATGTACAGCGTTCTGTGGGAAGGGGTTAACGTTTGCTGCATTGAGAAGCAGAACTAAGTGGCACCAGCACTTGCCCGAGCACGGCTCCTTTCTGCAGTGCCAGCCGCTGGGACCACACAACTCCTTCACTTTGTCAGCGAGGGTCCCAAATTGATCCCACTGATGACTTGTCTTAAGAATGCAAAATCCTGCAAGAGCCCCCCCTCCTTACATATCTCATCACAACTGGAAAAGCAAACACACAAACTCACCAGGAATTTAGCTTCTTTGTCCTTCTTTCTCTGTCGTTCTGTCTTCCGCTCCCTCTGATGGAGGGATGTCGCCTTCAGCTCCCCATCTTGTGCCCCTGGACCACTGCCCTCCTCCTCAGACTCCTCCACTAGACCCTCGCACAGCTCTCTTAACCGGGTTTCCTGCAGAAACAAAAACAATTGACAAATCCCGCAGACATTACCCAAATCTAATCTGGGATTCTCCTCCCATAAAACCCCCATCTGACGGTACCTACATGTCACAAAGGCCCCCATTTGCATACTCAATATATTATTAAAGGGGCTGTGCAGCCAGTAATATTGATGACCTATCCTGTTTGCAGCTGCCTGTCGGACCAGTGCCGATCAGATATTGATGACTTATCCCGAGGTCTGGTCATTAATATTGCTGGCTGCACAACCCCCTTTAAAAAGTTATAAAAACATATCAAAAGTTTAGAATCTGTGGGTTTCTCGGAGCTGTGACCCTCACTGATCTCTAGAACGAGGGGAGAGAAGTACGTGCAGATCACATCCTCTTTCCTTGCTGCACGAGACGGGCTCCACAGAAGTCTATGGGCCAGTCTCGAAAGCAAGGGAAGGGAGCACAATATGCTCAAGCTTTTCTCCCCTCGTTCTAGAAATCAGTGGTGGTCTCAGCACTCAGACCCCACCGACCTTAACGGCTGATGTGTCCCTAGGACAGCAGTCAGCAACCTTCGGCACTCCAGCTGTGTTGAAACTACGACTCCCAGCATGCTCCATTCACTTTCATGGGAGTTCTGAAAATAGCTAAGCAAGTGTGCATGCTGGGAGTCTTAGTTTCACCACAGCTGGAGTGCCGAAGGTTGCTGACTGCTGTCCTAGGAGAACGTTTTTTTTTTTTTTTTTTTTTAAAAGGTTAGTGACCCTTTAAAAAGGTGATTTACAACTCTGCGAGAGGCCTTAAAGGCTATGGGCACCTTTGTGCACTAAAATCAATAATCCCATATATTACTGTTATGCAGCACATAATAAAACTGCACTTGTAAGTTTTCTGGTATCAGCCTTTCTTCACATGCTCTTAGAAATGCTCTGATATGAGTTTTGCTCAGTGCTGTCATCTCCTGTGAGACTGTGGGCGTTCCTGTGGATTTCACATGCACCAGCACAGCTCTGCTGCCCCGCCCCCACCAGCACAGCTCTGCTGCCCCGCCCCCACCAGCACAGCTCTGCTGCCCCGCCCCCACCAGCACAGCTCTGCTGCCCCGCCCCCACCAGCACAGCTCTGCTGCCCCGCCCCCACCAGCACAGCTCTGCTGCCCCGCCCCCACCAGCACAGCTCTGCTGCCCCGCCCCCACCAGCACAGCTCTGCTGCCCCGCCCCCACCAGCACAGCTCTGCTGCCCCGCCCCCACCAGCACAGCTCTGCTGCCCCGCCCCCACCAGCACAGCTCTGCTGCCCCGCCCCCACCAGCACATGGCTAGTCTTACAGTATGCTACAACTAGGGATGAGCGAATCGACTTCGGAGGAAACATCTGAAGTCGATTTGCATAAAACTTCCTTCTAAGGGTACTGTCACACTGGCGTTTCTGGGTCCGCTTACGAGATCCGTTTCAAGGCTCTCACAAGCGGCCCAAAACGGATCAGTTCAGCCCCAATGCATTCTGAATGGATAAGGATCTGTTCAGAATGCATCAGTTTGCCTTCGTTCCGCTCTGGAGGTGGACACCAAAACGCTGCTTGCAGCGTTTTGATGTCCGCCTGACAATGCGGAGCCAAACTCTTTTCACTGACACAATATGGTAAAATAGAAAACTGATCCGTCTCCCATTGACTTTGAATGTAAGTCAAAACAGATCAGTTTTGACTTAATTTTTATTTTTTAAGAATAATGCAAACGGATCCGTTCTGAATGGATACAAGAGTTTGCATTATCGGTGCGGATCCGTCTGTGCAGATACCAGACGGATTCGCACCGAACGTAGGTGTGAAAGTAGCCCAATACTGTACGGAGCAGAAGCCCTGTACAGTATTAGAATGTATTGGCTCTGATGAGCCAAAGTTATTACTTTGCGAAGTCTACCAAATTTCTACTGTAAAAAAAACATTTCCCAAACCCGGGTTTGGTTCCAAGTGGTAACTTGGAACCGAACCAGAGTTCAGGAAATGGTTTGTTACAGACTTCACAAACCAATACCTTTGACTCATCGGAACCAATACATTCTAATACTGTAGGGCGCTCCTGCTCCGTACAGTATTAGAACTAAGCAGTCGAGGTTTTTACTGATGATCTACTGAAAAGCTGCTTCATTTTTCACCTTAAAGGGGTTGTACAGAGGGTTAAATAATAATGACCTATCCTCAGGATACATCGGTATCAGATAGGTGGGGGTCCGAATTCCGGCACCCTCGCCAATCAGCTGTTTGAAGAGCGCGACTTCTCCTTCCTCTTCATAATTACCTGGGCGCAGTCTCACTTGTAGTGGCGGGGCAGTGTAATTACACCCATAACATTTACTTGAATGGGACAAGCAGTTGTAATTACGTTGTGCTGCCTCTACAAGCAAAAGGAAGGGCAGATGATGATGATGAAGACGAAGCACAAAAGCTACACTACATTTGCAAACAGCGGTTGGGAAGGGGGTGACGGGAAGTAGGCCCCTGCTGGTTTGATATTGAGGGGCCTGAGGATAGGTCATCAACCTTCAACATATTGAGATCTGATCAATGCTTGGACTAATATTCAGCAGTACTGTCTGGTAGGTCTAATGGGGAGGATACGAACCTCTGTGGGGGCTTCATCCCGGGTGGGACATTTCACCTGTCGCTCCAGCTTCTTCTCCTCTTTCAGCTTTTTCACTTCTACCTCATGAGCTTTCAGCAGCAGGTCCTGGAGGTAAAACACGATACAATATAAGAATTTTACAAGACTATTTTGTAGAAAATAATAAAAAAACGGAGCCTTGAAAGTACAGAAGACTGCTGCAAGTGAACCAGAAACAGCAGGGCAGATGCTTCAATGTGTGAGGGCCAGAAGCTTACCAACTATAGGTCAAGTACAACACTGAATACACAGAGTGGGGCCTAGAAGAATAACCCGCTGCATCACTAGAAAGCCTGGAGATCTCACATGGGTGGGGGCACAGACTCAAGAAATAGTCACGTCTCTGACCTGATGCGATTCGTAGGACGGGTTATAGGAGGCTCCAGGAGCAGCAACTTCAACAGCTGGAAGCACCGATGGCTTTTTGTTCATTCTTTCAGGACGCTGAGAACGAGAAGTACATTAGTGTAATCACAAGCAAGAGGGACACGTTCAGCCATCTTCTGCAATACTGAAATGAGGAGACGCCGCGCTCAAGACCCCAAATATGCAGGTGTGCATAAGGCCTCACACTTACCACAAGCTGCGAGATTGCAGCAATTTTTTTTCTCTTAAAGGGGTTCTCCAGGAATTAAGAAAATGAAAATAACTACATATTACTTTATTATAAATATATTCCCAAATATATTTCAGTTATAATGGCTCGTTTTGTCTGGGGAGCAATTAGAAGAAATAAAATGGCCGCCGTCCTATTACTACACACAACACCTGTCCTTATCACACAGCAGGACACCGCCACATCCCCACCTCCTCTCTGTACCTCATGAGCTCCATTTCTACAGATTCAGCTGAAGATCATATTGAACAGTATTCAGTAATCCCTGACAAGAGCAGCAGAGCGGAGGACGAGGCAGGTCTTTACCTCAGTGTTGTGAAGTAACTTATCCTGCTGTGTGATTAGCACAGGTATTGTGTGCACGAATAGTACGGCGGCCATTTTATTTCTCCCAATGATTGCTCCCTAGACAAACAGCCATTATAACTACTGTATTTTTTACCCTATAAGATGCATTCCCCCCCCCCCCCAAAGTAGGGTGAAAATTATAATGCATCTTATAGGACAAATACATTGGGGGGAGGCGGTTGGAATGGCCGGCGCTTTGCATGTTGCCGATACATCGCAGGCTATAATGCATAAGGACATCAGCCTGTGATGTACCGGACATAGAGCCCGACATGTACAGTACCTACTGAGGAACAGGGAAGAGCCTGGCACTTCTATAGCGGGACATCAACAACTACAATCCTCCTAGGACAGGGCTGGCCAACCTGCGGCTCTCCAGCTGTTATAAAACTACAACTCCCACCATGCCCTGCTGAAGGCTGATAGCTGTAGGCAGACTGGGAGTTGTAGTTTTGCAACAGCTGGAGAGCCACAGGTCGGCCATCCCTGTCCTAGGACCTGTCCCAGCCTCCCGGAGGCGCATACATGCACACCAGACTGCACCCATGTCTATGGGAAAGCCCTATGGCTAGACAGTAGTGTCACGATCCTCTTTCTGTGATGCAGAGTTCTTATATTCTATATTGTGTGCACTCAGCAGCATAGCTGGTATCCCCCTAGTACAAAAGTGAGTAGCCTGCCTGAAAATAAAGGCAGGCAAAAACATATGGTATGTACCAGGCAGCCAGTAAGATTATGGTTAATGTGACTCATTAACCACAATCTTTCCACTGCCATATTTTTTACGTCAGGCTGGGCACATGCTTTTGGAGGGGGCCACATGTGCTTCACATTAATAGTAAGTGACTGTACCTTCTCAAATAACGGGCAACGTGGGGTTAATGCAAGTTACAGAATACAGGCCACTTATCAATGTGGGGCACATGGAATGATGGAAGTCAAAATTCATAAGATTGTGCCGATAACATTAATAGCAAGTGACTGTTCATGAACCTCATGCTTTAACCCCATGTTGCCCATTATTAACACACCTTTTGTACAAAATATTTTTTTTCCTATCTAAAATACGGTAAGGAAAGGTATTTGGGAATTTTATAATAGAGTAATATTTACGTATTTTTATTTTCTTAATTCCTGGAGAACCCCTTTAAGGGTCCCTTCACACATCTGTAGAAAGGGTCCGCGTCCGTTCCACAAATTCTGGAACGGGTGCGGACCCATTCATTCTCTATTGGGCAGGAAGGGATGCGGATAGCACACAGTGTGCTGTCCGCATCCGCATTTCCGGAGCGCGCCGATCTTCCAGTCCGTGGCTCCGGAAAAAAAATAAATAGAACATGTCCTATTCTTGTCCGCAATGGCGGACAAGAATAGGCAGTTCTATGGGGGTGCCGGCCGGGTGTATTGCGGATGCGCAATACACTATAGACGTGTGAAAGGACCCCAAGATGTGGTTCAAATTTTAATCCTGCCCACGGGTCTACAATCACTAAATATCAGTTCCTCATATCCCTAAGGGTAGGATTACACATTGTAGATTTGTAGTGAAAGAAATCCACAAGTAAATCTGCAAGACGTTTTAGTGGAAGATTTAAATGCAGACTTAAAGGGGTTCTGCACTTTGTTTAAACTGATGATCTATCCTCTGGATAGATCAGCTGTTTGAGAAGGCAGCGGCGCTCCAGCAGCGCCGCGGCCTTCTCACTGTCTACCGCCGGCCCACTGACGTCACGTCTAGTATCAACTAGCGTGGGCGTAGATCGTCAGTTAAAATAAAGTGCAGAACCCCTTTAAACTCCACTAAAGAAATCCATGAATAAACTGCAAACCATCCAGGAGACAAAGGACATGCTGCAGATTTGAGTTCCATGTGCATGCAGAAAATCCACTGTGTGTAGATTGGGAGATCCCACACACTTGTATTACACAGTATTTCACTAGATATTTTCTGCACGACTGCCACGTTCATCTGAAGGGGACTTGCTGCTAAAACAACGTCATTCAGATAAATGGAGCAGATTTTCAGTCCTAGAAATTGCTGTCTAAAATTTGCTGCTTTCAAAATTAGGAGCAGATTGTGTGCGCTTCTCTCTGTATATACGTGGCTCCAACCAATACGAAACATGACGAGGAGAGGGCAGTGAGGTCCATGCTCTCTACCACCTTCTCCAAGTATAGGTTCACACACAACTCAAAAATTGCCAACAATGACATATAGGAGTCGCATCTATCTACAGAACGGAGCTCCGGACATGCGTGCTCTCCATTTACTTCTATGGGAGCTTAGAAAATACCCAAGCCAGCACAATCAGCCATCTTCAGAACTCCCATAGCAGTCAAGGGTGGGTGGCTGCACCTGCAATGGGCTCTCCTTCACTTTCGGGGGAAAGGGTCAAATTGGTGGCATTTCATTTGGATATGCTACCAATGTCTGAAGTGAAACAACCCCTTTAATTTCCATGATGAATAACAGAAGAACAGACACCTTCAAAAACCCAGGCTCACCTTAACACGACCCTTTTTGGTCTGTTCTAAAAACCACTGCTCTTTTCCTTCAAATGCAGAATCCAGGGGATCTGTAATGAAGGGAGGGAGTGAATATATCATGTGCAGCAAGTGGTCCGGTCTCTACACAATCACAGACTCCACATACTCTTTGCCGCCCACAGGTCATAGAAGCCTCTGGTTGGGTTATTGTTGGGCTCGTCTTTGTGTGTTGAGCTGGGTCTGTCCTGTTGTGCCAGGAGAAGTCTGTCCGTACGGGGCAGAATCCCCTTAGTTTCCAGCTGCTGCTCCTCTCGCTCTCGTTTCCTTTTCAGTTTCTTTGCATTGGGCACCTGGTGAGACAAGATGCTGGAGAGAGACACAGGCTGTCAGTAACATGGCCGCTTCAAGATTTACAGCAGTCACAGCGGTGGGCTATCGACGTCCCTCCCAGCAGAGAGACTCCAAAGAAAACGACACTGCTTCCTGCCTTGGAAAAACGGAAACCGGAGAATGCACGCAGAGAAAAGAACTTCAGAACCTATGTGTACGCTACATAGAGAGTCTGGCATCGACCAAACTAAATCTGCATCTGGTCAGGACTAAACTGGTTAATAATCCACATCCGATGCCTCCGCTGTATGACTGCAATCATTAGCAGGGTACTTATTCTGTGTCCTCGGCTTCTACTCTGATCACAAGCCCCAGTTTTTGCTAAGAGCTTAGAGCAGGCATCCTCAAACTGTAAAACTACAGCTCCCACAATGCCCTGCTGTAGGCTGATACCTGTAGACTGTTCGGGCATGCTGGGAGTTGTAGTATTGCAACAGCTGGAGGGCGGCAGGTTGAGCATGCCTGGCTTAGAGGCTGAGGACCTTAGACATACACCATATGGAAGCTGTCGCAGAAACTCAACTTATCACCCATCCACCATTAACGTGACTGGGGTCTCATATCCCCCTATTGAATGCAGTTGTGGTCAAGCATGCACATTGCTGCTCCACTGAAACTCTAAGATGCTACCAAAGACAGGCAGGCACACATAGGAAGATAGGAGAATTTTTCAGCTTTTTTTTTTTCCCCCCTCCACAACATGGAAATCTAAAGTGAGAAACAACCCCATACTCATCAGCTTAACCCTTACGACCAGCAACATGAGCCAAGGCCAGTTTACGGTCACTGAAGCCAAGCTCTATAAACCATGTGCATAATAGATTATCTGCCACTGCCACCTAGTGGACAAAGATACTATAACACTAGGGTCCGTATTGGGGATGAGCGAATCGACTTCGGATGAAACATCCAAAGTCGATTCGCATAACACTTCGTTCCAATACTGTACGGAGCAGGAGCTCTGTACAGTATTAAAATGTATTGTCTCCGATGAGCTGAAGTTATTGCATTGCGAAGTCTTGCGAGACTTCGGGTAATAACTTCATAAATTAATTTGTACTGTAAAAAAAAAAACATTTCCAGAACTTGGGATCGGTTCTAAGTGGTACCGAAGAGTTCGGGATTTTTTTTTTTTTTACAGTACAGTGCTTCGTGAAGCAATAACTTCGGCTCATCAAATCCAATACTGTACGGAGCTCCTGCAGTATTGGAACGAAGTGTTATGCGAATCGACTTTGGATATTTCATCCGAGGTCGATTCGCTCATCCCTAGTTCATATATTCCCATAGAGATGAATAGAGCGTGCATGTGCGACCGGCCGCTCTATTCATTCCAGGGGGTGGCAGAGGATACAGGGCCCCCATTCTCCCAGCGGTAGGAGCCCCACCGATCTAATAGTTAGGGATAGGGGATAACAATGTAACCAGAAAGAAAAAAAAAAAAAAAAAAAAAAAAAAAAAATCACAAGAATTAATGATTGGTGGGGGTTTGACTGTTGGCTCCTCCGCCAGTTAGCAGTTTCCCAATGTTACCGCACAATAGACAGATGACAAGTGTTTCATACCCTCAGAACCTGGGGATGGAAAACTGACCATAACCCCAGGGCACCCAGAGTTTGCATCACATTCCTAGCAAGCAATGCAGAGAATGCTCACAGCGCAAGGATGGGTCTCATCACAGGGCAGAAGGACACCTGCAGGCTTCTAAAGGAGCACTAGACGGCCTGGATGTCACTCACGTCCAGAGCAGGAGATAAAGGAATGATCACTGAGGCCGACATTGTTCTACACCTCAAGACATCACTGTCATGGGAATTACTTCAGTGGTGCAGTCTGATAATGTTCAGATCTTCAAGGAATTTCCAATTCTTCATCACTGCCATCAAAACAACTTCTAACAACCAGAATACCCCTTTGAAGGGGTTGTGCAGCCAGCAATATTGATGACCTATCCTCTGGTCGCTGGTAGTCTGACTCCCGACACTCCCGCCAATCAGCTGGTTGAAGAGAAAGTGCTGGTTGTGCGAGTAATAATCCTCTTCAAGATCACACTGCGCCATCGGCGCGGTGTATTTACAATCACTTCTTCCGAGATGACGCGGTCTAATCTTGAAGAGTAAGTGGCTCTTGCAAAAGCGCCGCCTCCTCTTCAGCCAGCTGATTGTCGGGAGTCAGACCCCCTCCGACCAGAGGACGGGACAACAATATTAAAGGCTGCACAACCCCTCTATGCGGAAACCCCATTAACATTGACTATTGAAACTGTATGCATTCTCTACCGTACTTTGTGTTGAAATCCAACATTTAAAAGACCTTTGCTTGCGTTCAGTGAATTGGAACGTTTCTGTAGTTCATCTGCCCTTACTACTTACAATTGTGAACACATACTCACTCTTTAGGTGGCGGCACTTTAGAGTCTGGCTGTAGAATAAGGTCGATCTTTAGAGGTCGGGTTCGCTTCCTCAGCTTTCTGGTAGCTGGTAATATTCTGGAGTCTGAAAAGATTAAATAAATGTCACATCCAGTTTATATCATGTCCAGTTGGAAGCAAAGACTGATGTAGGTGTCCTGGTATTTCCATTCACTGATTGGGGTTCTTATAGCTCGTGTCATGATCGATGGAGTTCAGCTGCAGCTCTGCCATCTTTACCCTGGTGCACACACTCGGCAATTACAGTCAGAAACACAGATCTCACAGGGTCCATAGCCAAACTTAGTATGGCTTCCCTGCCACCACCCCGTTTCCCAGTATGCATGCGTCAACCACTCCTAGGCAATGCCCCAGATTTCGGACAAATTAACACTTGGTCTGAGTATAGGCCATCACAACCCGTCTGCTGCAGCCACCTCTCCAAAATAATGGAATAAAATTAAAGCGGTTGTCTAATCTGAGACAATGGGGTCATATCGCTAGGGGACCCCCACCTACATCGAGAACAGAGCCGTGAAGGTTGTGGAGGGTGCACTAAGCACGTGCAGCCGCCCTCCATTTCTGAGAGCGGTGGCCAGACCCAGGGAAACCATGGGTCCTCTGCCCACCACCTGCTCTGTTCTCGGAGTAGGTACGGATCCCACCTCTGCGCCCTCCACGATCTTCAGGGGTCCGGTCTCGTTCACCTCTGGGACGCGCACCTATCAGACAATGAGGATGTTCCTAGCGATATACCCCCATTGTCTGAGATGGGAATACCCCTTTAAGTATTTAAACCCTCAGCAGATGAAACTTCTGGAGTGAAGTCCCCGGAAATCTCTTTCCAGGACATCTGCTCATGTCAGAGCTCCAAACTCCAACTGGCCCAATCATAATTCCCAGCTGTTACATCTCAGGCCAGGCCGCCATTATGGTCTCAGTTTTGTGGTCTGATACTGGCTGCATGCGCTCCGCATTTGTGGAACGAAACGGCTAGCCCTAGGATAGAAATGCCAATTCTTTTCCACAATTGTGGACAAGGAAAAAACCAAACCAAAAAAAAAAAAAAAGTTTAATCTCTTTTGAGAGGCCACAGAACGGAAGTACGGTGTGCTATCCGCATCTTTTGCGGCTCCACATCGCCAAATTGCAGAACGGATAAAGACAACTATACGGTCTTGTGAATGGGCCCTTAGTCTGTGATCTCTTTCCAACTCGTGTCACTGTTGCATGCTGGGAGTTGTAGTTCTGCTACAGGGGGAGAGCACTGTTCTACACCAGCAGGGGGTGCCACCTACTCCGTGAAGTAATCCACTGGATTCACAAAGCGTCAGCAGCCTCCACAGTTACCGTCTCACCTTTTTTCTTCTTGTTGGTGTCCACAAAGAAGAGATTTTCATTGGGTCTTTCCGACAGCAGACCCCTGCGAGAGAGCGAGAAAAGAAAGAAAGAGCGGTCAGATAACAAAAAAAAAATATTAAATACATTAGAGTGACTGCACCATTTTAATCCTGTTGTGACAGACGCAGCATCGCGTCTGCATCTCACCACCTGGATATATCATCAGCAGCTGATCGGCGGGGGTCCGACATTCAAGTGAACAGAGCTTAGCCCCGCCCATTGATACAAGTTGTGACGTCACTGGGCCTTCAGTAAACAGCGAGAAGTCCGCGGTGCTACTGCCAGCGCCGCTGCCTTCTCAAACAGCTGACCGGCGGGGTGTCGGATCCCCGCCGATCAGATGCTGATGATCTATCCAGAGGGTAGATAATCAGTTTAAAAAAACTGCAGAAGCCCTTTAAAGTGGTTCTCCAGGATAATCATGTTGAAAGGCTACCCTCTGCACAGGTCATAAATATGAGATTGCTGGGGGTCCGACTTCTGGCAACCCCTCCATCGATCAGCTGTTTGAAGAGGATGCAGCTCTGCCATGAGCACCGCAGCCTCCTCACAGCGTATCAAGTGCCGCCCATTGGTATTACAGCTCAGCCCCATTCAATTGAATGTGATAGAGCTGTGCCAGGACCAGCTGACCGACGAACGTGAGGTCACCGTCTTAGGTAGAGGCCATGGGCTGTGGCAAACAGCTGATCAGCGGGGGTTCCAGGGGTTGGGACCACCACTGATCTGACACTGAACACCTATCCCGAAGATAGGCAATGTCAAAATCCCAGAGAACCCCTATAAAGCAGCTCTGTCACCCGGATCAACCCTATCCTACCAGGAATATCACCCAGTAGGGCTGATGACACTGAATTAAAGCGATATCTGTTTTAGGCCTCATGCACATGACAGTTGTTTTTCTCGGCCTCCGTTCCGTTTATTTTGTTGCAGATAGGTGGGGGACTCATTTCAATGGGTCAGCAAAGAAATGCCGATAGTTCATCCGATTGTGTTCCGCGTCCGTTGTCAGTGTTTCCCATCAGCCTAAAAAATAGTGCATGTCCTACTTTTTTCACATTTGCGGACAAGGATAGGCATTTATTACAAGGGATCTGTGGGGAAAAACGGATCCTCCAAAAAAAAAACAAAAAAAAAACCTGTTGTGTGCATGAGGCTTTATGCAGTTAGAGCACTGCCCCCGGTGCTCCAAAATGACGCCCCATCCCTTCCCCCCGCAATTAGATTGACAGCGCCAGAAACCATCCCATTTTTGCAAAATAATTTTATTAAGGGCTCTTTCACACTTGCGTTCTTTTCTTCCGGCATAGAGTTCCGTCGTCGGGGCTCTATGCCGGAAGAATCCTGATCAGTTTTATCCTAATGCATTCTGAATGGAGAGAAATGAGTTCAGGATGCATCAGGACGTCTTCAGTTCCGGAACAGAACGTTTTTGGGCCGGAGAAAATACTGCAGCATGCTGCGCTTTTTGCTCCGGCCAAAAATCCTGAAGACTTGCCGCAAGGCCGGATCCGGAATTAATGCCCATTGAAAGGCATTGATCCGGATCCGGCCTTAAGCTAAACGTCGTTTCAGCGCATTGCCGGATCCGACGTTTAGCTTTTTTAGAGTGGTTACCATGGCTGCCGGGATGCTAAAGTCCTGGCAGCCATGGTAAAGTGTAGTGGGGAGCAGGGAGCAGCATACTTACCGTCCGTGCGGCTCCCGGGGCGCTCCAGCGTGACGTCAGGGCGCCCTAGGCGCATGGATGACGTGATCGCATGGCACGTCATCCATGCGCATGGGGCGCTCTGACGTCATTCTGGAGCGCCCCGGGAGCCGCACGGACTGTAAGTATACCGCTCCCCCGCTCCCCACTACTACTATGGCAACCAGGACTTTAATAGCGTCCTGGCTGCCATAGTAACACTGAACGCATTTTGGAGACGGATCCGTCTTCAAATGCTTTCAGTACACTTGCGTTTTTCCGGATCCGGCGTGTAATTCCGGCAAGTGGAGTACACACCGGATCCGGACAACGCAAGTGTGAAAGAGGCCTAAGATAATTTCCACAGTAGCCACGGTAACAAATCCTCTATGGCAGAGGTCAGCAACCTTCGGCATGCCAAATGTGGCAAAACTACAACTCCCAGCAGGCACCATTCACTTCTATGGGAGTTCTGAAAACAGCCAAGCAAGTGTGCATGCTGGGAGTCGTAGTCTCACGACAGCTTAACTGCCGAAGGTTGCTGATCCCTGTTTTATGGCGACATCACCCAGAAATGATAGGCAAGTAGTGTTGAGCAAACTTGTGTTTTAAGTTCGGCGTCTAAAGTTTGGGTTATCGAAGAATCGCGTTATGGATTCTAAATTCTGTTATGGTCCATGGTGGCGGAATCCATAACGCGATTCTTCAATAACCTGAACTTAAGACACAGGTTCGCTCAACACTATGATCACATGGTAGTCCGCAGGTATACTGTGCAGGAACAGAGCGGCCAGAAGACCCCTTTAAGATCCTGATGGCGGTCTACCTCAGATGTCTCCCGCCCGCCAGCAGCACAAGACACCCCAATTTTTGCAACGGCCATACAGCTGGTGATCGGCCGATGACAGACGATTTTAGTGATAGGTAATAGGCTGCAGCTCTAACACGGACAACCACCAGAGGCTGCTGTGAAACTACAACTCCCAGCATACCCTGATAGCCATGGAGTTGTAGTTGCAGTGGCCATAACCGGTCATAGCTCTGATCCTTACAGGCCAGGCCTCATGTGACCCCCTCCTCCTCCTTACCCGACTGTCCTCTCCTGCAGCCGCACGTCGTCCATGAACTCCTCCACATCCCGGACATCGATGTGCTTTTTCCAGGTCTTCTTCTTGTTCCTGTTCATCCGCTTTCTTTTCGGGGTGTTCTTCTTCTCCCCGCTTTTAGAAAACGGACTGAACCCCAGGAAATCATTCCCCTGCTCCACGCCGCCGCGACTTGTGGCGGGCGCCATTTTGGAGTTAAAGACTGTCCGGAAGTAGCAACCGGAAATGCGTCACGGAGCCTGAGCGTAAAGTCGGATGGCGGCCATCTTTGTACAGGCACTGAGCATATTTATACCTAATTTCCCGCCACTATGGAAGTTAACTTTGGAACTGGCTCATGGTGGAATGTAGCACTGTGCTTGTGGTGAACTGCTGGGGTTTAGGGTGATTTGCAATATAGTTCAATACATCAGTATGTAATATTAATTCTTAGCTATTTTTCATCACAGCTTTAGCTTTACATTTTGGCACCATTTTGTTGTACAAATGTTTTTGTTTGTTTTTTTGAGGGGGGGGGGGGGGACTTATTAACCCCTTCAGGACCTGTCATTTTTCACCTTATGGGCCAGGCCAATATTTGGAAATCTGACGTGTCACTTTATGTGGTAATAACTTTGGAACGCTTTTAATTATCCAAGCCATTCAGAGACTGTTTTCTCGTGACACATTGTACTTCATGACACGGGAAAATTAGAATCCATATATATTCCACCTTTATTTATAAAAAAAAAATCCAAAATGTATTAAAAATTTGAAATTTTCTAAATTTCAGTTTCTCTACTTTAAAGGGAACCTGTCACTGGGATTTTGTGTATAGAGCTGAGAACATGGGTTGCTAGATGGCCGCTAGCACATGCGCAATACCCAGTCCCCATAGCTCTGTGTGCTTTTATTGTGGAAAAAAAACCTGATTTGATCCATATGCAAATTATCCTGAGATGAGTCCAGCGTGAAGGAGCCCAGCACCGCCCCGCATCCTCAGAATCTCCTCCTTGCTCCCCGATGTCAAAAAGCTAGAGCGCCGTAATCTCGCGATGCGCAGTGTCGGCATAGTGTTCCTTCCCTGTGCTGGCATCAGCCTCAGGGAAGGAACTGCGCATGCGCTAGCTTGCGGCGCTCTAGCTTTCTGACTTCGTGGAGCAAGGAGGAGATTCTGAGGATGCGGGGCGGTGCTGGGCTCCTTCATGCTGGACTCATCTCAGGATAATTTGCATATGGATCAAATCTTTTTTTTTACCCAATAAAAGCACACAGAGCTATGGGGACTGGGTATTGCGAATGTGCTAGCGGCCATCTAGCAACCCATGTCCTCAGCTCTATACACACAATCCTTGTGACAGGTTCCCTTTAAAAAAAATATACTGATAATGATACCTCATAAAATAGTTATTACTTTACATTTCTTATGTGTGTACTTTATGTTGGCATCATTCTGTAAATGTTTTTTTTTTATGTGGTGCAATTTTAGATGCAATAAAAAAATAAAAAATAAAAATAAATTCCAAAACCCACTTTTTAAGGACCAATTCAGCTATGAAGTCACTTTATGGGGCTTACATAATAGAATCCATCCATGTATGACCCCGTTTTAGAAACTGCACCCCTCAAAACATTCAAATATGATTTTACAAACTTTGTTAAAGGGGTTGTCTCATCATGGATAATGGGTGCATATCGCTAGGATATGCCCCCATTGTCTTATAGGTGCGGGTCCCACCGCTGGGATCCGCACCTATATCGAGAACGGAACCCGGCAAGGTGGTGGCTGGAGGACTCCGGTCCAGCTCCCCATAGAAGTGAATGGAAGCGTACCGCGCATGCTCGGCCCCCGCTCCTATTCATTTCTATGAGGCCGACAGAAATAGCCGAGCCAGCGCAGGCACGAGATGTTGATCGCAAACAGGGCCAGCCAGAAGACGAGAGCGATCGCTGGCCCTGTCAATCAGCAGGAGGAGGGGTGTTTTTTTGAAAGCAGGATGCGGCTGCTACCAGCAAGTAACCGCCCTACTTGCTGCTAGACAGGTAATTTACATATTATAAAAGTGCAGTTTTTTAAAGAAACTAGTGAACGAAAGAGGCTAAGCACTATATACTGAAAAATCGCAGTAAAAGGATTTTAAGTAGACAAAAAAACGAAAAAATGACTTTTGGGGGGTGACAGAAGCCCTTTAAGGCGTTCACCTGAGGGGGTAGGTCATGTGATATTTTATTAACGCGGCAATAACTAATATGTCTATTTTTATTAAAAATTGCTGAATGAATGGAAAGGGGCACTTTTTCACTGTAAAGTTTTTTTGGTTTGTTTTGTTTTGTTTTTACTGTTTTTTCAATATTTATTTTTGTCCCAGTACAGGGGTCTCAGGGTCTAATCCCTGTTTCAATGTAGTACAATACAGACAGTGTGCCAGTGAGACCCAGCCTGGGGGCTTCCATGTATAGCAGACCCCATGGCAGTCATCGGCCCCCTCTCACTGCAGCACGTGGGGCCAATGGAGAGGCAGAGAGAGAGCCCCCTCCCTCTGCGATTCTCTTATATGCTGCGGTCAGCGTTGATTGCAGCATATAAGGGGTTAATCTGTCGACATCGGCTTTTACAGCGATGCCAGCGGATACAGCTGTGACTGACAGCCGAGCCCCTGCACTGATAGTTACATGTACGTGATAGGTCCACAAGTCACTTGTGGCCATGACGTACTAGTACTTCAAGGGTCGTGAAGGGGTTAAAGGGATTGTTCTGTGTGCCAAAACTTTAAAAGTGGTATAAAAAAATAATAGTAATACTCCCCTCACAGATCCGGCGTCCCTCATACTCTAACTATACGAAACGTTAAAAAGCTGTCAGGTGATAGATTTGTGTAGGTGCCGCCATTTACCTGACGGTCCGGACGAGAGTCCTTTTGCCCTTCTTCAGGCCTGTATATATTGGTATAGGTTTTTTCCTGCTGTGTGGAAAAAAGTAGCCAGCTGCATCCTGCAAAAAACGTAAACCAGTATAATGTTAAGCCACGAGTGACAGGACTCTTCATAAATTTGGCGCATTTTCTGGCTTTCCGTGTGCCAGAAACTGAAATGTGCACCAGCTAGGAACTGGAGTAGATTGCAGCTACAATTTATTCCAGTCTAAATTAAAGGGGTTTTCAGATACTTTTCTACTGATAACCCTAGGATAGCTCATCAGTATCTGATCGCTGGGGGTCCGACACCTGGGATAATGGCCGGTCAGCTGTTTGAGAAGACAGTGGTGCTCCTGTGAGCGCTGCGGCCTTCTCTCAGCTTTTCCTAGGCCAGTGACGTCACGCTCATCAGTCACATGACTTATGTCATCCCCCATATAAATGAATGTAGCTGAGTGCAATACCAAGCACGGCCACTATACCATGTACTGCGTTGTGCTTGGTGAGCAAGGAGAAGGCTGTGCCACTCAGAGGAGCATCGGTGCCTTCTCAAACAGCTGATCGATGGAAGGGGGGGGGGTCATCAGTATATAAGTCTTAGAAAACCCTTTTGAAGTACATCTGGCAGGCTGTGGAGGCCTCCTCTGTCCCAATGAGTAAAGCCACACCCCCAAATTATTATCCTAGGGTCAAAGTTATTGCTATTATATTATTAGCAATATTTCTAATGATACCATTTGGCTATATAATATATACTTTTATTATAAATTACATCCCTGTATCTAGTTTAAGCAGGGTGCAGGCTGTACTTAAAGGGGTTGTCCAGGTTCAGAGCTGAACCTGGACAGCCCTCCATTTTCACCCCGGCAGCCCCCCTGACATGAGCATCGGAGCAGTTCATGCTCCGATGCTCTCCTTTGCCCTGCGCTAAATCGCGCAGGGCAAAGGCATTTTTCTGAGTTCCGGTGACGTACCGGGGCTCTCTATGGGGCTGACAGGAACCCCGGTGACGTCACCGGCACTGATGGGCGGGATTTGGCTCTGCCCTAGCCAGTAAAACGGCTAGGGCAGAGCTAAAGCCCGCCCCTCAGAGCCGGTGACGTCACCGAACACACTGCTGGGCGGAAGTTACCGCCCGGCAGTGTCTTATTGTAAACACAAGAGCCTGTGCCCTGCGCGATCTAGCGCAGGGCACAGGAGCGCATCGGAGCATGAGATGCTCCGATGCCAGGCTCAGCAGGGCTGCCGGGGTGAAAATAAGGGTATGTCCGGGTTCAGCTCTGAACCCGGACAACCCCTTTAAAGAGACCAGCCCTGTATGGAGACTTATTGCCAATGCTCCCTGGAAAGATAATATGCAAAGAGGTATCTCCCAAGGAAAGTGGCTCTCTATGAGTCAAAATCCGACTTTTTAACAGGTCCCTAAATTCCAAAGCTGTTGATCCAGAAGAAAGTGAAAACCCCTGGACACATTCCGCAATGTGTGCCTTCTTGACTTGGAGAAAGGCAATTAGTCCTAGAACCCTGGATCAAACCCCCTGATGTTATTTATACATTTTTTAACTATTATTTATATTTTCTTTTTATAATCTATTATAAACCTTTTTTTTTTTAACTAATTTACTACACTTGATATTATTATTATAATAGGCTAAGTATGATATTAATATTTCATTCCCGTGAATATTTTATATTTTGTTGCTGTAGGTGATATAACAACTTGTTGCCGTCCGTCGCCAGCAGAATGGTCTGAGGAGGATGGTCCAGATGATGTTCTTCTTTCTTCTGAGGTTGGTGTTGATACAATGGAGAATGGATGTATCTTCTGTCTTCTGTTGGCTCGCCTTCATTGGTTGAGGTTCTGGTTCTTCTTCATCCAGTTGGTCGGCACAAGGCAATAAGGACCGAGTCAGTCAATTATCAATGAGACGTTTCAAGAAAACCTTCAAACCTTTAGCTAGAACATGGATGAAACTGTTAAAAGGACATCTTAATAAGGCCTCATGCACACGGCCGTTGTTTTGGTGTGCATCCGAGACGCAGTTTTGACATTCACTTTAATCGGGCCGCAAAAGATGCGGACAGCACTCCGTGTGCTGTCCGCATCCGTTGCTCCGTTCCGTGGTCCACAAAAAAAATATAACCTGTCCTATTCTTGTCCACGCTTTGCGGACAAGAATAGGCAGTTATATTACCGGCTATCCGTGCCGTTCCGCAAATTGCAGAATGCACACGGACACCATCCGTGTTTTTCGGATCCGCGATTTGCGGACCTTAAAACTCACAATGGTCGTGTGCATGTAGCCTAAGGCAGTAGGATCACTGACCTTCATTTTGAGCATGGGAGGAATCTCATACAGTAGATGAGGCGTTGTTCATCTCTTTGATAGGCTGCAGAGAAAACATAAATATACAGTTCTGATTAGTCAACCGTCAGATGGTTGGAAAATGAAGGAAGTGGAGATTAAAGAGTAGAATTCACTGAAGACACCACTAAAATTTAACTTTCAATAGAGATAAAGTCTCTGATAAAATCATTGTTCACTTGACTATTTTTTAAAGCTGGATACAGCAAAGAAAATGGAATAAAAGAAAAACAATTCCTTATTTCTCACCCTATATCTTTTTAAACCCTACCTGAGGATGGAATGGCCGCCCCAATAGGGGCGATCCCGTGTCAGGAACATCCTGTTTGCCCTGTTGGGTCCCTGGCACAGTGATAGGTCCCGTCACCAAATAGTGAATAATGTATGTCCGTCAAGTGGTGTAGACACTAAGTCACTAACAATATACTGTTGGAAGGCGCAAGGGTCCGTCGTTGACGGAAGGTATGTGTCACCGAGGTTCCTGGCTTCGGTGAAATAGGAGCCAGTATTTTCAAGTGTCAGCGGCAGCTAGTGCTGGTTGACACGTTGCTATTTTAGTATGGCTGTAAGCTGATCCGGGCTGGCTCTTACTAGACAAAGTGCTGGGTCGGGTGGCTACTCCCCACGCTCCAGGCCGGGTCTTTACTGGCCTATATCAAACCCAGCCAGCAGTCTAGACAGGGTGTGGATTACTCCTCTCTGACAGTTGAGCACTGTCAGTCCCTGTGTGTTTTGGGATCTGAAAACTTGTGCCGTGCAAAAGGGCTGGGAGCCACATGCTGAGAAACAGGCCCCTAAAGCCTGCCGTGGACCACATATGATCTATACCATTGTATTACTGCACTGCGGCGGCAGCAGGAAGCGCACGGTGTTATAGCAACCAATGACGGCGTGCGCTCCTGCACTCAGAAGAAATCCAGGCCGGTATCACACGGTCCGTGTTTCACGGATGTGTGCATGAGGCTTTAGTGTCTATATATACCCTACTTGACGGACATACATTATTCACTATTTGGTGACGGGACCTATCACTGTGCCAGGGACCCAACAGGGCGAACAGGAGGTTCCTGACACGGGATCGCCCCTATAGGGGCGGCCATTCCGTCTTTAGGTAGGGTTTAAATAGATATAGGGTGAGAGAAAGGGAGTTGTTTTTCTTTTCTCTTTTATTCTATTTTCTTTGCTGTATCCAGCTTTATACAAATAGTCAAGTGAACAATGATTTTATCAGGGACTTTATCTCTATTAAAAGTAAAGTTTTAGTGGTGTCTGCAGAGAGAACATAACCAGATAACGAGATAAAACATAAAACATCCAGAAATCAGTCAGTTTCTTGAGGCTTCATGAAAAACAATCTCTTTTGAGAAGGATCCAAGTCCATAAACATGGTCCTTGCAGCAGTAGATGTCCTAAAGTGAGGAGAATATAATAAGTGACCGCTATCACTCATCAGTTTATTGATCCCTATAGAGCTGATGCCCGCTGCCATCCTTTAGGCTAAATGCACACGATCAGAAAATCTGCATCGTAGGTCATGTACATTGTATTCTATGAGAATTTTAAATTCTCAATGCACATGATGCGTTTTTTTCAGCGCAGATTTTAAAATCCGCAGCATGTCAATTTATTTTATTTTTCCTGACCGGATTTTTTCCATTCACTAAGTAAAAAACGCATTCGGAAAATTCGCACTAAATCTGCATGCAAATCCGCACCAATTGATGCGGATTGACCGCACAGATTTGCCTGCAAACACCTGCGGATTTCAGTGCGGATTCTCCGCACATGAATCCTGAACATGTGCATGTACCCTTACTCATTCAGAACTGCAGAATACAATGCAAGATTTGTTAGGCTAGCTTCACACTCATGCTAAACTGTTCCGAAAGACTGTTCTGGTAGAGGAACAGCCTTCTGGAGTTCATTGTATCAGGCATAGCTGGAAACAACCTTTCCCCGGCAAAGCCAATTGACTAATAGGAGCCGGCAGGGATCCGGCCTGTTTCCGATTTGCAGCGGTATCTCAGCCTGCCAGGTCCCATTATAATCAATGATGCCTGGCGGTGCCTGGCTGGTGCCAGATGCGATGAACTCTGGCAGGCTGTTCCTCTAACAGAACAGTTTAGTGCTAGTGTAAAACTAGCCAAAAAAGAGAATTAGTCACAGATATGATAAAGACATGAACACTGCAGATTTCCACATGAACTGACAGTAAAGGTCTGCCCATCATCGACAGCCTGTCCTAGGGATGATAATATGTAAATCCCGAGAACCCCTATAATTTCATAATATAGCTATAACAGTCAGAGATCACTTTTTCTCTGCAAATCCTTAGAAGGAAATGTTCAATTCGAGCTGCCTGCAGCCACCACTAGGGGGAGCGGAGGAGCGTTCTGCAGACTGCATTATTAATGCAGTGTAAAGACAGGGTCTGCAAACTGCGCCATTCAGTGGAGCTAAAACAAGAGCGAGTCTGCACCATTCAGAAGGAAACCCCCCCGGCAAAATCCGCAGAGGTTTCCTGCAGATTTTGCATCCTTACTGCTGCCTACTAACCAGCAGAGGGTGTTATAAGTATGCAAAATGTTCCGTCCATTCTTTTTCTTGCCAAGTTAAAACAAAAGTTTATTCTGACCCCGTGTAATAGTAACATGTTGCATCTCCCGGGGTTTTGTCTGCTGCAAATATTCCAGTTGTTTCGTGTTGTTCTTGATAGGGCATGCCTACAGATCCCTGCTCCAGAACCAAATTCCTTTTCAACCACTGTTACACCCACATCTGCATTTAGTGCCAAGTGTTCAGTTCTGACTCTTGACAGCAGATGGCGCTTGTACCTTATCCATGGCAGAATAGGAAATGTCTGTTTTGTTGCCAATTCCTTTATATGAGGAGCACCTGCTCTGCTTCTCTTAAGGTAGTGTGACACAGTGAGAGGTTTGGTCTGGGAAAACAGGTATTTTTCACCCAGCATGTGCTAATCCTGTCTACCAGAGTGAAACCCCACAATTGGTGGAGGATGCGGGCAAGAGCAGCGAGGCTGGCATGGTCTCTGCATTTTTTAGGCACTGTTGTATGTCGTACATTAAACCAGCTGTATTAGAACCAGTGCCCCACGACAAAATGGAGGCTGTTGTGAAAGCCCTCATGGAGGCTAATCTGCAGCAGCGAGAGACAAACCTGCAGCAACGCAAGGCTAATAACCAGTTGCTGCTACAACACATGATGGCTTTCCAGACAGCAGGAGCAACCCCGAGCGTCCACGATGCCCGGAAAGCAGTCCGTGCCGCGATTCCTAAGATGATCCCCGCAGACGACATCAAAACCTACCTGGCCATGTACGAGAAAGTGGCCATCAGGGAAAAGCTACACCATGACCAGTGGGCTGAGGTCGTCAATCCATTCCTGGCATTCAATTCCCAGCGGGTGTATTTCAACTTGCCGGACGATCAAGCGACCGACTACCAGAAAGTCAAGGATGAGATTCTGGCAAGACTGGGGGTGAATGTGTTGGTCCGGGCCCAGCGGGTGCATTAGTGGGGGTTCAACCCGGCTGAGCCTCCAAGACCCCAGTATTATAACTTACTTCACCTTTTGCAAAAATGGCTACAGCCTGACGTGCTATGCTGGATCGTCTGTTAGCCGACATGTTCTGGAGGGCTTTGCCATACCCTCTCCAGCCCTCTAAAGGAGGGCTCTGTCGGGAGGGGGGTCGGCAGACCCTGGAAATCTCCACCCCAGGCCTGCAGATTTGAGCCGATAAAACCCGGGGATGTACCCACAGCGGACTTGGCTCCGATAGTTTGCTGGCAGTGTCAGGAGCCTGGCCATGTAAGGGCTGACTATCACCATCGAGTTAAGCCCATGGACACCAACTTTGGCTACTGTTAGTCACTATATGCCAGGAGGCTGTGTGCAACAGGTACCCTAGAGTCTTTAGATCACTTGTGCCAGGTGGAAGTGGGAGACACTCCGGCGGAGGCTCTGCTGGACTCAGGGAGTCTGGTGACTCTAGTAAGGGCTACCCTGGTAAAAATTGCTGACAGCCTCTCCTCTAAACAGACTCAGGAGGGCAGGGAGTTCGTTAGTCGGAACACGGATGTGTTCTCGGACCTCCCTGAACGCACTTCCATAATCCAGTATGACATTGTCACTGAGCCTCAGGCAAAAGTCTGATTAAAACCCTGGTGCCCGAGGCTCGGCGACAGGCCATATCGGAGGAGGTGCAGCTAGACGTCATTGAGGAGTCAAAAAGTGAGTGGGCCAGTCCTATAGTATTGATACCCAAGTCGGACGGGACATTGCGGCTTTGTAACTACTTTCGAAAACTTAACAAGGTTTCCAAATTCGATGCATTTCCCATGCCCCGGGTGGATGAGCTCATCAAGAGGTTAGGACAAGCCTGGTATTTTTCTGTTTTGGACCTCACTAAAGGGTGATGGCAGGTGACCTTAACAAAGAGAAAACTGCCTTCATCACGCCTGAGGGGCTGTATCAATATAAGGTATTTTCAGTGACTAATGGACATTGTGCTTCGTCCACATTGTCGGTACGCTTTGGCTTACCTGGACGATATTGTCATCCACAGTACCTACCCAAAGTACAGGCTGTAGTGGACTCCCTTCGTAAAGCTGGCCTAAACGCTAACCCAAAAAAATGTGTGATAGGGTTAGAAGAGACTAAGTACCTGGGGTATGTAATTGGGCGCGGAGTCATCAAACCCCAAGTGAACAAAATAGAGGCGATACAGAATTGGCCCCAACCTGTCACCACTAGGCAAATATAGTAATTCCTGGGAATGGTATGGGCTATTACATGAGGTTTGTTCCCCACTTTGCTACTCTAGCCGCGCCTTTGACAGAACTCTTGAAGGGACACAAGTCAATGATGGTTTGCTGGGATGATCGGGCTGAAGAGGCTTTCTTAGCTTTGAAGTTGGCCCTGTGGGGTCCCCGGTTTTACTGACGCCCGACTTCGAAAGGGAGTTTATAGTACAGACCGATGCCTCCGACGTAGGTCTCGGTGCTGTACTGTCCCAGGAAGTCAACGAAGAGGAGCATCCCGTTGTCTTCCTCAGCCATAAGCTTACCCCAGCCGAGACGCGGTATAGTATAGTGGAGAGAGAGTGCCTGGCTATCAAGTGTGCACTAGAAACTCTCCGCTATCATTTATTGGGGAGAAAATTCCGCCTGGTGACCGACCACGCCCCTCTCAAGTGGATGAGCCAGGCCAAGGACTGAAATGCACGGGTCACCCGATGGTTTCTCTCCCTACAAAACTTTACGTTTCCAGTGGAACACAGGGCAGGCCGGTTACAGGGAAACACGGATGCCCTGTCCCGAGTACACTGTCTGTCGTGTGTTCTCCCCCTCAGGGTTGAACAAAGGGAAGGGGGGGCTGGAAGTGACACAGTGAGAGGTTTGGTCTGGGAAAACAGGTATTTATCGGCAGATATTAGTGGAAAGAAGGTTCGGGCATATTGGATTCCAACATGCCCGATCCTTTGTTTTCAGGGAATATAATTAGCAGCCAGAGGTATTGGGTAGTGCTTCCCCCTCTCCTTATTGAAGACGCATGCTTTGCGGTGGAGCTAGGTGTATGGGGGAGTCAGGAGGCTGACCGCTATCGAAGATGCGATTGATGTGTCAGATTATATGGTGGAAACACCCTTCTATTAGAATGGGATAACCGTCTAAAATGCTGGTCTTAATAAATGACCCCCCATGTTTCTTTTACATCTACGTTATCCGGCAGACTGTTCCGGCACAGAGCAGCCTTGCCGATCTGACTGGATCTGGCATTGCCATATCCTCATTGACTGCAATGAGGTCCGGCGGTTATCCAGATGTTTTCCGGGATAAATGCTGTGTTTTGCTGGACAAAAACAGTTGCATGCAATGTTTTTTTGCCAAGCCCCCAGATCTTCAAAACGGAGATGTGAAAGCCACCTTACTGCAGATGGAGATAAGCAGCTGCCAGACAGACCTGTTGCACTGCTTATCATTTGTTAAAGCACTAACCTTTCCAATATCCTTTTCCTCCAATGGATGATGCAGGCTTTAGTGGGATGGTTGGACCGTTTCTATAGTTCTGGAACCAGTTCAATGGCAGAAAAATGAAGGTGGAGGAAATTGTAAGTTATGCCCTAATGTGTCTGTTTAATAGGGGTCTGGCAGTTATATGCTTGTGTGAACACTGCTCCATTAAAGGGTAACTGTCATCAAAAAATCTTTTTTAGCATATGTTACTACTGCAGCAGCATTATACATAAAGAAATCTTCACATATCACTATTTTCCTTGAGTTTTTCCCTTAGTTACGGCTGTTTAAACATTTACAATATGAGGACCTTCTTAAGATGGCTCCTCTGCCAGTTCTCTGAGGCCAAAACTGCTTTCCCTCACTTCACATACACACTTGCTGTAGCCAGCAGCTCCCTGCCAGCCAATCAGATTGGATTACTGAGAGACACGCCTCCTCACTCTGAAGCCTAATACAGGCATGCAGTGTGAAGGACCGCCCCTCCGTCTTCCTGTCTTCTTAGCCAGGGAAAGGGACAGGGGACATTAATGAAAGCTGTTATTAGGTAATTACAGATCTTTTGACAATCATTGACAGACTAACTCAGGTATACATGCCTAGCTTTATTAAACTAGCAAATAAAAAAATAAAAAATGACATTTACCCTTTAACTTCTATGGGTATGCCACAGATAAAGCCGATCGTCATCATCGGTTGTCCCATAGAAGTGAATAGAGAGGTGACCACTACCACTCCGCCCACACAGAAGAGTCCAGGACCTCTGTTCTCGTGATCACTGGGGGTCCCAGCAGTTTGACCCCCAGCAATCAGAAACGTATTCCCTATCCTGTTAGAGGGACAGCTGCTTTAAATCCAGGAGGAACTCTGGGACTTTAACCCTTGAGGTTATCCACCAGAGAAAATGCTGTCACCAGCTTGCAAGGAGTCACCCACTGACTGTACATCTTTTCCTCTGTCACAAGTTCAACTCAAAGATAGAAAGTCAACGGAGCAGAAAAAGTTACCATCCAAACTTTTTGATTTCAGAGCTTCCCTTTAAAGGGAACCTGTCACCTGGATTTTGTATCAAATCGTTTTTTTTTACACAATAAAAGCGCACAGAGCTATGGGGACTGGGGATTGCGGATGTGCTAGTGGCCATCTAGCAACTCATGTCCTCAGCTCTATACCCCAAATCCCGAAGACAGGTTCCCTTTAAGTGCTTTAGTATGTACCCCTTTCATGCCACTTGGTATCATCAGCTACAGTGGAGTCTCAGGTGCAGCTGGTTGCATTCGGACTTGGCATATAAAGAGTTACTGCACTGAATGCAGATGCCAAGTGTTGTATGACTGAAGTGAGAAGTGTGTGTGAAGTTCTCCAGCTTTGGACCTTATATGAACATTCCAGCCTGTGTAAATAACACCCCAACCCCTGCAATCTTTACATATACACAGGGTTTCCTTAGAGCCCCCCCCCCCCTTACTTACGGGGCACACCCAGGCACGCGAGGGTCACCTCTAGGTTATGCCCAGAGAGAATCTCCAGAATTAACCTCGCATTACTCACCAATCTCATTAATTACACACTCAGAAAATATGCAGTGGAGGACAATGGAGGGAAGCGATGGATGGAGGAATGAAAGATTTTCTGGCAATGTACATAGAGCCTGGGGTTTGTGGCCAGCATGGGATGTATAGTGTAAATCTGGAGAAGTGGTACCTGATTATATAGGTCAGGAGGATAGGGCACTTATGGGTCTGCTCAGTTCTTGCTTAAGGATTAAGGAACTTATGTTCAAAATAGATCCTCTATCTGGGATGGGACAGACTCTCAAAGTGCCCGAGGCAGGGATTTCAGGATAGGACCCTACCGTCTATCCCTAAGACATATATATGTGCAACATTCATTTTATTGACAGATCTGCTCCAACTTGCTGTTCTAAATGAATTACTGCAGGGATGGAAACAGAGGGTAAGATGGATCTGTAATCTCTAGTGTACACCATGGGCGTCTTGTCTTTCACGGTCACAAGGGTTCCCAACAATGTAGGAGGGATCTCCATGAGATAAGTTGGTCCTTGACTGGATACCCACCATAAAAACATGGATATGCTGGCCTCTAGTACACAATTTGACTTCAGCTGCCAAGCGCACATGTAACAGGTCAGCCAGTTTCACAGGTGCAAATCTGCTGACAGATGCCCTTTAATTTTAGATTTATCATTCAAATGAACATACCGTTATAATTTTGACATATAGTAAATGCTACATCAGATTTATGCCCAAAAATTTCTCTGTGCCCCTGAATTCTGTCCAATTTTCAGAACTGTGGTATTTTTGCCCCTAGCTGAAGAGACAGCGGTGTGGCAGGCGCAGCACTATGAAGTGCCTTTTGCGCTGTGGCATTAAAAGAATTTTGATATCTCTGACTTTTAGTCTAACCAGACTATTACTCTGTAATTCCTCTAGCGCCGTTCTATGGAAACAGTAGGTTTAAAGAGCACACCAAATGCTTGAAATAACTTCTTTATTAACTTCAACTTTTCTTCATATAACGCTGCCGCCTCCGCAGCAGATAGTCCATGTACATAACACGTGTTGAAAAAATATCACAAAATGGCGGCATGATTAAGATAGTGGTTCAACTGTTCAATCTTGTCATTCAACATACAATGGTGGACATATTTCTCTCTTGAGTATCTGTACTGTTAGTTTAAGTTATTTAAGCACTTTATGATCTCTCTGAGAGGTATATCTGAGGTCTAACTAACTGTTCCCTTGCAGTATGCAGTTAGCAGTGACTATTTGCAGATTGGTTGAGTATGATCTGGTATGGTTGTATGCAATTTGTATTGCAATATGGAATCTGAATGCTTGCAATGGTATGCTTGCAATTGTAGCTTTCAATTGAATTTGTATGCAATTGTATGGCTCAGTATGCTTGCAATTTGGTGGGACTGTAAGTAAACACATATATAACTGGTTCAGTATACAGTTCTAAACACAATACTAACAACATGAACATTATATAACTGTTTCAAATACCTATATTGGCCTCTTGTTCCCATAAAGCTCAGCTCTCAGTGGAGTGAATGTTTCTTCAGCTCCTGTCTCTGGTGAATAATGATTCTAGCAGCAGGAGCTGGGGGGATTCCCAGACAGGCTGTGTATGAGGCTGGCTGTGATTGGTGAAAACTCTTGCTGTGTGAGAAGCTGGCTGTTATTGTTCTAGACTTCTGCCCAGCAACAACAGATTAACACTATGCATTCTGTTGTTTCTGCTGTGTCACTGCTTACCTTACATTACAAAATAAATCTTAAGGGCATATTATTTTTTTTCTGATTCTGTGAACACAAAATATAACAGTAATATGACATCCAACACACGATGTCACAGTAAATAACTCTGCTTTTGTCTTTAATACATAAACATAGGAACTGTATTAAGGTTATTGGCAGGTTTACCTGTATACACATATAAGACTATACTAGAAACCTAGGATAGGTCTTAGCTGACCAGCTACAAGCGGGGAAATCGGCACAGTGATTACTAACATTGTCTAAACTTAACCCCTTAAGGACACGGACATATTTCACCTTAAGGACCAGGCCATTTTTTGCAAATCTGACCAGTGTCACTTTATGTGTAAATAACTTTAAAACGCTTTTACTTATCCAGGCCATTCTGAGATACCAAAAGACCAAATTTACAAATTTTTTTGAAAAATTAGCAAATTTCCAAGTTTCAATTTCTCTACTTCTATAATCCATAGTAATACCTCCAAAAATAGTTGTTAATTTACATTCCCCATATGTCTACTTTATATTTGGATCATTTTGGAATGCCATTTTATTTTTTGGGGGCGTTAGAAATTTAGAAGCAACTCTTGAAATCTTTCAGAAAATTTCTAAAACCCACTTTTTCAGGAACAGTTCAGGTCTGAAGTCACTTTGTGAGGCTTACATAATAGAAACCACCCAAAAATGACCCCATTTTACAAACTACACCCCTCAAGGTATTCAAAACTGATTTTACAAACTTTGTTAACCCTTTAGGTGTTCCACAAGAATTAATGGAAAATAGAGATAACATTTGAAAATTTCACTTTTTTTTCAGTTATAGAGCAAGGATTAACAGACAAACAAAACTCAATATTTATGGCTCTGATTCTGTAGTTTACAGAAACACCCCATATGTGGTCGTAAACTGCTGTACGGGCACACGGCAGGGCGCAGAAGGAAAGAAATGCCATACGGTTTTTGGAAGGCAGATTTTACTGGACTGGTTTTTTGACACCATGTCCCATTTGAAGCCCCCTGATGCACCCCTAGAGTAGAAACTCCAAAAAAGTGACCCCATTTTGGAAACTACGGGATAGGGTGGCAGTTTTGTTGGTACTATTTTAGGGTACATATGATTTTTGGTTGCTCTATATTACACTTTTTGTGAGGCAAGGTAACAAGAAATAGCTGTTTTGGCACCGTTTTAATTTTTTGTTATTTACAACATTCATCTGACAGGTTAGATCATGTGGTATTTTTATAGAGCAGGTTATTACGGATGCGGTGATACTTAATATGTCTACTTTTTTTTATTTATGTAAGTTTTACAAAATTATTTCATTTTTGAAACAAAAAATAATAATGTTTTAGTGTCTCCATAGTCCGAGAGACATATTTTTCTCAGTTTTTGGGCGATTATCTTGGGTATGGTATGATTTTTGCGGGATGAGGTTACGGTTTGATTGGCACTATTTTGGGGTGCGTATGACTTTTTGATCGCTTGCTATTACACTTTTTGTGATGTAAGGTGACAAAAAAGGGGTTAGATCATGTGATATTTTTATAGAGCAGGTTATTACGGACGCGGCGATAACTAATATGTGTAGTGCATTTTATTTTTTTTATTTTTAATCAGTGATACATTTTTTATTTTTAAATTGTTTTCACTTTTTTTAAACATTTTTTCACAGCAGCCCCCGATGGGAGAGGGAGGGAGCTCCCTTCCTGTTATCCTTCCATACAGCGGTCCCTACGGACCGCGGCATGGAAGGAGTTAAACGGTTGACATCACAGCACAGATGTCAGCCGTTTCAAGCAGAGTGTCAGTAATGTGCTGACACTCTGCTTGCTAACCACTCGGCCATTCTGAAAATTAGAGGTGGCGGGCTGGGTGATCACGCGCCCGCCCACACCTCCCCCCCTGCACCGCCCGCCGGCAACTAATAATGAGGGCTGCAGGGGGTTAAAAAAAAAAATGTAGGTAATTTTGACGTTTTTGATCCCCGCGGTCCGATCAGAAACTATCGACAGCGCTGCAAACCGCACGTCTGAATTTACCTGCGGTTTGCAGCGATCGCCGATACGGGGGGGGGGGGGGGGGGGTGTCACAGGACCCCCCGCGGTATTGTCCCAGGGTGCCTGCTGAATGATTTCAGCAGGTACCCAGTTCCGATCACCTCCTGCCGCACGATGGTGATCGGACATACACATGACGTACCAGTATGTCATGTGTCCTTAAGTACCGGAACATCATGACGTACCGGTATGTCATGTGTCCCCAACAGGTTAAGACCGTGGCTGATAAACCCGTCTAGTCTAAGTATACGCCACCAATACATTGGCTTAGTTGCACTCCAAATAAATATACCAAAATTATGGCGCATGGAGATCCTAATAAGTCACACACCCTTTTACACAAAGCCGTGTCCACTTTCTGATAAGTCACGTCCCTTGTTGGACGAGGCCTAAAAAAGTTAGAAAAGTGTCTAAAACTCTTGATAAATGTGGTGCAAAGCATGTCTGCCAGCATTTCGGTGCAAATTGCTCCAAAACTGGTGCATATTCAGTAGTAAATGTGTCCCATAGAGTTTAAAAAATATACCCCTTTCTGACAGAAGTGTCCCTTTAAGAAAGTTTCTTGTGGAATTGCAGTCTGTGGGGAAAACTACAACTCCCATCAGCCACCGAGGGAGGATATTGGCCAGCCTGGACGCCCAGTTTATTGTATGGCTGAGATGCTGTGTGCCGCCTATCTGTAAGTAGTACAGCCAATGTAATGTGCCATGAGCCACTTATGCAGGGGGCTTGGGGCCCACTTCTGCCTCAGGGGTTCACCGGTGAATTCACCCCTGCAGTCAGCCAGGGTGCAGCTAGCATGAGCAACATATCTAGCCATCCATCATTCAGCATCCACTGCCAGTCACCCACCATAACCCACTAGTATGTATAATGCTGTGTCAGTCTACAGCAGAGCTGAGCTGTGCAGCGGCAGCACCAGCCTCCCTGGCACGCCCAACTAGCATGCCAGGAAGTCAAGAATTTTGTCTAGCTTAATTAAGTTGAGCCATATGCCTACCCCTCTAGCCCCAGTTATTATGTCCAGTACGTGTCAAAATTGCAAATTGTCCTCTTGGTCATCACCCAGCTTTTCTAGGAACTGATGACATCATCTAAGAAATGTATTTTTATGGGTTTTTATCTTTTATTAGCAGGGAGAGGATGCTGCATATAAACACCCTGCATATACTATTTGGTGCCTCACAAAACCAGATATTAGGGATGCACCCCGCGAGCTCGGTTTTCTGCAATCCTAACAATGTATTCTTGTTTTGGAGACATCACAGATCCGCCGTCTCATTCCTGCTCACTAACAGAGCCGTGTAATCTGCTGATCCTATGACCCGGCATACTTGCACTCTGCTGTGGAATCTGGGGCAGCCCTGGCAGGAGAGGGTGGGGTTCTGGGTTTTCATGCAAAGGACTGCAGGAAAATGTACTGAAAGAAGAAAAGACTATTCTAACAAGTACAGTAAGTCCCATAATACGACCGCGGCGTAAAATGCCATTACTGACGTACTCATCTCTTTAAAAGGGTTTCCCGGGAGTGCAATACTGGTTGCCGGTCCTCTGGATAAGTCCTTAATATCTATTCGGTGGGGTAGAGGTTCGACTTCAGACAATCCGACGATCAGCTATTTGAAGAGGCAGCAGCAATCCGGTGAGCAACATGTAATCCAGGCTGCGTTATATACAGATGAGATGTAAATAGATGGGGTGTTCTAACTTTATTTTGGATGCATGGGGTGTTCTTCTGCAATCAGTCCACCATGCATCAAACCACAAATTCCCCAAAAAACAGATTAGCCCATGCATTTATGTAGGCCCTAGATTAGACCCCAAATCAGTCCCCAAATTCATATAGACCCCGGATCAGACCCCAAACTTATACAGACCCCAGTGCCGTCACCTGCAGAAGAGGTCCAGGGAGCGGTGAGTAAAGTGCACATTCACCGCTCTCTGGGGGCCTATCCGCTAAGGCTATATTCATGCAACAGTGATAATTTTTGTACTTACCGTAAAATCTGTTTCTCGTTCAATTCATTGGGGGACACAGCACCATGGGAATACGCCCAGCCACCACTAGGAGGCGACACTAGATATGAAAAAGGCTGGCTCCGCCCAGGTGGGCTGTACCCTCTCCACAGACACTAGGCTAATCAGTTTGTACCAATAGCAGTAGGAGAGAGAAACAAAAGCAAAGAACTAACATGTCCTGGACCGGGGAAGAAAGAAGAACAGCAACCCAGTGACAGAAAGAGAAATGAAAACAAAGGATGGGATCTGTGTCCCCCGATGAATTAAACAAGAAACGGATTTTACGGTAAGTACAAAAATCTAATTTTCTCGTTAATGTCATTAGAGGACACAGCACCATGGGACGTCCCAATGAAGTCTCTGAGGGTGGGAAGGAAATCTCATGCAAAATGTTGGCGCACAGGTGCAGTAGAACCATGTGACCCAACAGGACCAGGAGAGGCCATAGCATGAAATGGTAGATAGAAAACTAAGGAAGTGAGCCAAGAGGCTCCAGGACCAGGAAGAGTCCAAAGAAAAAAATTGTGGGAGACTGCCAGTATCCCAAGGACAAGTGCATAGGAAAAAAGGCCATATGCAAGAAAGGAACAAAAGGAAACACCCAGCTCCACCCAAGGTGGGAAAAATAAAGAAGCTAGAGGATAGGGAGCAGGGCTAGATGTCCTGCGCAAGAACTGAGAGTTGAACAAGTGCACACTAGAGAGCCAGAGGAAGGATCTGGAAGAACCCGGGCTCCCCCTGAAAAAACAGGAGAGCAGCACAACCGGAAGGCGTCTGTTGGTAATGGCCTAGCACTCTGCATCTAGAAGGATGCTCCAGGGGGAGGAGCTATAAGAGGACAGACCCAACAAGAAAAATTAGACCATGAGGGAACCTGGCAGGGGAGAAAATGCCTGGGAAAAGGACAGGAGCAGTCCTGAACCAAGGAAAAAAACGTCCTGGAAACTAAACTAAAGGAAGACCCTGTGGACCACCCCTCCGCAAAAGGAAGGCGATTCCATAAGGCCTGGAAGCAAAGGAACCTGACCAGTAAGAGGACCCGGCAAGGAAAAACTCTAAATTGTCTCAGACCAAAAATGTGGCCTGTCCGTGGCAAACACCATGTGAAGGCCAGGGTAGAGGAAACAAGGAAGCACTGGAGGCTGAACAATTGAGAGAAAGAATAACAAAGACTCACCATGGGAAGGGAAGCAAGCCTTCTTCCACTGCAAGGTGCAGCTGTCTATTTCCAGCATCTGGGGTATCCCTTCCCCTTAAGGAGGTATCTACAAAATATGTCCCTCTTATAGAGCAAGTAAACGTGACGCCAGTTGTAGTTAAGCAACGAGGACATGGAGTCCCCTTTGTAGATGGTAGTGTTGGTACCCAGGTGTAGGATTGACAGAGTGGTGTAGAGTGGCCTACAATGTCTCTGTAGATGTTATATGCACGTGTCACGCTGCTCCTACCTGGATATCCTTGGATCCCAGACGTGGTGTAGTCTGAAGCAAATGAAAAGGGAGTGATTAACTTGGGTGATGAAGGAGTAGAATTGTCACAAGTGGTAGGTATAAGTGCAGCCCTGAGCTGAGCTCCGCCCACACAGCTATCCCTACCTACTTGCACGATCCATCCTAACCGACGGTGCACAACTGGACGGCAGTCCCTAGCTTAAGT
Organism: Bufo gargarizans; assembly: GCF_014858855.1. Lineage (NCBI taxonomy): Eukaryota > Metazoa > Chordata > Amphibia > Anura > Bufonidae > Bufo > Bufo gargarizans. The sequence continues at coordinate 3,041,072 of NC_058088.1, forward strand.
ACGTGCAGGGGCTTACAGGGAGGAAACAAAGTGGAGAAAACCGGAGACAAGGACAGAATCGTAAACTTGCAGGCTGGGTAGAATCCAAACAAGCAATAACACACCGTAGACAAAAACAGGACAAAATGGAAGCTGAGCTCAAGTACCAGGAGGTCACATGAGTACACAGGGAAAATGCAGAATTGAGGTCAAAATACAAACTGAGGTCAGAAGCCAGGAGATCACTTCAGTATAGAAGGATAACACAATATAAGGAGTCAAACACAATCCGAGGTCGAGTTCCACAAACGCACATGCAGGAAATACGCTGGTGAGTATAAAGACCAATCACAGGCAACTTGTGGCCAGCAAGTTGCCTGTTAAATAGGCCAGACTGAATGGTCACGTGACATGGCAAGCGTGACATGACCCTGCTTCAGCCCCAGCCACTACTCTAAGCACCGACTCATCACCGTCGGCACTGATTCCTGCTCCTGCTCGTTGCCTAGGGGATGGAGGACGCCGGCCGCGCTGAGGAAGCGCGCGCTGCTGGGTCCTCCCACCTCCCTTGTTCCCTCCGACGCCGGCTCCTCCTCCCTCTCTATCAGCGGGTTTCCGGAGGTGCTGCAAGGAGGAAAAGAACCAAACTGGGCCCAAAGAAGCAGCTGTGATACAGAGCATGTGCGGTCAGAGATGCCACGAGTAGCTTCCCCAGCGGGAACCGGCCAGCTAGCTGGTCTAAGAATCATTGGGGCAGGGACTCCAAGCAGGATTACCAAGTCAGAGGCTCAAGTAGGTTCCACAGAACTGGACCAGATGAAGACAATAATAGCCAGATTATCAAAGGAAAAATGAAATGTAGCTACCATAGGGAAAAAAACTTCAGCAATCCGAAGTGTAGTGACTAGCATACTGTATAACACTGCCCTGGAAGGGGCAAGTACAGCACCCTGGAATTTGTAAAAGAATCGCCAGACATCCATATGTCAGAAAAGGATGCAGAATTGGACAGGGGAAGCCGGGAGAGACTACACTGACATGTAGAAACCAGCTACCAGCAGAGCACAATGAAACCCCCAAGGAAGAGGGAAGAAACTGACAGGTGCAGACAACAGCAAGGCCCAAGTGAACGGCACTTCTGTCATGTATCACAACTGATCAGAGAACATAAGGGAGTCCCAAGAACGCCAGGACCATGGAAGAGCTATGGGACCATGTCCGATACCAGAGCGAGCAGCGGAAAATTCCACCCACCAAGTAGGTGTGTGGCGCTCACTAGTCCTGTCCCAGCCATATCAGAGAGGACGTCCAGCGATGACCCAAAAACTGCAGTAGCAGCTGGTGCTCACAATGCTGCGTATCCCTGCAGGATAGAGCATCCAGTGGTGATCCAGGTACTCTGCCAGGATTGGGCCATGTAGCTATGTGAAAACAAAGCAGAGGCAGTAACAACAACGCGAGTACTCCATCTATAAAATGGGGTAACACGGCTGTGCGGAATACAGTAGTACTTTATAGGAGTGACAAAGAACAAACCTAGCATGATAGCCAACAACCTGCCCATGGCGGTGGGAGTGTGGTTGTCTGGTGCCTAACAGGACTGAGAAGTCTTACTAAGTAGTGCGTCAAGCAATAAAGTAAAAATTATGCCTAGTAGAGGGGCAATGAGAAGACTTGGTGCACTCAGAGGACCTGGTTCAGGAGGTACTGCACCGGGTGTCAGATCTGAACAGGCTAGCCATATACTGGATCTAACAATTGCAACTGTACCCCGCCCAAGAAGGGGGGGAACATATGGTTACCAGGTACATACTACAACCAGGATGGTTTTCGGATACAGCTCCTTGAGATAGTACAAGTACACCGCCGAGGACAACGGTAATGGGGTGCTAGATGCATACTAGAACCAGAAAAGAGTGATGAATATAGTGTCTGGGAAGAGGGGCCACATGATTGCCTATCACATATTAGAGCCAGGAAGGGGCAATGCAGGAGCAGTATGGGACACAGATTGTACTAATAGGGCACAGCACTTGGAGATACTACAAATACTCTGTCTGAGAATAGGAGTAATCTGTCTGCATGATGCACACTATAATGATTGGAGACATGGCTACAGCATCTGGAAATGGTATAGGTAGTATGTTACTAAACTCTCTTTCCCTGCTACAACATGTTAAGTGTAACTTAATTGTCCGTCTGTATAATAATATTGTCATTAATGTAATTTAATGTATTTCTAGGCCTGTTTTATATTATGCTGTCATTTCCCTGTACACCAGCAGGTGGCAGCAATGTGTGATCAGGTCCATAGCCAGTTTAGTATTGCTAGACTGGAATAGTTCATTCCAGTTTTAGCCCCCCTTCTCTGTGAGCAGAAGTGGGCTGGTCCCATGTGCTGTCTCATGGGGAGGAGAAGGAAGTTAAGTTAGTGTACCAGCTACCCCCGCCTGGGGTTGACTGTGTTAGTAGGAGCTCCCAGAAACAGGGATCCCAAGACAGGATCTAGCCTCGGCTGAGGCCAAAGATCATCCTTCCCAGCCTGAGCCATCAGCCTCAGCTGGTTGACAAGAAAAGCAGCCATCTCCAGCCTCCAGGAAGAAGCATTCCCTGTGAGCCAGGCTGTGAGTACATATCCAGAGTCCAGGAGAAGCCAAATCCCTCCTCAGCTAGTCAGGCCCATACTAAGCAGAAGATAGAGCAGAAGATAAATACCTGCCAGATTCTCCAGGCACATAGTATAGAAGCAGAAGAGATATTGATCCCTGCCATACATTGCCTATACCTGCTGGGACCCAAGACTATTGCTGTAACTCATGTGGAATAAAGCTGCCATTCAGTAAAGACAAGTTGGATTATATTTCAAGTCTGGATCTCATTTACTACTCCCAAAGTTCCTCAGTTACTCCTATTAACAACACTCAATTTATTGCAAGTGAGCCAGGATCCAGGAGTCCAGCTGTACCAAGGTAGGAGACACCGTTGACACTACCATACCTGCTATACAGAAACATTCTCCCCCTCTGGCATTCCTCACCTGGTACGTGAGCTATAACATCTTAAAGGGCCCTGCTACAGTACCTGCGCAAGCTGCAATTGGCGTCATGAACTACTCATAAATATATATATATACATATCCTGACCCACTGCACCGTACTGCGGTCCTTGCTCCGTTGCAACTGCCTGATGCACACTAAAACCAGACAGGTGTAATGGCTACAGCATCTGGAGATGGTACAGGTACTCCACCTAAGAAGGGATAATAAGGGAGTAATATGGTTGCGTGGTGCACACTAGCACCAGGATGGTATATTGGCTACAGCGTCTACGGAAGTAATACGGTAGCCTGGAACATTCTCCGACTAGGAGGGTGTGTTGAATATAGCCCCTGGTAATAGTAAAATTGCTCCAGCTGAAAAGGAGATACATTGGAACCAGGAAAGTCTGCCGGAACGGCATTTGGCAGTGGTACAAGTACCCCCCTGTGAAGGGAAAGGCGTATGTACTGTACCTTAGACACCACATCGGTGTGCCAGCGTGCTAAACATGGTGGCGGGTAAAGCACCACCTACTGGAGAGGCGGCAAGCTGACTTACATGTGTGGATAATTACATGTGCAACCAGGGGAGTGCCATCTGAAAGTGGCGTCCGTTCACCATACAGTTCCATGGTAGAAAAAAAAAATTGTATGCATTTTTTTAATGGACTCTGCAGGATACAAAAATGCTGCACATTTGTATACATCAAACCGATAGGAAATACAAATTTTTCTAGGCTCCAGCAGGGCACATTTTTGAGAGTTTCCCTTTAAGACGCGTAAAAATGGCCCCCGATTAAAATACATATTTTTTGTGGGAATTTTTGCCATTGATCCAACTCTGGTATATGTTGTGGGACTATTTTTGCACTCATAGGTTTTTCAGGTTCGCCTGCTATTAAAGTCGGTTTGCGAACATTTGATCGCGAACGCGCGTTCGAGAATCGTCCCGGCCAATGTTCATCCATCACTATTTTTCAATATATTTATTATAATATAATATTTAAGTATTTTTATTTTTTTAGTTCCTGGAGGTCCCCTTTAAAGGATAACTGTCTTTTTTTTATTTATTTTTTGCTAAAGTGTAGGGCAAGTGATAGGTAACAATTTTGCAATAGACTTTATTTAGCCAAAACGTTTATTTTTGGTAGAAAACTGGGGCTGAAATGGCTCTTAGCAGCACTCTTCAAAAGAGCGTTGCTAAGGGCCATCCGTTCATTAGAAAAGACGGGCTGTGCAGATGCTGTGCTTCTGACTCGTGCTTCCCTGGGAGACAGAAGGCTGGGCACAGGAGTCTTAGGAGTTAAAATGACATTTATATTCCCCCTTTCTCTGCAATCTGATGTTCCGTTACAGTCACTGACCTGCGATCCCTGTGATAATAATTCATGTAGCAGCCGGCTCATGCGCACAGTGCTTCTACTTCCGGCGGCTGCTACATGAATTATTATCACAGGGATACCTTAATATGCTCGAATACTGTGACGGACCATGTGATGACTGGAGTGACGTCACCACAGGTCCTTTGACTGCAATCAGCAAAGAAAGAGACAGTCAAGAGTTAAAAAAAAAATTTTTTAACTCCTCCAGCGCTATTGTACTATGCATTCTGTATTCAGAATGCTATTATTTTCCCTTATAACCATGTTATAAGGGAAAATAATACAATCTACAGAACACCTAACCCAAGCCCGAACTTCTGTGAAGAAGTTCAGCTTTGGGTACCAAACATGCCGATTTTTCTCACGCTCGTGCAAAACGCATTACAATGTTTTGCACTCGCGCGGAAAAATCGTGCATGTTCCCGCAATGCACCCGCACCTTTTCCCGCAACGCCCGTGTGAAACCAGCCTAACTCAGTACATGTCCTTTCATTATAAACGTACTCCTGCAGTTTACTGAACGAGATACAGCGCTGTACTTCTTGCTGTGGCTGTGCTTGGTACTGCAACGCATTGAATGGGACTGAGCTGCAGTACCAGGCACAGCACTTGTAAATGTATGGCGCTCTGCCTAGAAAGCAACAAAGTCTGTTGCAATGTTGTTAAGTATGGGTCTGCCAGATATGATGGTATCAGTGTCCCTCTCTGCTCTGGCTTATATAGGGGGCTCACCCTACCATATGTCGTTATAGGGCATATAGAAAGAGGTTGGCACTCCTGACAAAACCTTAATTTTTCTTTTTTTTACAAAAACTGCAAACAATATGAATTCATCTTTATTTTTGGAGAAATACCACACTGATTCAGCCTTGATGATTGCTAAACACAGCTTGTATTGCCCTAGGTCTTCAGATGGTGTTATTCGGCTAGATATAGACCCAGTAGGTAAAGGTGTAGTACATTACAAGCTGTGCCGTCCGCTGATCCTCTCCCGTGTCCCAGCATGTCCCTGTGGTTAAACTTTCCTCAGCAATAATGACTGTAACCTGAACATGTAGAGACAGAATATTATACCTTACTATAGAGCTCCGTGCACTGTGCACAATGGGCTTCAGTTACGCAGTGCAAAAGGTGCATAGAGCAATGCTATCTATAGGGCTTTATGCAGAGCATCATTCACCATTTTGTCACGGGCCTCCAAGCTAATTGGCCTCTGGCATCTGCCCAGGTTTGCCAGGCGGCAGGGGTGTATCTATCACAAGGCAAACAAGGCATTTGCCTAGGGCAGCACTTGAAAAGGGGGCGGCAAAATGCCTTGTTTGCTTAGTGATAGTTACACAATATGCTAAATATATTTTTTGCCCCTTGTCCGATCCTTCATTATGCGAGCGGCATCGCCGGCGCCGCATAGTGAAGGAGTTGAAAAACGTACTTCCTCCCCCTCCTGACTTCCTCCCGACCTCCCCTGCCTTTTGCGTCCTCACGTTGCCGTCGTGACGTCACACGGAGGTGGAGTCAAGGGCCGGCAACGCTAGGGTGAGCCTTATCTCCTCCAAGTGCAGAGCGGATCCTGCACACGGTCACCGTGAAAACTGAGGCCAGGCCCCGGCCACCAATGCACTGAACCCTGAGCCTGCTGTCTTCAAAAACTGTAAGTACTTAAATTACAGTAATTCACAAAAAATCTATTACTTAGTTGTTTTATGGGGTAAGGGGGTTGGGACCCGTTGGGTGGTTAGAGGGGGGAGAATTAGGGAGGGATTAATACTGTACTAACTCTAGCTGCACATTGTTTTTTAACAAGGAAGGGCTGGGTCAAATTTATATTAGGGGGGTGCCCGAGTTTAGTCTCGCCTAGGGCAGCACAAAACCAAGATACACCACTGCCAGGCGGTGACATCATCCCTGCAGGTGTCATTGACATGGCAGACCATACTGGAACAAACCCCACCCGCATTGCAAAGGATGAAATCCACAGCGCAAATTAGCATCGATGTCACAGGATATTAGGCATGACGGGGATATGAAAATCCGCCATTTGTAAACTTGTGTTAAGTGCATATTTTTTGCGGCGTATTCCACCCTTGATGTGACAAAGTTCACTGGTAGATAGGCATAAGCGAATCCATGCCGAGTGATTAAGGCCTCTTGCACACGATGCACAATGCACGAACACCGTCCGTGGGGCAGCCGCAGCAGATCGCGGACCCATTCACTTTAATGGGCCATTCCGCAAAAAGATAGGACATATTCTATCTTTTTGCGGAACGGAAGTACTGGACGAAACCCCACAGAAGCACTCAGTAGTGCTCCCGTAGGGTTCCGTTCCGTGCTTCCGTCCAGCACCATTCCGCATCTCCGAATTTGCGGACCCATTCAAGTGAATGGGTCCGCATCCGGGATGCGGAATGCACACGGAACGGCGCCAGTGTATTTCGGATCTGCAATATGGCAACGGGGCGCACATGGTTCGTGTGCAAGAGGCCTAACAGGGCTGGATATCACGTCCAGCCCTTACAATCTTGCGCCTGCTCCGAGTAGCAGTGCAGTGCAAACTCAATGTCTCTGCTTCTACTTCTGGTGCAGCACCGCCACCCAGAAGTTTAGTGGCACATGCGCAGTCGCTGCTCCGAGTAGCAGTGCAGTGCAAACTCAATGTCTCTGCTTCTACTTCTGGAGCAGCACCGCCGCCCAGAAGTTTAGTGACACATGCGCAGTCGCTGCTCCAGTAGCCAAAGTAGAGCCTAACTGGCTTCAATGACGTAGCTGGGGACGGCAACGGTGCTGATGTGGGCATGGAGTTTCGGCACAGGAGAGGCACGCTTGGGCTCTCTTAGAGGGCGGGCTGGGCACTGGATGGGGGCCTTCCTGGGCACCTTTGAAAGATAATAATGCCCCTCTGGGCACCTTACTGCCTAATTTGCATAACACACAAAGTTGATTTTCTCCAGAATGAAATCCAGAAACTCCAAATGAAGGGTACATTAAGGAATGAGATATTATGTTCTGCATGGCAATAGTTTTACAATAATAGTGGTAATCTATGTGACAGATTTCCTTTAAAGGGAATGTGTCATCCGAGAATGACCTATTGTTGAATCACATTTTATTTTTTTCCATATCACTGTCTTAAAAAAATAATGACATAATCCTGCAATATTCACACTGGCCACTAGGTCTGTTAATAGGTCTTGATTTCCTGTTATTCCTGAATTACAATGACAAGTAACACCTCTGAATAGATAACACAGGAACCACTTACACATTAGTTAATATCACAGTTTACCTACTCCCTCCTGACACTCACCCGTTCCTCATACACATGCATCCTTGGCTCAGTTCAGCATGCATGTGCTCTCAGCAGGGAGAGGGAAATAAGCCCCTGTCAGACACCTTGCTTGTCTCCCCTGAGAACAAAGGAACGGGCATGTTAAAATTCGGAATGCCGAAAATCCCCATAGTCCTTCTTTTCTACCAAAATCTGGAATATGGGCAGTATACGGTAACTTCTGGGCAGTTATTGGAGCCCTCTGGAGCAGGCAGCCCCTTGTGTTACCTGCTGCTCTGCCCGTGTAGTCTTATCCCTATGGAGAGTATGAGTCATACGTGTGATTCACGAGGAAAGCGCTGCCAATGTTATAGGAACATGTTATTCCCAAGGAAAACAGAAATATTCCGGGGTTGGGACGGAAATATCAGCGAGGACCAGAGGTCTCAGTAACAGAGTGTACTGCATGTATACGGGTGCAGCTCCATGTCAGGGGGGCTCATTTACTAAAGTGTTTAATGACTGTTTTTAGTCTAAAAAAACACTGTTTGAGGGCTCATGCACACGACCGTCCACAGGCACTGACCGTAGGGCCGCCGTATGCGAAGGCAGTACCCATTCACTTGAAAAAAGAAGTGCATGCACTACATTTTTTTTGGTGCAGAAGCACGGACAGAAACCTCTGTAGCGCTTCTGTGGGGTTTGGTGCCTCCGTTCTGTTTCAAGTGAATGGGTCCGCATCCGTGATGCCGTGCACAAGCGGCCGGTGCCCGTATATTGCAGACCCACTGTTTGCGGTCCCCAATGCGCGGCACACATGTGCATGAGCCCTTAGGCTGTATAGCCAAAGAGCGCCCCGTGGGGCTATTTTTGGGCAGTATGCCTCAATAGGATTTTTTTTTTTTTTTAAGTTGACTACATTGAAAAGGGAGCCACCTCTACCTTCACCTCCATCGATCCATAGAAAATATATGGAATCCGTGCTCCATTCGCCTGGCCCGCCAAGAAGATGTAATGCAACCTGACCCTTCATGTTTTTTTTAAAGGTTTAGTTCCCTTTTAATGTTAATTTACTTTCTTTTTGCACCGAGGAGGAGTTTGAATGGCGCGTTGGTCGAGCATGTGCATTTCTGCTCCATTCAGAGTCTGTGGGACTGAGGAAGAACTATTTTAAAGGGTATCTGTCTTCTGGATAATTGCTGAACATTCAGTCAATTACGACATATGAACCTTATATAGGGGGGGTCACCAGCTTGGAACCCCTTGCCCATGAGCTATAAAGGCCTAGCGAAGAGCATCTAGAAATCAAATATTACATGGCTGCCCATGCTTTGGAACATTTCTCCTCTAGTACTGAAAATAATGGCTTCCTCCCAGCTACTACAGCTAATCGAGGGGGGTTAGAGAAGCCTCCTTCTGAGAGGGGGTTGTCGAATGTGACACCATACTTGACAACTTTTAGTAGTTCGCCTCTAGGAGGGGGCCAAATGCGGCGCACAAAGCTTTTTTCAGTGTATGGGCACGCCCCTTTTTCTAATGCCCGGCCCATTTCTTAAAAGTCCACGCCCTTTTACTAGGCAACATATCCCTATTCATGATGTGGCACGCCCCTTTAGAGCAATATCTGAGAGCTGGGGAAGCACCTAATGACCCAGCATCCTTTAGCACCCATGGAGGGCAGCTGTCCATGAGCTATACCAGCTCTTCCGGAAGTCTGGGAGGTCTCTCCTTTTTCTAGGAGAGTCTTATGTCCATGGCATTAAAAGGAGTAAATGCTTTGATCATAGGGGTAGAAGCTAAGAAACTGTCTTTGTTGCCCATAGCAACCAATCAAAGCACAGCTTTCAAAGCTGTTTTGTGATTGGTTGCTTTTCATGATGTGTCATGTTGCCCATGGCAACCAATCATTTCATTTTCCACTGTTGAAAAATGAAAGCTTTTTTGTGATTGGTTACTTTTCTTGATTCAAAATGTTGCTTCTAGCAACCAATCAGAGCGCAGCTTTTATTTCTTCTTCTGCTGTTGAAAAATGAAAGCTGCTTTCTGATTGGTTGCTTTTCATGATGCAACATGTTGCCTCTAGCAACCAATCAGAGTGCAGCTTTCATTTATTTTTCTCATGTTGAGAAATTAAAACTGGTTTGTGATTGGTTGCTTTTCATAATGCGTCATGTAGCCCATAGCAACCAATCAGAGTGCCACTTTCATTTCATTTTCTGCTGTTGAAAAATGAAATCTGCTTTCTGACTGGTTGCTTTTCATTATGTGTCATGTTGCCCATAGTAACGAATCAAAGCTCATTTTCTGCTGTTGAAAAATGAAAACAGTGTGGTGAATGGTCGCTGTGGGCAACAAAGATAGTTTTCATAAATCTGTCCCTAGGTTTGATTGGCCACTGTATGGATTTTAAAAATATCTGCCCACTGGTCAGCGTGGGGGTGCATCTTTGACTAGTTTGAGAAATGACACCGGGGTTTAAGCATACCTTTTTTTATTTATTAATTATTTAGATTTCCTACGTTTCCACGGCAACACCGCTGGTGTTTGTCTCTACTTCAATACATAACCCCCACTGTGGTCATTCAGGATGCAGCATCTCCACTGGCGTTTCTATTGTATTAATGTCACACACATAACTCGTGTCCCCCGTGTGCGCCAGAATTTCCTGACAGATGTAAACATTTAGTAATGGACGCTCATATAGCGCAGACAGAGCACGCTGACCGGCCGCTGGTGTAGATGTGCAGAAGCCTTGGCGTCAGCATTTCTGGACGGACGCCAGCAAACTCAGATACATAAGTGGTAAATAGAAATAGGCCCGCAGCATATAGAGCAAAAAATTAAAAATTGGGACGGAAGAGGTTAAGGCTAGGTCTACACGATGACATTTGTCGCTCGACAGATAGGGCACAACTACACTGATACATTTGTCGCGCAACATTTTGTTGCACCAATGTCGCGCAACAATTTTTATAATGGCAATCTATGGTGTCGCACTGCAACATGCGACATGCTGCGCTGCGACAGTCGAAGAAAAATCCATCTCGAATGGATTTTCTGCGACTATTGCATTGCAGTCGCAGCATGTTGCATGTTGCAGTGCGACACCATAGACCAGTGATGGCTAACCTTGGCACTCCAGCTGTGGTGAAACTACGACTCCCAGCATGCTCCATTTATTTCTACAGAGTTCTGAGAGCAGCCAAGCAAGGGGGGCATCTTGGGAGTTGTAGTTTTACCACAGCTGAAGTGCCAAGGTTAGCCATCACTGCCATAGACCATTATTAAAATTGTCACGCGACATTGGTGCAATAAAATGTCGCGCAACAAATGTCGTTGTGTAGACCTAGCCTAAACCGTGGGTCTGGATCTGATGTCCAGCCGGCATTAACCATTTCAGTGCTGAAAAAAATATGCTCCAGATTGTGTGACTATGACATGGCTTGGAAGAATGACTAAAATGGTTTACAGCCGTACAGCTGAATACGTTATAGTATGATAGTAGGAATAATATAGTGAGTAATTTATATAGGTCGCAGATAATGAGGTCTAGAGGATTCTGTTAAAGGAATGTCCTTTCAATCCAAAATTATCACTTTCATTGGGCCTTGCACTGTTAGGACCCTCTTGACCACTAGAACATGAGTCCTGAGCCCACAACTCCACTTCGTTGCATGACTGCAGTGAGGATGAGTCTGAATAGAGCAGTGGTCGAGCATGCTCACTTCTGCGCCATACAAAGTCTATGGGACTGAGGAAGATAGGGAAGTGCTATTGACTATCTTCATCAGTCCATTAGACTTTGGATGGAGCAGCAGTGGGCATGCTCGACCACCGCCCCATTCAAACTCCTCATTTCAGTCATGCTTGACGCTCAGTGCCGTTCGTAATGAAGGATCCCCCAGTGCTCAAACATAGCTAGCCATTCTTGGGATAGTTAGGGGATACGGATGTTACATAGAGGGGTCACCAGTTAGGAACCCCCTTCTATGAGCCATAAAGCCCAAGCAAAGAGCTGCTAGAAACCATAAATTACCCAGCTGCCTGTTCCTTGGAATGGATGCCATATAATGCTACAACGCTCAGCTATCATTGTCGGACCCACGGACTGTAAAAGGAAGGGTAGCGCGCAAGCTTGATTGCTACGTCACTCAATCTCGAGCAGTAAGGAGGAATGGGACACTCGGGACCCCTGTTCTAGTGATCAGTGGACATCCTAGTGGCGTGGTCCCCATTGATCAGAAACTCATCACCTACATAGGGGTTTCTTCCCATCAGGCTGACTCTATACAGACTTATAGATGGGTCTTAAAGGGCATCTGTCAGCAGATTTGTCTGACCTGTTACATGTGCGCTTGGCAGCTGAAGGCATCTGTGTTGGTCCCATGTTCATATGTGCCCATGTTGCTGAGAAAAATGCAGTGTTAATGTATGCAAATGAGTCTGTGTTGGTCCCATGTTCATATGTGCCCTCATTGCTGAGAAAAATGATGTCTTAATATATGCAGATGAGCCTCTAGGAACATGGGGGTGTTGCCGTTACACCTAGAAGCTCCGGTTTCTCTGCAACTGCTGCTCCCTCTGCACTTTGATTTACAAGGCCAGGTGGGATGACGTTTTCACTGCCTGGCCCTGTAAAATAAAAGTAGAGGGTGCTGCACTTGTAGAGAGAGCTGAGCTTCTAGGTGTAACAGCAACGCCCCGTTGCACTTAGAGGCTCATTTGCATATAATAAAACATCATTTTTCTCAGCAATGCAGGCACATATGAACATGGGACCAACACAGATGCCTTCAGCTGCCACCTGCACATGAAACAGGTGAGCCAGTTTCATAGGTACAAATCTGCTGACAGATGCCCTTTAAATGGTGCCTGTTACTGTCTGGACCCTTAAAGTAGGAAAATGAGAGATGTCCCACCAACCAAAGAAGTCGCTGAGATTTCCTGTTGGTATGACAAGCTTTGCTGAACTTGTGCAAAAGCATGTAGCCTACTGGGATTGGAAACTTTAACGTCATAATGAGCTTGGACAATTAACTTGATGCCACAAATGGTCTGATCAGGGGAGTAATTAGAAGACAAGGTACCCATAGAAAAGATAAAAATGAGGCTCTTTTAAGCAGCTGGTTCACACCACCACACTCCTAGGGCCTGGTGTCCCTATGCCTTTTCATGACTCAAGTCCATTGTCCACTTCCTTGTTATGAGACTGGGAACTTAAAGTGGCCCTGGAAAAAAAACTAAAAGTGACCCAATTTTTTAGGTGGGTCCAAATTGACAGAAGGCGGGGCAACAAGAGTAGTCAGGGTCTGCAATACAGTAGTGCAGCACAAAGTACCGCCCCTGCAGAACCAAATAGCACAAAGTACTGCCGCCTTCTCCACAGTATTCAACTGTATTATTATCCTGACGACATTGATACAGTTGAGTTTAGGTGGGCACCTGTGGCAGTTGGCCAGGTGCATAAGTGCTTGATGCTCTTACATTAATTAATGCTTAGAGCTTCAGATCGTTATGTACCCAGCCAGCCACCATTAGGAGGGCTGAGGCGGCCACCTGGGCATCAACCCACCGGGAAATTTCCCAGTATGGTCTATGGCCAGCCAGCCCCTGTTCCTTGTCTACTAATATAGCTGCCAAGGTGCTGAGCACATACAGCCCTGTGCAGGTTCTCACACCCGTGGATAAGACGATAGTAATACATGGATGTCTAAGTATTAGCCATGAGGTTGAACAAATTACATCCTAGACATCTGAAGGTATATACACAGGCGGTCATTTATTATTTGTTATACACCACTTTTTGGTGTATCTAGGACGCAGTTGTTTTGCGACAAAATCTGTGACTTTACCCCATTCACACCACTTTTGCAAAGTGGTGGGAAAAAGGGGTGGGGCGTGGGCGGAGCGGCTGGCCCTTCTCATTCATCATTTTCCACACCAGTGTATGGCATGGAAAATGGCCTTAAAGAGGACCTTTCATCAGAATTAAACTTCTAAAGTAACTATACAGGCATGTAGAGCGGCGCCCAGGGACCCCCCTGCACTAACTGTTATACCTGGGCGCCGCTCCGTTCTCCGGTAATTGCCTCTGGTATCTTTACAGTTAGGCTCCACCCAGGGGAACCTGCCGTCGGCTCATTCTCCAATGCTGCAGCGCTGGCCAATCACAGCGCTCAGCTCATAGCCTGAGAGAGAGCTGAGCGCTGTGATTGGCCAGCGCTGCAGCATGAGAGAAGGAGGTGCCGGCAGGTTCCCCTGGGTGGAGCCTTACTGTAAAGATACCGGAGGCAATTACCGGAGAACGGAGCGGCGCCCAGGTATACCAGTAAGTGCAAGGGGGTCCCTGGGCGCCGCTCTACACGCCTGTATAGTTACTTTAGAAGTTTAATTCTGATGAAAGGTCCTCTTTAAACTACACCATGAGTATAGCATGTTGCACGGCCGGCGGCAGCAAGAGCCAAAGCGCCTCTACATAACTTAGGCGCATCCACCGGCAGTGCACAGGGATTAAAGCGGACCTTTCATGTTTTTTTTTATATTCTAGATAAATACTTTTACTTGCGGAGTACACCCCGCTGATGCTGCCACCCTGCCTGTTTTTTTAAAATATGGCTCCTACGCCCAGCTGTGCCCCCTGTAGTTTTCCCGCTCAGTATGTTAATACTGAGCATCGGTACAGGGAGGAGGAGACACCAGGGTTTCTCAATAGGCGTCTCCTTCTCCCTGGCTGTGCCGCGATCCAATCACAGCGGAGAGCATCACAGCCGGGGAGAAGGTAAAGGTATTTATCTAGAATAAAAAAAAAAAAAACATGAAAGGTCCGGTGTATCAATCGTTGGTCTTAATAAATGTCCCTCACAGTGTTTATTTCATGGATAGCATTTAGTTCAGTAATTCATAGACTAATAAATATAAATTTTTAATTCGATGTTTATTTGCTGTCTGAGCACCAGTATTACATAGTAGTCAAGTGTGCATATTACTCCACGATTTGAGTCGCTACAAGGAACCAGGCTGTAAGCACGTCAGATTTCTCAGCATATAACAGGGGCTATAATATATATATATATTAGCTATATTGAATGAGGTTTGATTCCGAGCAGAGTGAACGCAAACAGCTGGGGCCACAATATATAGCTGGGGCCACAGTTTGGGATGCCAGGTATGGACAATGTCCTTCATGGTGCTCCTAAAAATCCTTCAATGCAGGGTTGTAGCTATAGAGGAGCAGAGGTAGCAGTCACACCAGGCCCTGGTGCATGACGGGGGCCAAAGGACCCTCTACCACATATAAAGACACATGGGAAGCAGGGGCTCTGTTTGCATTTGAGGTGTTATTCATTTTCATTAAAAGGGGTTGTCCTATGAAAAATATTCAACTGTTTTCAAACCAGAACCTGGATCTGAATACTTTTAATTGCTTCTAATAGAAAATGTAGTATAGCCACTGAGTTATTAACTAAAATCCATATGTATAGCCCCACCTGCTGTTTATTCTTCTCCTCATTTGTCTGTCCACCTCAGTAACCTCGCTGAGGTGTTCACACTTGCTCTGTTCTATCCTTCAGCTGCCACCAGCCAGATCTACAGTCACAGGGAGAGCACTGCAGCAGAAAGGACATGCACCCTGAGCCATGGTAGGGAGAGAGCTGCAGCAGTAAGGACACCCCCCAAGAAAGAACAGATTCCCTGAGCTGGCAGCTTGAAATAAAGCTAGCAGAGGAATTGGAACAATGAATGGGGAGATCTCTGGATCCATGTGAGGTACAGGGCTGGTTCTAGCTTTGTTATGTACTGTAGTATAAAGTCTGTTTTGAATGTTTTCTTTAATCATGTGATAACCCCTTTTATTTAGCAGTGACCCCTTATGTCCTAGGGCTGTGATGGCTGACCTCCGGCACACCAGCTGTGGTAAAACTACAACTTCCAAAATGCACACCTGCATGGCTGTTCTCAGAATTCTATAGAAATCAATGGAGCATGCTGGGAGTCGTAGTTTCACCACAGCTGCAGTGCCAGAGGTTAGCCATCACTGTCCTAGGCCCTCGTGCAGCTGCCTATGTTGCACACTTGGTGAATCCCCCCACTCCGATTCAGCTTACCATATTGTCTGAAGCTATACAAATCTCAGTTCTGCTGACAACGGCTCGGGCTGTAAAATTTTGCCTCGCTCTTTTTAGTAATTACGTACATTCTTTTCTTGACCACAGAACCCCTGTGATATTATTGAAGCAAACACGTATACAAATATATATATCTTAAAGCAATAAGGCATAATGGTGACCTGCTGCTTATATTCCAATCAGTGAGGAAAGCAGAGTATACAACATTAAGTTTCTAGTGTAAGTTATGTAACAACATACATGACGGACAGCTCAGATTCACAAGTTGATCAACCCATCCCAACACATTTACTTGACCAATTCACCCCTCTTCAAGTGAGTTATATTCTAAATGGCTGCTCTCAATATCACAGAGGGGACGGAGGACATATTGGTCAACCTAACATTATTCATCTTACAGAGATGTGTTGTATATGGCATGTTTTGTCACACGTTACAGTCCAGGAATTCAACACCAATGGCCGTCGTTTGCGTGGTCGACCTGGGTTCTTCTATGTTGTGCTTTACCCAGACTTTGGTATAATAGGCCTTGTTCTATCCCATCTTTAACCATATACTTTTCCTGGCACCCCAAATGAGGAGCTCTGAGCTTCTAAACTTTGTAAGTAACTTGCATATATTGTAGCAGACACAGTGTCTTGAGAATAATTGGCTTAGGTTAGTATCATTTGATGAAGAATGTTCCGATGGAGGACATTGAGTTTGTGACTGTGCATAAGGTTAGGGTTAAGGACAACAACTTCGAAGCTCAAGGGCATTTATTCGGCGGACCCCTTCTGTCGCCTCTTGGATGGTGGCACTAGGTGTCTGGGCAACTCAGGAGGAAGCCCGTGCCCTTCCAGTTTGACTTCAATCAAATGACTTGCCAAAGCAAATTCTTCGTCATCCAGCATGCCATCACGATCAACATCAGAAAGTTTCCATATCTTGCCTAGGACGGAGTTTGGTAACTTGGTTGCTATCATCCAGTTCTTTGCCTTGATGCCATTTAATTTGCCATCAGTGGGGGCCAAGTTGAAGAAGATCTCATCATATTTTGGTTTGTCCTTTGTAACCACCCACTCCTCATCTTCAATGCCTTCTAAGATGCCTTCAGTGGAGCCTTCAACAAAAGGACCATTGTGGTTTCCGTCAAAGGCTCCTCCTTGTACAACATTGTCGATGGTTTCTAGGTCTTCTTGACGCAGGAGAGGCATCAGTTTGGCAATGTCAACTGTCAGCATGTCATCAAGAATGTGAATCATATTCAACTTCAGTGAGTGGAACTTGGTGAAGTCATGAATCATAAGCTGTTCCTGTAGGACGTGAGGGAGAAGTATGAACATATAAAATTAACTGAAAGTAAATTGACAAACTATTTTAAGAGACAGTAAAGGCATGAGTGAACTATTTGGTCCTTTGTGTACGTTAGATATCTATGGAGGTAGTTTCCAATAGATCACAGTATGAAGACTAGCAGATACCCTTTAGCTGGTCATTGCATACAGTTTACAAGTAATATGATCCTTGTACGTGGTACATTAAATCTTACATATCTAAAGACAAAGAAAAAAGGTAAATCTGCCATTACGTGGCCACCACATAACATGAAATTGGGAGTATCGGAAAGATACATACTTGCATTTTAGCACAGTCTGGGAAATCTCCAGGAGAAATATGATGTTCTAGTTGAATCTTGGCATAAATAACAGGTAACTCGTTAATAAGCTGCTTCTTCTTGTTTCCCTTCCGGAAGACAGAAGGCATTTCCTTCTTCAAGTAGCTGATGATGTAAGCATGGACCTGCAAGGTAAACAAATGATGAAAAATTGTAGCAAACTCTCAACCATTAGCTGGCCACACACTGTTAGATAGAAGTTGGCCGAACCAAATTATTTTGGCCAAAACGGCCATGTATATGAGGGTGTCACAACTTTCCTCTGACAACAGATGCTTGGGGAAAGAAGGATCAGGCTATTGGAGTTCAACATGCCCGATCCTTTTGTTTGCAGGGGAGATAATCCACTGCCAGAGATGTCTGCCAGCGGCTTGTCCCCCTTTCCCTGGTCAGGACTCATGACCTTGGGGAATAGTGGTGGGAGGACAGCTATCTAAACTGTATGGCAGTTTAGAGGGAGTCTATCACCTCCAAAATCAGTTTCAAAGTAAGCAAAAATGTAGAGTAGTTGCCATGGAACACAACCATAACTGTTGCTCTAATCCTGAGAAACACTCATTAAAATTTTTGCGCAAATATGGTTTTCAGTGGGCGAGGCCACACTATTCGGTGCACCTGGCTCCACCTGCAACATTGCTACTGGCTCTGAAATCCCATAGGCACTCAATCTAACAAGAGGGAGTTGCAATGGGTGGTATTATTGGTCGGGTAATGCCCCCCCCCCCCCCCAGGATGCACCGAAAACCTTTTTTGCATAAAAATAAAAAGAAGCAATTCTCAGGAGTAGAGAAACAATTTTTACAAGAAAGATATAGTTATGTTTTGGGGCACCTACCCTTAAAGGCGGTATGCTTACTTGACAGGGAGACCAGAACATGCAGCCTTTACTGAAGGGCGCTGTCCTCCTTCTTTTGTGAATGTTGGGACTGTGGCAAGAGAGCACCGTATGGTTTACATCCCGAATGTCGAGACTGTGGCAAGAGAGCACCCGCTGGTTAATACCCCGAATGTTGGGACTGTGGCAAGAGAGCATTCTCTAGTTCACACCCCGAATGTTGGGACTGTGGCAAGAGAGCACCCTCTGGTTCATACGCCTAGGATTGAGGTGGATGGAGAAAATTTGTGTTGGGGCCATCCTTCTCCATGGGCTTTAAAACAAACACGTGGGCTACACAAGCTGGCCTACCAACACATAGGTCTAGCATACAAAGCTCTAATACAATCTGCTGTAATGACTCCATGTAAGTCATATGTGAAACTCATCACAATGGTTTGCACCCTCCTCCCTCATGCATGGTCCCTGTTAATTGTCTTTTGGTTTGGCAAGACGTTGCTTTTGGCACAGAGAAGACAGGACCTAAACACTGCGTCTGACACTTCTGGTGTCTCTGCTCTGTCCACGTGTAACATCCCTGAGTGGTGTTGCCACTCCTACACCCTGCTACTGTCCTTAATGGTCTAACATAAAGTAATCTATGCATTATGTTCCAGGTCCTCTCCATTAACGTGCATCTTTAATAATGTTTGCAACTGTTTTTAGCATGTGGTATGCCTGGTTCACCAGCAGGTGGCAGCAAATATGGCAGAGCTATCTTAGATAGAATGGAACCTTCCATTCCATTCTAACCCCCCTCTGGAGAGAAGTGGGCGAGTCCTACTCCCTGCTGGAAGGGTGGGGCAGAAGTTTCCAGTTAGAGTCAGTCTAGTTTACCCCCTGCTAAGAGAAGGTTGTGCAGGGGCACGTCTCTGCTGGACATGCCCACGCCAGCCAGAGCACCCTAAGCTCTGCTGGCTATGGAGGCCAAAGCTTGACTCCTCAGGAGCCATGAGGAAAGTTCCCTGGCATAACCTAGAGTCAGACTACAAAGTGAAGTGCAGCATAGAGAAGAAGCTGAGTTATACAGCCAGCCTGTCAGTACAGCAGAGTCTGAAAGAAACAAATATAGCAGAGTGGAGTCTGCCTGCCAGTTTCATGCTAAAGCCTGCTGGAACCAAGACAAAGCCTGTAAACCGTTTTGGAGAACGTTTATGCAAAGTAAAGCTGCCATTGAACTTCATCTCAAGGTCTGGACTCCAGTTATTCTTTTATCACTCAATTATTCCCCTTGTTTATTGCTTCAGAGCCAAAGCCTAGGGGTCCAGTCGTATCCAGGTAGGAGCACCGTGACACACAATAAGAGACATTTTAGGCTGCAACATACCACTCAGCATTTCCTACACCTGGGACGCGCTGCGTTATATAGAGGGCCCTGGGGTGAGGCCGCCCGTTGCACACGTCACAGTCTTTCTGTCAGCATCCTGCTCTTTTCCTGCTAAGGAAGCCAAGAGAATTCTCCAGAGTTGTCAAGGAATATAGCAGGGACCACAACATCAATAGAGAGAATGGTAGGAAGACCGGGCGGGCGGGAGCGTGAGACATCTAACACTTCAAGGGAACAGGATGACTGAAAAGCTTTCTGCTTCCTTTGGGACTGACACCATTAATGACACCGACTCCCTTATCTATTTCAGATGAGACAGGAACCATTGGATGTGAGATAAGATATGACATGGCCCAGCCATTGCCCTTTCTGTCTGCATATGCATAACTCTATTGCGGATATCTAGTTCACTGCTGACCAGGGTTGCCAATAGTATTTTCTGGACCTGCACACAGAAAAAATCTGTCAAACCTTCCAATTTCAGCAATACCAACTGAGCATCTAATGTGCATAAGATGTCCAGACTTTCCCAATGACAGATGTTGGGGGGAGGAAAGAAAGGGCTGTTGGATGTCATAGGTCTCCTCTTTCTCTGTTCGAACTATTTTTCAAGACAAATAAATTTTCCCCATGGAGATAAGCTGTCCAAAGACCTTAGATGATGTCACTTGGGCAAGTCTTATGTCTATGAGCACTATCAGGCTACTCCAGGCAAATGATCTTGCTGTGACATAAATGGAGGACTATACTGTTGAAGAAAATATATTTTTCTCATCTAATCACCGAGTAAAAGAAGCTCCAACAATGATGTTCTGCACTGAGATCTGATTTATTGCCAGACCTTGTCCAGAAGAACAACCTTAAGAAGACCATAAATTCAGCCTTCTTTCCTGCACTTTTTGTCACGCACCTTCTTGTAGTCTCTTGACTTACTGTAAACATTCAAGTCCATAAATAAACTAATCTGTGCAGCTCCTCAAATAGAATCCATATCCTGAAGTGATGAACTTGTAGCAGAAGCCATCCAAAAACTCTTAGCATTGACTATATGAAGGCACGGCTGTAACTGGCAGTGGGTGTGGACCCACTGTACCAGCTGACTGAGTTGACTTTGTGTAGGTCTAAGTGCATATCCTGGCGATCCCTGGTATTCACCTTTTAACCCCTAAACAGGGATCTGGTCTTCGCAGTAGGAGACACACCAAGCTGCTACCTCTTCAGATAGTCCTGGTGTAGTTGGCAGCTGTCCCACGGTGACAGGCTGAGGTCAAGGCAGGCAGCGTAAAAACAAATCTGAGAAACAAGTCCGAGGTTAGGGCAGGCGACAATGGGCAATACAAGAAACAGGCAAAGGTCAGTGCAGGTGGCATGGAGTCGGAGACGGTGTCAGGCAGAAGTTTGGTACACGGTAGTCAGTTTCAATACCACACCTTCGCTGGTAACTCTAGACTAGGAACCTAAAGCTCAGACACCCACCATTCAGGGAGGGTGCCTTAAATACACAGGGACTGACCAGCCATTGGCTGGTAAAAGGATTTGGACATGCGCACACTCACTCTCAGTCTCTTAAAGGTCCAGGGTAGCCTGGAGGCTTTTACAATATACGCGTAGGCCGCAGCCTGCTTAAGATGCTGGTGACCAGAACCTCAGCTGCTGGAGGAAGGCTTTTGGCAATGGAGCTGGCATAGATTTGGCTGTTGTACACCAGCCTACGTTACATAACTTAGGCGCATTAAGCGTCAGTGCAGGGTTAACAAGACCAGTGTCTAAAATGCCGGTCTTAATAAATTACCCCATTAGTTCCTGCCTGCCTTATTCGTGCACCAACCATTACCCCGCCCGCAAGCTGGCTTAGTGTCTCTTATTGCATGTTGCCAAATAGCTGCAGTTTCAATGACTTTCAGACTGCTCCTGCGATTGTGGTGTGGTTTCTCTGCATCCCAGCCGTCCATCCAAGGTTCCTACAGTCAAGTTTTGCCAAAAACCTCCTTAATAAGTGACTGTTCAGACTGTACCTGCGTTTTTGGTGCGTTTTCTGTGCCTAGAGCCTCCTGGTGCTTGGACTAGTGTCCCTGACCTCAGTGGGTCAGCTGTCAACTACACTGGGACTATCCCAAGATGTAGCGGTCTGGTTGCTTCCCTTTACAGGGGTTAAAGGGTGAATGCCAGGGGAGCATGGGAATTACACCCTTAGGGTTTAGGCCAAAGCCACACTCACTGATCCGAAACACTTTGCTGTAGCCAAAGCCATTCCTTAGCTCTCCTTCTTTGCATCCCCCTTGTCTTAACCCAGAGTAGGCCCTGCACTCAGGGCAGTGTATGTATAGGGTGTAAGGGATCGTCTCTTTTCAGGGGGTCACATTCACAGATATCTCACCAGACAACGGATTTTCATGTCCAAACTCTGCATTTATTTTGACAGTCTTCTTTATAAAGGATAGTCCAGTTATACATCACTGGGTGGGGTGAGGTGGGGTGAGGTTCCAGCACCGCCAACACTTAAAACACAAATAAACTCCTAAACACAATACGTCCCTGCCTCACTCATAGAGCTTAGTTCACACATGGACAAAATATGCGGCTTTCCTCAGCCAACATCAACACTGCAGCCTCAAGGCTGTGGCAACTCCAGTACCTTTTGGGGGAGTGTGGCCCAGTAGTCCTCCAGATGCTGGGCGTGCAACCCTCGTTCTCTAGGTGTCGCTAGGTCCTCCAAACCTCAGGCTATTCAAAGCCTTGTGGCCCCTCAGTCCTCCTGACTGAGACCACACACAGAGCCTCTGCTTCACAAAACAGTCTCGCTCGCCCTCCTCAGACTGACTTACTCTGAGGCGCTTTATGCCAGCCTGATTACAGCAGGCCTCACCTGCGATCACCTGAGGTAGAAAGGGAAACCCATACTGGAAGGGTGTGGACTGGGAACTCCCTTTACCAAGCCTAGCCACCAGTCCAAGTAAAATCCAGCCCAGAAAATGTATGCAAAAATGTCTCAGCAAACTATTCTTTGCTGAGACTACTGCCACTCTCTGGATTTTATCTGTTTCACATATCTGAGATACCTGAAGTAGGACAACACACCTTCCAGCACTGTTCACATTACCACAAGGGCTGTAGTACAATGGTTTATGAGGATATACTTTATATGTGACTTGAACTACTTCCATTTTGCTTTGTACACTACAACGCATTTTTTGCAGTTGCCTTTAGGCCTAATTCATTACACCCCTATTACTTCATCTTGGTGTACACATTGCTGGCGTGCTCCTACCAGCCCAGCCCTATCCCTATGAAATGGTTTTACAGATGTCCGTGCACCAAGATTATATACACATCCCTCCTTTGGTGAGGAAATCCCATGCACTGCTCTCATTAACAGGACAAAGCAATAGGACACAGTGAGAAGGTGACAGGAAGAGATAAGGAGGTCCTAATGCTTCCAGGCAGTCTCTGGGGCCATCGGCTAGCTTCCCAATGTAAACATACGGGAACATACCTACTGTATGTCCCCACCCCTCGAGCAACAAACAAATTATTGTGATTTGGTGGAGTTTTCCAACTGCGAAGGATCCTGCTCAACAATTACAATATTTAAGATGTAATCGGCAAAACCAGGTACAGCTGTAAGGAAGAATATGGAGACTGAGAAGAAGATTGTCATAGCAAGAGAAAGGCTGGACATAAAACACAAGATGGTGAACAGGTTATGACTAAATCTCCAAGTATGCAGCTACAGCTGTTGGACGGTTCCCATATCCTTAAGGCTGCGGTCAAATCCTTCCAAGGTTAGCTGCCTGGATCATGAGTTAGCACAGAGATGATGGATTCCAATCTGGATAGGCCAACTCCCAGTATGTTCTCCTTTGAGTACCCCTACTTCTTACAATCCCACTATTAAAGGGTAGGTATATCTGCTATGCCCGCAGTCCCCATTTTGGTTGGAGACTAACACTCTATAGACTTGGAAATAGCCAACATACTCATTTGATTACAGTGGTCCCTTAAGTTACAATATTGATTGGTTCCAGGACGACCATTTTATGTTCAAACCATTGTAAGTTGAGTAATCGGTTCCAAAGCCCCAAAATGTCATCCAAGATAAGAGAAAATAGAGATTTAAGAAAAATAAGCAGATAACTAAGACAGAGAAAACATATAACAGTCAGGAATAGCTGCTAACTAGAAACTTATACAGCTATTGTACCAGAGAAGTGACCTTGGTTGGTTGGATCTGAGTCCGGGGCATTGTATGTTGAATCTAGTTTCAACTTACTGATGGGTCAGGAAAAGACCATTGTATGCTGAAAATATTGTATCCTGAGGCCATTGCATCTTGAGGAACCACTGTATTTCCAATAAAAAACAGTAGTCGAGGCTCACCTGGTCCTGGTCTGAGATGGAGGCACAGAAATTCGCCAGGAGCTCAGCGATAGTGGAAATGTAAGTAGAAAGAGGAGATCCAGCTTCCAAACGACCATATAAATGCTTTAATGACAAAACTTGCTAAAATCCAGACATGTACATACTGATGTACATGTCTGGATTTTAGCACGTTTTGTCATTAAAGCATTTATAAGGTCGTTTTAAAGTGGGATATCCTCTTTCTACTGTATTTCCAATACCCCGTACAATTTGTAGAGAGATCTCTAGTCATGAACAGGTACGAAGGACCCTTTATTCTCAGCAACAGTGTGTCACCGCCAGACATCTGAGAAGCTCTGACAGACGTTCTTCAGAACCTCCTGCTTGAGGTTCTTTTGTTTTGCTTTAGTTTTGTCATCTCGTTTCCCTCTCTCAGCTGTCATCTAGTTGCACTGATTGCATCCCTTTAAATCCCCTCCCATACTGCATCACTTTGCGGTTTATACAACTTCCTGGAGTGTGTACATGCTGGATGCTACAACTAATGCTTCTACAGATAAGTCTGTTCATTAATTTGTGTTTTCCTGTTTGCTTGATCCTAGGTGACCCTGACTCCCTCCATATTAAGTGTAGGGAGCCGGTGGTCGTGTCCAGTCACTATTATAGGGTGTTCAGGTGTCATACAGTCGAGGCACGAGGGCATGCAATTTTCTATCATAGAGATCTTTGCATGGGCTGAGAAGACAGGGAGAGTTTCAGGGCTTAAATAGGGGTCTCCCTTTTGTTCCTTAGTTTCGGTTCAAGCCAGTCGGATCCTTATTTGTAACTTCTTGTTTTCTGTTACACCATCCGTGACATCCGTGACAGTGGTAGGTCCTAAAGGTCTGATGGACAGGTTATAAAAGTAGAAAAGGGGCCACCAACCACTTTAAGCAAACTGGCTTCCAATAGAACAGGCCTATGAGTATTTGAGTACATGCATTGGTTTGTAAAGCCTCAGAGATATTATTGAATGGAGCAATGGCTGGCACTGGATTAAGGCAATGCCATTGGTTGTAGCTAGAGACATAAGAGCAAGATGCTACTTAGAATAGGCAGGGGTATATGTAGGGGGGCACCGGTGCGGCATGTGCCCTAGGTGGTTGACGCTAGGGAGCACAGCTGCATCCTATTCTACTTTGGCCAGGCCATTGTGATACGGGACTAAAGGAGCAAACCAAGACTTTTACTGGGATGAAGGAAGCTCAGGTTCCACCTAGACATGAAGAATATAGATGGACAGAGAGAATTAGGATCCATGATAGGAAACTTTGAAGATTTGCTCCTATGGACCATGGATATTTCTGTAGTGTTCAGCATCCAGTCTGACTACCCTATCTTTCCTGGTTCTGCTTGTTCGTCCCTCACCTGTTCCTTCCTATTTATATCATCCCTTCCTTCTCCCTCCTACCTCTCCAGTTCGCCCTCTCTCCCCACATTCTCCCCTCTCTCCCTCACTCCTGCTCGCTCCCTCGGTGAGTAAACTCGCAGGAATGTGCTGGCTTTGGGTCATACACCATTTTCCCAGCCTGGATGCCAGAGCCAGAAAGAGAAGCAAATTAAATCATCTAGTGTCAGAACAGGCCCTGGCGCCCCCGTACAGTCCCTGCACCCTCTCCTCCATACCCAAATATAGCATATTCTACATCCACCAAGGAGTTTTTTTTTGCCTTTTATGATAGATTATCAATATCTGCATTCTCAAATCAGATAGTTGCTCCTAAGACTGACATTAAAACCTCAACACGTAATCCGTGAGCCAGCGCAATGTCCCGACTGCCATCTAAATGTTAAAAAACACCTCCCTAAGGAATAATTACAGTTACCCTTTAAGTATGTTGCATACTACAAAGTGTCCTTAAAGAGAAACTGCCAGATTTTTATCACTGACTGGTAAAGTGAGTGAATCGATTTGTCTCATCCAGCAGGATTCTTCACCTGCGATGAAGCTTGATTGACAGGGTCGGACATCTTGGCTGGACCTGACGATCTTGTGCCTGGAAGTGTAGGGTTGCTTGTGCAGTCGCTGCTCCAGCACCGGAAGCAGAGCCTCTGTGCTTGCGCCGCTACTCTGAGCAGAGATTGTCAGGGTCTTCCTCAGCTTCGCGGTGACCCCATCGCACGTGCAGAATCCTGCAGCCAATGACTGGCCTCTGCAGTGCTTGGGGACATTGGCCAGTCATTGACTGCAACGACACAGATGACCCCCGTCCATTCAGAAATTTACAGGACAGAATCCCTAGGTCAGGCTCTAAACCCCCCAGTTCCTGTCCTTGGCAGAGCACAGGGTATCAGTGTTGATCTGTGCTATAGAGCAGATGATCCGCAGCCACGCTCCTAGACGACTGTTTTGGAAGACCTGCATCCTGAGCGTAACTCCTTGCTGAGTGATTGTGTGACCCTGATAATTGGACACACGCTGAGTGCTTATGTTCTTACATACCCTCACAATGGGGGGTCTGCAAATTCACTTCCCCTTCCAAACACACAGCTCTGCCATACTGCCTGTTCTGCTTGTGTGCACTTTTGGATAAATGATCGCTGTACATTTATTTGAAGGAAGGGGTAACAGAGGGAACGTCCACTTTCCTGACATCTCTATCTGTACATCACCTGCCCTGTTCTGTGCCCTTTTATCAGACTGTGCACCTGCATCAGTGGCGTAGCTAGAAATGACTGGGCCCCACAGCAAATTTTTGAATGTGGCCCTCCTCCCCCAGTAATTTTTTCGCAACCCCTTCCTTTCATGCCGCCCCTATTCCTGTGGCTAGTAAAGATTGCTCTCTCAGACCAGGTCCGGCAGCTGTTCCATCCGTTTCCTACACCGCCTATACTGTCACTGTATATCATTTCATTGTGTAATACTGTTGAGGGGGATCCTGACAAAATCTTCTAGTCCTCCTCCTCCTGGATGGGCCCCTTTGGGGTCAGGGCCCCAAAGCAGCCGCTTCCCCTGCTTCCCCTATAGCTACGCCCCTGCACCTGCTTTTTGCCCCGGTACTGCACTTCAGGTTGCCAGCCTGCCTGCTATTCAGGGGTTTCTTATGGAGACTGCTTTGACATTGCGACCTGAGGATTCCCTGCAGTAAAGTCCCTCAGGGCTCATGCACACGGCCCTATGTATTTCGCGGTGCGGAAAACACGGATCTGCAAAAAATACGGGTGACATCCGTATTGCATCAGTTTTTTTTTGCGGATCCATTGTAACAATGCCTGTCCTTGTCCGCAAAACAGACAAGAAAAGGACATGTTCTATCTTTTTCTGCGGGGCTACAGAACGGACATATGGATGCGGACAGCCCACGGTGTGCTGTCCGCATTTTTTACAGAACCAATAAAATGAATGGGTCCGCATCCTATACACAGAAAACCCCCAGAACAGACACGGAAACAAAATACGTTTGTGTGCATGAGCCTTACTGGAATTACAAATCTATCATCAACCCAATGCAAAATGTACATTGTGATACGAGTGACTTTCGCCACCGATTTCTTCCTATGCATTGCTAAGGATGGAAACAATGCAACAAATCCACAGCAGAACTACAGTGCTGTGAAATAGAAAATCTACAGTATTCCTTCATTTCTGCATGGATATTTATGCTACATGTGGATGGGATTTGTAAAACTGCATCTACATGGAACTGCTGCAGATTATTACAGTAGAATTAGCACCAAAAATCTGCAGCAATTAACATATTAATTCTAACTAAAGGGGTTGTCCCACAAATAAGTCTACAGTTCCAAATCAGAACCTGGATCTGAATACTTGTATCGCCACCGAGTCATTCAATAAAATGTATCTGTATAGCGCCACCTGCTGTTTATTCTTTTCCTGATGCTCTGTCCACCTTGCTGAGGTGGTCGCATGTGCTCAGTTCCATCCTTTAACTTTCACCAGCTGTATATAGTGTGAGAAGCTGGTACTGTTATAGGGAGAGAGCTGCAGCAGAAAGGGCACGTTCCCTGAGAAAGTACGCACCCCTGAGCTGCCAGCCTGAGATATATCTAGCAGAGGAATTCGAGCAATGAATGTGGAGATCTCCGGATCCCTGTGAGGTACAGGGCCGGTTCTAGCTTCATTAGAAACATAAACTATATGATGTCTGAATTGTAATTTTTTTTACAAATCAAACACTTATGACTATCATATGATCTTGATCATGCACAGGGGGGGGTTGGAATATGTTGGAAAGGATTATGCAATCCTTCCCATTTTACATAGCAAAAGGAAGGATGGGAAATCACTGTCACCTAAGATTCGAGAACTGAAGATGTCTCACCACCCATAGGTGCCGGTAGGGCAGTCGACAATGGTCGGCCATCATGGCGGACTTGCAGTGGCGGATTACAATAGGGGCATTCGGGTCGGCAGCCTGGGCCCAGCACCGCCTGGGGGACCAACGCCGACCCTGAACGGCCCACATACTGCGGCGGGGCACGGGAGCGCATAGTTCCCTACCCCGCCGCCGTTCACCGACATAGGCTCCAGGCCTAGTAGGCCTAAGGCCTATGCGATAGTGAAATCCCGGCTCAGGCGGACGTGATGACGTCATCGCGCGCCTGTGCCGGTACGCGCCTTCCTCTGCGAGCAAGCGCCTAGGCCCTGGACATAGGTGAGTATTTAGCTTTTCATTTTTTTCATTTTTTTATTTTATGTGCCTACTTTGGGGGACATGTGGGGTGGGGACACACAGGATGACATATTAGTGAAGAGGCATCGATTACATTGGGGGGAAATGACTATATTGGGGCTTCTGTATGAGGGCAAATTACTATGTGGGGAAAATTATTATGGAAGTATTACCGTACTATGTGGGGGCTGTGTAGGGACAAATTATTATGGGAGGGACTACTATGTGGGGGAAATTACTATGTGGGAGCAAATTACTATACAGTATGGGGCAGAGTTTGGGGAAATTACTATATGGGGCAGTGTTTGGGCAAATTACTATATGGGGGCAGTGTAGGGGATATTACTATGTGGGGGCAGTGTGGGGGCAAATTACTTTGTGGGGGCAAACTACTATATGGGGCAGTTTGGGGGAAAATAACTGTGTGGGGGCAAATTACTATGGGGGAAATTACTATATGGGGCGTTGCTATTGGGGAGGCACTGTAGGGGCAAATATTTTTGGGGCCACTATACGTGGATTATTGCCTGGTGCACAATATAGGGTGTTATTATTATTGTGGACACTATAGGGACAATTTATCAAACTGGTGTAAAGTAGAACTGGCTTAGATGCCCATAGCAGCCAATCAGATTCCACCTTTCATTTTTGACAGCTCTTTTGGAAATCCAGTTCTACTTTACACCAGTTTGATAAAGGACTCCAATTATGTCTATTAGGGTCAGTATTTCTTCAGCAGTATAGTACCTGGGGCATTGGGAAGCACAACGGGCACAGTATTAGGGGTGGCAGCAGGATGACACTGTGGGGACACCGGGATGGGGAGGTTGATGGAAAAATTGGGAAATCTAACGTGTCTGTGTTACAAACTCTGTAGAGACGAGATGCAGCTGAAAGAATTTGCTATGGCGGTCTGGGTCATATGGATGAGAAGAGGAAAGAGAAGGTCTACATGACACGAGATGTCACTGGGTGTAAGAGGTATGTGGTGCTGTATTCTCCTCCATGTCTTTTTTATTATAATTATATGTACTTTAAATTTGGCGCTTACATTTTTCAGTTTAGGACCCAATTTGGGGTAATTTGGGGTATTTTGTTCAGTCTGAAGATGTCATTTTATGGCCTAGGAAGAGACTGCAGAGCTCACGAAGCACCGCAGCCCCTTCATACTCAAAATACAAAACTAAAATGGAGGGAGGAGCCCAAGTTGGGTAGGCAGACCCGGGCCTATAATGCACTTAATGCGCCCCTGCGGACTTGTGCCCGTATAAGTGGAAATCAAGGTGATTATAATTATTATTACATACCCCCATTGCATTCCCTATATATGCCGTGTACTTCTTACATCTATCACCTCCTGATGAAGCCTTGAGGGTGAAATGTGCGTCAAGGTGTCTGTGCGTGGGGCGGCATTCCAGGTTACAGTGAACCATGTCACAGGTATGTTCTGTTAGGATATTTATGTTCTACCCTTTTACTTTGAGGTGTATTATATGTATACTCTTTGGTATATTGAAGGCATCTGCTGTGTTGCGGTACAGATTAAATATTTGGAACATTAGTGCAGTTATGCATGTTAGTTATTATCTTCTGTGATAACATCTTTTATAACATTTTTGGCTATTTTGATTTGTTCAGCAACACTACTAATGCAATATTGCTAATATTTGACATACCTATGCGCCTGTGGCACTATTTTATTATTTAATAACTGGTGATTATTAGGCTACTTTCACACTTGCGTTCAGAACGGATCCGTCTGCATTATATTTTAGAAAAAATTCTAAGTGTGAAAGTTGCTCAGATGGATCCGTCCAGACTTTACATTGAAAGTCAGTGGGGGAAGGATCCGTTTGAAAATTGAGCCATATTGTGTCAACTTCAAACGGATCCGTCCCCATTGACTTACATTGTAAGTCTGGATGGATCCGTTTGCCTCCGCACGGCCAGGCGGACACCCTGCAAGCAGCGTTCAGGTGTCCGCCTGCTGAGCGGAGCGGAGGACAAACGGTGCCAGACTGATGCATTCTGAGCGGATCCGCATCCACTGAGAATGCATTAGGGCTGGACGGATGCGTTCGGGGCCGCTTGTGAGAGCCTTCAAACGGAACTCACAAGTGGAGCCCTGAACGCTAGTGTGAAAGTAGCCTTAGAGATCTTATATCTTATTTTTATAGTGATATGCTTAGTAGCACCATTTATTTCCATCTTATATCTTAAAGGGAGTCTTTCACCTAATCTGAGCGTTTTAGACCGCTCAGATCAGGTTATAGACTCTTTAACCCTCATTACGATCATACCCGTCTCTTATGTGTCCCTCGCCCAGATAATGAAAATAATACTTTTTAAACTTATGCAAATTACCTTCTGAAGGTGCCCAGGGGCGGCGTTACTGGGCGATGTGCCCAGAAAAACACACCTCCAGCCGGCGGACGTCACGAGCGGCACCAGAGGACGGCGGGCTGGGAACTGGCCCGCACCTGCGCACTGCTCTGCCCATTATGGGCAGAGGAACATCCTTTCATATTGCGCATGCGCCGGCCGGCTGTCTTTAGTTGGCTGGCGCATGCGCAATATGAAAAGCTGTTCATCTGCCCATAATGGGCAGAGCAGTGCGCAGGTGCGGGCCAGTTCCCAGCCCGCCGTCCTCTGGTGCGGCTCGTGACGTCCGCCGGCTGGAGGTGTGTTTTTCTGGGCACATCGCCCAGTAACGCCGCCCCTGGGCACCTTCAGAAGGTAATTTGCATAAGTTTAAAAAGTATTATTTTCATTATCTGGGCGAGGGACACATAAGACAAAGGTATGATCGTAATGAGGGTTAAAGAGTCTATAACCTGATCTGAGCGGTCTAAAACGCTCAGATTAGGTGAAAGACTCCCTTTAAAGGCACAGATCACTATACTTGGTATAATGCCCTTTGCAATGCTCTCTGTATCATTTTCCATCTTGCCATTTTCCTTCTTCTGAATAACTATTTTTTATATTTATTATTTAATAAAGATTGTTATATTTTTGTATATTTGGAGTCCCATAGACTTTTTGGAATGTTAGATCTTCAAAGTCATGAGCACAAGAAAAAATAATATGAGAAGTGCTAAGAAAAATAATACAAAACAAAAAAAACGTGTCTTACCCTAACCAGCCTGGCTCTCTTTACCAGGTCATTGAGCTTTCGCACAGCCGAGTTCCTGGGCAGGTTCTGGATGTCTTGGAACAAGTCCTGCTCCTCAAGTTCAAACAAGTGTCTATTGTCGGAAATCATTAGGGGCTCAGACCAGAAGGAGCCTATGTAGACCCGTAAAACTTCAGGTGTATTAAACACTTTGCCCAGAGACCACATCAGGGCGCCATATACACGCATCAACTGCTGGGTTTCCACCATGTCGGCCTTGTTCAGGACAACACGTATTTTGTCCTCATTACCCTTCAGAGCTCTAATGGCCTCGGAAAACTCATCTGAAATCTCCAACTTGTGGGCATCAAAAAGAAGAATGATAAGATCGACTCGCTCAGCAAACCATTGAAGGACAGATGGAAAATCATAACCTGGAAACAAACAAAATATTCAAATTAATTCAAAAGAGATATTAAGAACATTGAGCTCTATTCATTGGGTGCTGTTTTTACATATTTGTGTTACTCTTGCAGGAAGGGCCGTTGGTGAAAAATGAATCTCAAGCTGACCTACATGAGAAACGCCAGAAATCAATAATCTGTGGGGAATCCAGCAGTAAGTGTTCAATATTCCTGCAGTGCCACCACAGGGGACATTAAGTATTGCATGTTGTCCGCTTAAATCAAAAGTCTGTTCATGTAATGCATGGACCTGTTGGGTCCTCCAAAGTTTGAGATGCACTCTTTGTAGTCTCTCTCTCCACTCTGGTTAATGCTGACCAGACACATGAGCTAAAAGATAGCCAGAATGACTTATTTAGGCCATTTCATCTCACTGCCAACTAGCACAAACTATTGTCTGCGATGGCCAATGGCAGACTACTAGAAAATTTGGGATGGTGTTTTTTTGGACATATGTTAGATCAGTGATTCGTTTGAGCAGGAATGGTGAAGGATATAATGTGTTTGGGACAGCCTTGTATTTCAACATACTTGATACTTTGCACCCTTCAAGATGTATGCATATCTTGTTCTGATTGTGCCCTATAAGTCATTCTCATCCAATGCTGTATTCTCATTTTTGCAGCCCTCTGAGCTAACATCTCCAGTGTATATACAGGACTCATATAAAAAATAACAACCAAAGGGCACACTTGAAAAATGATGTAGTGCCAGCCAATAGTTCTTATAACCAATACAATACCACTACAACCAGAAGGACTATATGAAAAGAAACTGTACATCCTATAATAAAAATATACAATCTTTATTCGACCCAGCATATCAACATTTATACATCGAAACAATGTAGGCATGCTAGTCCAACATACTGTGGACACTCGTCCCCAATACGCCCTCCTGGGTGCCCAGACAACGCACACTGACTAAAACATACAGTCAGACCGAGTTGGACAATCTATCATTCATTATTTCTGACTATGCCAATGTGATTCAAATGTAGATTTGGTGATGCAGTGGACACTTCAAGTTTTCCAATTTTTTGATGACTTTTTCTTTGGAGGGCTTTTCTTTGCTGCTCTTGAATACAATTCTAACAGGTATCAGTGGCCTATCGTGTCTCCACAACGCAACTGATGGTCCCAACCCCATTTATAAGGCAAGAAATCCCACTTATTAAACTGACAGGGCACACCTGTGAAGTGAAAACCATTTCAGGTGACTACCTCTTGAAGCTCATCAAGAGAATGCCAAGAGTGTGCAAAGCAGTAATCAAAGCAAAAGGTGGCTACTTTGAAGAACCTAGAATATGACATATTTTCAGTTGTTTCACACTTTTTTGTTATGTATATAATTCCACAGGTGTTAATTCATAGTTTTGATGCCTTCAGTGTGAATCTACAATTTTCATAGTCATCAAAATAAAGAAAACTCTTTGAATGAGAAGGTGTGTGCAAACTTTTGGTCTGTAGTGTATATACACTAATGCTCGAACATGACCTCCAATGCAAAATATTAAGTAACAATACCCATGGTGTGAAAGTAGTAGTCCAGGTCCAAGTAAGTACACAAGCCAAGCCCCACGCATATCGCTGGAATAAACAGCTTCCTTCATTTAGATTGGGCGTAGCTAAGCCACCAGGGGTGTGTCTGTAAACAGAGCGTTGACTGATTCTAGTAGCAACCTGCAGAACTCCTAATCTAGTTGTAATATAAAGTATAACCCATATTTTATCATATCTACATGTGTGAACTAGTAGAATGTATGCTATAATGATGCAGCCACCACAGCTCTGTATTCCGTACCACTGCTTATTCAGAATTTCATAGATTAGCTCAACAGACATTTTAAGGGATTTGTGACGAGAACCGAAATACACAGACTGAAGCAAGACATAAACAATTTATGTATACCAGGACACCAAATAATTCTGTGATAGATGAGAGCAGAGAACATTCCAGGGTAGGTTTATTTTACTGTAAGGGTACCGCCACACATTCCGGTTTCCTGATGCAGTTTTGAAGACCAAAATCAGGAGTGATCATAAAAGGAGAGAAAGTACTGAGGATGGATACGACTTCTCCTCATATTAATTTACTCCTGGCTTTGGCTTCCAACATTGCATGTAGAAACCTGACCATGTGGTCATACCTTAATTACGGTTGTATTAATTTGCTCTATTTCCAAGACTCCTCATGAGGTTAAACTGGTGCAAGTCTTGGACTTATAATCCTGGTACATTCTTCTCTGATGTCTGTGAAATATCTGACACCTGCACCCATGGAGAGCAATGGGAGGGTATGTGGGGGTGGGGGCATGTAATCATTCAGCTGTGTTTAACTGTTAACTAGCACCAGTTTGGTTAACTGTCACCAGAAAATTAACTGGAAGGCACTGGGACCAGATGAAACGCTGTAACTGATCTCATTTCTTAAAGTGTGTAGGATGGCGAGCCCCTCAAGATGTTTACGGTAATTGAAAGAGTAACACTCTGCAGCTACACCTCCCTTCTTCTACCCTTCCTATCTTCTATTCACAGTTTTATACTAGATGGATATTTTAGTGGCTGAGGAGTTTTCTGAACCTGCAGAGAGCCTGCAGGCAGGGAATAAGTATCCACAGGATGCTGAAAGTTGATGAAGATGCCACCTTCCCCCAAAAATCAACAGTTTAATGTATTCACATATACTATTGGTTTACACTATATATATCTATATAAATAATGAAAAATAGTCTTTGTAATCGGGGTCAGACCGGCCCTACAGAGTATACTCTGGTGGGCCCAAGCTCTGACAAAATAATGGGTTCCATATAAAACAGGGCCTCTAAGGTCTAGTAATGGATAATTTGGAGCTCTGCGTGGAACCAATAACCACTAGATACCTTATTTAACCATACTGATGGTAAATCCTGAAAAATAATTACTTAAGTGTGAACATGCATTCACAGAGCATGGGCTCTCAGAATCATTTTCTCTGGTAGGCTTAAGGGAATTCAGTCTGACGCTGTTTGTAATTTCAGATTTTATATAAGGGGTTATCCGGGAGTCCTCTTTTGAGGACTTATTCTCAGGTGGGGTTCTGACCTGGCACCACCACCGATCAGGTATCTAAAGATGTTGCGATGCTCTGGTGAGCTCTGTGGTCTCTTCACAGCTTACCAAGCAAACGCTGTACCATTCGATAATGGCTGTGCTTGGTATTGTAGCTCAGGCCCGTTCACTTGAATGGGACTGGGCTGCTCCTAGTCCATGTGACCAATAAATGTGACGTCACTGGCCTAGGAAGAAGCCAGAGCGGCAATGGCCTTTTCAAACAGCTGATTGGTGCCGGGAGTCAAACCCACTACCGATCAGATACTGATGACCTATCTTGAGGATAGGCCATCAATATTAAACCCCCTTTAAGATCCATCTATAATAATTATATTTTTGTGCAAATATGATGATACATGGTCATGAGTCTACAGCGTTCATTTATAGCAATATGGGGGCAAAGTCCAAAGTGTATGAACTATTTAGGATGTGTACTGACTCCATTGAAAAACTTGATAAATTGGTGAATATATCCACTATAAAACAGTGCTGGCAAACTGGCGGCCAGATGTGATGGATGATCCATATGTCTAAAGCTGCATTTACACAAGCCAATAATCGTCCAGAACGACTGTTTCCCGACCATCTGCCCATGTAGATGTGCTGCCGATCACCTGATGAACGAGCAAAACGCTCATTCATCGGGCGATCCTGTCGTTCATGCCAGGCACCACCGATCATAGTTTCTGGCCAGCAGACCGCATAGTCTAAACAGCGACATGGTCCAAGTGGAAGGCAGTTGCCTTCCTCAAGATGATAATCAGACATGAGTAGAAGAATAGCTATAGGGGACACAGCTGTAGCAGTTGCTCCAGAGCCCAGAAATTCATCTGCCACATCAGAAGACACCAGTGTTATAAATGACACATGGCAGATTTTACATTGGAGCCCATGAGCTTCAAGTTACTGCCTCTTGGTACTGGCAGTTATTGTACTAAAGTACAAGAGCTACTCTGTTTACTGCCAGATTTGAGGCGCTCAAAATATGTTGGGTTGACTCACAATAACGAGGAGCAGGCTCATGATTAGCCATGTTCTTTAACTATAAGGTCCAAGAATTGTCCAGCACCTTCCTTCCCTCGCCGGTGTGTGGTCAGTGATCTGGCCGGGCATGTCTCTGTGCTGTGCACCCTAGATAAGAGTCGGTTTCATTGTTGGTGGAAAATAGATTGTGTTTCACAGATGGGATGTGATTTCATTATTTTCTATGCTGGCAGCAAAATGTTTCCCTCTTCCCCTTCCACTGGTTCTCTGCTGCCTCCCCCCTCTCCAGGCTTCAAACTTTCCAGCAAACCCATGGAACCGAGAGCCTTATTTGGACATGTAAAACTGGGAGGGAGTGAAGCCCAAGGGAGCCTGCGAGGCTGAGATCTTGGAAAGAGATGATTCTGTATGTGTGACTGCCACAAACCCGTCCTACTATCCCGTCAGCTCTGTAGAACTTTAACTCATTAGCATCTTGCATACATATTTGCACTGCATCGAGTCTCGCAACTTTTTGCAGGACCTCCATCAATGGAAATTTTTCCAGAGGACACTCTGGGCAAAAGTAATATGCAGTAGAGGACTGAGGGGGTGATGCATGACAAAGGGACTCTCTTTATGGTGATCTTTGAATCCTGGCATCATGTACATCCCCCCTCAAGTCCAGCTCTAGACATGACACCATGAATAAATTTTGCTCCAAGTGTTCCTTTAACTTTGACAGTTTCTGGCCACCTCATCATCGTATCTTACACATTGTTCAAGTAGCCAGGTGATATCAATAGCTCTAGGACAAGCTTTACAAGGAAAAAGATGGTGATCTGATCAAGGGTCAAGCACAAACTGTGTAAATTATGACATCATGGGAGTACGAGTAGAGATAAATCAGTGGCTTTACTACAAGGGTGGTTGCGGTTGGTGATTTCTTTTACATTATTTAGGTGGCCAAGGAAAGAAGTGCTTGGCTAGACGGTTCTGCCCATGTACAGTACAGACCAAAAGTTTGGACACACCTTCTCATTCAAAGAGTTTTCTTTATTTTCATGACTATGAAAATTGTAGATTCACACTGAAGGCATCAAAACTTTGAATTAACACATGTGGAATTATATACATAACAAAAAAGTGTGAAACAACTGAAAATATGTCATATTCTAGGTTCTTCAAAGTAGCCACCTTTTGCTTTGATTACTGCTTTGCACACTCTTGGCATTCTCTTGATGAGCTTCAAAGGGTAGTCACCTGAAATGGTTTTCACTTCACAGGTGTGCCCTGTCAGGTTTAATAAGTAGGATTTCTTGCCTTATAAATGGGGTTGGGACCATCAGTTGCGTTGTGGAGAAGTCAGGTGGATACACAGCTGATAGTCCTACTGAATAGACTGTTAGAATTTGTATTATGGCAAGATAAAAGCAGCTAAGTAAAGAAAAACGAGTGGCCATCATTACTTTAAGAAATTAAGGTCAGTCAGTCCGAAAAATTGGGAAAACGTTAAAAGTGTCCCCAAGTGCATGTCATGGTCTTACCTTCCACTGTTCTCCTTCGTTTGACATGTGCTGGCGGCCATCTTGGTTTCTGGGTTTTTTGTAGCCTCCCACCCTGCGGCTTCTCCTTCCCACTGGGAGGAGCTGGATGCCCAGCTCATATATATAGGAGGTCTGTGGCTTCAGTTCCTTGCTTGGTCCTCCTGTGTTCACATGCTTCTAAGACTGCTGCTGCTTCTGGTTCCTGATCCTGGCCTCGTCTGACTACCCCGTTGGTTCCTGATCCTGGCTTCGTCTGACTACCCCGTTGGTTCCTGATCCTGGCTTCGTCTGACTACCCTGATGGTTCCTGATCCTGGCTTCGTCTGACTACCCTGCTGGTTCCTGATCCAGGCTTCGTCTGACCACCCCCCTGGTTCTTGACCTCTGTCCACGCAAGACCCTGCTTCAGTTTAGCCATCCGTTTGGACTTTTGCTTACAGCTTGATTGTCAATAAAGCCTTCTTACTTCCACTTATCTCTTGTTGTACGTCTGGTTCATGGTTCCTTGACAGTGCAGTCACAAAAACCATCAAGCACTACAAAGAAACTGGCTCACATGCGGACCGCCCCAGGAAAGGAAGTCCAAGAGTCACCTCTGCTGCAGAGGATAAGTTCATCCGAGTCACCAGCCTCAGAAATCACAGGTTAACAGCAGCTCAGATTAGAGACCAGGTCAATGCCACACAGAGTTCTAGCAGCAGACACATCTCTAGAACAACTGTTAAGAGGAGACTGTGTGAATCAGGCCTTCATGGTAGAATATCTGCTAGGAAACCACTGCTAAGGACAGGCAACAAGCAGAAGAGACTTGTTTGGGCTAAAGAACACAAGGAATGGACATTAGACCAGTGGAAATCTGTGCTTTGGTCTGATGAGTCCAAATTTGAGATCTTTGGTTCCAAGCACCGTGTCTTTGTGCGACGCAGAAAAGGTGAACGGATGGACTCTACATGCCTGGTTCCCACCGTGAAGCATGGAGGAGGAGGTGTGATGGTGTGGGGGTGCTTTGCTGGTGAAACCGTTGGGGATTTATTCAAAATTGAAGGCATACTGAACCAGCATGGCTACCACAGCATCTTGCAGCGGCATGCTATTCCATCCGGTTTGCGTTTAGTTGGACCATCATTTATTTTTCAACAGGACAATGACCCCAAACACACCTCCAGGCTGTGTAAGGGCTATTTGACGATGAAGGAGAGTGATGGGGTGCTGCGCCAGATGACCTGGCCTCCACAGTCACCGGACCTGAACCCAATCGAGATGGTTTGGGGTGTATTTTAGAGGGTGGAGTTTAGCATTGGAATCAGGGTCCTCAAACATAAGTTTGTTTGGGGCCACTGAAATGCCCCTGCCGATTTTTTTCATTTTTTTTTATAATGTATACTCTTAATAAAGTCTTGTACATTTTTAACAGAATTGTCCTGGCACTGTATGTTATTTTTATAACCTTTATAAGCTTTATAAAATACCACTTACTCTCTAACAGATGTGGTCCGCCTTTTATAACCCCTTACAAAGGGTTACAAAAAAATGTCTCTTGCCCTGTGGGACCCAACACTCCCGTGCATATTAAATACAGTCTTTTGAAATCGGAAAAGTGCAATACTACCTTTCCCCTGTAGTAGCGCTGCAGGAAAACTGACTTGTTGGCACTTGGATCTGACATAGATTACATCAGATCGCTGGGTGAACAGGAACAGGAAAGCAGGGGATCCTTCTAACAAAAAGGCATTGTCCAAACAAGACAACCCCGTTAAGCTATAAACTATGGGGGTCATTTACTATCAGAATCAGATATACGTCAGACTTCAGGTTATTTGCGCCGCAATCTGCTATTTTTTCCCACTCACGCCAGGTCTAAAGAAGGGATGTGGCTGGGCGGTTAATGGGACGGGACGGTAGACCCATCTCATTTATTATTTTCTACGCCTTTTTTGATATTAGCTCAGGTACTGGGACCCGGAGTTCCAGGTTCCTGCTGTGTCTTCAGATGCTTAGGGGTCTGTAGGTCTCATAAATTGCTTTGCAAAAAGGAGACGTGAAGTAAATCAGGGGGCAGAAGCACCAAGTTTATGAATACTGCAGGAGCAATAGTAATAGCTAAATGTTAGAGTGCTCCAGCAGACCCCTTTCTCTAATCCCGTATGGGGAACACCTCTGTTTATGCCGCTCCTAAGCAACAATCCAAACATGGTATGGGAGGGATACCCCTGCTGAGGGGGAGTAGCGGTAGGCACAGGATAGCCTCTGGTCTTCCCCGGGCTTGTCATGAACACCCCCCACCATTCTTCACACCCACACACAGATGTATACACCTACATGGCACAAATGGAGTTTATTAGCTATTGGAAGGAAAGGAATTTTCCGTGGAATGTATGATTAGCTCATGTAATCCATCCAACTTTCCACTCCTTGAAATCTGGGGAGTTCCCTCCATCTGCACCCTATAGCATGTGAACAGTTAACCGCCAGCAAAGTCCTACAATGAACATTACACAGAGCCTTAATTCACGTCTAAGACAAGTCAGAGAAACATAGCAACAGAGGTCCGGACAGCTGGGAAACATGTGGAAATATTCCGGGGCTATCAAAAAATGCTGCCCTGTGTACAGAGTGTACCAGCGCCAAGCACCCTCTTATGTATTATAAAACAGTGTGTAATAGTGCCAAACTACCCTCCTATCATCTAATAGTGCCAAACTGCCCTCCTATCATCTAATAGTGCCAAACTACCCTCCTATCATCTAATAGTGCCAAACTGCCCTCCTATCATCTAATAGTGCCAAACTGCCCTCCTATCATCTAATAGTGCCAAACTACCCTCCTATCATCTAATAGTGCCAAACTACCCTCCTATCATCTAATAGTGCCAAACTACCCTCCTATCATCTAATAGTTCCAAACTACCCTCCTATCATCTAATAGTGCCTAACTGCCCTACTAGCATCTAATAGTGCCAAACTGCCCTACTATCATCTAATAGTGCCTAACTGCCCTACTATCATCTAATAGTGCCAAACTGCCCTACTATCATCTAATAGTGCCAAACTGCCCTACTAGCATCTAATAGTGCCAAACTGCCCTACTATCATCTAATAGTGCCTAACTGCCCTACTATCATCTAATAGTGCCAAACTACCCTCCTATCATCTAATAGTGCCAAACTACCCTCCTATCATCTAATAGTGCCAAACTGCCCTACTATCATCTAATAGTGCCAAACTGCCCTCCTATCATCTAATAGTGCCAAACTGCCCTACTATCATCTAATAGTGCCAAACTACCCTCCTATCATCTAATAGTGCCAAACTGCCCTCCTATCATCTAATAGTGACAAACTTCCCTCCTATCGTCTAATAGTGCCAAACTGCCCTACTATCATCTAATAGTGCCAAACTGCCCTCCTATCGTCTAATAGTGCCAAACTGCCCTACTATCATCTAATAGTGCCAAACTGCCCTACTATCATATAATAGTGCCAAACTACCCTCCTATCATGTAATAGTGCCAAACTACCCTCTAGGTAGCCTACATATATGGACATCGATCGCTCCCTTGGAATCCATACATTTTCATAGATAAGGCCCCAAAATAAAAAGTTGCCCCATAACAGGTCATATAATGTACTGGAACCAGTTCAACTCCGCATAGTATATAATTCATCTGCCAATTATATGATCTGTTTACAATGACACATCATTTTTAGT
Organism: Bufo gargarizans; assembly: GCF_014858855.1. Taxonomy (NCBI): domain Eukaryota; kingdom Metazoa; phylum Chordata; class Amphibia; order Anura; family Bufonidae; genus Bufo; species Bufo gargarizans. The sequence continues at coordinate 3,082,639 of NC_058088.1, forward strand.
CATCATATATGTAGGTTATTTATCACCTATAATATCTCTAGGGCACGGTTGGTTTTCAGGCTCCCATTACTTGATGTTTATTTAGCGGAGCCAGAAGGCAGAGCGCCAGGATCAGAGCTGTAGCCGCTCCTAGAGAAGGGATATTTTCATAAACAATAGCGGATTATGTTTAGATCAGTTAATGGTTGCAGATTCCTGCTGCCCTCTGCCCTTCCCTTCTCCAAGCACACAGGATGGGACATCCTGCAATATGTCTGACCCAGCTCAGTGGACAGACACCCTAAAACCTACCTATTTACTAGCCATAAGCCACAAATTTATAGATGACTTTATGGGGAAGAAAGCACTATAGGTACTTTGGGGTCAGCCCATAAACCCCTGTCAGGTCTTTTATCTGAGGGCAGCATGGGGTAGAGGAGGAGTTGCTCAGCTTGGGATTTCATTCAGTATTTTAATGTAAAAAGCTGTTTAACTGCTGTCAGGGTCCTGCTTCCTCCACCGACCCATATAGAAAGCCTGTGAGTCCTGCTTCCTCCACCGACCCATATAGAAAGCCTGTGAGTCCTGCTTCCCCTGCCCACTCATATAGAAAGCCTGTAAGTCCTGCTTCCCCTGCCCACTCATATAGAAAGCCTGTAAGTCCTGCTTCCCCTGCCCACTCATATAGAAAGCCTGTGAGTCCTGCTTCCCCTGCCCACTCATATAGAAAGCCTGTGAGCCCTGCTTCCCCTGCCCACTCATATAGAAAGCCTGTGAGTCCTGCTTCCCCACCCACTCATATAGAAAGCCTGTGAGTCCTGCTTCCCCTGCCCACTCATATAGAAAGCCTGTGAGTCCTGCTTCCCCTGCCCACTCATATAGAAAGCCTGTGAGTCCTGCTTCCCCTGCCCACTTATATAGAAAGCCTGTGAGTCCTGCTTCCCCTGCCCACTCATATAGAAAGCCTGTGAGTCCTGCTTCTCTTGCCCACTCATATAGAAAGCCTGTGAGTCCTGCTTCCCTTGCCCACTCATATAGAAAGCCTGTGAGTCCTGCTTCCCTTGCCCACTCATATAGAAAGCCTGTGAGTCCTGCTTCCCTTGCGCACTCATATAGAAAGCCTGTGAGTCCTGCTTCCCCTGCCCACTCATATAGAAAGCCTGTGAGTCCTGCTTCCCCTGCCCGCTTATATAGAAAGCCTGTAAGTCCTGCTTCCCCTGCCCGCTTATATAGAGAGCCTGTGAGTCCTGCTCCCCTGTCCACTCATATAGAAAGCCTGTGAGTCCTGCTTCCCTTGCCCACTCATATAGCAAGCCTGTGAATCCTGCTTCCCTTGCCCACTCATATAGAAAGCCTGTGACTCCTGCTTCCCCTGCCCACTTATATAGAAAGCCTGTGAGTCCTGCTTCCCCTGCCCACTCATATAGAAAGCCTGTGAGTCCTGCTTCCCCTACTCACTCATAAGAAAGTCTGGGAGTCCTGCTTTCCCTGTCCACTCATAGAGAAAGCCTGTGGGTCCTACTTCCCTCTGCCCACAATTATAAATAGTCTGAGAGTCCTGCTTCCCTTGTCTACTCATGGAAAAAGCCTGTGAGTCCTGCTTCCCCTCTACACTCCTAAAGAAGGCTTGTGAGTCCTTACGTATTATCATTTCTTTACAACATGTCCTTAGACACACTGAGGATCTTCTACTTTCACTTTGAAGATGGTATCCACTCAATATTTTTTTTAAATTAGGTTTTCCCTTGAATCTATTTTTGGAGGTCAATTGATTTAGGTGAGGGCATGGTTCCAGCACTGCTGTGCAAACTCATGTTCCCAGTTCAGTGCCAGTGTATTAGCTTGTCTTCAGAGAAAATCTGGTAACAAAGTGCTTGGCACAGGGTGGAGGTACCGGGATGATTCGTCTCATGGTTGGATCAGCACTGAATGGAGACCAGAGAAGTGGCTTTGAAGTTCTTAGGCTTTCATGGTTACAATGAAGCCTACGTCAAGTATTTGTCATAGAGGCATATATAATAGTGCATTATATTCCATTTACTGGATCCATCAAAGAGTTTTTGGTGTCTACTGGGGGTGTTTTGGTCGCCCTGTGTTGGGTGTAATACTCACCTCTGCTCACCCGCTGCTTGGCCCCAGACAAGATGCCCGGAGTGTCTATTAGGCTGATGCTTTCCAAAACTTTGTTAGGCAGATGGGCACACATGAACCTGTCCAAAAGAAGCATAACAAATGGTTAATAGAAATAAAACCCATAGTAAAAACAGAAACATAGATATCCAGTCAATTTAATGGAAATCCTAAAAGTGTGTGGGCTGTTATGTGGGTGTTAAAGACATAGCGGGCGATGAGGTTTAGACAAGATAGCAGGAAGCCATTTTATTTACTGGTATGTATTCTCATTGACCAGGTGACCAACTAAAGCTGCATGTCGCTTTCAAAATGGCCGACTATGACTGTAACCTCCTATTCTCAGTTACTGAAGAGCACAACATTTGACATCAAGCACATGAGATAATCCAAGACTGGACTGATTGTGGGATGCACAGACCACTTGTACAAGATTACAAAAACAGTTGCCCTCTTACAGAAACAGCAGCACTCTAGTCCATGGGCCATGTGTGGTATTGCACTTAAAGGGCATCTGTCAGCAGCTTTGACCTGTTGCATGTGCACTTGACAGCTGAAGACATCTGTGTTCGTCCCATGTTCATATGTGCCTGCATTGCTGAGAAAAATTATGTTTTAATATATGCAAATGAGCCCTAGGAGCAACAGGGGCGTTGGCGTTACACCTAGAGGCTCTGCTCTCTCTGCAATGGCCAAACCCTCTGCACTTTATTGAAAGGCCAGGCAGTGAAAATGTCATCACTGCTAGCTCTTCAATCAAAGTGCAGAGGGCGCGGCAGGTGCAGAGAGAGCAGAGGCTCTAGGAGTAATGGTAACTGCCCCTGTTGCTCCTAGGGCTCATTTGCATATTTTAAAACATCATTTTTCTCAGCAATGCGGACACATATGAACATGGGACCAACACAGATGTCTTCAGCTGCCAAGTGCACATGTAACAGGTCAACCAGTGTCATAGGGACAAATCTGCTGACAGATGCCCTTTAAGTGAATAGGTCTGAGCTGCAATACCAATATACTAATGGTCTGTGTAACATCAACCCCTCAAGCTGAATACGTCATTTAAGTTCCATGTGGAGTCCATGTTTATACAGCAGTCGTGGTACATACTTGTCTAAGGAAACCATTCCCATAAAACATAAACAGTGACAGCTAATAATATTCTGGATCCTGTCATCTAGGAAATGTCCTGGACTTGCTGGAAGGGGCTAGGATGTTCCGCTTAAAGTCTATGATCATAAGCCTCATCATTTGCTGAGGTTTGAAACAATGTATCTCCTGCAGGTATTCTCTTATCTCTAAATGTAGCATTTAAAAATAAATAAATAAACAACAAATACATAAACAACAGTTGGAGATGGCGGACATGTTTTACTATGCAATGCAGGGGGTCAATGTTCGGTGATCTTTTTCCATCACCCCTTGTGATGTATAGTGAGTGACAGTGTGGATCCAATTGAGTCAACTGCCTACATATTTCATTATTTAAGAAGAATTCACATGTTATAAATCACCAGTGTGGTGATGTGTACAGTATAAGTGCTGGGAGGCATGTATATCCCACACAGATACCTCAGCTGGGTGAGATAACTGAAATCCAGAAAGCTGCAGTGGTTTCAGCAAAGTGTAGTTTGCTGAGACAGTTTTGTCTAGATGTTGTTCTGGGCTGGATTTTACGTGGACTGGGGGATAGGTTTGGTAGTGGGATCTGCCAGTCCACACACTTCCACTACATGTATTGTCTTTTGCCAGAGGTGATTGCAGGTAAGGCCTGTTGCTGTAATCAAGGAGGAATAAAACAACCCTCTGTGGATGAGGGTCCAATTAAGACGTCCGTAGTGCATTGCGGATCCACAATACACCTGGCCGGCACCCCCATAGAACTGCCTATTCTTGTCCGCAATTGCGGACAAGAATAGGACATGCTCTATTTTTTTCTGGAGCGGCGGACCGGAAGATCAGGGGAGCGTTCCGGAAATGCGGATGCGGAGAGCACATAGTGTGCTCTCCGCATCCATTTCATTCCCATAGAGAATTAATGGGTCCGCACCCGTTCCGCAATTTGCGGAACGGATGCGAACCCAATATACGGACGTTTGAATGGAGCCTGACTTGGAGGAAGAAAAGCTGGGGGAGCCTGAGAGGCTCTGTGTGGTCTCAGCCAGAAGGGCTGAGGGGCCACGAGGCTTTGTAAAGCCTGAAGTTTGGGGGGCCCAGCGACGCCTATGGAAAGAGGTATGCACGGTCAGAGTCGGGAGGACTTCTGAACCATCTATCCCCAAGGGTGCTGGAATAGTCAGATTATTCTGGACGGTATATGGCTGAGGAAACTGGAACTAATCCCATGTGTGTACTGTGCTCTATAGGCGAGGCAGAGACAACGTGTATTAGGACGGGGAGGTGTTTATTTTCAATGTTTATGTGTGTGATGGTGCTGAAGTGCTGAAATAAGGCACCTTTTGGACCTGAAACCCGTGGTCAGAGGAGAAGTCTGTGATTGCGACCCCCTGAGAGAGAGTGACCCCTTACACTAGTATATGCCATCATTATATATGGTGAGGGTCCAACCTCTGGAACCTCCACTGATCCTACTAATAAAGATGGGACAGTGCTGATTTAGTGCTACATCCCTTTGTTTCTTCTTTGCTCGGAGACGCCTGGGCACCCACTATGCAGGAAACAGCAAACACACATTCAAGTGAATATAACCCCTGCACAACCAGGTGGTCAGGGTGGCACTGGAGGGAAAACTAAACAGGGGACGTGGTGCTAAATCAGCACTGCAGCCCCTTCACTTTTGAGGTCAATCGTAGAGAGCGAATTCCTAAAATAAAAGCCTGGCAGTATGCCATCACTTTATAACATGTGAAGACCCCTTTAATAGGGGGGTCAAGGATCAGAAAAACATCTCCGCACTCTTTCAAGAAGAGCGCCATACTTGTGCATGGATTGTATCTGGAATTTCAGGTCAGCTCCATTGAAAAGAAGGGGGCTGAGCTGCAATACCTCACACTGCCTGTGGACAGGTGTGGCGCTGAGTGGGGAAATCACATTTCTAGTTAATTCTCCCAACTATTTACCAGCTTCTCTTCGCTATAACGTGAATCCCGAATGCAGGTGTTTATCCCTCGTTCACTCACCTGTTCAGAAAAGTGTTCCCAAAAGGGTTGAGTTTTCGGAAGGGTTTATTGGGGTCAACCATCAGCGCATTGCCTGGAGTGATGCCCTCAGTTTCTCCATGCATAACGGCAATAAAAGAGTCGGTGGTGGGCTCAGGTCCAATGCGACTCCCCGGGATGTCCTGCTCAAGGAGATACTTTATGAAGGTGGTCTTCCCAGTGGAATACTGCCCCATGACCAACACCATGGGCTTGTTGTCAAAGTCAGCATCTTCCAGGGCTGGAGAATGGAAGTCGTGGAATCGGTAGTAATCTTCTACTGGTTTCAGCTTCTTCTTATACAGGTCTTTGAGACCCTCAGTGACCGTATGGATGACTTCTGGGGTCTTCTTGTTCTTCTCATTCTTCTTCATCCAGCTGAACATTTTCACAGTTTATTTTTCACCTGCGGGTTGATATGAGGAGTCTCTGCCACTTTTTTGGTTTTTTAGCCTTGTCCTCCTGTTCTTCTAAGTCTGAATCCTCCTCTTGTCTGGAGATTTCGGTCTGAAGCTAAGTCTATCCAAAAAAAAACCCTTAACAACAGGACTGGAAAAAAAGGGCAGGCAGGAACAGGGTGTGTGCGAAGGAGGCAGGAGGGAATAGTAGGGTGGGGAATTTAGGACCACCTTTATGTGTCAACAGAGACTGTTAATAGGTCAAGTATAGAGCTCCTCGCTTTTCCAAGCCCCCAACTTAAAATGATTAAAAAAAAAAATAAAAATGTGGAAAACAGCTGTATTGAGAGAATGTACGAGTTATTCCGAAGGGGGGATATTCCACTCCCTGGGTGCCCACCCCACTAAAGGAATGTACAGCACTGCTCTAATTGTCATGCTAGGGAATGTGGGCATCTTATGCCACCTAGTGGAAGAAAATGGAAGAATTATGATTGAATCCAAGAAAAGGAGTAAAACAAGAATGTTTTGGTATACTGCCATTAAAATGATCTTCTTTATTTGTGGTATTATTGTAGATGTAGCCATTATTTCTTATCGGTGGACTAGTCATTAAAGTGGTCACCAAGGCTGTGCGATACTGGCAGGTCTGCAAACCATAAAGATAAACCAATGCATCTAGAAGAGAATATCCACCTATGACTTATAGGTGAGGTTTAACCTGAAGAGCGGTTTACTCAGATTGAGGCAGCAAGAACAGGGTTATAGTGTCTCACAGAGGGCACAAACTTGACAGTTGCACATAGTATTGCGGCAGAGAGCGTGGGTTACACACAGATGTGAGGCACAGAGCTTGATGGTTACACCCAGATGTGAGGGACAGAGCTTGATGGTTACACTCAGATGTGAGGCACAGAGCTTGATGGTTACACTCAGATGTGAGGCACAGAGCTTGATGGTTACACTCAGATGTGAGGCACAGAGCTTGATGGTTACACTCAGATGTGAGGGAAAGAGCTTGGTGGTTACATGCAGATGTCAGGCACAGACAGGGCCGGCTCCAGGTTCATGTGGGCCCTTGGGCGATAAATCCCAGTGGGCCCCCTTGAGGCTTTTTTACATTTATATGTCCCCCTGTGGCTCCCACATGGTATAATGACCCCCAGTGGCCCCACACACAGTATAATGACCCCACAGTGGCCCTCTATTCAGAATAATGACCCCCAGTCGCCCCCAATTTAGAATAATGACCCCCAGTGCCCCCCCCCCAGTGGGGGTTATACTGTATGAAGGGGGCACTGGGGGTCATTATACTATATGGGGGTCACTGGGGGTCATTATATTGAATGGGGGCACTGGGAGTCGTTATACTGTATGGTGGTCACTGGGGGTCATTATACTGAATCGGGCTCTGGTGGTCATTATACTAAATGGAGGGTCAATGGAGATCATTCACTAACCGCAGCTTCCTGCACTCCTTCTCTCCTCCGGCCTGCTGCAGCAGTGAGAGATACATCATGACGTCACCGCTGGGCCGGGCCTGTAGGAGAGAAGGAGCTGTGCAGTGATGTAGTTCACATCCCGTTTTTCCTATCGGTTTGATGTATACAAATGTGCAGCACTTCACGTTTTTGTATCCTGCAGAGTCCAGTAAAAAATGCATACGTTAACGTATATATTTTTTTTACAATGGAACTCTATGGTGAACGGACGCCTTTGTACGGCATCTGTTATCAATGTATACATTTTTGGTATACATTAAACGGATGGCAAAAATGTGATGTGAATCCGGCCTCAGTGTCAGAATAAACACCAGTACACAGCGGAGCTGCGGAGCGGAGGCCGCCATGTACTGACAGAGCGCTACCTGGTTGTCAGGGATAGCGACTGTGTCTCCCAAGTTTAATTTCTCTGTTGGGAAATGCAGGGCACAGTATAATACACTAGACTCTACATAATATAATGATATTAGCCCTACCCCCGAAAATAATAATACATTTAGGTGGTCATTCATTATTTAGAAATACGTCTATGTTAGGCGTATTTCTGACACAGGTTGTGATGCAAAGGTCCTTAGCACCGCAACCTGCAACTTTTCCCCACTCATGCCAGGTCTACAAAAGGTGGCGTGGGCAGGGAAGGGGATACAGTTATGGACATCCAGTTATTAGATACCACCGCCATACAGTGACCGGATAACACCTCTGTACAGTGACCGGATAACACGGCCATACAGTGACTGGATAACACCTCTGTACGGTGACCGGATAACACCGCCATACAGTGACTGGATAAAAGGGTATAACGGGCACAGTACAGGGAATGACTAGGGGCACTGTACAGGGTGTGGTAAGAAGGCACAATGCGGGGTATAAAGGTGCACAGTACGAGGTGAGGGGCACAGTACGGGGTGGGGGGCACAGTCACATGACCCTGTGACGTTAGAAGGTCCTTATGGTGAATGCGGTTCAGATGCCACCATAATGAGAGGCAGAGGAGTGAGACAGGGGCCCGGGGCCCTGGATAGACAGGAGGGGTGGACACAGCAAGTAGGTGGAAGGGTCTCTGAGTGGGATTCATACAAGAAGTAGGGGCAGGAGGTCTGTGCAGGGCAGCAGTAGGAGATAGAAGGGTGGGACAGGAGCTCTGGATACATGATGGAGGAAAGGAGACAGTAGGGGGCTCCATGAGGATGAGATAGGACAGTATATGAAGGGGGGGCAGGTGTCATGGAGGCAAACTGCTTAATGAGGCAGTAAAACAACCAAATAGCATGAAGCTGCTGGTATACAGCATCCAGCAGCAACTCGAATACTTCAGCCTGCCCACCCTCCTGTCCCACAGAGAGAGACAGTCACAGTGCAGACTGACAGACTGTGTTCACACTTCTGCTCCAGCCCTGTGGTCTCTCTCTTCAGGCAGCACGTCTTGTAGAGGGGGTGTTTCTTAAGCTCTGCAGCAGCCGGCCTCATGTGACTATCAGAGGGCCCACCAGAGGGCTACTGCGTAAGTGAAATGACAGCAGTGTCATTGATGGAAGTGCTCATAGCAGCTCAGTGGGCCCCCCCCAGGAGCAATGGGCCCCGGCACTTGCCCGGGTATGCCGGGTGCTGACACTGGCCCTGAGCACAGAGCTTGGTGGTTACACTCAGATGTGAGGCACAGAGCTTTGTGGTTACATTCAGATGTGAGGCACAAAGCTTGCTGGTTACACTTAGATGTAAGGAACAGGGCTTGTGGTTACACTCAAATGTGAGGCACACACAGATGTGAAGCACAAGGCTTGGTAGTTACACACAGATGTGAGGCTTAAGGCTTGGTGGTTACACACAGATATGAGGCACACAGCTTGGTGGTTACACTCATATGTGAGGCACAGAGCTTGGGGGTTACAAACAGATGTGAGGCACAGAACTTGGTGGTTACACTCAGATTTGAGTAACAGGACTTAGTGGTTACACTCAGATGTGAGGAATAGGTCTTGGTGGTTACACTTAGATGTGAGCTACAGAGCTTGGTGGTTACACTTAGATGTGAGCTACAGAGCTTGGTGGTTACACTTAGATGTGAGCTACAGAGCTTGGTGGTTACACTTAGATGTGAGCTACAGAGCTTGGTGGTTAGAAAGAGCAATCCAACAGTCTCCAAATACAGTTAGCAAAGTAAAGGTACTTTCACACTAGCGTTATTCTTTTACGGCATTGAGTTACGTCCTAGAAGCCTTCCTCACTGTGACGTAGTCGGCGCAGGTGCAGTGAGGAAGCCGGCACCAGGATCGCATCATTCACTCACTGCGCCTGCGCCGAAGACCAAAGTGAACGGCGCAGGCGCAGGATTTCGCCAACGATGCAGGGAACAGTGGCATCAATCAAGAGGAGCTGGGCGGGCACAACACAGGACCTGGGCGGAATACAGGGTGAGTGGACGGAGCCTCTAGGTGCTGATTTTACGCCCATATAGCACCTAGAGGCTCATTAGCATATAATAAAAATGGAGGGACTAACATTAGAAACATACTGTTATGTAGTGCTGACATGGGCGCATCCCTAATGTCAGTCAGCTACATAACAGTATTTCTGGTGGTAGAAACCCTTTAAGACGATAACGCTGCATAGCGGTGAGAAGGTTGGCTGAGGTCAGGGGTCACACATGCGGACACAGTAGTGTTGCACTGCATGTGTTGTGTCCTAGGTGGGGCCAGGTTATAAACATCAAGAGCTCAGAGCGCCTCATGGTCAGTCAGTCATTCAGGTAGTGTATGGCAGACTGCTGCTGAACCAAAGCACACCTCTCATGAGCTAGTTCACACTGCAGAGGACCATTAGTTGGAGTTGGGTCTGCTAAGAACAGCTGTCACCCCGAGGTCCAACAGACACTGATCTGGGCTGTTGTCACTGATTGTGCCTGTTGTAGTAGAGACCACCCTGGATATTACAAGTGTTTCTGGACCACTTCTGGTCTAGAGACTGTACATAAGTAGGCCCGAGGTAGATAACTAGAGACTGTGACCCATCCTGCCTGTGCAACGCCCGTAGGCCGGACGTCTGGGGTATCCCTTGCCCCTTAGGAGGCTTTTACAATATATGTCCAGACTGGTAGTAACATTGAACACAGCTTTACTTGGGATAAACTTTCATCAAGGAACAATCTTCCAAACTTTATCTTGGTCATCAGCAGGTTTTAGCTTAATTTCCGGCAGGCAAACACGTCTGCAAAATCTCAGCTCTGCTATGTTAGCTGAATCAAATAGGAAACTTTTCCTCTTCTGCTGTAACAGCAACTTAACTTTTTGTAGCCTGTCTCTTACTTTATCTTGATCCAGGAAAACTTCTCTCCTGGCTTTAGAGGCTTGTAGCTGGGGCCTCTGGGCCCAGCAGAGCAGACCGTGCTCTGCTGGCTGATACACAGCATTCCTCTTACAGGGGTAAGCTAGACTCTACACAACCCGTCCCCAAGGAGGGGAAGGCTAGACTAATCTTCACTAACTCCTCCCTCTCTAGAGAGGGGAATACAATGGAAGGAAGGGTTCCATTCTAGGTAACTCAGCTCTGCCAGAAATGCCAAAGAAGACGATGCCTGCTGCGTGATCAAGTGGATAAGGTGAGTTCATTTTTATTAATTTTTTTGCCCCTCAATTGACATTTTAGTAAGCATTCTGTGTTAAAAATGCTATTATTTTCTCCTAGCAACCATGCGTGAAAATCGCACCGCATCCACACTTGCTTGTGGATGTTTGCGATTCTCACGCAGCCCTATTCATTTCTATGGGGCCTGCGTTGCGTAAAAACGCAGAATATAGGACATTCTGCGATTTTCACGCAATGCACAAGTGATGCTTGAAAATCACTGCTCATCTGCACAGCCCCATTGAAGTTAATGGGTCCGGATTCAGTGCTAGTGCAATGCGTTCACCTCACACATTGCACCCGCGTGGAAAACTTGCCCGTGTGAAAGGCCTATAGGGCCAGGGCCGGCCTTTGGGGTGTGCGGGCTGTGCGGCCGCACAGGGCGCCATAGCAACAGGGGCGCCGGGCGGCCGACAGCCCGCCGTGAACTAAGTCTAGAGGAGTCTCTACTCACGATTATTCTGCGACTGCGGGCGGCCGACTAACACAGCGCTCAAAGCGCACGGTCTGGACAATTGAAGGAGTGAGGAGGGGGCGGGGCCTGCGGCCGCTCTGAGCTCCGCTCTGCTGCCTGGCTGGCCTGCCTGTCTCTTTAAGAGAGCAGACCAGTGGCTGCTGGAGCGTAGCTGCCGCACAGGCACGTCTTCCCTTTTGACGTTGCCACTGAGCTCTGCCCCCAGAGAGAAGACGGAGCGCGCCCGAGCACCAGCCAGCAGCCACAGCAAGGAAGGCCCACGCGGCAGCACTACAGTCTACACAGCAAAAGAACAAGTAGGTATTTGGAGAAATGTGCCATGGGGGCTGGGGGGGGGGGGGGGATGTGCTGCTGCCAGCCCAATGGCCCATGGAGTGGGAGAAGTGTGCAATGGGGGAGGGGGGGCTCAGAGAGGACTCAGGGGGGGCTCATAGAGGACAGGGGGAAAGTGTGCTTTCCTGCTACTACATCAACCCCCCCCCCCCCCCCCAGGGATTTTGGGGGCCATTAAGAGTTGGACTTTAACTCCTTGCTGCTGATGTTGAGTGTGCACATAGCCACCAATCATATTCCTCTCCCCCAGCACATCAGTTACCTTTAGGAGGGGGGGATATTATTGGTGGCTATGTGCACAATCCGCATCATCCAACCCCTAATGACCCCCAAAATGCCCGGTGTGGGGGGGGGGGGGTATGACAGGCAGAAGGAGAAATGTGTATGCGGGCCCTTGCCCTGCACTCGCTCAGCTGTGCTTGCATACATATCGTGCCATGTGTCCACTGTCCTGTGCCCACTCTGCTAAAGCCTGGCATAGCCCAGCTATGCCCAGCTTTACCAAAGCAGACAGGTAGGAACTGTGATGTGATCATATTTATTGTATGTATGTGTCTCTTCCTGTGTGTCACCATGACCATACCCAGTGTTTTTTATGTCTTGACGCAGCTGCATCAGGACGTTCTGTGCGGAGGAAGAAAAAGGAAGATGAGGCAGCGCCGCCAGCAGGGAGTCCGTGTGATAGACACAAGAAGGCACACTAAGGACGAAGATAACACTACCACATTATCAGCACTAGTGTTATCTGTGGTTTTACATAGGACTGCAGGTAACACTACCACATTATCAGCACTAGTGTTATCTGTGGTTTTACATAGGATCGGAGGTAACACTACCACATTATCAGCACTAGTGTTATCTGTGGTTTTACATAGGACTGCAGGTAACACTACCACATTATCAGCACTAGTGTTATCTGTGGTTTTACATAGGACTGCAGGTAACACTACCACATTATCAGCACTAGTGTTATCTGTGGTTTTACATAGGATCGGAGGTAACACTACCACATTATGAGCACTAGTGTTATCTGTGGTTTTACATAGGACTGCAGGTAACACTATTACATTTTCAAAAATATTTGTTACAAATATTTTTTTCCTCTTTGTGTATGTTTATGCGACCAGGTGTAAGGAGGGGGGGGGGGGGGGGGGGGGGCGCCACAAGGTTAGCTCGCACAGGGCGCCTGAATACCTAAGGCCGGCCGTGTGAAAAACTCAGAATATAGAACATGCTGCGATTTTCACGCAACGCAGAAATTATGCGTGAAAAACGGCGCTCATGTGCACAGACCCATTGAAATGAATGGGTCCGGATTCAGTGCGGGTGCAATGCATTCACTTCACGCATTGCACCCGTGCAGAAAACTCAGTCGTGTGAAAGGGACCTTAAGGACACAATTTTTCATTTTTTTGCATTTTCGTTTTTTTCCTCCTCACATTCCAAAAGCCAAAAGGTTATTTTTTTTAAATATATTTTCTATGTGGGGTAAAATTCAAAAGAAAACACTCCGTACAACCCCTTGACGCTCCTGACGTATGGGCATCTCATGTTGGGTTAAAGGGATATTTCAATCCCTATGACCCCCCCAATGCCCGGGCCCCTCGTATACATTATGCTTACCTGCTCCCCGTAACCTGCGTTGCTCCGGATCCCTGCACGGCCGCCACAGCATCTCCCTGTCGCTCGGAACAAAACATCCGGCGACGGGGGGAGCAGCCAATAGCAGGCCACAACGGGGACGAGCCTCCCTAGTGTCACCCGCAATGCTAGGGAGGCTCATCACCGTTGTGGCCTGCTATGGGCTGCTCCCCTGTCACTGCATGTTTTGAGCGATTGATGACCAATCTTTAGGGTAGGTCATCAATATTGGATTCTGGGATTCCATCTCCCAGTACACCCCCCCCCCCTCTGATTAATGGGAGCAGGGCTGCAGTAACCAGGCTCGACCACTAAACAGTGTACAGATCTGGTGCCTCAGATCCTGATCACAGCTGATTGTGGGGATGTCGGGATTCAGACCCCAGCCAATCTTATTTTGATGACCTATCCTAAGGCCCCTTTCACACGGGCGAGTTTTCCGTGCGGGTGCGATGCGTGAGGTGAACGTATTGCACCCGCACTGAATCCTGACCCATTCATTTCTATGGGGCTGTGCACATGAGCGGTGAGTGAAAATCGCAGCATGCTCTATATTGTCCGATTTTCACGCGACGCAGGCCCCATAGAAGTGAATGGGAAGCGTGAAAATCGCATAGCATCCGCAAGCAAGTACGGATGCGGTGCGATTTTCAGGCACGGTTGCTAGGAGACGATCGGGATGGAGACCCGATCATTATTATTTTCCCTTATAACATGGTTATAAGGGAAAATAATAGCATTCTGAATACAGAATGCATAGTAAAACAGCGCTAGAGGGGTTATAAGGGAAAACCCCTCTAACCATGTTATAAGGGAAAATAATACAATCTTCAGAACATCAATCCCAAGCCCGAACTTCTGTGAAGAAGTTCGGGTTTGGGTACCAAACATGCGCGATTTTTCTCACGCGAGTGCAACGCATGACAATGTTTTGCACTCGCGCGGAAAAATCGCGCATTTTCCCGCAACGCACCCGCCTCTTATCCGGGCAAAAAAACTGACGCCCGTATGAAAGAGGCCTAAGGGAAATACTTTCCTTTACTTACTCTTGTACTAATCCTGGGCTACATTCTGTATTATCCTCCAGAGCTGCATTTACAATTCTGCTGATTGTTATTAGATACAGAAGTCACAGTGCATGCCAAGGCTGCTGCCAGAAAACCAAGTGGCCAAAAAACAGGTCATATTACAATATCTGAAATCTAAGAGGCAACGCTCTGATTTCTGTTGGTGAGAAAAGCCAAGAACTTAGCTCTGCTGTGTTTGTGGATTCCACTGGGCATGTACCTATTGGTAGGGAATCTGGATGCACATGTATAATGGAGGAATGAGAGTACAGCGTTTAGACTTCACCTATCAGAGTACAAATAACCAGGAGGCTCAGTACAGACACCGAACATGCAAGAAATGCCGGGTGACCAGCTTTGAAGGCTGCAGAATTGTGCATACAGCTCTGGAGTATAAAGCAGGCTGTAATTTAGGATCAGTGCAGGGAGATTTAAAACAATTTTTATGTCTTAATGTGGCCAAAAACCTGAGGTACATGCTTTGCAGCACATTTATTATATGTCCTAGATAATTTTTGTGCCTTCTTCGACAAGGTTTTACTTGATGCTTTAACTGTTAATTCTTAATGTATCCACCAGATGGCGATAGAGTTTTCCTCAACTACAACTTTTCTCCCAATTATTTTTTTTTAAACAGGGGATATCCTGGGTAGTTAGCCCTGTAACCCCTGAGGACTCCGTGCTAATGGCAAAACCTGTCGGGGGGTAATTAATATGTTTTAATTAATAGGTGTCCATTAATAATAAAATAATAATAATATTTATTTATATAGCGCCACCATTTTCCACAGCGCTTTACAAATTCATAGGGTTCAAAACAAAATACATCACAATGTAACTGGCTAATATACAACTGAAACACTAGGAGTCGGGGCCCTGCTCGCAAGATTGCTGGATGACGAGAATGAGACACCGGGGAACATTTATCAAGCTCGTCTCTTATTAGGGCTGAAATTAGACTGGCGTATATTTCCTTTGTCTGTCTTTAGTTTTTTTATTAAAAGTCGCACAGCAATTGATGAATTAGACTAGGCTTATTTGTATTAGGGCTCGTTCACACGACCGTTGCCCCTCCGTGCCCGTGCCGCAAATTGCGGTCCGCAATGCACAGGCACCGACCGTGTCACGTGAATGGGTCCACATCCGTGATGCGGAATGCACACGGCCGGTGCCCCGTGTATTGCGGACCCGCCGTATGCGGGCAACGGAAGGGCAACGGTCGTGTGAACGAGCCCTTAGGCCTCTTGCACATGACCGTATGGCTTTTTCAGTATTTTGCAGTCCGTTTTTCACGGATCCATTTTTCCGTTTTTTGTTTCAGTAGTGTTTCCGCTTCCATTCTGTTTTGCCGTTTGGTTTCCGTTTGTGATCCGTTTTTTGCGGATTGCAAACTGAAGCATACAATAATGTTTAAACAGTAAGTACATAAAAAAATTGGGCTGGGCATAACATTTTCAATAGATGGTTCCCCAAAAACAGAACGGATATGGAAGACATATGGATGCATTTCATATGCATTAAAGTCTTTTTTGCGGACCCATTGACTTGAATGGAGCCACGGAACATGATTTGCGGGCAATAATAGGACATGTTCTATCTTTGAACGGAAATGCGGAAACGGAATGTATATGGAGTACCTTCCGTTGTTTTTGCGGACCCATTGAAGTGAAAGGTTCCGCATATGGACCGCAAACGGAATCCACAAAAACGGAACGGAAATGGAAAAAAAATTAACGTTTGTGTGCAAGAGGCCTAAGTCTGACCTCTGGTGGTTGTTTTTCAGTGTGACAGGTTCATGTTCACTTAGACTGGTTTAATTTATTTGTGCATTAAAAAGTTGCATCTGTGTGGAGAAAAGTTGCATGTCTCCCTGACATGCAAAAAGTCGCACTTCAGCACTAAAAAAAGACAAAGAAAAGTAAGCCAGCCCTGGGGTGGAGTAGAAATGAGACTCCGTACAGTATCAGACCTTCCAAGTATCCCTCTCTTCGAGGAACAGTCCCTCTTTTTAACCCAATCCCCTCTGTGCCTCTTTGCTCCTTATATGTCCCACTTTTTGATCTGAGGTATAGGTTTGCATTATTACATTCGCAATATTGACCCAGAAAGTGTTTGTCTGCTTCTTCTCTTGTATATTATTTCATTATTTAATGCGGTTGGGATTTTAGAAATGTCTATATTCATATTATTTTTGTGCTATTTCGTAAGAGAAAACTATTGAAGTGTATCGATATGCAGGAAAAATGGATCTCTCATACAATGAACCATAAGTGTCCCTCTTTGACCGTCCAAAAAGTTGGGAGTTGTGCAGCATTAACCTGAAGTTTTGAATGAAGCGACTTCGGATGTAACCTCCAAAGCTGGCTTCGCACATGGCTAATCGATGTAATAAATATGGGTCCCCTGCTCCCTTCTGTCAGCCAGGGTGTTATTAAAGAGGGACCCCTCCTATAGAGAACCCAGCTTATCCGTCTATTATACGGACAGCCCATTGACGTCTAGGTGTGCCGGGTTATGCTCTGACGCAGGACACATAAAATGGAAATGCAGCGGCCACTTTCCTGGCGAGGTCTCCTGATTGTGGGGGATCCCAAGCCAGTGATTTGGGGAAGCTCAGCAGACGCCGCGAGCTGGAGCCGTCAGGTCATAGATTAATTGGAAAAGAATAACAGTCATAAAATTCATCGATCATCCGTGTGTTTCTGGGTGAGGTCAAACTGCGGATTATTCTTGTAATCTTCTCCCCGTGGTAAAAATTAACCTGATGATTAATCCATTCTGGTGTGGGGGAAGAGAAGTGAATAGATCTTTAACCCTTTATTGTTGTGGTTCTCAGAGATCCGCCTTCTTGTAGGCTGCTTTCTGTGGAGACCATTTGTCAGGAAAGGCTCCTTGAGTGTAGGTCAAAAAAATCCATAGACACCCATTCCCCAGAGGTGGATTTGGCATTTCTGGGGCCCCAAGCAAAGTTAAGCTCCACCCAGTTGCAACTGAAAGCTCCGCCCTGTCATACTACTAAGCTCCGCCCCAACAGCGACTCTCTTTGGGCTGCTCTACAGCTGAGAAGGGCCCCCTTGTCCCTGACCACGTGCAGCTGCTTTACTCATTTTGTTTTGTAAGTGAGTAAGGCTACTTTCACACTTGCGTTCAGAGTGGATCCGCCCAGACGGATCCGCTCATATAATGCAGACGATGGGATCCGTTCAGAACGGATCCGTCTGCATTATATTGTAGAAAAAAATTCTAAGTGTGAAAGTAGCTTCAGACGGATCCGTCCAGACTTTACATTGAAAGTCAATGGGGGACGGATTAGTTTGAAAATTGAGCCATATTGTGTCAAATTCAAACGGATCCGTCCCCATTGACTTACATTGTAAGTCTGGATGGATCCGTTTGCCTCCGCACGACCAGGTGGACACCCGAACGCTGCAAGCTGCGTTCCGGTGTCCGCCTGCTGAGCGGAGCGGAGGCCAAACGCTGCCAGACTGATGCATTCTGAGCGGATCCGCATCCACTCAGAATGCATTAGGGCTGTACGGATCCGTTCGGGGCCGCTTGTGAGAGCCTTTAAACTGAACTCACAAGCGCAGCCCCGAATGCAAGTGTGAAAGTAGCCTAAGGTAATATTATATGATCAACTGCCTGAGGCCAGCAGGGGGCCCCCTGATCTCCGGGGCCCCAAGCATTTGTCACGCTGCAGAAATGTGTCACGCTGCAGTTATTAATTCAAGCAGGCTCTTCCGGCACAGAACAGCCCGCCGGAGCTCTCTGGATCCGGCATTGTCGGATGGTACCAGAATGACTATAATGGGGTTCCGCGGAAATCCGGCTACTACCCAGCAAAAACCGCCACACTATCCAGAGACCTCCAGCAGGCAGTGTGAAACTAGCCCTAATCAGGTTTTTATATGAAATGCAGCAAGCCCCCATAGGAGCCGATGTAGAGGATGGTAGTGGTAGTGGTTCTGATGTAGTGTAGTAGTTGTGTCACGGTGTCCTATCTCACTCCATCCGATACAGTGAAAGGGTTGATGAAGACGAATGAGGCCACACTTGGAAACATTATGAAGTTCTTTTACTAAGGCAACTTGAGCTTGAAGGTGCAAATGGTTACAGCCAACTTTAGTGCAAACTCTCTTTCTGGCACCAGCGGAGGAAGGTATGGTGGCAGGCTGACTTGATGCTGCTTTCTGTTCTTAGCTGACACTGGCCTACAAATGGCTTGATGATGAGGGTGTCCTTGGCCCCTTTTCTCTCTATTTAAATACGATGTCCGCAAGGGCTGAATATTGTGAGGAGTTGGTGCTCTACGAGCTGCTTCCCTACTCTTCTGGCTGGAGAGGGGGAAAACACGTCAGCTCATCACCCTATTCTCCTCTCAACCAACTTACACACTCAGCCTCCACCCTTGGCAAGAAGTCGGCCTAACCCATTTCTACCAAAGGGGGAGAAGGGAATGGTAAGTTCCATTCCTGGTGCAGAGCACTGCCAGCCATAGCATGTCATACATTAAAGAGGACCTTTCACTTGTATAAACTATGTGAACTGAGTATGCTGCCATATAGAGCGGCGCCATTCAGCATCATGGCATTTAAATGGAGGTGCAGGAAGCATGCTTTACCCAACCTCTATTTAAAGTGTAACTGCCATTTAATTATTATTTTTTTGCTAAAGTGTAGGGCAAGTGATAAACTATATTCTAAAAATATTGCCTATTTAGCCAAAACGTTTAATTTTAGTAGAAAACTGTGGCTGAGATGGCCCTTAGCAGCGCTCTCTGAAATGCTAAGGTCCATGCGTCTTCATGAGTGATTATCACAGGGAAGGCAGGTTAGTTAGTGCAGTGTTTCCCAACCAGTGTGCCTCCAGCTGTTGCAAAACTACAACTCCCAGCATGCCCAGACAGCCAAAGGCTGTCTGGGCATGCTGGAGTTGTAGTTCTGCAACAGCTGGAGGCACACTGGTTGGGAAACACTGAGTTAGTGTACCCGAGCATTAGATTTTAAGATGCCTGTGGCTACCGGGGGAGCACGGGAGGCAGAAGCACAGCTCCCGCACAGCCCGTCTCCCCTTTTCAAATAGAAGACGGTTGGCCGTTAGCAACGCTAATTTCAGAGAGCGCTGCTAAGGGCCATCTCAGCCACAGTTTTCTACTACAATTAAACGTTTTGGCTAAATAAACTATATTCTAAAAATGTTACCTATCACTTGCCCTATACTTTAGCAAAAATAAATAATGAAATGGCAGTTACACTTTAAGCTCTTTCAAGCGACGGTCATCCTGAGCATCAGTGATAAACACCTGTCATACGGTTGCTAATCACTGCAGTATTATTTATTTAGGGACTGTAAGCACATGCAGTCTCAAGAGTGGGTCCACACCACACCCCTGGCTTGCAGCCTCACAGGAGTACAGGACCAGTATCTGTACACGTATGTATGGCATAATTAATGTAATGACACATCACACATAACATGACATGAGTGACACAGGTCTTTACCAGGCTGCCTGGTAAAGACCTGTGTCACTCATGTCATGTCATGTGTGATGTGTCATTCTATTAATTATGCCATACATACGTGTACAGATACTGGTCCAGGCAGCAGGACATTAAAGGGGTATCCCAGGATTGGGTCCCTTTTAAAGTCACCCCCTAGTATGTGGTACCTAAGGAAATAACCAGACTCATCTGCTCCCCAAGCTTCGGTCCTGACCCTGGCTTCGTGGGGTGATCTTTCAGATAGGGAACAGGCTTCTCTGCAGCCTGTGTCCTAACAAGCAGCTGTAAATGGAGGCCTGTATTCTGCTGATGGCATCACTGATGCTGAACCCCTACATTACATAGACTGGCATATGCTTACACATCACTGGTGAATTAACTCTCTATCTGGATATTGCAGAAGCTGCACTACACATTTCTAACCATAAAACATTGCTCATCAAATAATATCTAATGATATTATCTGTATTAAACATCCACATCCATGAATACACAGTGGCATTATCTCCTAAATCGCCCATGGCAGTGGTCTACTATTATCACAGGCCATAATACTGTTAACCCTTACATACACCCTTACTTTTAACCAGCTGGATTGGCCGGGGGCTGATGGTGGTGGTGATGGGCTGGGTGTCTCCTCTGTAACACAGCCGCCTTTGCAAGTTGAGGTCGGAACTTGAGGGATGAGGCTGGCAGCAGCGGGAGACTGTGGCTCAGAGAGAGGCAGCGTACGTACCGTAGGGACGCAAGGGCAGGCCCAGGTCGGAGGTCGGGAGGAGGAGCTAGCATGGCACTGGCCGGCAGACGGCAGTAAGTAATTTATATATTTTTTTTAAAATATTTCTTTATTGTTATACAAAACACATTAAATATACAGTATCAGACCGTCCAACGGGTCGTCACAATAGTCATTCACATTAACTTTTTACCCCTACCACCCCCCCACCCAAATGCATCACTATTTATAATGACAATATATGGTACTATTTATAATGACAGTGTATGGCAATATTTATTTTTCTTTTCCCCTTTTTCTCCCCTCCTTCTTCTCTTTCCCTTTTATAAATATCCTTTTTTTGCCATCGTCTCAAAAATCATCATCCATAGATTGGATAAAAATTACATTTTTTGAGCCGTCGGAATAAGATGAAAAAAAAGAAAAGAAAAACATTCCAATCTTATTTTATACATACCCAAATATTTTACTCTCCAATTTCCCACCCTCCCACCTCCCATAGGGGGGGGGGGGGGGGGGGGGGGGGGGGAGGGGGAGACGTGCAATATAAGAGACAAAAAAAAAGAAAGAAAACCTATCTATCCAGCCCTAAAGTAACCAGCTCTTCCATATTTCATCCGTAGTTTTTCCTTTTCTACTATGGCCCTCCATCACCCGTTCTTCTTTAATCAAGTCCTCTACTGCTTTTCTCCACTGCCGAACTGTTGGAGGGTCAACCCCTACCCATTTCTTGACAGACAAGTCCTTCACTAATGCGAGCAGCGAGCCACACGCCGCTCGCTCGCATAGACAACAAGTAAATGTGGGAGTCGGGAAACGGAGCTGCCTTGGGCCCCCAGGAGCATCTGGGCCCGGGGCAGCTGCCCCTTTTGCCCTGCGGCAAAGACGGCCCTGCGCCCGGGGATCTCACTGCACTTACTATTATCCCCGGGCGCCGCTCCGTTCTCCCGTTATAGGCTCTGGTACCTTTGCTCCTTAAGTTATAGTAGGCGGGTCTTCCCTTGTCCTGTGGGCGTCTCCTTCTCCTAGGCTGCAGCGCTGGCCAATCGCAGCGCACAGCTCACAGCCTGGGAGAAAAAAACCTCCCAGGCTGTGAGCTGTGCGCTGCGATTGGCCAGCGCTGCAGCCTAGGAGAAGGAGACGCCCACAGGACAAGGGAAGACCCGCCTACTATAACTTAAGGAGCAAAGGTACCGGAGCCTATAACGGGAGAACGGAGCGGCGCCCCGGGGATAATAGTAAGTGCAGTAAGATCCCCGGGCGCCGCTCTATATGGCAGCATACTCAGTTCACATAGTTTATACAAGTGAAAGGTCCTCTTTAAGATTACATCCAAATTATGTGAAATACAATAAATCAGTGCAACAATAGTAATGTCCCTACTCTGGGGTATTACAGAAACTGATTTTTAGAATTTTTGGTGGTTATTTTTTATTTTCCATGTCAACATCTATTTAAAAAAAATATATATAATAATATCCTGCAGTTTTCCCACTGGCCACTAAGCCTAATAATAGGGGCCAATTCTTGGTCTGTACAGATCACTTTTCAGCAGTCATTTCATTGTCATTACAGGCAGTATTACAATGACAGATATCACACAGTCATATAGTTAACATAGGATCCACCATGTCACAAAAGGGGATATCATACCTTGTCTACTCCCTCTTCACCTCTGCACCGCTCATACACAGCATGCCCAAAAACCTGCCCCATAGATGACAATGGGGGTCATTTACGAAAAGTGCTTCCCCTGTTTTTGGCATAAAAAATGGCCCTTGCGACTTTTTAAACACCCGTGTGACAATATTTTGTCACACAGGCATCATTTTTGTGCCATGTTTGGGAGTATTGAGGAAGTGGTGAGGGAGTGGCGGGGGCAGAGACATCAGCCCCAACAGATGTACTGGAAACAGGCTTAAATATTGGTGCAAAACTACTCTACTCAGGGACTGAAGTAGTTTTAACTCCTGGCGCACGGACTGCTGGAGGTGCGCCTAATTTATGACACAGCACACACCTCCTTATAAATGAGGCGCGTCCTCCGGCAGCGGAAAGGGGAAACGAAGATCAGCGTTTGAATGACCCCCAATGAGTCAGCTCCTGTCCATTGTGTCTATGGCCCATGGTGGCTGCTGTAAAGCATATAACTAAATGCTGTTAAAGGGGTTGTCCGCTTTTTTATATTGATGACCTGTCTTTAGGGTAGGTCATCAATATTAGATAGGCGGGGGTCGTGGCAACCCCACGATCAGCTGTTTGGTGATTAATTCACTTTCTTTCAAATTTCTTTTTTAAGCATATTATAAATGATACATACACGGCCACTCATTCGGAGCACTGAATTGGGCCCAGCGTAAACATCTTCATTAGGCCTCATGCACACGACCGTTGTTTTGGTCCGCATCCGAGCCGCATTTTTTGCGGCTCGGATGCAGACCCAATCCCTTCAATGGGGACGCAAAAGATGCGGACAGCACTTCGTGTGCTGTCCGCATCCGTTGCTTCGTTCCCTAGCCCCGCAAAAAAAATAGGACATGTCCTATTATTGTCCGTTTTGCGGACAAGAATAGGCATTTCTACAATGGGCCGCTCGTTCCGTTCCGCATATTGCGGAAGGCACATGGGCGGCTTCCGTTTTTTGCGGACCGCAAAAAACAGAACAGTCGTGTGCATGAGGCCTTATACATAAATGAGAATCCAAGATCAGAATTTTTCAGCTTACGTAGATTAATATACAAAAGCAACATATCATATAATATAATTCAATTTGTAACAGTATGTGAAAGAACAGAAATCTGGAATAGGTTAAAATTGGGAAGGGTTCAAAGGGGAGGGAATTGGCTGGGGGGAAGGACTGAGGGAAAGGGGCCGAGGGAAAAAGGGCAAGGGGCCATAATCTCCCCGCCCCCTCCAATCGGCACACCTGGTTTTCTGGATGTTTAAGCCGTGTTTGGGCTTTTTCCTGAGATAATTTGTATTATGAAGCATGACATATTTCCACAATTACTTAAGATGACGCATGCAGGCCTTGCTGTCAAAGCAAATCCCACTTTAGAGGGCACCCATTTTCCTAATGCTCACCTCCAGGGGAATTATTTAGCTTATATATTCTCCAGGGGCTCCACATTTTTAGAAATTGTTCATGCTTCCTATCCCCCCAACTGGCCAACTCCTCTAATCTATACATCTGATCGACTTGTCTCTCCATTGCTCCATTGTGGGAGTATCTTCACTTAACCATTTTATTGGAATTAAAATTCTCGCTGCTTGGATCAGGTGGGTAACCAGGTTCTTTTTAGAGAGTTGACAGTCTAGAGTGGGCAGCCATAGGAGTACAGCCTGTGGAGTCAACGTGAAATTCTATTGATTGAGCTTGTAATTTCTGACCAGAAAGGTACTATCTTAGGATAGGACCAAAATATGTGACTCAGTGAGCCTACCCCTGATCTACATCTCCAACATTTATCTGAGTCTTGAAGACCACTTAAGTATGATTGTCTGGGGGTTGTGTATCATTGAGTCAGGACTTTTTTAAGAGTGCTCTTGGACCCTAACACACCTCGAGAACCCATGAGAGTGTGAGTGCATATGCAACGCAAGATGTCTGTTTCAAGAAAAATTATCATAGCTCTGAGGCCCATGTCTTCTTGGGATAGAGTCTTTATCCATTAGTTTTTCAAACCATGTCCTCTCCCTGTCTACACTTATTTTCTTAAATAGTAATTTTCCAGCAGAATAAACTTCTGAGGTGTCAAGAAAATGACTACATTTATTGGCATGAGGAATATGTTGAGGAATCTCCTCCGCCCGGGATATCTCCTCCAAGAAGTCATCTACTGTGCAATTCCTAAATTTCCCCCATATCGGGGCAAGATCAGTAACTCCTGGTCTAACAGAAAAAGGGATGAGCTCTGCTGGCATATTTAGGGATGGTTTCACAAGTAGATCCTGATCCTCATTTAGATTCCGTAATACAGATACTGTTACCCTTAGGAGTGGATTGTCCTCTATAGGCGAGGTGTTCAGACACCACAGACCCGCTCTCTGTACATGTGTAAGGCATGTTAGTTCTATTTCATTGCCTTGAGCTCTATAGTTGGATGTTTGAATTTGGAGACATCTCTTTAGGTGTATTGCTCTGTCGTATGTTAAGGCATCTGGGAGGCTATTCTGGGTTTTCTCCCATTCCATAGGAAGTTAGTAAATATTTTTCTTACTGTAGAGAAAAAGGAGCTAGGCTAAAAGATAGAAAGCATTTGCATAACATATAGCAGTTTAGGCATAATAAAGGTTTTTAGTAAGTTTTTTCGCCCCATCCATAAAACATATAGGATCCTAAGGGCCTTTAAATGTGTTTCAATGTCTTTGAGCAGCGGCGAATAGTTTAATTGGTACAGTTTTCCCAACTGAGAGGGGCCGAAACGTTCATAGATTCAAATTTGGAGTGGTTGACCTTAAAATTAGATAAGCTCCCCTAAAGGTCAAATAACTCCAACAGATGCGGGAAGTCCTCGACAGGGTTTGTGACCATAATGAGAAGATCATCTGCAAATGCTGCATTTACATAACTTGGTCCTTTATCTCCAATCTGAACCCCCTTTATCCCCATGTGGACTCTAATTGCTTGAAGAAGGGTTTCCATAACAAGTATATAGAGAATGGGGGACAGAGGACACCCCTGCCTCGTACCATTCCTGATAAGGAAGGTGTTAGACAACGTCCCATTGACTCTAACTCTGGCGCTGGGTTCACTATATAAAGTCATAATTGCTTGCTGAAACCTTTCCGGTATGCCAAATTGCAATAATGTTTTCTGTAAGAAGTCCCAGTTGACCTTGTCGAAGGCCTTCTCCACATCAATTCAGGCTAAAGTCACCATGTAGCTCTGTTCCTTTCCTCTGGGCCCTGATCAAGCCTGGAGCAGTTAACTATAGAAACCAAGCACCGGACAGTAAGTTTATACACCAAGATGCAGAGAGACTAGTGAGGGTAACAGCTAACTATAGCTTATGGACCTCATCAGCACAAGTGACCAGGAGTAGCTTTCCGAGTGCCTGGACACAAATGGACAGTTGATGCACAGAATTGTCTTTATCACTAACTAAACCTTCTGGGTAGTAGTGAAAACCAAAAACTTTCTAGAAGAGTTTCTTGCCAAAGAATGAAGCAGATGTGTTTGCCTGCCGTGAGGGGAACGCTCTTAAAGGATAACTCCTAAATAAATAGTTAATAGCATCTTTAGTGCCAGATTGCTGTAAAGAGTTACCGGTAACTTAGGATTACCACCAGGATCCTTGCCTGTAAAGTATCAGCATTAGAAGAATCCCTCCATTGACTGCCACTACCTGATAATAGGATTACCAGTGAACTTATTATTATTTGTGCTATACAAAACGCTTTCCATTGATGAACTGTACCAACTGTCCAAAGACTATTAATTCTTCAGTAAATGTTTAACTGGTTTACAACAACCGACTCCTCATTCTTACTACTACTCTCAACATTTGCACTTTACGGTGCTGGCGTCACGAACCAGGGGCCCAGCCGCAAAAGCACCTAACACTAATTACCATCAAGGGCACCTCAACCAACATCTGGCTGGTGTTCCCTGCAACCGAGAGTGCCCCGGAGGATTTCATGCTGTCTTCCCATCCACTGTACGCCAGCCCAGGGAGGCATATGCTAACCATGAGTACATGGACTATCGGCCCACCCATCGGCCCACCGTGAGTCTCACGTGTTTCCCCCTGTGGTTTTGTAGCATTACAATAGGATCTATGCCTGCCTCTTTTAGCAGTTCTATATGAGTTTCTGAAATGAAAATACAGTGGGATGCGAAAGTTTGGGCAACCTTGTTAATCGTCATGATTTTCCTGTATAAATCGTTGGTTGTTACGATAAAAAATGTCAGTTAAATATATCATATAGGAGACACACACAGTGATATTTGAGATGTGAAATGAAGTTTATTGGATTTACAGAACGTGTGCTATAATTGTTTAAACAAAATTAGGCAGGTGCATAAATTTGGGCACCACAAAAAAGAAATGAAATCAATATTTAGTAGATCCTCCTTTTGCAGAAATTACAGCCTCTAAACGCTTCCTGTAGGTTCCAATGAGAGTCTGGATTCTGGTTGAAGGTATTTTGGACCATTCCTCTTTACAAAACATCTTTAGTTCATTCAGGTTTGATGGCTTCCGAGCATGGACAGCTCTCTTTAAGTCACACCACAGATTTTCAATTATATTCAGGTCTGGGGACTGAGATGGCCATTCCAGAACGTTGTACTTGTTCCTCTGCATAAATGCCTTAGTGGATTTTGAGCAGTGTTTAGGGTCGTTGTCTTGTTGAAAGATCCAGCCCCGGCGCAGCTTCAGCTTTGTCACTGATTCCTGGACATTGGTCTCCAGAATCTGCTGATACTGAGTGGAATCCATGCGTCCCTCAACTTTGACAAGATTCCCAGTCCCTGCACTGGCCACACAGCCCCACAGCATGATGGAACCACCACCATATTTTACTGTAGGTAGCAGGTGTTTTTCTTGGAATGCTGTGTTCTTTTTCCTCCATGCATAACGCCCCTTGTTATGGCCAAATAACTCAATTTTAGTTTCATCAGTCCACAGCACCTTATTCCAAAATGAAGCTGGCTTGTCCAAATGTGCTTTAGCCCACCTCAAGCGGCACTTTTTGTGCTGTGGGCGGAGAAAAGGCTTCCTCTGCATCACTCTCGCATACAGCATCTCCTTGTGTAAAGTGCGCCGAATGGTTGAACGATGCACAGTGACTCCATCTGCAGCAAGATGATGTTGTAGGTCTTGGGTGCTGGTCTGTGGGTTGACTCTGACTGTTCTCACCATTCGTCGCTTCTGTCTATCCGAGATTTTTCTTGGTCTGCCACTTCGAGCCTTAACTTGAACTGAGCCTGTGGTCTTCCATTTCCTCAATATGTTCCTAACTGTGGAAACAGACGGCTGAAATCTCTGTGACAGCTTTCTGTATCCTTCCCCTAAACCATGATGGTGAACAATCTTTGTCTTCAGGTCATTTGAGAGTTGTTTTGAGACCCCCATGTTGCTACTCTTCAGAGAAAAATAAAAAAGGAGGGAAACTTACAATTGACCCCCTTAAATACGCTTTCTCATAATTGGATTCACCTGTGTATGTAGGTCAGGGGTCACTGAGCTTACCAAGCCAATTTGAGTTCCAATAATTAGTTCTAAAGGTTTTGGAATCAATAAAATGACAACAGTGCCCAAATTTATGCACCTGCCTAATTTTGTTTAAACAATTATAGCACACTTTCTGTAAATCCAATAAACTCCATTTCACTTCTCAGATATCACTGTGTGTGTCTCCTATATGATATACAGGTCCTTCTAAAAAAATTAGCATATTGTGATAAAGTTCATTATTTTCTGTAATGTACTGATAAACATTAGACTTTCATATATTTTAGATTCATTACACACCAACTGAAGTAGTTCAAGCCTTTTATTGTTTTAATATTGATGATTTTGGCATACAGCTCATGAAAACCCAAATTTCCTATCTCAAAAAATTAGCATATTTCATCCGACCAATAAAAGAAAAGTGTTTTTAATACAAAAAAAGTCAACCTTCAAATAATTATGTTCAGTTATGCACTCAATACTTGGTCGGGAATCCTTTTGCAGAAATGACTGCTTCAATGCGGCGTGGCATGGAGGCAATCAGCCTGTGGCACTGCTGAGGTGTTATGGAGGCCCAGGATGCTTCGATAGCGGCCTTAAGCTCATCCAGAGTGTTGGGTCTTGCGTCTCTCAACTTTCTCTTCCCAATATCCCACAGATTCTCTATGGGGTTCAGGTCAGGAGAGTTGGCAGGCCAATTGAGCACAGTAATACCATGGTCAGTAAACCATGTACCAGTGGTTTTGGCACTGTGAGCAGGTGCCAGGTCGTGCTGAAAAATGACATCTTCATCTCCATAAAGCTTTTCAGCAGATGGAAGCATGAAGTGCTCCAAAATCTCCTGATAGCTAGCTGCATTGACCCTGCCCTTAATAAAACACAGTGGACCAACACCAGCAGCTGACATGGCACCCGAGACCATCACTGACTGTGGGTACTTGACACTGGACTTCAGGCATTTTGGCATTTCCCTCTCCCCAGTCTTCCTCCAGACTCTGGCACCTTGATTTCCGAATGACATGCAACAGTCCAGTGCTGCTTCTCTGTAGCCCAGGTCAGGCGCTTCTGCCGCTGTTTCTGGTTCAAAAGTGGCTTGACCTGGGGAATGCGGCTCCTGTAGCCCATTTCCTGCACACGCCTGTACACGGTGGCTCTGGATGTTTCTACTCCAGACTCAGTCCACTGCTTCCGCAGGTCCCCCAAGGTCTGGAATCGGTCCTTCTCCACAATCTTCC
The DNA here is from genome assembly GCF_014858855.1 of Bufo gargarizans. Lineage (NCBI taxonomy): Eukaryota > Metazoa > Chordata > Amphibia > Anura > Bufonidae > Bufo > Bufo gargarizans. The sequence goes on from NC_058088.1 coordinate 3,111,593, forward strand.
TCAGGGTCCGGTCACCTCTTCTCGTTGTGCAGCGTTTTCTGCCACACTTTTTCCTTCCCACAGACTTCCCACTGAGGTGCCTTGATACAGCACTCTGGGAACAGCCTATTCGTTCAGAAATTTCTTTCTGTGTCTTACCCTCTTGCTTGAGGGTGTCAATGATGGCCTTCTGGACAGCAGTCAGGTCGGCAGTCTTACCCATGATTGCGGTTTTGAGTAATGAACCAGGCTGGGAGTTTTTAAAAGCCTCAGGAATCTTTTGCAGGTGTTTAGCAGTTAATTAGTTGATTCAGATGATTAGGTTAATAGCTCGTTTAGAGGAACCTTTTCATGATATGCTAATTTTTTTAGATAGGAATTTTGGGTTTTCATGAGCTGTATGCCAAAATCATCAATATTAAAACAATAAACGGCTTGAACTACTTCAGTTGGTGTGTAATGAATCTAAAATATATGAAAGTCTAATGTTTATCAGTACATTACAGAAAATAATGAACTTTATCACAATATGCTAATTTTTTGAGAAGGACCTGTATTTAACTGACATTTTTTATCGTAACAACCAACGATTTATACAGGAAAATCATGACGATTAACAAGGTTGCCCAAACTTTCGCATCCCACTGTATAATCTAATCGTTGAAAGGAATTATGTGAGACTGAAAATAATGTTTGGTTTCTGATTTGTTTTTGCTCCCACGGCGGGAAGCCTCTCCCCTTTATATTGACAGGTTTGCCGCTACTTCGGGGCCAGTTGAAGAAGATTTCATGGGCGCCCACCCTCCCTCCTCTAATTTTAATTTGTTTTATCGCATTGCTTTATTAGTGGGGTTGTATCGCTCAGCTAATGCTGAGTGGATCTTGGTTCATATGGGTGGTTTATGATTGGTCTATTTATTGATATGGTTTAATGGTTTGAATGATTTAACTGATTCATTTGATTTATTGAATACTAATAAAGCACTGCGGCCATTTTATTCCATGAAGTCGCTGTCTGCAAGTTTAATTTATTTATTTATTAAGAGTTAAGCTTGGGGTTTTAATTGGTGTCATTTTTCTCCATGGAGGTCATTTTATTGATGCGTCCCAAGGAGGCCCCGAGGAACCTTCTGATGTAACCATTGCCGGCGGTATATCGGCATTCTACACTGCGCTCAACCTCACTCCTTCTCTCACCAGCGGTATATCCGCATTCTACACTGCACTCAACCTTACTCCTTCTCTCATCAGCGGTATATCCGCATTCTACACTGCGCTCAACCTTACTCCTTCTCTCACCAGCGTTATATCCGCATTCTACACTGCGCTCAACCTTACTCCTTCTCTCACCAGCGGTATATCCGCATTCTACACTGCGCTCAACCTTACTCCTTCTCTCACCAGCGGTATATCCGCATTCTACACTGTGCTCAACCTTACTCCTTCTCTCACCAGCGGTATATCCGCATTCTACACTGCGCTCAACCTTACTCCTTCTCTCACCAGCGGTATATCCGCATTCTACACTGCGCTCAACCTTACTCCTTCTCTCACTAGCGGTATATCCGCATTCTACACTGCGCTCAACCTTACTCCTTCTCTCACCAGCGGTATATCCGCATTTTACACTGCGCTCAACCTTACTCTTTCTCTCACCAGCGGTATATCCGCATTCTACACTGCGCTCAATCTTACTCCTTCTCTCACCAGCGGTATATCCGCATTCTACACTGCGCTCAACCTTACTCTTTCTCTCACCAGCGGTATATCCGCATTCTACTCTGCGCTCAACCTTACTCCTTCTCTCACCAGCGTTATATCCGCATTCTACACTGCGCTCAACCTTACTCTTTCTCTCACCAGCGTTATATCCGCATTCTACACTGCGCTCAACCTTACTCCTTCTCTCACCAGCGGTATATCCGCATTCTACACTGCGCTCAACCTTACTCCTTCTCTCACTAGCGGTATATCCGCATTCTACACTGCGCTCAACCTTACTCCTTCTCTCACCAGCGGTATATCCGCATTTTACACTGCGCTCAACCTTACTCTTTCTCTCACCAGCGGTATATCCGCATTCTACACTGCGCTCAATCTTACTCCTTCTCTCACCAGCGGTATATCCGCATTCTACACTGCGCTCAACCTTACTCTTTCTCTCACCAGCGGTATATCCGCATTCTACTCTGCGCTCAACCTTACTCCTTCTCTCACCAGCGGTATATCCGCATTCTACACTGCGCTCAACCTTACTCTTTCTCTCACCAGCGTTATATCCGCATTCTACACTGCGCTCAACCTTACTCCTTCTCTCACCAGCGGTATATCCGCATTCTACACTGCGCTCAACCTTACTCCTTCTCTCACCAGCGGTATATCCGCATTCTACACTGCGCTCAACCTTACTCCTACTCTCACCAGCGGTATATCCGCATTCTACACTGCGCTCAACCTTACTCCTTCTCTCACCAGCGGTATATCCGCATTCTACACTGCGCTCAACCTTACTCCTTCTCTCACCAGCGGTATATCCGCATTCTACACTGCGCTCAACCTTACTCCTTCTCTCACCAGCGGTATATCCACATTCTACACTGCGCTCAACCTTACTCCTTCTCTCACCAGCGGTATATCCGCATTCTACACTGCGCTCAACCTTACTCCTTCTCTCCCCAGCGGTATATCCGCATTCTACACTGCGCTCAACCTTACTCCTTCTCTCACCAGCGTTATATCCGCATTCTACACTGCGCTCAACCTTACTCCTTCTCTCACCAGCGGCATTAGTCTGAAGAAGGCCAAAACGTTACTCAAAGCCGCAGTAACTTTATAATAGTAAAAAAAAACTATTTAACATATCATATGCTGGAGTATTTTCTTCATTGCCGGGTACAAATCCACATTTAGATCCCCACCTACTAATCTGATCCCCTCAGTGAACATGTTTAATCCTCTCAGGGTCTTCTCTAACCATTTTTGTTGTCCTCTGTTGGGACCATACAGACTAGCCAATGTTGCCAAGTCTCCTCCTATTTTCCCTTTTCCAAACACATAGTGACGCTCTGGGTCTATCTGGGTGAGTATATGTGTAAATGGTCCATTTTTGGAGATTGCAACCGCCCATCCCCCACGCCACCTTCACATAGGGGCTATTATACCAGGAATGAAAGAAGGCTCGGGATAGACTGGGAATACGTCCATTTTTAAAATGCGTCTCTTGAAGGAAACATATATCAACTCTGTTTTTTTTTCAACATGCTTATTATTTGGGATCTTTTCTGTGGTGTATTTAGGCCCCTAACATTATTAGATGCAATCTAGTGTGGTTAATATTCTGTTGTGCCCGATGTTAATACCTTGCGCACCACTTGGAGTAGAAGGGAAGGTAGCTCAGAGAGGATAAAAGAAAGGTAACGTGTAGAACATATAGTTTAAAAGGAACAATAACGTCGGTGTCACGAGGGTGTCAAGAGCCACGCCTGACTCCGTTGTACCCGGGGTCAGGAGGTCGCAGCGGTTGGCTGCACGCTCTATGTCAGATAGGGAAGTTTCCTTATTGTAGCTTTCTGGGTTTGCTTTGCGAACCCTTTTGGCTCACTCAGGGATCCGTAGCTCCTTCTCTCAGCTGTTCCTTGTCCAGCACTCCCAATCCTCCTTATATTCCCCTCTCACACTTCTCTGGTTGCCAGATATAGAGCTTCCTGCCTGGACATCTATTCTGACCCACTGGAGCTGTGTTGCTGCGTTCTCTGGTAGTTGATCCAGAACGCTACCCTCCGGATCCCCGTTGGACCTTTGTGGACAGTTGTTGTCGTCCACCTGGGTGTTTGTGTTTGTATGTGTTTGTCTGTCCTCTCCCTGGTGTTTCCCTCTTAGTGTCAGTGGTGAGGACTAGCGATCCCACCGGCCCGTTCATTATCTAGGGTTCATTTCAGGGAAAGCCAGGGTTTAGGCACGTGATCGCCGCACGGGTGAGGAACCCGTCTAGGGACGTCAGGGCAGTCAGGTGCCAGCCGCAAGGAGAGTTAGGGGTCACCACCTTTCCCTCTCCCTTGGGCAGGACTTTCCCTTTTTCCTCCCTGTCCGTGTTGCCGGTCATTACATTATATCTGGCCCTTATTTTTGTGTAGGTAAAAAAAATATATATATATATATATTTTTTTACCTACTTAGAATCCAGTATGGATCAAATTGCTGCTCTGTCTGAACAATCTCATGGCCTGTCTTTGGAGGTGGCAGGATTGAAGGCGTCGGTCCTCCAGCAACAGCAGCAATTACAACAGACTGCAAGTCCAGCGGTTGCTACTGGTAACCAGGTTGTTGCGGAACCCAAGGTCCCTCTCCCTGACAGATTTTCTGGGGGAAGGGACAAGTTTTTGATTTTCCGTGAGGCCTGTAAATTATACTTTAAACTGCGCCCTTACTCCTCCGGTAATGAAGAACAGCGGGTGGGGGTTGTTATTTCCCTGCTGCAGGGGGACCCGCAGTCCTGGGCGTTCTCTTTACCTACTGATTCTCAGGCGTTTCGGTCAGTGGATGAGTTTTTCAGGGCCTTGGGTCTCATATATGACGACCCTGACCGAGTCGCACTGGCTGAATCAAAATTACGGAGACTCCTACAAGGAGAGCGGCCGGTAGAGGAGTATTGCTCTGACTTCCGTAGATGGGCTACGGATACCCAATGGAACGACCCGGCTCTCAGGAGTCAGTTCTGCTCTGGGTTATCCGAAAGGGTTAAGGATGCGCTTGCATTGTATGAGACCCCCTTTTCCCTTGATGCAGTTATGTCCCTTTCTATCCGTATAGATAGACGTCTTAGGGACAGGTTGAAAAAACCGGAGCCATTGGTAACCCCTCCCAAGCAGCAGTTAGTCTGTATGGACTTAGACGAGCCTATGCAGCTAGGAGGAACTACTCGTCAGGTCCGTCCTCCTGAGGTTCGCCGTAGGCGTGGGGTTTGTTTTTTTTGTGGGGAGAGGGGTCATTTCATTAATGTCTGTCCTTCTTTCCTCAGAAACAAAAAAAACGTCGGAAAACTACTAACCCCAGGCTGTGTGGAGGATGTCAGCCGGGGGGTATACGTTTCCTCCATACGTACATCACAATTTGTGTTGCCAGCGGTTATTGTTTTTGGTGATAAGACAGAGACTATTTCTTTCTTTCTAGACAGTGGAGCAGGGGTAAATTTGATAGATGCCCATTTTGCCCGCACTATGGGTTTGTCTCTCTGTACACTACAGAGACCTATTCCCATATTTGCTATAGATTCTGCTCCTCTGTCTCAGAGAAATCTCACCCACATTGTTCATAACTTACACCTTTGGGTAGGGGACCACCATAACGAGATGCTCTCATGTTATGTTCTGGAGGGGCTTCCCACTCCGGTAGTGCTGGGCCTTCCCTGGTTGGTAGCGCACAATCCAGTGGTGGATTGGCAGGCCAGGGAGATATCGGAGTGGAGTGAGCCGTGCAGAGAAAATTGCTTAAATAGCAATTGCTTAGTCGCCTCAATAGCTACCCTACCTACTTTTGTTTCGGACTTTGAGGACGTTTTTTCTGAAAAGGGTTGTCAGAAGTTACCACCTCATCGTCCTTATGATTGCCCGGTTAACCTTATTCCTGGCGCAAAATTACCCAAGACCAGGTTATATAATCTTTCAGGTCCAGAGAGACAAGCCATGAAGGATTATATCTCCGAGAGTTTGGCTAAGGGACACATCAGACCCTCTTCTTCACCCGTGGCTGCAGGGTTTTTCTTCGTTAAAAAGAAAGATGGGGGCCTGCGTCCTTGCCTAGATTTTCGTGAATTAAATCGGATAACCATCCGAGACCCATACCCTCTTCCTCTCATTCCTGACCTGTTTAACCAGATTGCGGGTGCTAGGTGGTTCTCCAAACTCGATCTTAGGGGGGCCTACAATCTGATTCGTATTAAAGAGGGGGATGAGTGGAAAACAGCTTTTAACACCCCTGAGGGGCATTATGAAAATCTAGTTATGCCTTTCGGTCTGACCAATGCTCCTGCCGTCTTCCAACATTTCGTTAATTACATTTTTAGTCATCTAATCGGCAGGTTTGTGGTAATATAACAAGATGATATCTTAATTTATTCGTCTGATCTGAGAACACATGAGGAGCATGTCAGACAAGTACTACAGGTCCTACGGACGAATGAATTATATGCTAAAATTGAAAAATGTGTCTTCGCCGTTCAGGAGATACAATTCCTAGGTTATTATTTATCTGCGTCAGGTTTCCGTATGGATCCTAGGAAGGTCCAGGCAATTTTAGATTGGGATCTTCCTGAGAACCTCAAAGCATTACAACGGTTCTTGGGCTTCGCGAATTTCTATAGGAAATTCATTAAAAATTATTCGGTGATCGTAAAACCCCTTACTGACATGACTAGGAAGGGGACTGATTTTTCTAAAAGGTCTGACGCCGCTAAAGTTGCTTTTTCCTCTCTAAAAGAGAGGTTTACCTCAGCACCTGTACTAATCCAACCTGATGTCTCTCAGCCTTTTATTGTTGAAGTCGATGCGTCAGAGGTGGGAGTGGGGGCTGTACTGTCTCAGGGTCCGTCTCTTGGCAAATGGCGTCCTTGTGCTTTCTTTTCTAAAAAACTATCTGCAGCAGAACAGAACTACGATATTGGCAATAGGGAACTGTTAGCTATTAAACTTGCGTTTGAGGAGTGGCGTCACTTCTTAGAGGGGGCAATCCACCCCGTCACTGTGTTTACGGACCACAAAAATCTGCTGTACCTCGAATCAGCTAAGCGTCTCACCCCTAGACAGGCTAGGTGGTCGCTATTTTTTACCAGGTTTAACTTTGTGATTACCTATCGTCCTGGGGCAAAGAATACCAAGGCTGATGCACTATCTCGTTGTTTCCTTGGAGGGGGTAATGTGAGTGATCCGGTGCCCATTCTTCAAAGAGGAGTGGTTGTCTCTGCGGTACACTCTGCTTTGGAGGGGAAGGTGTTAGAGGCCCAGGGGGACGCCCCGGTCTCTTGCCCCTCAGAGAAATTGTTTGTACCGTTGAACCTACGTCTCGAATTATTAAAGGAACATCATAATTCGGCACTTGCTGGGCACCCGGGTGGTAAAGCAACCTTGGAGCTATTGTCTCGTCGTTTTTGGTGGCCAAGGTTGCGTCAGGATGTATTGGATTTTGTGTCTTCTTGTTCTACCTGTGCGCGCGCAAAAGTTTCACATACACGTCCTGCAGGGTCTCTATTACCACTCGTCATTCCCAATAGACCATGGACACATCTGTCTATGGATTTTATCACTGACTTACCTTTGTCTGCAGGTAAAACAGTTATTTTGGTAGTAGTGGACAGGTTTAGCAAAATGGCACACTTCATTGCGTTACCCGCACTACCTAATGCTAAAACTCTTGCTCAGGTATTCGTCAGTGAGATCGTGAAGCTTCACGGGGTCCCCTCCGATGTTGTTTCGGATCGGGGAACCCAGTTTATTTCTAAATTTTGGAAAGCTTTTTGTTCCCGTTTGGGGGTTCACTTGTCCTTTTCCTCAGCTTTCCATCCTCAGTCGAATGGACAGACTGAGCGTACCAACCAAAACCTGGAGACATATCTAAGATGTTTTGTGTCTGAAAACCAAGAGTTGTGGTCGTCATATTTACCCTTAGCTGAGTTTGCCATAAATAATCGCCGTCAGGAATCCACTGGCAAGTCACCATTTCTTGGTGCATATGGTTTTCATCCCCAATTTTGTACTTTCAAAGAGGGGGGGTCTTCTGGGGTTCCCGAAGAGGAACGGTTTTCGTCATCTCTTTCATCGGTATGGCAGAAGGTGCAAGCTAACTTGAAAAATATGGGAGGTAAATACAAATGCATGGCTGATAAGAGACGGTCGCCAGGTCCGGACCTAGGAGTGAATGACTATGTGTGGTTATCTACTAGGAATATCAAAGTGAAGGTTCCCTCTTGGAAACTGGGTCCTAGGTTTATTGGTCCGTACAAGATTGTAGCCATCATCAACCCCGTGGCTTTTCGCCTGGAGTTGCCTCAGACTTTTAAAATCCATAATGTCTTTCATAAGTCGTTACTCAAAAAATATGTTCCACCTCTTGAACCGTCACCGCTGCCACCCCCTCCTGTTGTCGTGGATGGTAATTTAGAATTTCAGATATCCAAAATTATTAATTCTCGTCGGGTCCGCCGCTCTCTCCAATATCTGGTGCACTGGAGAGGTTACGGTCCCGAGGAAAGAATGTGGGTTCCTGCGTCTGAGGTAAACGCTGACAGGCTAGTTCGGATTTTTCATGCCTCTCATCCTGAGAGACCTGGTCCTGAGTGTCCAGAGGCCCCTCGTAGAGAGGGGGGTACTGTCACGAGGGTGTCAAGAGCCACGCCTGACTCCGTTGTACCCGGGGTCAGGAGGTCGCAGCGGTTGGCTGCACGCTCTATGTAAGATAGGGATGTTTCCTTATTGTAGCTTTCTGGGTTTGCTTTGCGAACCCTTTTGGCTCACTCAGGGACCCGTAGCTCCTTCTCCTCAGCTGTTCCTTGTCCAGCACTCCCAATCCTCCTTATATTCCCCTCTCACACTTCTCTGGTTGCCAGATATAGAGCTTCCTGCCTGGACATCTATTCTGACCCACTGGAGCTGTGTTGCTGCGTTCTCTGGTAGTTGATCCAGAACGTTACCCTCCGGATTCCTGTTGGACCTTTGTGGACAGTTGTTGTCGTCCACCTGGGTGTTTGTGTTTGTCTGTCCTCTCCCTGGTGTTTCCCTCTTAGTGCAGTGGTGAGGACTAGCGATCCCACCGGCCCGTTCATCATCTAGGGTTCATTTCAGGGAAAGCCAGGGTTTAGGCACGTGATCGCCGCATGGGTGAGGAACCCGTCTAGGGACGTCAGGGCAGTCAGGTGCCAGCCGCAAGGAGAGTTAGGGGTCACCACCTTTCCCTCTCCCTTGGGCAGGACTTTCCCTTTTTCCTCCCTGTGCGTGTTGCCGGTCATTACAGTCGGTATCTCTATATTCTGATATACAGGGTGGGCCATTTATATGGATACACCTTAATAAAATGGGAATGGTTGGTGATATTAACTTCTTGTTTGTGGCACATTAGTATATGTGAGGGGGGAAACTTTTCAAGATGGGTGGTGACCATGGCTGCCATTTTGAAGTCGGCCATTTTGAATCCAACTTTTTTTTCAATAGGAAGAGGGTCATGTGACACATCAAACTTATTGGGAATTTCACAAGAAAAACAACGGTGTGCTTGGTTTTAACGTAACTTTATTCTTTCATGAGTTATTTACAAGTTTCTGACCACTTATAAAATGTGTTCAATGTGCTGCCCATTGTGTTGGATTGTCAATGCAACCCTCTTCTCCCACTCTTCACACACTGATAGCAGCACCGCAGGAGAAATGCTAGCACAGGCTTCCAGTATCTGTAGTTTCAGGTGCTGCACATCTCGTATCTTCACAGCATATGCTAAATGGCCCACCCTGTATTAGCATAATGATGCACAGTAAGGATCCCGGGGATTCATTCACTTTAAGCAAAGGGGAGCGACGACCGTGCATTTCAACCACCTGGTCGTATTCCTTCATTAACTATTACAACCTCATGTATAATTGATGAAGCGCCATCCTGGTGATGTTACCTGTGAAGGATTACTGCAGAGACCTAAGTATCACATGAGCCCCCATATAACAGTCAGTATGAATGGAATGACAGGGACAGTGTGAATTTCGGCATCTGATCCTGGTGACCGACACGACTAATTAGAGAAGTCATTAGTCTCCAGCTATAGCTGCTCTGTTGTGGCAACTCCTTCGGACAGGTTTAGCGTGTTTGCTTTTAGTTTCCATAGGGCAGAATTAGATGGACTAATAATTTAGTAGATAAACGTAAAAACACCAAGTTGGAGCTCACCATACACCACCGAGGAGCACGGACACAGAACCGGAACCAAGGCTGAGAAATAGCGAAAAAAGTAGATTGTCCAGCTTCACCTCGCAGTGCGTATTTTATTAGGAAACGTGCTTAAAAACCAAACATCAGGCTCATTTCATCAACATGTTTCGGATCAACATATATTACAGATCCTTCCTCCATAATTTAGTAGGTTACTAGGCACAGTGTTGCAGTGTAAAGCACGGGGGTTGGACAAAGCAGACGCATGTCCTGAGACAGAAGCTTGTGTTTCATACTTCTCCTGCAGCTTAGACTACCAAGTAGTCAGCGACCATAGTTATGCCCTAAGGGCGCCCTCGCACGCAGCAGATTTTGTTGCCGAAAATTTCTGCGACCGAAAAATCCATTCCAGTCACCTGAAGGGGCCTTGCAGAAATCCGTGTGCTTCCTGCCAAAACAGCCCCATTGGAATAAACGGAACAAATTTTCAGTTGCAGAAATTTTCAGCAACAAAATCTGCAGTGTCTGAAGGCGCCCTAAGGCCACCTGCACACTAGTGCGGGTGAATGCACAAAAGATGCGCACTCATTTCCGTGCAGATTTATGTGCGTTTCTGAACCCTGTCCGCAATTTCTAATTGCGTTTTTTGGTGCAGATTAGAGGCGGTTTTGCCGCAGTTCTCACACTTTATTGGAAAAGGGTGAAATCCGCAGCTAAAACCGCACACATAAATGACATGCTGAGGATTTGGAAATCCACACAGCAGGTCAATTTCCACACGGAAAAAATCTGCAAAGTGTGCATGAGATTTCTGTACTCTCATACACTTTGCTGGTACTTGTACTACGTTGCGGTCTTTCCGTATGAGAATCTACAAATTGTGCAGAAAACCTCGACGCGCGTTTCGCCTCAGCTTCGTCAGGAGGCAATAAAATGTAGCCCTCAGTCCAAATTTATATCCAAAAACGGCGCCAAGTATACATAATGAACTCACCTAATACAGCTGCTGTATCCAATCAAGCGCATCCCCACCTGATGATGCGCGCCGTGGTCAAAGCTTGGAGACGCCATTCCCATCAGGAGGAGGGGTGGAACGCACGCCATGCGTTCCAGCCCTCCTCCCAAGGGGCGTGACGGCGTCCCCATGTGACCCGGCGCGCAGCGCACAACATGGCGATGCACTGCAACAGCTGACAGGGTAACCAGGCAACCCTGTAAACTCTTCACTAGGCGTCCATATCAAAAGCAAAACAGTGATCATAAAAGAATATATATGAGAAGAAAGAGGACTAAGAAGGAAAGGGTCAGAACCACTATGTCAAAGCGGAATCTGATCTGATCCATTGTATGCACTATCAAGCTATATCATAGTAATAAGGAACATACTTTACCGCGACAATTTTTATGATATAACGACCTATTAGTGAGGACTAAAATCAATAAAGTGACAAAGTGCAAAATACAGTGCAAAACCACCCTACTCACTGCATACACATAGTACATAGTCCTAGTGCAAATATGAAAATAAATATAAAAATGGACAATATTGATAATAGTGTCTATATATAAAATATTCAATAATGAAAAGTGACAAAGTGCAAAAATACAGTAATTATAAGAAATACAATAAAATAACCACAAGTGTCAAATAAAATAAATATAAAAATAAAAAATATATCACAAATTCATATCACTTTTGCTAACATGTCTTGATAGTTCATATAGTGGTGTCTCCTATAAACAAACAATGGAGTCTTCTCCCGCTTCCCGTTCCATTCAACCCATCCTAATGGTCACATAAGAGATATTATGATTCCAATCTTTAGAGGGCAAATAAGGCTACAAAAGAAACAGAGAAGAAAATATAAATATCTATAAAATGTTGTATCATAAAAACATTAGAGAAAGGATTTAAAACTCAAGGCCTCATTAAGTCCATGAGGGGTCACCATATTAAGCAGAACCATCCATTTTGTTTCTTTCTGAAGGAGGCATCGTTTAATGTCTCCTCCTCCAATTCCCAATTTTACCCGATCTATCCCCCTGAAAGAGATCCCTCTAGGGTTGCTGTTGTGCTTCTCCCGAAAGTGTTTTGCAATCGGTTTCAGCTTCTTGAGTTTCCCTTGTTCAGTGATCTCACCTGCTGCCCTAATGTGTCGAATGTGTTCGAGTACTCTGATTCTGACCGCCCTAGTGGTCATCCCTATATAGATGAGACCACATGGGCACTCCGCATAATAGATGACTGCGTCTGTTTTACAGGAAATGTGATGTACAATTTTATATTCTCTGCCCCCACCGGAATCCACAAACTTATCTGTTCTAATCATATACTGACAAGCGGAACAGCTACCACACGGGAAAAATCCCCATTGTGGGCCCTTATCACCAAAAAGACCTTGGGGCAACATAGTGGCTTCTTGTCACCATGCCCCTTAGATTTTTTGCTCTCTTCCATGTTATTAATGGTCTCTCAGAGATCACTCCCTTCAGATCTTTATCTGTCAGGAGCACCTGCCGATGTCTCTGTAGGATAGCTTGTCGTTGTCTCCAATGGGCATTAAAATTAGTAACAAATCTGGGATAATCAGTACCTGTTCTTTTTTGTCTGGTATAACCCAAAAGGTTATCCCTAGAGAGATCTTTTGCTTTAGTATAACCCCTTTGTACTACTTTTTTATTATATCCCCTCTCCAAGAAGCGCCGTGACAGGTCAGCCGCCTGTCGCTCAAACCGAGCGTCACTCGAACAGATCCTCCTGGCTCTACAAAGTTTTAAAAAATTTGGCTGCTTCGCCGAACTTCGACAAAAAATTCAGATTCATTACGAAGTACTTCGTCACTAATTGCATTCCAATGTATGTAGGGGGCGCAATGGCGGGGAAAGTTGATCGTGCCGCCCCCGGTCAATGAACCCCTCAGAGCTGATTGCAGCATCTTTTCAGGGGCTAATCAGGGGTTTAAAAAAAATTGCTGATGACGTCACCACACCAGGCCAGTACGCACGCGAGATTTGGAGTGTTTTCGTCAATCAAGATGGCCGCAACAGCCTCTCCACGATGAAATGGATGAGGTATGGCTTTTTGTTTAGTTTTTTTACCGCCATTTCAGGAAAAAATTTGTTACCAAGAAATTCGGTCTAGTGACAAACTGAATTTTTCCTGAAATTCGGATCAAATTCCACTTCGTTAACTTCGATTCCTCATCACTAAACACAGGCAACAGCAAAGGAAAAATACAGTACATAGCAGGTAAGCATTGTCTGCGGGGAAGCTAATTAAAGGTGTATTCTCATCTTAGTCACACCTCTTGGACCCCACACCCGTCTCAAACCTGGGGTCCCCGGCCCTTGACCTGCATATTAAAGTGGCCTCTGGAGATGGGAGAGGATCCCAGAGGTTGGACCTGCATACACCAGACATTTATGATTTAGCCTATGGATCAAGATGAAAATAGAAAGGAAGCTAAAGCAGTTCTAAAGGCTGCAGATATTGGTGACCTGTCCTCAGGGCAGATCGGTGGCGTCCGACAGCCGGCACCACCCACCACTGAGCTGGATTGGGCTGTCGCTGCTCTGGGAAGCTAACAATGTATGGAGCGGAAGCAGAAAGCTCCATATACTTTGTCGTTTCTGGCGCCAGTGTATGGGCCAGTGCCTTCGGCTATTTTTGGCGCTCTCATAGGAATGAATGCAGGACGGCCGAGCATGCATGGTGCACCCGTGGGGACTTTGCGGGCTCCATTCTAAGCATAGGTACAGGTCTCAGAGATTGGACCCACACCTATCAGACATTGGGGGCGTATCCTAGCGATAGGCCTCCAGTGCCTGAGATGGGAATAACCCTTTAAGGGAGTCTGTCACCTCCATATGGCCATATACAGCGCTTACATGGCTCTGTAGCACACCGATACAGGATTGTAACGGTACCTTTGTTCTTTTCTTTAGACTTGCACAAACAGGAAAAACAAAGTTTAATTCATATGCAAATGAGCACTCGCATTGTAAGTGCCCAGGCTGCTCTGCCTTCTTTTCACTTTACTCCTCCCCAGCCTCTGCCTTTGCCAGGAGTAAAAAGAAAAGAAGGCAGAGCAGCCTGGGCACTTACACACTGAACGCCGCCCCTGGGCACTTGCGAGTGCTCATTTGCATATAAATTAAACCTCGTTTTTCCTGTTTGTGCAAGTCTAAAGAAAAGAACAAAGCTACCGTTACAATCCTGTATAGGTGTGCTACAGAGCCATGTAAGCGCTGTATATGGCCATATGGAGGTGACAGACTCCCTTTAAGGATCAAACAAATCCTTTCTGATTCCAAATCTGGCAAACCCCTATAAGCCACACCAGGGGGCTGCTGCAAAGAATGGCTCTCGTTCTGGTGCATCTGATGCATGATGGGTACTGTGTTTTGGAGCCGGACCCCCCTTGTTCTGCCATTCACAGTGCTGCTAAGCTTCAATTGACCATAGTGAAGTGTTCACAGTACATGACAGGTAGGCGGCTTATCGTTCCTTGTCACCTGGCCCCTCCCTGCTCTCTGGGGACACATACACACCTGCAGCAGGTAATCTGGTGGCCTCAGTGCTCGCTATGGCAGCTACAGCTATCACTGTGCGCCTGTTGGATGATGAAAACCCCTGTCTCACGGACGATTTCTCCCTACCTGGATCAAGACTACAGGACCCTGTTCCAGGACTGTTTGCAGGAGGAACCGTCTTTTCGAGGACCCACATTTTCCCGCTGGTCCCGCAGCTTTGGGGTTCAACCAGCTAGGACCATGGTCTCCTCAGACCAGGGGGATCCAGTGGAAGAGACCTCAGGTATGGATCTAGGAGAACACACAGCGCACACATATATAGGAGCCATACACACCTACAAAGTCCCAGGCACACAAATATTAGTAGTCAATCATCTCCTGATGTTTCAATGTATTTGTCCCTACTGGTCGGTAACTAAAAAAAATGCAGTTATTGCATTAGTACCTATTATTGTGTTCACCAGTTACAATGTCAGATCCGTTTCTGGGAAAGTTGGGTGGCACAAATATGATTGTCATAAGGTTAGCTACTTGTCTTCTATCGGAAAATCCAGAATGGGTTTCGCCATTTGTTGCGGATTCGGAACGTAATTCTCTGTGAGATCCGCACTACAATCTGCACGTTTTCAATGCGAATTATCCGTGGATTTCGCCATAGGCATCGGGGGAAAATCCACCACATTCACTGACATGATGCAGAATTACAATCCACACTGCATTTTTTTTTTTTATCTCCTCCACTTTGCAGATACTGCAATGCACTGTGGATTTTCTGCCTGCAAAATTGTAGACACTGCATGTGAACATACCTTCTCCAATGCTTCCCATAGGAGTCTGGGAAAGCTGGGTGGAAGACCCTATGGTAGCCGGAATGGCTACCCAGTAATATATTTAACTAACACTCGCGTTTGGTGCGTATCCGTCATGGATCTGCATAGACGGATCCGTTCAGATTATACAACCGTCTTCATCCGTTCAGAACGGATCCGCTTGTATTATCTTTAACATAGCCAAGACGGATCCGTCTTGAACACCATTGAAAGTCAATGGAGGACGGATCCGTTTTCTATTGTGCCAGATTGTGTCAGTGAAAACGGATCCGTCCCCATTGACTTACATTGTGTGCCAGGACGGATCCATTTGGCTCAGTTTCGTCAGACGGACACCTAAACGCTGCATGCAGTGTTTTGGTGTCCGCCTCCAGAGCTGAATGGAGACGGAACGGAGGCAAACTGATGCATCCTGAGCGGATCCTTTTCCATTCAGAATGCATTAGGGCAAAACTGATCCGTTTTGGACCGCGTGTGAGAGCCCTGAACGGATCTCACAAACGGAAAGCCAAAGCGCCAGTGTGAAAGTAGCCTAAGATTTTAGCGGATGCTGTCTACGCATTGGATTGAAACCAACAGAGCCTTTGTGCACAATATGGCGGTAGTTGATCACAGGCTATTAGCGTGGAGGGAAGTTTGTGGATCTGGTTTGTTCTACCCTGTGTCGTCTCTATCCTCTTATCTCTGTTTATTCTGATAATGGGCTGTCAGTGCCCGCTCTATGGCTGCCACCATTATTGTATGAGTCATGTATGTTATCAGTTCTTCGCAGCGTGAACATGTCTGTATACTACCTGTAATACAGACATACAAGTCGAAACTGAAACACGGGGCACACTTTGACCCCCATGAGGCTATAAACAGCACCTTGACTCACCCCTCCACACCCCGTTAATCTTAACTCCGGTAGCCAGATCTCCACCGCTTGTCATATGACATTACTCCACCTGTGCTTTCTATGTACATCGCTACAGAATATGTCGCTGCATAATAATTATTAGTAGTAAAAAAATATTAGGATTATTATCTATTCGTGTGCATGAGCCCTTAGATGAAGAGTTGTACTTTATAATGAACCACAGGGTAGGTGATAAATGTATGATCGATTGACGGTCTGACAGCAGAGACCCCGCTGAACATGAGAATGGGGGTCCTCGAGTCCTCTGTGTGAATGGAGCGGTAGTGCACCCGCATGACCACCACTCTATTCACTGGGGTAGATTTATCAATACTGGTGTAAAGGAAAACTGGCTCAGTTGCCCATAGCAACCATTCAGATTCCACCTTTCATTTTTCAGGGCTCCTCTGGAAAATGAAAGGTGGAATCTGATTGGTTGTTATGGGAAACTAAGCCTTATTTCCCCTTACAGCAGTTTTGATAAATCTACCCCAATGTCTATAGGACTGCTGCCAATGGAGCAGTAGTCATGCATGTGCACAGGGAACTTGGGGACCACCCTTCCCTTTTCAAGACCAGTGGGGGTCCTAGTGATCAGACCACCAGCGATCAAAGATGGAGTTCCCCTTTCGACATGTGATACCATGTGATACAAGTTTTCACAATGGCTGAGAGCTCAAAGCTGGGTTACTGGCCGGGTGTTTAGACATAGATTTACTGGTGTCGGTTACAGCTGGACCAGTTTGGCAGGAGCGACTGCACTTTCCACAGCAGCGCTCTGTCCGCTAGAATAAAAGCTTTATCTCTCGTGTTTGCTCTACTCTTAATACACATTATTTCGTCCTTTTTGACTGCGGCAGACCGTGTCACATAGGAGTATGCCTTAACTGCCATAAATAGCATAAAGCCATCAAAAGGACAGAGAACGCACAGGTTACGCTCTACAGCATGACATTACAATCTGTAGACAGTGATAGAAAAAGAACGTCACTTAAAGGAGTATTCCCTTCTCTGACATGGGAGTTTCCGTCAGCCCCTATAGAAGTGAATGGAGTGATGGCTGCGCATGCGCAGTTCACTTCCCATTCATTTCAATGGGGCTTCCAAAAGTAGCCGACCGCTGCTTGGCTATTTTTGGCCCTCCCGCAGAAATGAATAGTGTGCCCTCTGGCACTTTGCAGGCTCCGTTCTAAGTTTATGTGTGGGTTCTGGAGGTGGGACCCGCACCTATCAGACATTGAGGGCATATCCTAAGGATATACCCCCAATGTCTAAGATGGTACAACCCCTTTTAAGAGGACCCTTAACCTTTCCTGACATGTAACTACGTATTCCCCATGTAATAACATGTCACTGTTATTCCTACTAGAAATGTATGAATGAATTGTCAGCAGCTTGCAGTAAAGGTACAGATGGGTGTTACCAACTGGGGGGTCCCTGCACTGTCTGACAAGAGCAGTGCTGATTGGGCAGAGTCAGACACACCCGCTACTGGTAACACCCAGCAAAACCTTTTTTGCAGACTTCTGGCAATTTATTTGTAAACTTCTAGCAGGAATAATACAGGAATGGTACAACATAGAGTAAAAAATTGAAGCTCCAGAATTGGTATTTCATGGGGAATGCAAGTAGGTACTAAAACTGACATGCCAGGAGAGGGGACAGGTCCTATTTAAAGAGGTTGTACAGGATTAGAAAAACATGGCAGCTTTAGTCCATAAACAGCACCACACCTGTCCATGGGTTGCATTTGGTATTGCAGCTTAGCTCCGTTGAAGTGAAAGGAGCTCAGATGCAGTACCAGACACGACCTTTGGAAAGGTGTGGTGCAGTTTTGGAATAAAGCAAATGGCACCCTGCACAACGCCTATCGGGTGTAATATGACAGCTGAACTAGGGGGCGCAATTGCACCAAATAATTCACCTTCTAAGCGCCAGGCATTGTTTTGGAGGAACGGTTCCTACATTAGAATTTTGGACCTAAAAACAATATCATATATGGAGAATCGCTTAGAGGAGTATTCCAGTTTCACGCTAGTATAAGTCATCGATATTATGAAACCAGAATACCCCTTTAAAGGACATGGAGTCGTTGGCCCTCCTGACACTATGATCGTCTCTCTCTGTGTTCCAGGAGCTCGTCCGGTACCCTCAATTCATCAGCGACAGCATGAAATGGACGGACATATGCCAAGGACAGCTGGGTGAGTGCGCTAATACTGGGAATGATGACCACATAGTACAGTAATAGTGTACCATCTATATGTACTCATCGATAGAGACCACTGTTATTACACGGCACCGCATTGTGGCTCATAGAGGGTGGTCTCAAGTGGGGGACCCTCTTCTATGACTCAATAAAGCAATAAACAGTACATACATACATACTGTACCGCATATATGCCAGTATATATAGTTGTAATGTTGTCATAATTACACTAGGGGGAGCTGTGGAGAAGCTTTAGAACTAAAATGACAGTGGCAACCAATCAGATCACTGCTTACAGTCTGAAAACAGCAAATGCAAGATGACAGCTGCAATCTGATTGGTTGGCAACAACACGGTTCACATTTGCACTTGGTTTTATAAATGTCTCTCTGTGAATGATGACTCTACAGATTACAGAGGTGAGCAGTCCGTGGACGCAGTCATACTGATAGCTCCTGTCTCTTCTTTCAGGTAACTGTTGGTTTCTTGCCGCAGCGGCCTCTCTGACCGTTTACCCCCTTCTATTGGATCGTGTGGTTCCTGCCCAGCAGAATTTTCATAATGATTATGCTGGAATATTCCATTTTCAGGTGATTTAGGGGGGAGTTGTCTAAAACTGTTGGAGCCAGATCATACCAGAGCTACTGTACACAATACCGTTGCATCATATAGTTTCAGCTATACTAGACTACTAGAATTGTATTTGTAGACCATTACGGACAACATCTGCATGAAGTTTGTATGTTCTCCCTGTGTTTGCGTGAGTTTCCTCCCACACTCCCAAGACATAGTGATAGGGAAACTTAGATTTGTGAGTACCACTGGGAACAGCGTGATGCAAATGTCTGTGGAATATGTCAGCGCTATATAAATGTGTAAAATAAATACACACTTATATAGCAGAAAGGACATGCCCCCTGAGCTACAGCAGAAAGGACACATCCCTGAGCTGCCTGCTCTAACTAAACCTAGCAGCGCAATTGGCCCAATGAACGGGGAGATCTCTGGACCCAAGTGAGGTACAGGGCTGGTTCTAAGTTTGTTAGAAAGCGACTGTCATGGCCTATATGATGTCTGATTTTCATTTTTTTCACATTCATCATGGAATAACCTGTTTAAGTTAATCTCGTCCATTGTGCCCTCCAGTTTGGCAGTACGGCCAGTGGATTGACGTTGTGGTCGATGATCGTTTGCCAACGAAGGACGGGGAGCTGGTGTTTGTCAGTTCTGCCCAGAAGAGCGAGTTCTGGCCGGCCTTGCTGGAAAAGGCTTACGCCAAGTGAGTCACAAAAGCACATGATCGATGTTTAAGCATTATTTGCTGAATGATCTTGAAGTAAATACAGATAACAGTGAACAGGAGCTAGGCCATATACACTTAAAGGGCAGCTCCACTTTCATTCAGGGGCGTAACTACCATAGCAGGCAGACCATGCGACTGCTATGGGGCCCAGGGCAGGAGGAGGCCCAGTTGATATCATCCCCTCTTCTAACTGGGGTGAAAACTTGGTCAAGACTTTACCCTAAAGGAACAACTTTTAGCCAACGAGGCAGTGGAAACCATGGCCCAAGGGTCATTGAAAGGCGTTTTGGTGGAAACCCTTCTGTCCTGTGTGGGGGGCTTGGTTTGACCCTAAGTTCACACCTGAGCGTTTTACAGCGTGTTCCTACGCGCTGTAAAACGCTCAACAAGGAGAAACCAATGCTTCCCTATGGGAATGGTTCTCACCTGGGCGTTTTACAGCGTGTACGATTGCGCTGTAAAACGCCCGACGCCCCAAGAAGTACATGAGCTTCTTTGGGGCGTCTTGTCGCGCGTTCCCGTACATAGACTTTCGGGAACGCGCGACAATGGGCGTTCGCTTGTCTCTGTATGCGCGATTGTAAACGCCCGTACAATCGCGCATACAGAGCGCTCCATCGCGAACGCTCAGGTGTGAACCCAGGGTGATCCTTGCTATGAGGCCCTTACTTCTCTATGTACGCTACTGCTTTCATATATAGCTTTGCATGTTTGACTATAAACTTTTAATAAAAAATTGACCATCTTGGAAATTTGAGGCTGTCTGGATGTTGAGGACCCTTAAAGTTGGTTGGTCGGTACCCTCTGCAGCATCTTCTACCGACGCTGCCTCTGTATGATGTGATATATAGTGCCCAAATAATACAACCAAACATTATCCAGATAACACTGGTAATATTTAACCCGGCCACGTTTCTTTCCTAGGTTGAATGGCTCCTATGAAGCTCTGAATGGAGGTTGGATTAGCGAAGCCTTTGTGGACTTCACTGGAGGTGTAGGCGAGAGTGTGGACCTCAAGGCCGCTCCTCCAGACCTGTTCCAGATGATCCAGAAAGCTGTAGAGAAGAAGTCCCTGATGGGAGCCTCAATCAATGTGAGGAAGACTTGGTGGGACTCTTATACTGGGAGTGTTATCATGGGGCACTAGAGGGGCTGAAGGGAAACGGGCATATAGAAAAACTACATGGTTAGCTGCCCACCATTGATCTTAAAAAATGGAACACAAATTGATCATGATGTCATGTTCAGTGGTGTACTAGCTACCATAGGGTAGGGCAGGGGACATATAGACACCTTCCCAGCCTGGTTGGGTGTACTCAGGCTCCAATTAGGTTCATAACTTTCTGCCACTACCTACCAAATTCTCACTTGATAGGTACCCAACAAATAAAATGCTCTCCAGCAGTCAAAGGGTTAAAGGAACTCTGTTAGGCCCTTTATGACATCTAAGACCATAACAGGGCTGGACAGGATGTTCAAACCTTCCATTGAGACTAAAGACAGAATTAGCACTTCAAAGCCAAACAAACTGTGCATTAGCAAATGAGGTTGCAAATGCCCCAAGGGTGGTCCTCTTTCCAGCAAGTTCTTCAGGTCTCAATTCCTCCCTGGCCTTGATGGCTCCAGTGTTTGGTGATGTCACGGTTATCGGCTGGGAACAAACAGCACATGTTCAGTATTCTCACTTTGGTGTGCAAGAGCCTCATAGACTGCGTTGACATTTGCGTTGGAGGCTCTGGTAGCTGCCTCCATTGCAGGTTCTGTAGAAAAAAAAACGGGACAAAATAGTGCGGCAAATTGAAACCTGATGGATCCCATTTTAGCCAATGCGGTCCTTCAGGTGCCGCTTGTTACCATCATTTGACGACTCCAGTGCTTCCACTAATTTCACTGGTGTGCTCCTATAATGGAACGGAACCCAGCCTTACTGTTCATGTGCCTTTACCACACTCCAAGGGCTATGGATTATCTGGCGCCTCCAACAACCAAACTTATTAACGTTTTAATCTTTAATATAAAAGTAAAATGCGTTTCAAAAGTTTCAAAAAAATAGAAAATAGGGCGGCAAAACCTGCAGAAAAAGTTACATAATATAAGGGATAAAAACCCCTCCAGAAAGAGCTAAACCCTTATAAACCAATGGACTGGTTTGGACATTACCAATTTAGTGGAGCTTTGAGTGGAGACCATTCTGAAGGTTGCTAATGGACCATTTATGGATAAGACCCTCAGAACTTATGAAAGTATTTTGATAGAAGATTATCTTTTTATAGATACTGGACCAGTCTGAAAGTGAAGTGAGAACCCCAGAAGGACTGGTAAAAGGCCATGCCTACTCCATCATAGGTGTCTCAGAGGTAAAGATATATTATTTTCATTGTACTCCTTTAGTCCCTTACTACATAGTCTACATAAAATGAAGCATGTGTCGTACCATTTTCCAGGTAGACTATCAGGGGCGCAGAATCTCCTTAATCAGAGTGCGGAATCCATGGGGAAAAGTGGAGTGGAATGGGCGCTGGAGTGACAAGTGAGTGAACATGACCGTTCCCATCCTGGTGGCAGATTTATTTTTTCTGTGATTGCCTGTACTAAAGGGATTTGACGGTGGAACGTTCACAGATATAAAGCTTGGTCATTTAAAATGATCATTTTGTAATGTAATAAACTAATTTCAAGATCTCTGTTTGCAGTTAGTGAATGGAAACCGTCCAGATCTGCTCCTTCTTAGAGTTTAGAGACAGAAACAATTGTAGCCGCTGTGAAGTAAATATACAGTTGCAAGAAAAAGTATGTGAACCCTTTGGAATGATATGGTTTACTGCACAAATTGGTTATAAAATGTGATCTGATCTTCTCTAAGTCACAACAATAGACAATCACAGTCTGCTTAACCTAATAACACACAAAGAATTAAATGTTACCATGTTTTTATTGAACTCACCATGTAAACATTCACAGTGCAGGTGGAAAAAGTATGTGAACCCTTGGATTTAATAACTTAACTGGTTGAACCTCCTTTGACAGCAATAACTTCAACCAAATGTTTCCTGTAGTTGCAGATCAGAGGTGCACAACGGTCAGGAGAAATGATTGACCATTCCTCTTTACAGAACTGTTTCAGTTCAGCAATATTGAGGCTTTCTTGAAGTCATGCCACAGCATCTCAATCGGGTTGAGGTCAGGACTCTGACTGGGCCACTCCAGAAGGCGTATTTTCTTCTGTTTAAGCCATTCTGTTGTTGATTTACTTCTATGCTTTGGGTCGTTGTCCTGTTGCAACACCCATCTTCTGTTGAGCTTCAGCTGGTGGACAGATGGCCTTACGTTCTCCTGCAAAATATCTTGATAAACTTGGGAATTCATTTTTCCTTCGATGATAGCAATCCGTCCAGGCCCTGATGCAGCAAAGCAGCCCCAAACCATGATGCCCCCACCACCATACTTCACAGTTGGGATGAGGTTTTGATGTTGGTGTGCTGTGCCTCTTTTTCTCCACACATAGTGTTGTGTGTTTCTTCCAAACAACTCAACTTTGGTTTCATCTGTCCACAGAATATTTTGCCAGTACTGCTGTGGAACATCCAGGTGCTCTTGTGCAAACTGTAAACGTGCGGCAATGTTTTTTTTGGGCAGCAGTGGCTTCCTCTGTGGTATCCTCCCATGAAATCCATTCTTGTTTAGTGTTTTACGTATCGTAGATTCGCTAACAGAGGTATGTTAGCATATGCCAGAGACTTTTGTAAGTCTTTAGCTGACACTCTAGGATTCTTCTTCACCTCATTGAGCAGTCTGTGCTGTGCTCTTGCAGTCATCTTTACAGGACGGCCACTCCGAGGGAGAGTAGCAGCAGTGCTGAACCTTCTCCATTTATAGACACTTTGTCTTACCATGGACTGATGAACAGCAAGGCTTTTGGAGATACTTTTATAACCCTTTCCAGCTTTATGCAAGTCAACAATTCTTAACCGTAGGTCTTCTGAGAGCTCTTTTGTGCGAGGCATCATTCACATCAGGCAATGATTCCTGTGAACAGCAAACCCAGAACTGGTGTGTGTTTTTTATAGGGCAGGGCAGCTGTAACCAACACCTCCGATCTCATCTCATTGATTGGACTCCAGTTGGCTGACACCTCACTCCAATTAGCTCTTGGAGATGTCATTAGTCTAGGGGTTCACATACTTTTTCCACCTGCACTGGGAATGTTTACATGATGTGTTCAATAAAACATGGTAACATTTAATTCTTAGTGTGTTATTAGTTTAAGCAGACTGTGATTGTCTATTGTTGTGACTTAGATGAAGATCAGATCACATTTTATGACCAATTTGTGCAGAAATCCATATCATTCCAAAGGGTTCACATACTTTTTCTTGCAACTGTATCAGCAACAGAAGCCTGTCCTACGCTGATGGTTTGTTGCAATAGTTCATTAGCTAGAGACTTAACTACACAGGATACAGCTGTATCGACCTCTCAGCGGTGAGGAGGACTAGGTCTATTTCAGTCTCTGGATGTAAATTATTTTTTATTCACTGAGAACAAGCAGGGATCTTGAAAATTTAGAATTAAAGTGGTTCCACTGTAATGATCCTATGAGAGAAATGTCTAATGGTTTTAGGGGAATTGGTCTCTTTACCTGTGAAAGTGATCCAGGATACATGAGCTGAAAGAGTATAAAATGTCATATTCTGATGACAGGGTATAGAAAGCGGTGGTCTCACTTCAGCAAATGGTATTTATCATGTAGAGGAAGTGAATGCAAGGCACTTACTAATGTATTGTGATTGTCCATATTGCTTCCTTTGCTGGCTGGATTCATTTTTTTTAAATCAAATTATCCGCTGCTCGTTTTCATGGTTACGACCACTCTGCAATCCAGCAGCGGTGGTCGTGCTTGCTTACTATGGGAAAAAGTGCTGGCCTCTCTGGTGGCCAGGACCGCGGGAGTGCTCATAGGCCAGTGCTTTTTCCTATAGTGTGCAAGCACGGCCACCGCTGATCGATTACAGGGTGGTCGTAATCGTGGAAGCGAGCAGTGTATAATGTGATGGAAAAATGAATCAGGCCAGCAAAGGAGACAATATAGACAATCACAATACATTAGTAAGCCCCTTGTATTAACTTTCTTTACATGATAAATGCCATCTGCTGAAGTGAGACAACCCCTTTAATTATGTAAAAATGTCCTGCAATATTACCAGTATATTAGCAGTACATTGCACATTGGCCCACATTTATTATTGTGGCTGCACCTGAATTCTTGCATAATTTGCACCCAAATTTTGCCCATCTCATTTTATGCAGTAGGTAAAAATGAAATGTTAGGAAATATTACAGTCGCCATCCACAACCACAGCCAGCAAAGTCAGAAACTGCTACCAGTCTTCCTTAACCACTGTGGTCAGAGAAAGCTAAGGCTACCCCTAGATTCCTCCTCAGAGTCTTCTGCAAGGCTAAAAGGACTTGGCTGCTAGAGACCCAGATTACGTCTGCTAAGTAAGGTAGCAGAAAACTGGTGCAAGCTTGCTAATAGCAGACCTACCAGATTGACCAGTGTGCAGTCTTAAATCCTCCACCCAGCTGTGGGATTGGACACTAAGCCAGGAAGCTAATTGGTGGAAAGGTGACCACTGAGTCGTCTATCTCCATAAATCCCACAGACTTCAGTGTGGAAGGACACATGCATGCACTGACAGATCTACTATATGTGGCTCTGATATGGGTTAGGTGGGTGGAGAACCTCACCAACCGTCATCCATCAAAACTTATACTCTGTGTTATGCCTGGTGAAGGGTCTAAAAGGAAGCAGCATGTCATGCATCGCCCCCTCAGGTCCTGCATTAGATATAGTACACACATATTGACCATCTAAAGCTGTCTTGTGATATATTTTTTTTTTCTAGCTCCTCCACCTGGTCACTATTGGACAATGCAACTGCACAGAAGCTTCAATTAAGAGGGGACGATGGTGAATTCTGGTGAGTTCCCACAGTTAACCTTAAAGGCTATGTACACCTTCTGGGTCAATTTTTTTTAGGACTGCATTTTACCCATTATGGGCTAAAATAAAATAATAATTAATCTTTATTACAAATATTGAGCTGTTATGTCCCAAAGGGTTAATTGTCTAGCTGTGTGAATCGTACTTTCACTTTCACTTTGTGTCAGTCATCTAATAAACCTTATCTCTAAAGTACTAAAATGTCATAAACACTTATTTAAGCCACATTCTTATCAATAAGATAAAAATTGAGTTATAGTGAATGTTTATTCATGTTTGTCAGAGATAAGGGGCCATCAGCTGAGCTGCTTGACGGAACACAATAAAAATACAGATCCTGCTACTAGAGAATCTCAAGGCTGTACAGAAAAATTGGCTCAGAAATTTTAATAAAGGCCAATTGAAAAAAATATTTTTAGCTTAAAATGAGTAGAATGCAATAATAAAAAAATGCCTTCTAAGGTGTACATAGCCTTTAAGCTATTTACTGGTGCTGTTGTCCCCTGACGCTCAGACCCACATATTTTCATTCAGGATGCAGATGGATGACTTTATGCGCTATTTCGATACGCTGGATGTTTGCAGTCTCACACCGGACTTAGCTTGTAGTGGTAGTATCCATACATGGAATGCCAACTCTTTTGAAGGCAAATGGGTGAAAGGACACAATGCTGGAGGATGCCGCAACTACAAAGGTGAGGAATCGTGTTTCAGGCTCATTGTTAGATATTTTATTTGTTTCTTGGTGTGAATTCTACAGTGTGATGTAATAACACATGGATGTAATGAACATGGTTGTATATATTCGTCCAACTACGGAGTTAATTTAAAAAAAATAACTGTCCAGGATATTTTACTGTGTTACGAGCAGTAGGTTTAGAACCACTGCATCAACCAATAGGTTTGAATTTGGGCTAATCCTGAGGGCATTGTCCTGGTGGTCACCTGGTTTCCACTCTTTAAACTGTATACAGGAATCTGGACATCAATGCAGGGGAGCCACCAGGTCACTACCTTTTGAAGTAGTCCCAGTGTGGTTGACAGTTGACACACAGGGGTCAGGGACACTGGCACGTAGGACCAAAGGGAACAGGCAAAACCGTAGTCAGAGACAGGCAGAGGTCAGGGGAGGTAGAGTATGTGTGAATCCGTTAGATAGGTCTGAGGTCAGTGTAACGGATCTCATGGCACCCCAACTGGGTACCTCCGCTGATGGATGCTCCTAGTGCTTCCCGAGGACTCCAAGCACTCCACTTGACACCGTAAGCACTGCTGGTTGGGATATCTCTGTCTTCTACCCACCCATGACCTACGAGACAAGGCTTCCAGGTTCCAGTGGGTAAACCTCTCTTCCTCCAGAGAGTGATGCAGGAATAGGAACAGGAACAGCTCTTACAAGAGCTAGGGATTATATTCTGGAGAGTATAATGATTATAGCAATCCCCAGGGTGTAGTTCTCCAATCCCCCAAACATGAGTCCAGACTTCATGAAGGGTAGAACAGGACATTTAATGAGGCTACATGCCTTCTATGCAGGTCTTCCAGCAAGGGACACTCCCATGGGGGACCTTGTGGAAGACTGAGACAGTTTTTACATAAACCAATCACATGCAGTTACAGGCAGAAAACACACACAAATTATACAATTAATTAACACAATGGGATAACGTAATCGCTCACAGGCAGACAACACCCAGCTGTGATACAATTAACCAAAACAATGGGATAATGTAATCACTCACAGGCAGAAACTACCCATTTTTCCCTTTGTAGAATAATGAGCCGGAGGGCGGGGGGGGGGGGGGGTCTCCATAGTTCTGGATCCATAGTCCATAGAAAGAAGGCTAGCCCTAAGGCCTCTCCAGCAGCCCCAGTGACAGTTCAGTCCGTCACAGTCAGAGAAGGCAGCAAAGGGTAAAACGGAAATTAGGCACAAGTCAGGTCAGGCAGCAGAGAATCAGGAATCAGGCAGAGGTCAATACACAGGCAGATAAATAGGACAGCATACCTTTGCAGGAACTGGCAAGGTAGATACACCAGAAGTGATAAGCCATAATCTGGGGAAGAATTAGAGGGACAGTGAGGAGAAGACATTGCCAGCAGGGAGCAGGCTGAAGCCTGTAATGAGAAAACACATAGGACTTTAGCGGCCGGATCTGAACAGTGAGTCTGGACTGCCAGACCAATGACAGAAGCTGGTTGAGTGGAGCACCGTCTATGCCCAGACTAGCAGAGCAGTGGCGGGCACAGGCCACCGGTGTAACATACTGGAGGATGGGAAAGCAGGAACCAGAGCTCTCTTAAAAGAGAATGAGATTTTTGAGAACTTGGACCTAGTTTGTGTAGACTTCAAAGTATGGGCATATGGACACCTGTCCATCCCTACTGCACACCCCCACCCATCTGATATAGTGAGGTAAATCAAGGGAGAATATACAATTCAATATTCATTGTACTTTTCCCCTTATTAATTTATTGTTTAGTCACGCCCAAGGGATTTTAATAAGGAACCATAAGGGTGACTCTGAAACCCGAGCTAAAGGCTGGAGGTATAAAACACTGTGGAGCAATTAAACAGGCTTCACATTTTGAAGGACAGGCGAAATGGAGGCGCAAATCCTAGTTCCTTCTACCCTTAAGGGAGCAGAAAGACTTCTTGTTAGGTCTCCTGTTATTTCCTAACAGTTTATTTGTTTTGCATGTCATTTTATTTTGTCTCCTTTTGTAATTTGTAATCACTGCACCTTTTGGTAGCAGAGTTAAAACTTGTTTAGTCCCTGTATTCTCTAAGAATCCATAGCCTTTCAGATGGCGTTTTACTTCTTTGATGCCTAAAAGCAGTGTGTGGCTGTAAGTACTGAGTTAGCGGTTTGGTATCTCATCAGTCGTATTGATGTCTATTTGGGGGGTGTTTTATGCTCAGTCCGTAGCCTGACTGCTAGGTAGGTGCAAGATTGAGTGGAAATAGATTAACCCCTTGGAGTCACATCCACGTCACTTGCTGACACATGACACCGAGACTGTGAAGTCATGTTGGGTGTTGTATTTTTGCAACAGCTGAAGACCCAAGGGTTGGAGAGCACTGACTCTGTATGCTACTTTCCTACAGATCTGATATATTCTCTATATAAAGATTTCCATTTTTAGACAACCCTTTGGCAAATACACTTA
This sequence comes from Bufo gargarizans, assembly GCF_014858855.1. Taxonomy (NCBI): domain Eukaryota; kingdom Metazoa; phylum Chordata; class Amphibia; order Anura; family Bufonidae; genus Bufo; species Bufo gargarizans. The sequence continues at coordinate 3,140,422 of NC_058088.1, forward strand.
CCGTAAATAGAATATTTACCTAATGGGAGGAATGTCTTTGTTTGGAATCCTGTCTTCATTATCAAAAGCTGGGAGTTATGTCCACAGAGCACTATTATATTTGAAGTATACAAGTCCAGTTCATTTTTTTTTTATCTTTTAAGAAAAATTGTGGAAAAATCCAGAAGAGCGAATCATAAGGGTCATAAAGCGCTACAGAATGTGTTGGCGCTATATAAATACAGATTATTATTATAATAAGGGTCCATGGAGTTTCCACAATCCTGCTCACATGCTAAGGAAAATTTCCATGCAGATTTTTGTCTGCACTCCAAAATAAAGTCAGCCACAGCATTAAGTAGGATGCTATTTATTTCCGTGAATTCTGTGCAGAAAAGCTAAATGGTTACCTTTTCCCTCAAAAAGTATTACTGTGTAAAAAAAAGAGCATTTCAATGAAGTATTATTGCAATGCACATGCAAGAAAAGTATTGTATTTTAAATTACATACATAATTTAATTTTACATACATTACATTTTTTACATACATTACAGTAGGGTTGGGTGATATACCAGTGTTCATGATATACCGCGGTATTAAAAAACGGCGATATGGCGATATCAGTGTTTCCTAATTACCGCAGTATTTTGTGACGTCATCGAAGCGGTCATGTGCGCTGACCGCTTCAAAAACTGCGTCCGCAGCCGCCAGGCCCTGCATCACTACATACCAATTGCTTCCCGCATCGGCCGACCAGGCTCCTCCTCGCTTGCTCCCATGGTGCAGTCTCCGCCCACCGACGTCTAACGTCGGAATCAGATGACGCCCAGGCTGAGCAGCGCAGTACAGGAGCGAGTGGCGGGAAAGTCAGTCAGAACTTAGTCCCACTCCGTCCGACCCCCACAGAATTCACTTCACAGCTGCCGGACGGGCAGCTATTAACCACCTCCGGACCGCCTAACGCACATGTGCGTTCCGGAGGTGGCAGCCCTGCGCTCAACGACGCATATACGCGTCATCTCGCGAGGGCCGGGATTTCCTGTGAACGCGCGCACACAGGAGCGCGCGCTCACAGGAACGGAAGGTAAGCGAGTGGATCTCCAGCCTGCCAGCGGCGATCGCTCGCTGGCAGGCTGGAGATCCGAATTTTTTAACCCCTAACAGGTATATTAGACGCTGTTTTCATAACAGCGTCTAATATACCTCCTACCTGGTCCTCTGGTGGTCCCTTTTGTTAGGATCGACCACCAGAGGACTCAGGTAGGTCAGTACAGTCCCACCAAACACCACACTACACTACACTACACTACACCCCCCCCCCCCCCCGGTCACTTATTAACCCCTTATAAACCCCTGATTACCCCATATAAACTCCCTGATCACCGCCCTGTCATTGATCACCGCCCTGTCATTGATCACCGCCCTGTCAGGCTCCGTTCAGACGTCCGTATGATTTTTACGGATCCACGGATACATGGATCGGATCCGCAAAAAGCATACGGACGTCTGAATGGAGCCTTACAGGGGGGTGATCAATGACAGGCGGGTGATCACCCATATACACTCCCTGATCACCCCCTGTCATTGATCACCCCCGTCATTGATCACCACCCTGTAAGGCACCATTCAGATGTCCGCATGATTTTTACGGATCCATGGATACATGGATCGGATCCGCAAAACACATGCGGACGTCTGAATGGAGCCTTACAGGGGGTGATCAATGACAGGCGGGTGATCACCCATATACACTCCCTGATCACCCCCCTGTCATTGATAACCCCCCTGTAAGGCTCCATTCAGACGTCCGCATGCGTTTTGTGGATCCGAAAAAAATCATGCGGATGTCTGAATGGAGCCTTACAGGGGGGGTGATCAGTGACAGGGGGGTGATCACCCTGATCACCCCCTGTCATTGATAACCCCCCTGTAAGGCTCCATTCAGACGTCCGCATGCGTTTTGTGGATCCGATCCATGTATCCATGGATCCGTAAAAAATCATGCGGATGTCTGAATGGAGCCTTACAGGGGGGGTGATCAGTGACAGGGGGGTGATCACCCTGATTACCCTGATCACCCCCTGTCATTGATAACCCCCCTGTAAGGCTCCATTCAGACGCCCGCATGCATTTTGTGGATCCGATCCATGTATCCATGGATCCGTAAAAAATCATGCGGATGTCTGAATGGAGCCTTACAGGGGGGGTGGTCAGTGACAGGGGGGTGATCACCCTGATTACCCTGATCACCCCCTGTCATTGATAACCCCCCTGTAAGGCTCCATTCAGACGTCCGCATGCGTTCTGTGGATCCGATCCATGTATCCATGGATCCGTAAAAATCATGCGGATGTCTGAATGGAGCCTTACAGGGGGGGTGATCAATGACAGGGGGGTGATCAGGGAGTCTATATGGGTGATCACCCCCCTGTCATTGATCACCCCCCTGTCATTGATCACTCCCCCCCTGGTAAGGCTCCATTCAGCCATTTTTTTTGGCACAAGTTAGCGGAAATATTTTGTTTGTTTTTGTTTTTGTTTTTTCTTACAAAGTCTCATATTCCACTAACTTGTGTCAAAAAATAAAATCTCACATGGACGCACCATACCCCTCACGGAATCCAAATGCGTAAACATTTTTAGACATTTATATTCCAGACTTCTTCTCACGCTTTAGGGCCCCTAAAAAGCCAGGGCAGTATAAATACCCCACATGTGACCCCATTTCGGAAAGAAGACACCCCAAGGTATTCCGTGAGGGGCATATTGAGTCCATGAAAGATTGAAATTTTTGACCTAAGTTAGCGGAAAGTGAGACTTTGTGAGAAAAAAAATCAAAAAAAAATCAATATCCGCTAACTTATGCAAAAAAAAAAAAAATTCTAGGAACTCGCCAGGCCCCTCATTGAATACCTTGGGGTGTCTTCTTTCCAAAGTGGGGTCACATGTGGGGTATTTATACTGCCCTGGATTTTTAGGGGCCCGAAAGTGTGAGAAGAAGTCTGGGATCCAAATGTCTAAAAATGCCCTCCTAAAAGGAATTTGGGCCCCTTTGCGCATCTAGGCTGCAAAAAAGTGTCACACATCTGGTATCGCCGTACTCAGGAGAAGCTGGGGAATGTGTTTTGGGGTGTCATTTTACATATACCCATGCTGGGTGAGAAAAATATCTTGGTCAAATGCCAACTTTGTATAAAAAAATGGGAAAAGTTGTCTTTTGCCAAGATATTTCTCTCACCCAGCATGGGTATATGTAAAATGACACCCCAAAACACATTCCCCAACTTCTCCTGAGTACGGCGATACCAGATGTGTGACACTTTTTTGCAGCCAAGGTGGGCAAAGGGGCGCATATTCCAAAGTGCACCTTTCGGATTTCCCCGGCCATTTTTTACACATTTTGATTGCAAGGTACTTCTTACACATTTGGGCCCCTAAATTGCCAGGGCAGTATAACTACGCCACAAGTGACCCCATTTTGGAAAGAAGACACCCCAAGGTATTCCGTGGGGGGCACGGCGAGTTCCTAGAATTTTTTATTTTTTGTCACAATTTAGCGGAAAATAATGATTTTTCTTTTTTTTTCTTTTTTCCTTACAAAGTCTCATATTCCACTAACTTGCGACAAAAAATTAAAAATTCTAGGAACTCGCCATGCCCCTCACGGAATACCTTGGGGTGTCTTATTTCCAAAATGGGGTCACTTGTGGGGTAGTTATACTGCCCTGGCAATTTAGGGGCCCAAATGTGTGAGAAGAACTTTGCAATCAAAATGTGTAAAAAATGCCCTGCAAAATCCGAAAGGTGCACTTTGGAATATGTGCCCCTTTGCCCACCTTGGCAGCAAAAAAGTGTGACACATCTGGTATCGCCGTACTCAGGAGAAGTTGGGCAATGTGTTTTGGGGTGTCATTTTACATATACCCATGCTGGGTGAGAAAAATATCTTGGTCAAATGCCAACTTTGTATAAAAAAATGGGAAAAGTTGTCTTTTGCCAAGATATTTCTCTCACCCAGCATGGGTATATGTAAAATGACAGCCCAAAACACATTCCCCAACTTCTCCTGAGTACGGCGATACCAGATGTGTGACACTTTTTTGCAGCCAAGGTGGGCAAAGGGGCACATATTCCAAAGTGCACCTTTCGGATTTCACCAGTCATTTTTTACACATTTTGATTGCAAGGTACTTCTCACACATTTGGGCCCCTAAATTGCCAGGGCAGTATAACTACGCCACAAGTGACCCCATTTTGTAAAGAAGACACCCCAAGGTATTCTGTGAGGGGCATGGCGAGTTCCTAGAATTTTTTATTTTTTGTCGCAAGTTAGTGGAATATGAGACTTTGTAAGGAAAAAAGAGAAAAAAAAAAATCATCATTTTCCGCTAACTTGTGACAAAAAATAAAAAATTCTAGGAACTCGCCGTGCCCCTCACGGAATACCTTGGGGTGTCTTCTTTCTAAAATGGGGTCACTTGTGGCGTAGTTATACTGCCCTGGCAATTTAGGGGCCCAAATGTGTGAGAAGTACCTTGCAATCAAAATGTGTAAAAAATGGCCTGCAAAATCTGAAAGGTGCACTTTGGAATGTGTGCCCCTTTGCCCACCTTGGCTGCAAAAAAGTGTGACACATCTGGTATTGCCGTACTCAGGAGAAGTTGGGGAATGTGTTTTGGGGGGTCATTTTACATATACCCATGCTGGATGAGAGAAATATCTTGGCAAATGACAACTTTTCCCATTTTTTTATACAAAGTTGGCATTTGACCAAGATATTTCTCTCACCCAGCATGGGTATATGTAAAATGACACCCCAAAACACATTCCCCAACTTCTCCTGAGTACGGCGATACCAGATGTGTCACACTTTTTTGCTGCCAAGGTGGGCAAAGGGGCGCATATTCCAAAGTGCACCTTTTGGATTTCACCGGTCATTTTTTACACATTTTGATTGCAAGGTTCTTCTCACACATTTGGGCCCCTAAATTGCCAGGGCAGTATAACTACCCCACAAGTGACCCCATTTTGGAAAGAAGACACCCCAAGGTATTCTGTGAGGGGCATGGCGAGTTCCTAAAATTTTTTATTTTTTGTCGCAAGTTAGTGGAATATGAGACTTTGTAAGAAAAATAAAATAAATAAAAATAATCATCATTTTCCGCTAACTTGTGACAAAAAATAAAAAGTTCTATGAACTCACTATGGCCATCAGCGAATACCTTAGGGTGTCTACTTTCCGAAATGGGGTCATTTGTGGGGTAGTTATACTGTTTGGGCATTGTAGAACCTCAGGAAACATGGCAGGTGCTCAGAAAGTCAGAGCTGTTTCAAAAAGCGGAAATTCACATTTTTGTACCATAGTTTGTAAATGCTATAACTTTTACCCAAACCATTTTTTTTTTGCCCAAACATTTTTTTTTTATCAAAGACATGTAGAACAATAAATTTGGTGAAAAATTTATATATGGATGTCGTTTTTTTTGCAAAATTTTACAGCTGAAAGTGAAAAATGTCATTTTTTTGCAAAAAAATCGTTACATTTTGATTAATAACAAAAAAAGTAAAAATGCCAGCAGCAATGAAATACCACCAAATGAAAGCTCCATTAGTGAGAAGAAAAGGAGGTAAAATTCATTTGGGTGGTAAGTTGCATGACCGAGCGATAAACGGTGAAAGTAGTGTAGTGCCGAAGTGTAAAAAGTGCTCTGGTCATGAAGGGGGTTTCACCTAGCGGGGCTGAAGTGGTTAAAGGTGTAATGTCTCTGCCTATCAGATTACCCCAATTATATGTCTTCTGTCTGACTCAGTCCTTCATGCCTGCCTGCCTGCAACTAGCTGCATGCTCCGCACTGCAAATTGAAATAGCAGCCAGCAGGCAGGGAATGAGCCATCATGAGTCTCTCCCTCCCGCAGGACATGACCAACAAGAAGAAATGACTGTATGGTGGTGGCAGGCAGGTCACACAGGTGGCCATAAGACATGGGGGGGGGGGGGGTGTCTGCTGCCCCCACTGTAATGTCACCTTTTGTGGCTGCTGCCCCCATACTGTAATGTCTCCTTGTGGCTGTGCTGCTGCCCCCATACTTTAATGTCCCCTTGTGGCTGCTGCCCCCATACTGTAATGTCTCCTTGTGGCTGCTGCCCCCATACTGTAATGTCTCCTTGTGGCTGTGCTGCTGCCCCCATACTTTAATGTCCCCTTGTGGCTGCTGCCCCCATACTGTAATGTCTCCTTGTGGCTGCTGCCCCCATACTGTAATGTCTCCTTGTGGCTGCGCTGCTGCCCCCATACTTTAATGTCTCCTTGTGGCTGCTGCCTCTGATACTGTAATGTCTCCTTGTGGCTGCCGCCTCTGATACTGTAATGTCTCCTTGTGGCTGCTGCCTCTGATACTGTAATGTCTCCTTGTGGCTGCTGCCCCCTCATACTGTAATGTCTCCTTGTGGCTGCTCCCCCTATATTGTAATGGCTCCTTGTGGCTGCTGCCCCTCATACTGTAATGTCTCCTTGTGGCTGCTGCCCCTGATACTGTAATGTCTCCTTGTGGCTGCTGCCCCTCATACTGTAATGTCTCCTTTTGTGGCTGCTGCCCCCACTGTAATGTCACCTTTTGTGGCTGCTGCCCCCATACTGTAATGTCTTCTTGTGGCGGCGCTGCTGCCCCCATACTTTAATGTCTCCTTGTGGCTGCTGCCCCCATACTGTAATGTCTCCTTGTGGCTGCTGCCCCCATACTTTAATGTCTCCTTGTGGCTGCTGCCCCCATACTGTAATGTCTCCTTGTGGCTGCTGCCCCTGATACTGTAATGTCTCCTTGTGGCTGCTGCCCCCATACTGTAATGTCTCCTTGTGGCTGCTGCCCCTGATACTGTAATGTCTCCTTGTGGCTGCTGCCCCTCATACTGTAATGTCTCCTTGTGGCTGCTGCCCCTCATGCTGTAATGTCTCCTTGTGGCTGCTGCCCCCATACTGTAATGTCTCCTTGTGGCTGCTGCCCCTCATACTGTAATGTCTCCTTGTGGCTGCTGCCCCTCATACTGTAATGTCTCCTTTTGGCTGCTGCCCCCATACTATAATGTCTCCTTGTGGCTGCTGCCCCCTATACTGTAATGTCTCCTTGTGGCTGCTGCCCCCGATACTGTAATGTCTCCTTGTGGCTGCTGCCCCCATACTGTAATGTCTCCTTGTGGCTGCTGCCCCCACACTGTAATGTCTCCTTGTGGCTGCTGCCCCCATACTGTAATGTCTCCTTGTGGCTGCTGCCCCACACTGTAATGTCTCCTTGTGGCTGCTGCCCCCATACTGTAATGTCTCCTTGTGGCTGCTGCCCCCATACTGTAATGTCTCCTTGTGGCTGCTGCCCCCATACTGTAATGTCTCCTTGTGGCTGCTGCCCCCATAATGTAATGTCTCCTTGTGGCTGCTGCCCCTCATACTGTAATGTCTCCTTGTGGCTGCTGCCCCCATACTGTAATGTCTCCTTGTGGCTGCTGCCCCCATACTGTAATGTCTCCTTGTGGCTGCTGCCCCTCATACTGTAATGTCTCCTTGTGGCTGCTGCCCCTCATACTGTAATGTCTCCTTGTGGCTGCTCCCCATATACTGTAATGTCTCCTTGTGGCTGCTGCCCCTGATACTGTAATGTCTCCTTGTGGCTGCTGCCCCTCATACTGTAATGTCTCCTTGTGGCTGCTGCCCCTCATACTGTAATGTCTCCTTGTGGCTGCTCCCCCTATACTGTAATGTCTCCTTGTGGCTGCTGCCCCTGATACTGTAATGTCTCCTTGTTGCTGCTGCCCCTCATACGGTAATGTCTCCTTGTGGCTGCTGCCCCTCATACTGTAATGTCTCCTTGTGGCTGCTCCCCCTATATTGTAATGTCTCCTTGTGGCTGCTGCCCCTCATACTGTAATGGCTCCTTGTGGCTGCTGCCCCTCATACTGAAATGTCTCCTTGTGGCTGCTGCCCCTGATACTGTAATGTCTCCTTGTGGCTGCTGCCCCCATACTGTAATGTCTCCTTGTGGCTGCTGCCCCCATACTTTAATGTCTCCTTGTGGCTGCAGCCCCCATATTGTAATGTCTCCTTGTGGCTGCTGCCCCCATACTGTAATGTCTCCTTGTGGCTGCTGCCCCTGATACTGTAATGTCTCCTTGTGGCTGATGCCCCCATACTGTAATGTCTCCTTGTGGCTGCTGCCCCTGATACTGTAATGTCTCCTTGTGGCTGCTGCCCCTCATACTGTAATGGCTCCTTGTGGCTGCTGCCCCTCATACTGTAATGGCTCCTTGTGGCTGCTGCCCCTCATACTGAAATGTCTCCTTGTGGCTGCTGCCCCTGATACTGTAATGTCTCCTTGTGGCTGCTGCCCCCATACTGTAATGTCTCCTTGTGGCTGCTGCCCCCATACTGTAATGTCTCCTTGTGGCTGCTGCCCCCATACTTTAATGTCTCCCTGTGGCTGCTGCCCCTGATACTGTAATGTCTCCTTGTGGCTTCTGCCCCTGATACTGTAATGTCTCCTTGTGGCTTCTGCCTCTGATACTGTAATGTCTCCTTGTGGCTGCGCTGCTGCCCCCATACTTTAATGTCTCCTTGTGGCTGCTGCCCCCATACTGTAATGTCTCCTTGTGGCTGCTGCTGCCCCCATACTTTAATGTCTCCTTGTGGCTGCTGCCCCCATACTGTAATGTCTCCTTGTGGCTGCTGCCCCTGATACTGTAATGTCTCCTTGTGGCTGCTGCCCCCATACTGTAATGTCTCCTTGTGGCTGCTGCCCCTGATACTGTAATGTTTCCTTGTGGCTGCTGCCCCTCATACTGTAATGTCTCCTTGTGGCTGCTGCCCCTCATACTGTAATGTCTCCTTGTGGCTGCTGCCCCTGATACTGTAATGTCTCCTTGTGGCTGCTGCCCCTGATACTGTAATGCCTCCTTGTGGCTGCTGCCTCTGATACTGTAATGTCTCCTTGTGGCTGCGCTGCTGCCCCCATACTGTAATGTCTCCTTGTGGCTGCTGCTGCCCCCATACTTTAATGTCTCCTTGTGGCTGCTGCCCCCATACTGTAATGTCTCCTTGTGGCTGCTGCCCCTGATACTGTAATGTCTCCTTGTGGCTGCTGCCCCCATACTGTATTGTCTCCTTGTGGCTGCTGCCCCTCATACTGTAATGTCTCCTTGTGGCTGCTGCCCCTCATACTGTAATGTCTCCTTGTGGCTGCTGCCCCTCATACTGTAATGTCTCCATGTGGCTGCTGCCCCCATACTGTAATGTCTCCTTGTGGCTGCTGCCCCTCATACTGTAATGTCTCCTTGTGGCTGCTGCCCCTCATACTGTAATGTCTCCTTGTGGCTGCTGCCCCCATACTGTAATGTCTCCTTGTGGCTGCTGCCCCCATACTGTAATGTCTCCTTGTGGCTGCTGCCCCTATACTGTAATGTCTCCTTGTGGCTGCTGCCCCTCATACTGTAATGTCTCCTTGTGGCTGCTGCCCCTGATACTGTAATGTCTCCTTGTGGCTGCTGCCCCTGATACTGTAATGTCTCCTTGTGGCTGCTGCCCCTGATACTGTAATGTCTCCTTGTGGCTGCTGCCCCTCATACTGTAATATCTCCTTGTGGCTGCTGCCCCTCATACTGTAATGTCTCCTTGTGGCTGCTCCCCCTATATTGTAATGTCTCCTTGTGGCTGCTGCCCCTCATACTGTAATGGCTCCTTGTGGCTGCTGCCCCTCATACTGTAATGTCTCCTTGTGGCTGCTGCCCCTGATACTGTAATGTCTCCTTGTGGCTGCTGCCCCATACTGTAATGTCTCCTTGTGGCTGCTGCCCCCATACTTTAATGTCTCCTTGTGGCTGCTGCCCCCATACTGTAATGTCTCCTTGTGGCTGCTGCCCCCATACTTTAATGTCTCCTTGTGGCTGCTGCCCCTGATACTATAATGTCTCCTTGTGGCTGCTGCCCCTGATACTGTAATGTCTCCTTGTGGCTGCTGCCTCTGATACTGTAATGTCTCCTTGTGGCTGCGCTGCTGCCCCTGATACTGTAATGTCTGCTTGTGGCTGCTGCCCCCATACTGTAATGTCTCCTTGTGGCTGCTGCCCCTGATACTGTAATGTCTCCTTGTGGCTGCTGCCCCCATACTGTAATGTCTCCTTGTGGCTGCTGCCCCCATACTGTAATGTCTCCTTGTGGCTGCTGCCCCTGATACTGTAATGTCTCCTTGTGGATGCTGCCCCTCATACTGTAATGTCTCCTTGTGGCTGCTGCCCCTCATACTGTAATGTCTCCTTGTGGCTGCTGCCCCTCATACTGTAATGTCTCCTTGTGGCTGCTGCCCCCATACTGTAATGTCTCCTTGTGGCTGCTGCCCCTCATACTGTAATGTCTCCTTGTGGCTGCTGCCCCCATACTGTAATGTCTCCTTGTGGCTGCTGCCCCCATACTGTAAAGTCTCCTTGTGGCTGCTGCCCCCTATACTGTAATGTCTCCTTGTGGCTGCTGCCCCCGATACTGTAATGTCTCCTTGTGGCTGCTGCCCCCATACTGTAATGTCTCCTTGTGGCTGCTGCCCCCTATACTGTAATGTCTCCTTGTGGCTGCTGCCCCCACACTGTAATGTCTCCTTGTGGCTGCTGCCCCCATACTGTAATGTCTCCTTGAGGCTGCTGCCCCCTATACTGTAATGTCTCCTTGTGGCTGCTGCCCCCACACTGTAATGTCTCCTTGTGGCTGTTGCCCCCATACTGTAATGTCTCCTTGTGGCTGCTGCCCCCATACTGTAATGTCTCCTTGTGGCTGCTGCCCCCATACTGTAATGTCTCCTTGTGGCTGCTGCCCCATACTGTAATGTCTCCTTGTGGCTGCTGCCCCTCATACTGTAATGTCTCCTTGTGGCTGCTGCCCCCACACTGTAATGTCTCCTTGTGGCTGCTGCCCCCATACTGTAATGTCTCCTTGTGGCTGCTGCCCCCATACTGTAATGTCTCCTTGTGGCTGCTGCCCCACACTGTAATGTCTCCTTGTGGCTGCTGCCCCCATACTGTAATGTCTCCTTGTGGCTGCTGCCCCCATACTGTAATGTCTCCTTGTGGCTGCTGCCCCCATACTGTAATGTCTCCTTGTGGCTGCTGCCCCTCATACTGTAATGTCTCCTTGTGGCTGCTGCCCCCATACTGTAATGTCTCCTTGTGGCTGCTCCCCCTATACTGTAATGTCTCCTTGTGGCTGCTGCCCCTGATACTGTAATGTCTCCTTGTGGCTGCTGCCCCTCATACTGTAATGTCTCCTTGTGGCTGCTGCCCCTGATACCGTAATGTCTCCTTGTGGCTGCTGCCCCGGCGAACACTGCCATACAGTGTGACAATTAATGTCTCCAAGTTGTGGCTGCCTGGCCGCTGCCCCAAGCCAATGTCTCCTTGTGGCCCCCATTACCCCTATAAAGTATAATGTCTCCTTGTGGCACCCATTATCTCCATAAAGTATAATGTCTCCTTGTGGCTGCCCTCATATGTCTGCTTGAGGCCCCCATACAATATAGCATCTTCTTGTGGCCTCCATACAGTATAACGTCTGCTTGTGCCCCCATACAGTATAATGTCTTCTTGTGGCCCCCATACAGTATAACGTCTCCTTGTGGCCCCCATACAGTATAATGTCTCTTTGTGGCCCCCCATACCGTATAACGTCTCCTTGTGGCTGCCCACATACAGTATAATGTCTCCTGGTGGCCCCCATACAGTATAATGTCTCCTTGTGGCCCCCATACAGTATAATGTCTCCTTGTGGCTGCCCCCATACAGTATAATGTCTCCTTGAGTTTTTTTCTTTTAAGCAGGTATTTATCGCAATATATATATCGTTATCGCGATAAATTTCTTAATATCGTTATCGTCTGAATATTTTTGATATCGCCCAACCCTAAACTGAAGACATCCTGATGCATCCTGAACGGATTGCTCTCCATTCAGAATGCATGAGGATGAAACCGATCAGTTCTTTTCCAGTATTGAGCCCCTAGGACGGAACTCAGTGCCGGAAAAGAATAACGCTAGTGTGAAAATACCCTAAAAAGGGTATTCCAGTTACATATTAAGTTATCCCCTATCCACAGGATAAGGGGATAACTATTAGATCTCATGATGGGTGGGGGTTCCGGAGGATAGGGGATGACGTAATGTAACTGGAATACCCCTTTAATGCTATGGCCTCTTCTTCCTTTAGTATTCACTGCTTTGTGCTCCAAATATAACTAATTGCCTGCAAACAATGCATCAAAAATACAAATTGAATTGGGATTTAAGGTGGTTCTTCACCTTCAGGGGCCTTTCTGCCCGACCACTCCCACCTTATGTCACAGGACCCGCAGAGGGAAGCCTACTTACCTGCTCCCCTACACTGTATACTGACTCCTTAGGTCTCCTGCGGCCTTGCTCCGGTCTCCACATGTCACCATCCAGTTTAAAGTAGGTCATGTAGCTTATGAAGCCAATGACTGGCCCCAGTGACATGACACATGGAGGACACGCCAACACTGTGGCCACGTGACTTGCATCAAACCAGATGTTGACACATGGACACTGCAACAAGACAGTGGTGGCAGGGGACTATAAGAGGTGGAACCCAGCGGCAGGGAGTAGGTAAGTATGTATCCCTCAGCCTGTCTGGCCATGTGCTGGTGGTGCCACATGAAATAGGGGTGTCTCGCCGAAATGCCCCCAAAGATGAACAAGCCCTCACATCAGAAAAACATGGCTGCTTCTTTGACCATTGTTCAAGTGAATGGGAAACGTCTGCAATGCCACATGAGTGGTCAAGGATGGTGGTGTTTCTGGAAGAAATCAGCCATGTTTTTCTAATTTTATACATCCCCACTTGTGAAGACACTTTAAAACTGCCCGACCTCCTCTGTAAGTCGGCACAGACCGTGGAGCTCCAAATGAAAATCCATTGGAGATACTGTATGACCTAGGCACTAGCTTCTACACCCTTTATGTTCCTCTACAAAATAACAGGCACCTTCTGGAGCAATCCTCAGTTCCTGGTGACGGTGGAAGGAGATGATAAGAGAAATGCATGCACCATGCTGGCCTCTCTTCTTCAGAAGGACAGACGGAAGGAGCGGGCTGCTGGCAGAGATTTCCTGGTCATCGGTTACGAGATTTATAAGGTGCAGTAGGACTGGTAGAGATAGCACATTTTTCAAGAATGGTCTTTTACCAAATGAACATGTCACCATGGTGTCACTGGTGAGGGCAGGGAAATTGGCCATTGACGGCCACATCTAGACAGAGAATGGAGAGTTGGGTGGCTACTTCTCTATCCCCTATAGACTTAAACCAGTGACATCACGTCCATCAGTGACATGGCCTATGTGCAGCACAGTCCCATTCAATACCAAGCGTAGCCACTATACAATGCACAGAGCTGTGCTCGGTGTAGTGCTCGGAGGTCACATCGCTCACCAAGTGCCGTGGCCTCTTCAAACAGCTGATCAGCGGGGATGCTGGGAGTCAGGCCCCACTGATCAGATATTGATGATCTCTCCTTAGGGCAGATCATCAATATTGAACTTCTGCAAAAACCCCTTTAAATTAACAATTTTGTAAGCCTGGAGCATCAGCGATATTCTTCTCGTATGCTAACCCTGTATTGAGCAGTATCCACCTTAACCCTGGGTTCACACCTGAGCGTTTTACAGCGCGTTCAAACGCGCTGTAAAACGCTTAACACATGAAAACCAATGCTTCCCTATGGGAAGGGTTCACACCTGGGCGTTTTACAGCGCGTACGAACGCGCTGTAAAACGCCCGACGCTCAAACAAGTACTTGAGCTTCTTTGGGGCGTTTTGACGCGCGTTTGTGGCCATAGGACACTGCAGTCAATGACACAAACGCGCGTCAAACGCGCGTTTACTATTACAAAAAACGCGCATAAAAACGCGCGACAAAAACGCGCATAGAAACGCGCATTTGAGAAACGCCTAGGTGTGAACCCAGGGTTAAGGGAACCTGTCATCTGATGATAGGTTCCCTTTAATCTCTTCGGTTACCTATTATACATATCTAATTTCACTTTGTTATTTTGCAGGTGCCAGAACAGGTGAATAATAAAGTCCTTTCCTATGATGTCCAACTCTTCACCTCTCCTGTACCAGGGCGTGTACCCCTTTACTGTCTGATTCCCCCCCTCCTCCCATTTATTTACCCCCTTTACAGTGCAGTGTGTCCGTTACTTGCTTGCTCCCTATTATTATGCCCAATGCTGCTGGAATCCCTACCCCAGTAGATGGCCGGACCTTGATGGTTGGGGCCTGGAACACCTTATTGCACTGTTTTATCTATTATTTTGCATGGTATAATGACCCCCTATGATTTGATTCCCCATGACTCGCCTTATTATCATGCTATGTCTTATCTGTCGGTGTGTGGGATGATCCCTCACCCGCCGTGGTGCTGTATGATCTGACACCGATTACGTCATTTCGCTTAGTTCAGTGACATGAGCCTGGTGTCCCAGAGAGCCGCGGCCATCTCCACCCTGATCCCTATGGTCCTCACACAATACACAGCCAAGCGTGATATCACCGGCCGCTATGAGCTGACCCCTGGACAATACCTGATCATCCCTACAACCTACATGCCCCAAGAGGAGTCTTCCTTCAACCTGAGGGTCTTCACCGAGACACAACACACATTCAAGTAAGAAAGCTCTCACTTCCAATGTGAAGGTCTCTTTTTTTCATCAATTCATGTCTCTTTGGTAATATTAGTGTCTTCCTCCTCAGGGAAGTGGACTGCATGGTCAAAGCAGAAGCCAAAGTGTTTCAGGTAGGTTGTACCAGCACCTTTGGACAGCGGGGTCCATTAGGTACCTGCACACGGTGCTTATTATGGCCTGATATTACTACATATGCCCTGGTGCTCTTTCCGGCAGGAGGGCACTCTTCGGATGAGCATGGAAGACTTCAGGAAACATTTTATACGACTATCTGGACAAGACCAGGAAATCAGCCCTGAGGAACTGCAGAACATCTTGGTGCAAACCACCTCCAAACGTAAGACGAGGGGAAACAATACGGGGGGCTTCACGTGCACCAGATTTAGTTCATTTGTTTAAGGCTACGTTCACATCTCTGGCAGAGAACAGCCTGCCAGAGTTCACCAGATCCAACGTTGCCGAAAACTGCCGCCACCGCCAGACCGTAAATGGTGATGATAAGATCCGGACGCTTTCCGGGTCTCAGGCATGTTTCACCCAGAGAATCTCGAAACGGGAATTAAACAGATCCATGCCATTTATTGTATCTGTTTCAGCCGGATCCGGTTGTATTAAATCTAAACTATACAAACCGGATCCGGTATGTAAATCATTATAAGTCAGTGGGCGCTGGATCAGGTTTTTTCGCTTAAAACCCCCCCAAAAAAAACAGATTAAAAAAAAAAATGATGTGGCTGCTCCATTTTGCAGACCGGGCACAAAAACACAGCTTGCAGCGGTTTTGTGTCCAGTCAAAGAATGCAACAAAATGGAATGGAATACATCCTGTGGGGACAAAATTGATCCGTTTTGGCCCAGTTCTGAGATCCTCTGCCAGATCTCAAAACCAGAAAGCCACAGCGCAAGAGTGAAACAGGCCTCAGCCAGACAAAAACTGTTGCGTGCACGAATTGTAAAAAGCATCCGGATCCGATTATAGTCTATGGCAGCGGTGGCGAACCTGTGGCACCCAGAGCCCTCTCTGGGCACCCACTCCCTGGAAAAAATCTGAGGTGTGCTAATATGCCTTAGACTTTCCCTGCAATTCATCAGCGCAGGGTGCACTATGAGCGGCACAGGCAGCGCACTGAATGCAGGCAGGCTATTATAGCTAAATGATAACGTACATGGAAGATATACTTTACTGGTATTCCGGTTACATTGCCGTGCTGGCACTTTGGGATAAATAAGTGGCTTTGGGTTGCAGTTTGGGCACTCAGTCTCCAAACGGTTCACCATCACTGGTCTAGGTAATGGCAGTATCTGGATAGATCGGGTCCGGTCAAGTCTGGCAGGCTGTTCTCTTCCAGAGCCGGTGCAGACTGTGGACTCCGATATTCTACAAAAAGGACTGTGACTCTTAGGCCTCTTATACACGGGCGTCCCCGATTTTCTTTCGGATGCGTTGTGTGTGCATTGCGGGAAAACCGCGCGAGTAGGCACGCAATTGCAGTCTGTTTTGTACGCGCTTGAGCTTGAGAAAAAACTGAATGTGGTACCCAGACCCGAACCCGGACTTCGTCACTGAAGTTTAGGTGTTCTATTTATTTTATTATTTTCCCTTATAACATGGTTATAATGGAAAATAATAGGATTCTTAATACAGACTGCTTAGTAAAATGTGGATTGAGGGGCTAAATATATATTTTTTAAAATAACTCACCTCATCCATTTGATCGCCCAGCCGGCATCGTCTTCTTTCTTCTTCGAGGACCTGTAAAAGGACCTTTGATGACATAATCACGTCATTCAGCAGGACCTGCGCTGACGTCACCGCGCTCACCATGTGGTAAGCAATTACGTCATCAAAGGTCCTTTTGCAGGTCCTGAAAGAAGAAGAAAGAAGACCATGTCGGCTGCGCGATCAATTGGATGAAGAGAGTTTTTTTTTTTGTTTTGTTTGTTTTTTAACCCCTCAATCCACATTTTACTAAGCATTTTGTATTAAGAATGCTATTATTTTCCCTTATAATCATGTTATATGGGAAAATAATACAGTGAATACACTTTAATGGGGTCCGGGGTTGCTTTCATCCCTATAATCTCCTAGCAACCATGTGTGAAAATCGCACCACATCTGCACTTGCTTGCGATTTTCACGCAGCCCCATTCATTTCTATGGGGCCTGCGTTGCATGAAAAACGCAGAATATAGAGCATGCTGCGATTTTCACGCTACGCACAAGTGATGCGTGAAAATCACCGCTCATTGAAGTGAATGGGTCCGGATTCAGTGCGGGTGCAAATGCGTTCACCTCACGCATTGCACCCGCACAGAATTCTCGCCCGTGTGAAAGGGGCCTTACAGAGGACAGCTAGTAGTCCTGTCCTACACCTTGGACCTGTTCTCCTGAAATGGCTGTTGTAGTAAATACTTGTATTCCCCATAAAATCACATCGTTGGTGCCTCTTAGAGGGATTTTCTGGGTTTTTAATACTGATGACCTATCCTCAGCCAGTGGTATCTGACACACTTTCACGCCTAGAAACGCGCTGTTCTCGGCCTACTGATCTGCTACTGGTTTAGCTCACACGGATTTAAGCCATGTGAACGTAGCCCAAGGGCACCTTCACAATCAGCTTTGTTGCAGAAATTTCAGTAGATAAAAAAATAAATAAAATCAGCTTCCTTCATATGAATGGGGTTGTTTTGGCAGCAAGTACCTGGATTTCTGCAAGCCGCCTTCAGATGAATGGAACAGATCCGAAATTTCTGCTAGAAAATCTGCTGAGTGTGAGGGCACCCCTATGCTGGCATACACCCTATTGCCAACAAGAAACTAGAAAACTGTCTCGTTTAGGCCTCATGCATACAACACTTTTTCGGGTCCGCATCCGAGCCGCAGACTTTGCGGCTTGGGTGCGGACCCATTCACTTCAATGGGGCCGCAAAAAATGCGGACAGCACTCCGTCTGCTGTCCGCATCCGTTGCACAGTTCCGTGGCCCCGCAAAAAAATATATAGCATGTCCTATTCTTGTCCATTTTGCGGGCAAGAATAGGTATGTCTAAAATGGGCCGCCCGTTCCGTAAATTGCGGAAGGCACACGCGTACCGCAAAAAACTGCACTGTCGTGTGCATGAGGCCTTATTCTTACATTGCCAAGAGGAACAACGCAGGATTTTCAAGAAAGGGTGGTCTGGCATTTCTAATTCATGGGGAGTGTTTAGTAAATTTTATATCAGAATTGGTGTCAGGGGCTTTGAGCAGCAATAACTTTGTAAATACCTGTACATTACACCTTGTACTGATCCTGAGTTCCAGAGCTGCATTCATAGTTCTGCTTTTTAGCATGTCTCCTATGTTGTGTTCCTCTTTGCATCTCTATTTCTAGATTCGCACCTGAAGACGGATGGATTTTCCATGGACACTTGCATCCAACTGCTGAGAATGGCAGATGTATCCTTCCCTTGTGATTATTAGATGTAGTGCTGTTGTCTGTGGCCCCTCAAGCTAGTTCTATAATCCATGCTGTGACTTGTAGTTCACAACATCCTTAGCAGCTTATGAAGCAGTATGCAGTTTAACGAGGACCTGTCCCCTCTCCTGTAGACCCCTCCATTCCTCTATTATTCCTGCTAGAAGTTAGGAATAAATTCATAGGATTTTGCAATCAAGGTCCAGCTGGGAGTTACCAGTTGGGGGGTCCCTGCACAGTCTGGCACCAATCAGTGCTGCCAGTGTCAGACTGTACAGGGAAATACGCCAACTGGTAACACCCACCTGGACCTCCATTTCAAATTACTAGTAATTCATTTGTAATTTCTAGCAGGAATAATAAAGGAATAGTACAACACGGAGTCATAAGAATAGATGTTCCAGAACTGGATGCAAGTAGTTACTAAAACAGACATGTCAGGAGAGGTTAGAGGTCCTCTTTAACAACCAGGGTGCAGTGCAATGATCAGAGCATCAGTCCCGCCGCTATAAGTCCTTAACAAGAACCACAGAGCAATAGGAACGGAAAACTGCAATTAGAGGAATTTTGGTATCTATGGAGCAAAATCAAAGAATGGGAGGTAAATGTCTGATCATTCTCAACATAAGGACTCATGCACACGACCGTATATATTTTGCGGTCTGCAAAATTACGGATGATGTCCATGTGCATTTCGTATTTTGCAGAACGGAACAGCTGGCCCCTAATAGAACAGTCCTATCCTTGTCCGTACTGCGGACAATAATAGAAGATGTTCTATTTTTCTGCGGAATGGACATACGGAAATGGAATGCACATGGAGTAACTTCCATTATTTTTGCCGACCCATTTAAATGAATGGTTCCGCATACGGTCCGCAAAAATGGTTCCGCATACGGTCCGTTTGTGTGCATGAGCTCTAAGGCTACATTCACACAACCATATTTATGGGTCCGCATCAGTTCTGCAATTTTGCAGAATGGGGGCGGACCCATTCATTTCAATAGGGCCGCAAAAGATGCGGACAGCACACTGTGTGCTGACCGCATCCGTAGTTCTTTTCCGCGGCCCCTGCAATTTGCGGACAAGCATAGGTATTTTCTAGGACAGCGGTGGCGGGACACCATTTCAGTCTTCGCCTCAGGCAGCAGAAAGGCTAGGCGCACCCCTGAGTCACAGCACAGGACGATCTGCACTGGATGTGTCTCCAATAGCACTACACACTTTTCTACCATTTTCTATTGCAGCAAATATTTACAAAGTACGACTGTGACAGATCTGGGACAATGGACGTACAGGAACTGCGCCTGGCGCTGGAAGCTGCTGGTAAGCGTTTTTTTTTTTCTTTTTTTTGTATTTCCATAACTATAATGTGAAATATATACAGACACTGGGATCTGTGCAGCTGACCATGCGTAAAGGCTATGTACACCTTTGTAACCATAGTTTAGTGCTGCCAGGGGCGTAACTATAGGGGAAGCGGCTGCTTTGGGGCCCTGACCCAGAAGGGGGCCCATCCAGGAGGAGGAGGACTAAAAGATTTTGTCCGGGCCCCCTCAACAGTATTACACAATGAAATTATATACAGCGACAGTATAGACAGTGTATAAACCGGATGGAACAGCTGCCGGGCCTGGTCTGAGAGAGCTATCTTTACTAGCCACAGGATCGGGGGCGGCATGAAAGGAAGGGGTTGCAAAAAAAATTTGTGGGGGTGGGGGGGCTACATTCAAAAATATGCTGTGGGGCCCAGTCATTTCTAGCTACGCCACTGAGTGCTGCAATGTATGGAAAACAAAGTTTTTAGCTCCAATGTACGTCTATGTGTTGCCATGGTTACAGGCTACAAACAGTGGCGTACCGCCCATAGAGGCAGACCACGCCACTGCTATGGGGCCCGCGGCACTGGGGGGCCCGTAGCGCAGATAAGGCCCCGCCCACTCATGATCTGTAGCCGGCTATGCGGCTGCTTTTCTCCCCAGGGCCCCCCCCATGTTTAGCTGAATCGCCTCCCAGAGGCGCGGCTAAGGCCCCTAGACACCCGCCCCCCTCCTCAGCGCCGCGGTCTGCAAACACCCGATCCTCCTCTCGTCGGCGTCCCAAATCCCGCGCAGGCGCAGTGCCGGCGATTGCCTGCGCCTGCGCTCTGATAATACGGCTGAGGGCAACAGCTTCAACATCGTCACTGGGCATGCGCCGAGCCCAGTGACGATGTTGAAGCTGTTGCCCTCAGCCGTATTATCAGAGCGCAGGCAATCGCCGGCACTGCGCCTGCGCGGGATTTGGGACGCCGACGAGAGGAGGATCGGGTGTTTGCAGACCGCGGCGCTGAGGAGGGGGGGCGGGTGTTGAGGACTTAGCCGCGCCTCTGGGAGGCGATTCAGCTAAACATGGAGGCGTTAGAGTTTTCATATTTAGGCGGGCACGGCACTTCAGAGGGGCTCCAGTCCAGTCCTTACAGCGTCATTTGCTTATCCTAAGAATCGATTTTTAGAAGAAAGGACAAGACTGACATGGAAAAGAAGAACACAGATGGAAAAAAGGTACTTTATTAAACATGGATCCATGAGTACCTTTTTTCCATCTGTCTTGTTCTTTTTATTCTGTGTCTTGTCATTTCTTCAAAAAATCGATTCTTATGATATGTAAATGACGCTGTAAGGAGCCCAGAGGGGCGTTATTCTTTCTCCACGGTGCCCAGGAACGCCCCTCTGAAGTGCCGTGCCCGGCTAAATTTGAAAACTAATAACGCCTCCAAGTTCATCTAAATCGCCTCCCAAATCCGATCCTCCTCTCGCTGGCATCCCAAATCCCGCGCAGGCGCAGTGCCGGCGATTGCCTGCGCTATGATAAGATGACTGACGGCACTACGCCTGCGCGGGATTTGGGATGCCGGCGAGAGGAGGATCGGGGTGTTTGCCGCAGAGCGCGGCACTGAGGAGGGGGGTGTTGAGCACTTAGCCGTGCCTCTGGGAGGCGATTTAGATGAACTTGGAGGCGTTATTAGTTTTCAAACTTAGCTGGGCACGGCACTTCAGAGGGGCACCGTTCCTGGGCACCGTGGAGAAAGAATAACGCCCCTCTGGGCTCCTTACAGCGTCATTTACATATCATAAGAATCGATTTTTTGAAGAAATTACAAGACTCGCAATCAAAAGAACAAGACAGATGGAAAACAGGTACTCTGTTAAACATGGATTCACGAAAAAAAAAATTGGGGGTAAATTGCTAGTGACAGATTCCCTTTAAGGCTACTTTCACACTTGCGTTCAGAGCGGATCCGTCTGGTGTCTGCACAGACGGATCCGCACCTATAATGCAAACGCTTAGATCCGTTCAGAACGGATCCGTTTGCATTAACATGAACAAAAAAAAAAAACATATTTTTTTTTTGTTCATGATAGTGCAAACGGATCCGTTTTGACTTTACATTGAAAGTCAATGGGGGACGGATCCGTTTGAAAATTGAGCCATATTGTGTCAACTTCAAACGGATCCATCCCCATTGACTTACATTGTAACTCTGGACGGATCCGTTTGCCTCCGCACGGCCAGGCAGACACCCGAATGCTGCAAGCAGCGTTCAGGTGTCCGCCTGCTGAGTGGAGCGGAGGACAGATGGAGCCATACTGATGCATTCTGAGCGGATCCGCATCCACTCAGAATGCATTAGGGCTGGACGGATCCGTTCGGTGCCGCTTGTGAGAACCTTCAAACGGAACTCACAAGCGGAGACCCGAACGCAAGTGTGAAAGTAGCCTAACATGGCACCCCAAATAAGGAGATCTGCAGGCTGCAGCAGATATCCCATGTGACAGGTCACCCCCAGGAAACCCCTAACAGTTTCTGTAGGTCATGTATAAATTTATTTAATGGGGGTGTGGCATGGGAGGAGCAAAGTCAGGAAGTGGGAGGGGCCATGGTGGGTAGTGGGCAGGGTTAAGGGGCCCAATTCAGATTTTTGCTATGGGGCCCAGTGATTCCTATGTACGCCTCTGGCTACAAATAATTCTAAACCACAATCATACTCTCTTCCAAATGCTTCTTACTAACCTACCAAATGTGCACAGTCTCATCCACACATCACAGATGCTGGATGGAGTTCTGTGGGAGAAAAGTGCAACTGATGAAGAAAGCCAGTCCGAGGCATATGGCGGTACAGTAAGGCCCCTTTCACACGGGCGAGTATTCCGCGCGGATGCGATGCGCGTGTTGAACGCATTGCACCCGCACTGAATCCAGACCCATTCATTTCTATAGGGCTGTTCACATGAGCGGTGATTTTCATGCATCACTTATGCGTTGCGTGAAAATCGCAGCATGCTCTATTTTGTCTGTTTTTCACGTAACGCAGGCCCCATAGAAATGAATGGGGTTGCATGAAAATCGCAAGCATCCGCAAGCAAGTGCGGATGCGGTGCGATTTTCACGCACGGTTGCTAGGAGACGATCGGGATGGAGACCCGATCTTTATTATTTTCCCTTATAACATGGTTATAAAGGGAAAATAATAGCTGCCCAGCATCTCATCTGTCTCCTTTGCTGACCAGGACCTGTGGTGAGCATTCATTGCAGGAACAGGACCTGTGGTGACGTCACTCCGGTCATCACATGTTCCATCACATGATCTTTTACCATGGTGATGGATCATGTGATGACCGGAGTAACATCACCACAGGTCCTGTTCAGCAAAGGAGACAGAAGAGATGCTGGGCAGCATGATCAAGTGGACTAAGGAGAGTTAAATTATTATTTTTTAACCCCTCCAGTGCTATTTTACTATGCATGCTGTATTCAGAATGCTATTATTTTCCCTTATAACCATGTTATAAGGGAAAATAATACAATCTACAGAACACCGATCCCAGACCCGAACTTCTGTGAAGAAGTTCGGATTTGGGTACCAAACATGCGCGATTTTTCTCACGCGAGTGCAAAACGCATTACAATGTTTTGCACTCACGCGGAAAAAATGGCGGGTGTTCCCGCAACGCACCCGCACATTTTCCAACAATGCCCATCTGAAAGAGGCCTAAAGGTCCCATGCACTTCTAGGGGAGCCTTGCTACAGCGCCATACAAAACAAGACTAATGCAGCGGTGTACATGACTGGCACCGATCTGCACAGGAGCTGTGTACACAAGAGTGCAGGAAGCAATAAAAAGAGGTTGCAACTAAATAAAAACCCTATACACCGCCTGTAAAAATTATAGGTGAGGTATGAGACAAAGCAGAGAAGAGGTTGCCGCTTCAAACAGCTGATCAGCAGGGCTGCCGGGAATCAGACCACCACCATTCAGATATTGATGACCTATCCTTTGGATATATACATTCATGTCCCTGGTCTGTTTGCATCCGGCGCTGCATGGGCACGGTCACATGGGCACAATACCGTTGAAGCCAGTTATTGGCTGCAGTGAAGCATGTGACCATGTCCATGGATCGGAACATGGATATGCTGTAGCCAGCGCGGAGATCCGCAGCCGTGGAGAGTAGGTAAGCACGAGGAGTACTGAGGCAGGCTGCAGGCATTAGATTAAGGGCTCATTCAGACGGCCGTATGCTGTCCGCAAAAATACTGAATGCTATCCGTTTTTTTGCGGATCCACAAAAAAACGGATAGCATTCAGTATTTTTGCTGACCCATAGACTTCAATAGGACCATGTCCTGATTTTCACGGACAAGTATAGGACATGTTTCATTTATTTTGCGGAACCTTGGAATAGAAAAGGGCCCCATAGAAGTGAATAGGTCAGCATCTAATCCGCAAAAAAACGGATCCGCATTTTTGCGGATAGCATACGGCCGTCTGAATGAGCCCTAAAAGTCATTACTCCCAGAGAACCCCTTTAAAGTCTGTCCTAAATCCCCATCAGTGTACATACATATCTGACAGGGATATGGTCCTCACGGTGTCCATACGGTAAGGCTACTTTCACACTAGTGGTTTTTGTGGATCCATCATGGATCTGCAAAAACGCTTCCGTTACAATAATACAACCGCCTGCATCCGTCATGAACAGATCCGGTTGTATTATGTCTTCTATAGTCATGACAGATCCGTCTTGAACACCATTGAAAGTCAATGTGGGACGGATCCGTTTCTATTGGCTCCGCTTCGTCAGGCGGACAGAAAAACGCTGCAGGCGTGGAATAAGGTCAGAGAACCGGTATAAAAGGCCGAAGGCGCTCAGGGAAATTTGCCGGAAGATTAACCATTTACTACCTCTTCCTCCAGGATTTCAGCTGAATAACAAACTTGTGGAGCTGCTGTGTATGACATACGGAGACGATCTGAGACGAGTGGATTTTGACAGCTTCCTATCCTGTCTAGCACATCTCGTTGGCGTCTTTGGTAAGCAAGCCGATATGAATATTCTCAATTTCCACTGCTTTTCTCATGAAGGCACCCACCCATTACATAGAACCTGGCCCCGGATCAGGCTCATCTAACCCCTAGTCATAAGTGGACAAAACGGATCCGATCCTTTCCTTCCTTCCCCCCCCCCCCAGCTCCACCTGCCGCCAATATCAGCCTGGTCGGGCCTTATACAGTTTGCACTACCTGTTTACCTGGGGTGATGCGCTGCAGACAATGAGGATTTCTAGACCTGCATAGAAGGTGCGATCAGCAGATAGATGAGCATTTCCTAATCGATGCCGCATTCGTATCGGCTGAGGATTGGGATCAAAGATAAAATGACACACTGTCAGTTTCTTACAGACATTTCTCAATCCGTTTTGCATCCATTTTTAAGAGCCATTAAAAAAATGGATACATTTCGTAGGAGTTTGAAGTTAAAACCCCAACCCCTGCAGTGTGTGCGATTATTATATAATCTCCCATAATGCCCTCGCTATAAATAATGCCACCCTTTATGTCCCTAGTAGTTATAATAGCCCACAGGTTGTACTACCTTGCCCACCAGAATGCAAGGGAACACCTCTGCACAGGGCCTGCCGTCTCCAGTGTTCCCTTGCGTTTAAGTGGACCAGGTATTTATTTTATTTTTTTAACCCTTAAAAGGCTTTTTTGTACAGTGCACCTTTTTTTTTTTTTTTTAGATGGCCATCAGATTGGTGCAACTCCCATCTAAATGGCCGTTAAAAACTGGCCCATTGATTTCAGTAAGGTCCGTCTGGGGACATGTCATTTTTTTGACAACCACTATATAACAGATGCATTTCACATCAGCGAAGCGGAGAGTAAGGCTAGGTCTACACGACGACATTTGTCGCACAACAAGTTTTATAATGATAGTCTATGGTACTGCAACATTTATCGCACGACAGATAGGGCACAATTACACTAGAACATTTGTCGTTCGACAATTTTTATGATGGTCTATGGTGTCGTAAGGCGACATGCTGCGAAGCGACAGTCAGAAAAAATCTATTCGAGATGGATTTTTCAGTGACTGTCGCGTCGCAGCATGTCGCCTTACGACACCATAGACCATCATAAAAATTGTCGAACGGCAAATGTTGCAGTGTAATTGTGCCCTATCTGTCGCACGATAAATGTTGCAGTGTAGACCTAGCCTAACTGACGTGTAACCCTCTATTACAGATGTATGCCGGAAGATGGACCAGGACAAAGATGGCATCATCACTCTTCGGGAACAGCAGGTACAGTCGGACATGAAATGCATCAGATCACCATCCCCTGGTTCCCTCTATTACACACCTCCTAAGTCCCAGATTTTGCAAAGCTAGTCTGAGAGTTCGTGACTAGTTGGGCATTTGTGGGCTGTTTTAGGAGTGGTCCTGGGCTAAGCAGGGGGTGATGCTTAAAATGTCCCACAATTCTGGAGGAACTGAATATAGGTTGAGACCCTGACCCCAAAATGACTGTCCTCTACCCTTATTTAAGTGGCAATCAAACATATGCTAAGGGCTTATTCACACAAACATTTTCTTTCCATGTCTGTTCCTTTTTTTGCGGACTATATGTGGAACCATTCATTTCAATGGGTCCGCAAAAAGTTACTCCATGTGCATTTCGTGTCCATATGTCCGTTCTGCAAAAAATTAGAACATGCATTATCACTGTTCTATTAGGGGCCAGCTCTTCCATTCCACAAAATACGGAATGCACACAGACATCATCCATATTTTTTGTGAATCTGTTTTTTTCTTTTTTAAGACAGCGATACATACTGTCATGTGCACAAGCCCTCAGAGGACTGATCCCTCTGATAGATGTTTCTTCATGAAAACATGTCACCAATCCCGACATGTCCGATTACTTGCATGCCAAATGTAATAACTATTGTGGAGCATCTATTCATATGACTACATTGTGCCATTTTTCTAGTATTCCGACTAGAAGTTATGAATAAATTACTAGA
Source organism: Bufo gargarizans (assembly GCF_014858855.1). Lineage (NCBI taxonomy): Eukaryota > Metazoa > Chordata > Amphibia > Anura > Bufonidae > Bufo > Bufo gargarizans. The sequence goes on from NC_058088.1 coordinate 3,166,935, forward strand.
GGTTTGCAGAAAAGGTTCAAGCTGGGTGTTAACCCATTTGGGTGGGGGAAGGTGGTCCCTGCACAATCTGACACTATCCAATCAGTTGTGCTGCTGTCGGCCTGTGCAGGGACACATCCCCAACTGGTAACACCCCTCTGGACCTTTACTGCAAACTGCTAGATTCATTCATAACTTCTAGCAGGAGTAATAAAGGAACGGCCCACCACAGAGCCATAAGGATAGATGCTCCAGAATTGTTGACAATGGGGATGCAAGTCGTTACTAAAAGAGACAAGTCAGGAGAGGGGACAGCTCCCGGTAAAGCAATACTTACAAAACGCTTTTCTCATAGACCAAAACCAAGTCCCCTGCAGCTGCCCCTTGAGACTGTCAGCTGAATGTGGGATGCCAATGCTGCCAGCTAACAGTTTCATTGGCATGGCAGACACGGGCTGTAAAAAAGCCTGTGGCGTCACCCTCTGAAAAAAGGCAACACTCATACTAGATACTAATTAAAGAGGGATGTCCTATGATAAGACCACATTACCTATAATGTGGATAGGTAACAAGTACCGTATCGGTTTAGTGGGGATCCGATGGGCTAGGACCACCAATCAATCACTAGAATGGGCTCCTGGAGTGAATTAAGCAATTCATTTTCTATGGGACTGCTGGAGATGGCCAAACCCTGTCATCTATAAAGAATTAAAGGGGCTGTCTCATTTCAGCAAACTGCATTTATGATGTAGAGAAAGTGAATACAAGGCACTTGCTAATGTATTGTGATTGTCCATATTGCCTCCTTTGCTGGCTGGAATCATTTTTCCGTCACATTATACACTGCCCGTTTCCAGGGCTTATGCAGTGCAGATACGAGGTGGCCGGGGTGGGAGCTGCTGCGCATGTGCGCTCCCACGGTCCCGGCCACCAGAGAGGCCGGCGCTTTTTGCTATAGTGTGCAAGTACGACCACCGCTGATGAATTACAGGGTGGTCGTAACCCCTAGATACGAGCAGTATATAATGTGATGGAAAAATGAATCCAGCCAGCAAAGGAAGCAAAATAGACAATCACAATACATTAGTAAGTGCCTTGTATTAACATTGTCTACATGATAAATGCCATTTGCTGAAGTGAGACGACCCCTTTAAATGGCACGGCTGTGGCCATGCATGACTTTTGCTCCATTCACTCCAGGACACCATAGTAGTGATAGGTGGAAGTTGCAGTGGTTGGCCTCCCATCAATCAGGTACTTATCACCTATCCCAAGGGCAGGTAATAGGTTTTTCTGGATTAATCAGAAGTAAATGCAGTTGCCTAATATTTTCCTTAAGGTGGAACCACACATGGCGGGATCTTATAGCCTTCTACTGACCCTGCCCAGCAGCCATGACACCATCTACATGTTGCACTAACACACATGATCTTGTTATTTGCAGTGGATGCAGATGGCGAGTCTTCCGTGAGGTCGCCGCCCTTGAAAACCATCTCACCTCAGACCGGACAATTTTTCAAACAGGATTTGGACCTGAGAAGACGACGTCCTACGGCACAATGACTGGGATGCGTCTCCGCACAAGCTGTCAATAAAACAAACTCGACCAATGTCCCGCTATGTTAATGACAAACACTGGCACGGACGCCATCAGGCAGCTTTTGAAACTCTGTATTTTTAAACGTTTTTTTCCAAAAAAAAAAAAAAAAATCATATACAGGTTTTTAAAAAGAGGAGCAAATTTAATTTACACAGAAGTACTAAATGTACATCATTCTTTTAAAAAAATCATTCTACATTATAAATACAGTAGAAATTCTTTTTATAGTACTATATTTCGACCGTAATGTTGGTTGGGGATCGGGAGGGTGAAGAATGAAAAGGGGGGGGGGGGGATGGTTGTTAATGAGTTTGGAAACTTTGCCAAAATAAAAATTAAAAATAAATACCAAACTAAGATATATAGGAAGCAGGTGTCAAGAGTGCCTCTGCTTGGATGACGGAGCTCTTACTTAACATTACTGCAAATGACCCCGCCCCCTTCCCTAGCCCCCGCCGCTTTAATGGACATCTGTTGCCGTCGCTGACATTTTATTTTCCTGCTATTGGTCCGTCATTTACCATTCTTGTAATTTTTGGTACAAAGTGCTGATTCAGCTACAGAAATTCTATTCCTAGCATCTGAAAAGGGATCCCCGGTGCGCAATTTCGGTGCTGGAACTAATTTTTAGGGCAGATTCTGATAACACTGTAGAAAGTACAACACAATCCATGCCAACTGACAGCGCCAGTGACATCTGGGTACGAATCCCATCTCTATTAGACTCCTAAGTGAATTTCATTCATCACTATATACGTTAAACCTGAGCGGCCTCTTGACACTTGATCCTCCCCTTACCAATACACAAAGGGACTCTTGTATCCCAATCCAGAGCAGGCGCACAAGCCTGACTGACTGAAAGGAGCGGTTACCCGATCAAGACATTTACCACCCCCCTCTCCAAGGTTGGTGCACCCCGAAACAAAAAAACAAAAAAAAAGTGTATATTTTATATTTAGTCGTCCATGTGCACTGTGCATTCATTTGCTATTTTCCCAGATAGGAAAATAATAATAATAAAAAAATACAACACAGAACATAAAAAAAATCCCCTGACTTGATGCTTGAATAACT